>NC_135234.1:574162979-574781193 GCF_051348905.1 Ranitomeya variabilis | reverse complement strand
CATCGGAGGCCGAGGGGCCCCGCCCACCAAATCGGAGGCCGAGGGTCCCCGCCCACCAAATCGGAGGCCGAGGGTCCCTGCCCACCAAATCGGAGGCTGAGGGTCCCCGCCCACCAAATCGGAGGATAAGGGGCCCCGCCTACCAAATCGGAGGCCGAGGGGCCCCACCAACCAAAACTGAGGCCGAGGAGCCCCGCCCACCAAATCAAAGGCCGAGCGGCCCCGCCCACCAAAGCGGAGGCAGAGGGACCCCGCCCACCAAATCGGAGGCCGTGGGGCCCCACCAACCAAATCGGAGGCTGAGGGTCCCCGCTCACCAAATTATTCTTACATTTGAATAAATAAAGTATATATGGATTCTAGACTCCCGATTCTTTAGAATCGGGCTGCCATCTAGTATATATATTTTTTTTTTCAGTTTTATTTTTTTTATCACAGTCTCCCAATAACCTTATTTTTATTGACTTTACCATAGCTGAACAGGGACTTGTTATTTTGCAAAATGAGATGTATTTTTTAATTGTCTCATTTACAGTGGCTTATGAAAGTATTGACCGCCCCAGTCCACCCTCCCCTGCATTTTTCATGCTTTGCAACTTACAACCTGTAATTTCACTGTTTTTTTAGGGTTTGCATCAGTTCACGTAAATAACATGGCTATAACTGTGAACATTTGTTTTTCATTTTTATTGTGAGGCAAACAACAAATAGGACAAACTAACTGAAAACCTCAGTGTATAACTATTCACCCTGTAAAGTTAGTACTTTATAGAGCCTCCTTTTGTGGCAATTACAGCTGCAAGTCACTTTGGATAAGTCTCTATGAGCTTTGCACATCTTGCCACTAAAATTTTTGCCCATTCCTCAAGACAAAACTGAACCAGCTCCTTCAAGTTACATGGTTTCTTCTGGTGAACAGCAATCTTCAGGTCTGACCACAAGTTGTCACTTGAATTAAGGTTTGGGCTTTGACTAGGCCACGCCAAAACATTTACACATTTCCTCTTAAACCACTTGATTGTTGCTTTAGCAGTTTGCTTTGGGTCATTATCTTGTTACAAAGTAAACCTCTGTGCTAATCTCAAATCGCTGACAGACTGGAACAGGTTTTATTCAAGAATATCCCTGTATTTCACACCATCCATCTTCCCCTTGACTCACACCATTTGTAATAATTATAGGGGATAACTCAGGAGACTCTTTGCGTGGAACAAGACAACTACAGGACACAGTTTTATAAGTGGTAAAGTCTATATTATCACACGGTGATTCAAACAGGTGCAGAGAGAAACTCAAGTCCACAACACTTGGTGCAAATAATAAATGCAGCTTAGCAGTCTTCAGAGAAAAATGCATTCAAGCAGAAAGTCTATGAAGCACAGTTATTCTTGAGGATACTTGACACGAATAAATCCTTGTCTTAGTCCAGACACAGATAGATATGCTTATAGGCAGTTCAAATCATATCTTAGCTCAACCAGGGAGGCCTGGTTAATAGTCTCAGGTTATTGCAAAGCAGCAACAGCTTACATGTCCAGCAAATACAGATGAAGTAAACACGAGCAGCAGATGAAGGAGGATTACTGGAAACTTGTGTATGCAGCAGGAACTCAGAGCAGAGTAGCAGGATCACCACACAGGTTCACAGGAGCAGGTGTATAGCCAGGGAGTAATCAGAGGTCAGGAGCTGGATGCAAGGCAGAATACTCTAGCACAGACTGAAGGCTGGGGTGGAGTTTTATAGCAGGAAGACACAGTGCACATGAGACCAAAGATGCCATCTTGGAAGAGGGCAGTAATGCACAAAAGGTAAAAAATGTTCAGAGTCCTGACACCATTTTCCCTGTCTCTGCTTCAGAAACACATCCCCACAGCGTCATGCTGCCACCACCATGCTTCACTCTGGGGATGGTGTTCTTGGTGTGATGAGATGTGTTGGTTTGGCGCTAGACATAACATTTACCTTAGTGGCCAAAAAGTTAAATTTTGGTCTCATCTGACCACATCTCCTTCCTTCATACATTTGGAAAGTCTACTACATGTCTTTTGGCAAACTCAAACTGAGCCTTACAATTACCACAGAGTGCAGATATCCAGGTGCACACCGCGTCCAATGCGCATTTTGCTTAGAAAGCTTCATCCAGGGGTGATGGGCAACTTGCTAAGGAACTATGTAAAGCGTCATTGGCCAATGAGGCAGAGGCAAGTCAGCCTCTATTGGTTAATTACCTACATGCACGATCTAGCACCCAACTTCCTGGCTATGGAGGAGGAAGTAACGTATCCATCACCTGACACAGTCACGTGCACACAGCGTCACTGGGTATTGTCACGTGACCATGTCATGTGTACCGGAGGACACCACATTACGTATGCTGAAATAACCTGTACGCACACAACGGACTAACCCAATAAGGGAAGGTGGTGTGGCAAAGGGATATAATGACACGGCTGGATGTGTCCATCAAGGAAGATGAACAACATCATAACACCACGTGCCATGCACAAAAAACATCGCGTTCATGTATGGTAACACATGGCAAGCGGAAGGAATGAAAGAGGGAGGAGACAGGGAGGAAGGAAGAAGGGATCAAGTGACAAGTTTCTCTGTATATACCTTACACTAATGTTATTATGGCAACGAGGCACTGCATAGAATATGCATACCAAAGAGAGATACAAATACCATATAATGCAATAAGATAAAGAGAGACAACATATATAAATTAATAAATAATAAAGAATAAATAAGAAATACAAAACCCCTAGACATACATAAATGCATGCATAAATTACAGAAAAATACTGAAAAACCACAAAAGTGTTATAACAAAATAGAAAGGTAAAAGTGAAATGACGGCGGCCATACACAAATACGTGAAGAGATAAAAGTGATAAATACCCATATATAATTAAAGAGTGCAAGGAGAACCCAAATAAGTGTAAGGGACCAAGTAACTCAATTAAGATGGTTTTATTAAAATAATTAACAATGGACACCAAAAACAGTGACCTTTATATACCACAAAACAATGAAAAGTCTATAGATGCAACATAGATCTATATATACAAAGGGTAAGTATACCAGTAATAATGTGTGATATAATTACCAAAGTGACACATACAAATATATATGTGAAACAAAAAAAAAGTGAATGTAGTTGAAGTATAATGGTGAAATGATGCATGACATTTATGTGGGTGAAAAATTATATGCACATGTGTGAGCATGTATGTGACATAAAGGTGAGAATAATAAAGTAGAGGGGGGTCCCAGGTGTCTCCATCCCTCCTCCCCATTCCCGATGACATCTGGGAGGTAGAAAGGCGAGGTAATCATTGTTATAAGGTCCCAAGGCCTAAATAGAGAAAAGTAAGATGAATAAAATATTAATATGATTTTATGAAAACACATAAGTATATAGGAGAACCAGCTGAAAGATAAAAGACCCTAAAAAGAACTGGAAAACATAAGAAAAAAATAAAATAAAAATAAAAGTAAATAATATTAGTATTAATAAAAAGCCAATAACAAGTCTCACCGTATAAGAACCAATACAGAACTATTATATTAAAGCACCAAGTTACTAAAGCAAGCTATGGGGGTGGGGGGCAATCCGTTTGGATTCCCTTTTGTGCCAAAAAGTTTTTCCAATTCCCACCACGTGGGCCAATAAAAACCCTATCAATACCTCTCACTAGAAATTTTTTAATGACTCTACATAATATACGAGTTTCACTTTTTGCATTGAAAAACTGATGAAAAACTTTTTGATGATATTCTAATTTTGTGAGACGTACCTGTAACTTGATTACCTTTTATTCTCAGTCGAAGTGATCAAAAATTTGCAATTTTTGAGTTTTTATTTAACTTTCTTTTCCGTACATGAACAATATAATATTTTATTAGTTCAGACTTATGTATGCAGGAATGCCAAATACTTTGTTCCTTTTATGCTTTATTGTTTAAATTTCTAATGAAAAAGAAAAAAGGATGATTTAAACGTTATTTTTAAAAAAATATCTTTAAACCTTTTCAAAAATTTTCTAGATTTAGTAGTCCTACTACTGGGATTCAACCTGTTGTCAATTGATCGCTGGTACAATATACTATATATAATATTGTCAAACATAAATAGAAAGTTTTTATGCCCAGACATTAAGGCCATTATTTGAGGATGAAAACAATTTATATTATCACCATTTTTTCTACCATAATTACACAACCTATTACACTGTACGGTTTTCAACTTTCACATTTTGTATTATTGTGAGATCAAATAAACTGTGATTGGGCCCCATTTGTATGTTATTGTAGAAACATACGGCATATTATGGAGAGGAACAACATGGATGGGAATGGAAAAGTCAGGGTAATCACTGGTTTCAATACCAAACAGCATAGTGCATGCTGTACGAGTATGCTTTTATCTGCCGGGTTACATCCATAAATCAAACAAATCTGATGATGTTTCTACATTATGCCTATGTTATCTTTGCTCTTCAGTGTTTATTTTTCTAAAGAAAAATATATACTTGTCTCTGTAACTGTCCTGACATCTTCCTTTCTGGTTTTAATTTAAATGGAGGAAGGTTCACATTTAAAACTGCAGGGAAAAGTGTAACGCTTGCAGCAAGATATGTAAGAAAACAAAATCCCTGTTGTTGTAGATAAAGAGATCTATTATATGTGGACAAAAAGCAAGTGCCTCATATTTCATCAAAGTATTTCAAAGACAATCGGCTCTAGTGTCCAGCAATTAATCATGATGTAAAGTTTTCTGTATGCTCCTGATACTACCGTGTTTCTGAGAATACATATTAAAAACATTTATATAACAAATGTTCCCATGTTAGATCTATATAGTAGATCCACAGGATGAGCCATAAATGTCAGCTAGCCTATTCAGATGTGTTTATAACTTCCATAGACTTCTCTGTAGAAAACTGCATGCATGCCTTCTCTCAATTCATTCTTAGACTGTATGTGTGACAGCCATTACTCCTGGTTACAGAGGGGACCCTGATCACAAGTGAGATCCTCAACTTTCATACATTTATGGCATCTGTCAGTATGTTCAGCTGATATTTGTGATAATGTGTACATGATTCAAAAGAGTTGAGACCAGGTTAGCAGGTGGTCACAATGATACGAACTTGACAACATAGCTGGCAATGTGAAACAGCAGAATCCTAACACTGAGTACATTACGCACTGTTAGGATTACATAGGATTACTTAGGATTACATTTACTAGATTCCCTTGCTAGTTTTTTTTTTTACAAAGTTTAAATGCTTTAATTATGCACCAGTATTTTCATTCATCATCTAATAAGACATATCAGAAAGTGTTATTAATTGGGATTCTGGCGATAAGTAATTTTAATTTATCACACATGGGGAGTTACCTCTTTACTAGAGATGAGAACCTAACTTAAAGGGAACCTATCACCCCGTTTTTTTCGGTATGAGATAAAAATACTGTTAAATATGGCCTGAGCTGTGCATTACAATAGTGTAGTTTGTGGACCCCGATTCCCCACCTATGCTGCCGAAATACGTTACCAAAGTAGTCATTTTCGCCTGTCAATCAGGCTGGTCAGGTCGGATGGGCGTGGCTTCTTCCCCCAGATATTGCGTAGTTTTCCGTTGGTGGCGTAGTGGTGTGCGCATGTCCAAGGTCCCCAATCCTGCACGGGGGGGTGAAAATAGCAGCGATGTCCGTTATTCCATTGGTGGTCGGTGGGCGCGGCCATCTTCCTTTGGCCGCGCGTGCGCAGAAGCGGCGCTCTGCTGGCCGCGGCTTCAGGAAAATGGCCGCCGCGATCTCCATCTGCGCACGCGCGGCATCCCGTGGCCATTTTCCTGAAGCCGCGGCCAGCAGAGCGCCGCTTCTGCGCACGCGCGGCCAAAGGAAGATGGCCGCGCCCACCGACCACCAATGGAATAACGGACATCGCTGCTATTTTCACCCCCCCGTGCAGGATTGGGGACCTTGGACATGCGCACACCACTACGCCACCAACGGAAAACTACGCAATATCTGGGGGAAGAAGCCACGCCCATCCGACCTGACCAGCCTGATTGACAGGCGAAAATGACTACTTTGGTAACGTATTTCGGCAGCATAGGTGGGGAATCGGGGTCCACAAACTACACTATTGTAATGCACAGCTCAGGCCCTATTTAACAGTATTTTTATCTCATACCGAAAAAAACGGGGTGATAGGTTCCCTTTAAAAGTTCGGTATTCGTACCTAACAGTTAGTGTCCAGTGCTAAATGCCAAACATAAACTTCTCCTGGAAGTCCTTTGCAATGTTCAGAGTTCCAAGGGATGAGAAAGAGAGAGAGAGAATTTTCCAAATCAAAAGCTCGGGTCCCCATTCTTTTCAATGGGGTTTGGGTTGTGGATCAAGTTCGGGTGTAGTTCTGGTACTTTGGAATAAAGTTTGGGTCAGGTAACAGAACCTGAACTTCCACGGGTCCTTTACTCTTTACAGCTTTCTTCTGCCCCTTGATGTACTGTATATTAGGCTGAAGAGATTTGCTATATGGACAAAAGTATTGGGACATATTTCTTAATCATTGAATTGAAATTTGTCATTCAATTCTATTGCCACAGAAGTGTAAAACAAGCACCCAGTCATGCAGTCTGCCTTTGCTAACCTTTGGGAAACAATGGGTCATATTAAAGAGTTTACAGAATTTGAGTGTAATTCTGTAATAAGATGCCAATATTGCAAAAAGTCAGTTGACAAGATTTCCAGCAAGCCAAGCAACAATCTCAACTTTAACTGAGAACTGTGGTAGAACTTTTGCATTAATTCACCCCATGCCTTGCCTCATCACCACACTCCTCCTTTCACGCCCTTGCTCTTTATTGCATTCGCAGCACCACCTACAATGACACCACTGAGAGGGTGAATGATATAACCTCAGCAGGAGCCATACTGTCACTAGCTTCATCTGCATTACTACAACAGTGAAGGCATGTGCAATGTTTTTGAAGACCATCTCCTTAGAATAGATATTTGGTGTGCCTGTGAGATGGATCACCCTGGAGGAATTCTTATGTGGGCATTATGTGGGCACTTATTGATTAAGGTCATGAGTATAGCTGTAAATGAATAAAAGTACGTAATCTAAAAAAGTAGGTTGCAAAGTCACATATTTGGTATTGCTGCAACTGTAACTCAAATGCTGTTTTATTATGTATCAATGAATAACACACAAAAAATTAAAAAGTAAAATATATTACCTGAAGAGTTGTTTCTGTTCATCCCACCTCTCAAAAAAGATTAAAAAAAAAAACAGTTAAAAAGGTATACATATTAAAAAAAGCCACAACTTGTAGTGCAAAAACACACTTTTCAGAATTCTGTAAATGAAGAAATAAAAAAAGGTTATTACTCTCATAATATGATGGAAAAATAAAACATTTCTTTAAGTATTGATTATTTTGTGCAAGTGTAACAAAGCCTAAAAAAATATATAAATTGGACGTCATTGTAATTGTATCAGCTGATACTATAAAACTGTATACTAAATAATTTTGCAGGATGAATGCTTGATGAAAAATATACATATTACAATACCTAGCTAGTCTTTACTCATCCAGCCTTACAAAGGAATAATATATGATCAAAAAATTATACGTATGCAAAAATGGCACCAGTAAAATATACCTTGCCCCACAAAAAGAAAGCCTTCATAAACTTTTGTCCACGAAAAAAATATGTGTCATGGAAAATGGCAAGCTCCCCCCCAAAATGAGCAGCCAGGTATATTATCTCTTACGCCATTTTTTTCCAAAAGAGAATATTTTATTAATTAAATACATGTACAGTAAGCTGCACACACACTGTACTAATTGTATTTGTAACATACATCTGTATATCTATCTATTCTGTGTATTTACTGTATGCAATCCATCTCTTCTCATCTGTCGGGTCCGTGATTTTACAATACACGGCAGATGATTGCCGGCTTTTTATCTATCTATCTACAGTGCCTTGCAAAAGTATTTGGAACCGCGGAACTTTTCAACCTTTTCCCACATATCATGCTTCAAACATAAAGATACCAAATGTAAATTTTTGGTGAAGAATCAACAACAAGTGGAACACAATTGTGAAGTTGAATGAAATGTATTGGTTATTTTAAATTTTTGTGGAAATTCAAAAACTGAAAAGTGGGGCGTGCAATATTATTCGGCTCCTTTACTTTCAGTGCAGAAGTTCATTGTGGATCTCTGAATGATCCGATGTTGTCCTAAATGCCTTTTCTTCAAGAATGGTCCTGTATTTGGCTCCATCCATCTTCCCATCAATTTTAACCATCTTCCCTGTCCCTGCTGAAGAAAAGCAGGCCCAAACCATGATGCTTCCCCCACCATGTTTGACAGTGGGGATGGTGTGTTCAGGGTGAGCTGTGTTGCCTTTATGCCAAACTTATCGTTTGGCATTGTTGCCAAAAAGTTCCATTTTTTGTTTAACCTGACCAGAGCACCTTCTTCCACATATTTGGTGTGTCTCCCGGGTGGCTTGTTGCAAAACTTTTAATGGATATCTTTGAGAAATGTCTTTCTGCTTTCATTCTTCCATAAAGGCCAGATTTCTGCAGTGTACGACTGCTTGTTGTCCTATGGACAGACTGTCCCACCTCAGCTGTAGATCTCGGCAGGTCATCCAGAGTGATCATGGGCCTCTTGGCTGCATCTCTGATCAGTTTTCTCCTTGTTTGAGATGAAAGTTTAGAGGGACGACCGGGTCTTGGTAGATTTGCAGTGGTATAATACTTCTTCCATTTCAATGATCGCTTGCACAGTGCTCCTTGGGATGTTTAAAGTTTTGGAAATCATTTTGTATCCAAATCCGGCTTTAAATTTCTCCACAACAGTATCACGGATCTGCCTGTTGTGTTCCTTGGTCTTCATGATGCTCTCTGTGCTTCAAACAGAACCCTGAGACTATCAGAGCAGGTACATTTATACGGAGACTTGATTACACACAGGTGGATTATATTTATCATTAGGCATTTAGGACAACATCGGATCATTCAGAGATCCACAATGAACCTCTGCACTGAAAGTAAAGGGGCCGAATAATATTGCACGCCCCACTTTTCAGTTTTTGAATTTCCACAAAAATTTAAAATAAGCAATACATTTCTTTCAATTTCACAATTGTGTTCCACTTGTTGTTGATTCTTCACCCAAAAATTTATATTTGGTATCTTTATGTTTGAATCATGATATGTGGGAAAAGGTTGAAAAGTTCCAGGGGGGCGAATACTTTCGCAAGGCACTATATCTATGTAATATACAGTGTGTCCGTAAAGTCATGGTGCACTTTTGACCAGTCACTGGAAAGCAACAAAAAATGATAGAAATGTGAAATCTGCTCCAAATAAAAGAAAAACAATGTACACATGTTGCTTCACATAACCCTAAAAGTAAAAGTCTAAGGGCGTCAGATCCGGGGATCGTGGTGGCCATGGCTTGACAGAACCCCTGCCTATCCACCGCTGGGGGAATGTTCTATCCAGAAACTCATAAGCAATGGTGGCATAGTATGGAAGAGTGCCGTCCTGTTGAAAGATGACACTTTCTGGAAATTGTGACAGTGCATACAATTCCAGCATGTCAAGATGCGTGTTTGCCGCCACAGACCACTCCGCAAAAAAAAATGGGCCAATCACCTTGTCATGCATCAGGCAACAACACACGTTCACTTTAGGGGTGTTACATTCATACTCAACGTAGGCATGAGGATGTTCAGCAACCCATATTCGGACGTTATGGCGATGAACATGTCCACAGATATGTACTGTCTGTCCTCTGTACCGTCCACATCTCGACTGACATGGAAAACCACACAGCTGGCATCAGCTTGTGGTTGCATGATGTCACAGACCTGGCAGTGTATTAATCAGAGTTCAGTTTATCAGGGGTTAATCTGACTGGGGGCTCAGCAACAGCTTAAATGAGTTTGTGTTGTTTGATTGTTATTTGTTATCTCTCCTCATGAACAGATCTGATATGATTGGGCCATAGAAAGGGCGCCAAAATGTAAACTACAAATAGATCCTGTGACTGGTCAAAAGTACACCATGACTTTATGGACACACTGTATATACATATACACAGGGCCGTATTTAGAGTTTCTGCCGCCCTAGGCACTTTTAGTTCTGCCTCCCCCATTGTGGAGTATGACACTATCGGCAGTGACTTTGCCATAAATCGCTGATGTGAAAGTAGCCTTTTGCAGCAGATCCAGCAGTTTTTCTGCATCTGCAGCGTAACGGATCACTTACGGCAACAGTGCGTTTGGCCTCATTCATTCCCTATGGGACTTGCAGACATGTGCAGCACTTGTGGTTTTGCAGCGATCTGGCAAATGTGGTACTTACAGCAATGGGAAAAAAAACACTGCTAGCACTGTTTTTTGTCTCACCGCAAGTGTAAAACCGCAAGTGCTGCACATGTCCACAAGTAGCCATCACTACCTGTCCCTGCACCTTGCTAGCTCATCTCTCTCTGACCTAAAACTGCACTATAAAGCTTTAGAAAAACAATTTATTAACTGACATATTCCTATGATAATGAGAGCTCCAGGCTATGTCGTAGACTGGGGCGGGCAGTCTCCAGGTCTCCATTCTCTCTCTGTCCCTGCCTCACTGCCTGTGCACAGACATCCCTCCACCGGACCCGATAATCACCATGCGCAGTAGCATACCGGCAGAGGTGTATCTAGGGTTTCTGGCACCCGGGGCAAGAATTCATTTTGGCCTACCCCCCACCAAGGACATATGTGATTTGTACACTTAGTCATGTACCCACAAGCTCCTCTCCCTAATGCTCTCAATGTTCAGTGAAAAACTGAGAGAAGCGGGAAGAGAAGCTCGTTGTCACAGGACCATGAGTATGAAAATCGCATATGAGTGAAGTGTCCATGTGTTGACTACTGGAACCTGCAGAGCTGAATCCTGACATCGCAGGTTACTGAATTATCACATCTAATGCACTGCACACTTTTAGGATTCTCTCTTGCCGGTGGACAGTCATGTCAGCACAAGCATGTGATTTGTATACTTCTGACCACATTCCGACTAGACGTGCCCGGCCTCACTCAGTTCATTTTCATTGAGTGAGGCCACACATGTCTAGTCAGCATGTGACCACATGAATGTAAATCACCAGCACGAGAGAATCCTGACAAAGTGCAGTGCGCACTGTGAGAACTCAGAAGTCTGCAATCACATAGAATGACTACAGACTCATTGCAAACCTGTACATCCCCTTTAATGCTCCTAACATAAGTAAAAACATGAGAATTAGTCAATATCACAAAAAACATTTACATCCAGGTACCTTATAGATGACGTCATCTCTGGAGCCGTTCTCCTTTTCTTCATCTTGTCCAGACCCCATGATGAGTTTTCTCATCCACAGCTCGTCTCTGCAGACTTCCATCTTCTCCACTCTTTTGCAGAAAATCTAAAGATACAAGTGTCATTATAATGCTCCTGAATAAAAAAATTTGCCCCTCACTATATTGTCTGCACAAAATATGCCCCCCCACATTGTCCCTCTTATGGTACATGCTCTTTACACTGACCTCTCCTTTCCATACCCTTTCCATATTCCTTATGGTATTCCCTCTTCACACTGTCCTCTCATACTGTGTCCCCCCTATAGGGCCCAGTATTTATACTGTACTCTCTCATCACACTCCCCCTCCTTGGTATACTGTCCCCTCCTGGCTGTGCCCTTACACTGTCCCTCCATGCTACGAACCCACTACTCAGTTTCTATTCTGTGTCTAGTAAATATAGAAAAACTGACTGAACAGCCATCTAGTCTGAACTGGTGCATAACCAAAAAGTCTTACATAGCAAATAGATAATGGCTGCACTCAATTTTATTGTGCTAAGGCAAGGAAATGTGCAATACATGAAATGTGAACAGCATAATGGCTTGTGAAATTTATGAAAAAACACATGAGATTCTTAGCACAAGATTTGGCCAAAAGTTGTGAGCCCATCCACCAAACGTCAAGGTAATCTCAAAACAGATGGGTAACTAACCTGTCTGCCTAGTGTGAACACTTACCTATGGCTAATAACATGGTAAAGCCTGCATTTATAAGAAGGTTAGAACCAACTGTGTTTGGATGTAATTAAAATCACAGCATGGTGAAGGGCGGGGCGTTCAAGTCAGAAAAAGCAATACATAGTAAATATAGAAAAACTGACTGAACAGCCATCTAGTCTGAACTGGTGCATAACCAAAAAGTCTTACATAGCAAATAGATAATGGCTGCACTCAGTTTTTCTATATTTACTATGTATTGCTTTTTCTGACTTGAACGCCCCGCCCTTCACCATACTGTGATTTTAATTACATCCAAACACAGTTGGTTCTAACCTTCCTATAAATGCAGGCTTTACCATGTTATTAGCCATAGGTAAGTGTTCACACTAGGCAGACAGGTTAGTTACCCATCCGTTTTGAGATTACCTTGACGTTTGGTGGATGGGCTCACAACTTTTGGACAAATCTTGTGCTAAGAATCTCATGTGTTTTTTCATAAATTTCACAAGCCATTATGCTGTTCACATTTCATGTATTGCACATTTCCTTGCCTTAGCACAATAAAATTGAGTGCAGCCATTATCTATTTTCTATTCTGTGCCCACTCACTTTTGTCCCCCATACTGTCTCCTCACACTATTCCCCTCCCTCCTCATACTGTCTCCTCTCACATCCCTCCTGTTCACCATACTGTTTCCTCATATATTTACCCCCTCACTTTCTATACTGCCTGCTCACCTGACTCCCCATATTGTGTCTCCACACATCCCATCACCCTCACTCCCCGTACTCTGTCCACATACATTTTTCACATCGCTACTCATACTGTGTCAACATACATTCCCCCGTCGCTCCCCATACTGTCTGCACTCATCCCCCATACTGTTTCCTCATATATGCCCCCATTCCCCAGTACTGTTTCCTCATACATGCCCTCATTCCCCCATACTGTTTACTCATATATGCCCCCCATTCCCCCATACTGTTTCCTCATACATGCCCCCATTGCCCAGTACTGTTTCCTCATACGTGCCCCGCATTCCCCTGTACTGTTTCCTCATACATGCCCCTCATTCCCCCAGTACTGTTTCCTCATACATGCCCCCCATTCCACCAGTATCATTTCCTCATACATGCCCCCCATTCCCCAAGTACTGTTTCCTCATACATGCCCCCATTCCCACGTACTGTTTCCCCATCACCCCCTTTGCTCTTCATTTTGTGTTCTCAAATCTCCTCACACACATTAAATCCCCCCCATCTCCACTCCAAATCTCACCCCACACATTAAAAACTCCCATTCCCACTCAAATTCTCCACACATAATAAATCCCCCCAGCCCTACTCAAATTGTCCCCCCCGTGCACTTAATTTTCGGTGTCTTCTACTCCACTGGAACACTTACCACCAGTGTTCGCCTCTGCAGTGCGAGTGAATGATATCAGCAACGTGATCCCATGATCGGATCACATGATCTGATCACGCTGCTCACGTCACTCTGACTGGCAGTCAGAGCCTCAATTGTACTCAATTCTGTAAGATGCGAGTACAATTGATCCCTGGGCAGGGGCGGACACTGACATCTTGGGGCCCCTGTGCAAGAAATGTGTCTGGGCCCCCCTCCTTTTATGGCAACAAAGTTACATATACTGTATATATATATAAATATATATATATATATATATACACATCCACACACATACATGTGCATATATTACATACCGTATATACCCGAGTATAAGCCGACCCAAGTATAAGCCGAGGCACCTAATTTTGCCACGGAAACTGGGTAATCTTATTGACTCAAGTATAAGCCGGGTATGTACTGCCCCCTCATTCTTATCCCGGTATGTGTGGTTCCCCCGTCCTGTCCTGCTCTGTGTGGCTCCCCCTGTTGTATGCATGGCTCCCCTGTCCCATCTTGTATGCATGGCTCTGCTCCCCCTACTCCCATCCTCATATGCATGGCTCTGCTCCCCCTCCTCCCATCCTTGTATGCATGGCTCCGCTTCCCCTCCTCCCATCCTTGTATGCGTGGCTCTGTTCCCCCCTCCTCCTGTCCTTGTATGCGTGGCTCCGCTTCCCCCTCCCATCTTGTATGCGTGGCTCCGCTTCCCCTCCTCCCATCCTTGTATGCGTGGCTCTGCTCCCCCCTCCTCCCATCCTTGCATGCGTGGCTCTGCTCCCCCCTCCTCCCATCCTTGTATGCGTGGCTCTGCTCCCTCCTCATCCCATCCTTGTATACATGGCTCTGCTCCCCCCTCCTCCCATCCTTGTACGCGTGGCTCCGCTTCTCCCCCTCCCATCCTGTATGCGTGGTTCCCCTGTCCTCCTTCGTTCTCCCTCATTCTCCTTCATCCTCCCCGTCCTCCATCTCCTCCCCTGGCCGTCATACTCACCCTCCTCACAGCACGCTGAACGGACTCCCTGTCCTGCACGTCTGTCCCGACTCCCGGCGCCAAAGCTTCTTCCTGTGTGAGCGGTCACATGGTACCGCTTGTTAAGGTCATGAATATGCATCCATATTCATCACCTTAATGAGCGGTTCCATGTGACCGCTGTGAGCACTGGACGAGCTGCCAGCGCTGAGGACAACAGAGCTGCAGTCACAGCTGGAGGAGAGTATGTCGTCTTCAAGGAGGGGAGGAGGGGGAGAGTGGGGAGGGAGTGAGGGGGGATGGTGTGTGGGCAGGCAGGTGCCAGTTAATAAATTAAAAAAACAAAAAAAGCCACAAACCTTGCTCAGGTGCTGCCCCCTGCATCCTGCTGCCTTAGGCACGTGCCCTCACATGCCTAGTGGCAAATACGGCCCTCCATATATATATGCTTGTGCATGCCACTGACATATATATATATATATATATATTAAGAGACCTCTGCAAAATTTTCAGTTTGTCTGATTTTTCTCTTTATAGGTATATTCTTGAGTAAAATGTTAATTGTTATTTTATTCTATAAACTACTGACAACATGTCTCCAAAGTTCCAAGCAATACATTTTGCATTTATTTTCTGAAAATGAGAAATGGTCAAGATAACAAAAAAAAATGCATTGCTTGCAAGACCTGAAATAGTGCAAAAAACAAGTTCATAATCATTTAGAAACAACAATACTAATGTTTTAACTCAGGAAGAGTTCAGAAATCAATATTTTGTGGAGTAACCATGATTTTTAATCACAACTTTCATGTATCTTGGCATACTTTCCACCAGTCTTTCACAATGCTTTTGGGTGACTTTATGCCACTCCTAGTACAAAAATTTAAGCAGTTGTTTTTTGTTTGATGGCTTGTGACTATCTATCTTCCTCTTGATTACATTCCAGAGGTTTTCAATGGGGATTAGGTCTGGAGATTGGGCTGGCCATGAAAGGAATTTGATGTGGTGGTCCTTCATTCACACCTTGAATGACCTGGCTGTGTGGCATGGCGCATTGTCCTGCTGGAAAAAACAGTCCTCAGAGTAGGGGAACATTGCCTGAACAGAAGGAATCAACTGTTTTTCCAGGATAACCTTGTATGCAGCTTGATTCATATGTCCTTCACAAAGATTAACCTGCCCAATTCCAGCCTTGCTGAAGCATCCTCAAGGTGTGGATGAAGTTCTTGAACTAGTCTATACGAGTGCCAAGTATTTCTACATCACAGCTGACGGATTTGGTTATCCTCTTTGTGCACCACCATAATTCCAGAAGTGCTGTGTTTTCCTAATTACCTCCGGTCACTGAGGCTGCGTTCCCAGCAGGGCTGAACAGCCGTGACTAGTGTTGAGCGATACCGTCCGATACTTGAAAGTATCGGTATCGGAAAGTATCGGCCGATACCGGCAAAGTATCGGATCCAATCCGATACCGATACCCGATACCAATACAAGTCAATGGGACTCAGGTATCGGACGGTATTCCTGATGGTTCCCAGGGTCTGAAGGAGAGGAAACTCTCCTTCAGGCCCTGGGAACCATATTAATGTGTAAAAGAAAGAATTAAAATAAAAAATATTGCTATACTCACCTGTCCGACGCAGCCGGGACCTCAGCGAGGGAACCGGCAGCGTTGTTTGTTTAAAATTCGCGCTTTTACTTGGTTACGTGAGGTCCCGGCTTGTGATTGGTCAGGGCGGCCATGTTGCCGGGACGCGGACCAATCACAGCAAGCCGTGACGAAATTACGTCACGGCTTGCTGTGATTGGTCCGCGTCCCGGCAACATGGCCGCCATTAACCAATCACAAGCCGTGACGTCACGGGAGGCTGGACATGCGCGTATTTTGAAAAGCGCGCGTGTCCAGCCTCCAGTGACGTCCCGGCTTATGATTGGTCATGGCGCCATGTTGCCGGGACGCGGACCAATCACAGCAAGCCGTGACGAAATTACGTCACGGCTTGCTGTGATTGGTCCGCGTCCCGGCAACATGGCCGCCATTAACCAATCACAAGCCGTGACGTCACGGGAGGCTGGACACGCGCGCTTTTCAAAATACGCGCATGTCCAGCCTCCCGTGACGTCCCGGCTTGTGATTGGTTAATGGCGGCCATGTTGCTGGGACGTCACTGGAGGCTGGACACGCGCGCTTTTCAAAATACGCGCATGTCCAGCCTCCCGTGACATCACGGCTTGTGATTGGTTAATGGCGGCCATGTTGCCGGGACGCGGACCAATCACAGCAAGCCGTGACGTAATTTCGTCACGGCTTGCTGTGATTGGTCCGCGTCCCGGCAACATGGCCGCCCTGACCAATCACAAGCCGGGACTTCACGTAACCAAGTAAAAGCGCGAAATTTAAACAAACAACGCTGCCGGTTCCCTCGCTGAGGTCCCGGCTGCGTCGGACAGGTGAGTATAGCGATATTTTTTATTTTAATTCTCTTTTTTACACATTATTACATTAATGTTGTTGCGATACCCGATACCCGATACCACAAAAGTATCGGATCTCGGTATCGGAAATTCCGATACAGCAAGTATCGGCCGATACCCGATACTTGCAGTATCGGAATGCTCAACACTAGCCGTGACCTCAGCACCATGAGAAAAAGTCAGTGATGAGGTCACCGCAGTTCAAGCTCAGTGACTTCACCTCAGATCACGGTGAGAAATTCTAACGGTGATCTGTTGTGAAGTCACTGAGCTTGAACTGCGGTGAACGCAGTGACTTTTTCCCAGTGTGCTAGCGGGGATCTCACCAAGGTCACAGCAGTATGAAAAAAACTATAAAAGTACACATATTTGGTATCGCCGCAGCCACAACGACCCAACCTATAAAATTATCACACTAGTTAACCACTTAAGTGAACACCATAAAAAGAATAAAAATAAAAATCAAGGTGAAAAACAAAGCTTTATCATTAGTGATGAGCGAATATGCTCATTACTCGAGATTTCTCATATTTTTTAGTGCTCGGAGATTTAGTTTTTCTTGCCGCAGCTGAATGATTTACATCTGTTAGCCAGCATAAGTACATGCGGGGATTCCCTATCAACCAGGCAACCCCCACATGTACTTATGCTCGCTAACAGATGTAAATCATTCAGCTGCGGCAAGAAAAACTAAATCTCCGAGCACTAAAAAATACTCGAAGGGCACCCGAGCGTGCTCGAGAAATCTCGAGTAATGAGTATATTCGCTGATCATTAGTGTTGAGCTATACCTTCCAATATGCAAAGGTATCGGTATCGGATTGGATCAGCCGATACCCAAAAAGTATCGGATATCGCCGATACCGATACCCGATACCAATGCATATCAATGGGACACAAAATATCGGAATGGTTCCCAGGGTCTGAAGGAGAGGAAACTCTCCTTCAGGCCCTGGGATCCATATTCATGTATAAAATAAAGAATAAAAAATATTGATATACTCACCCCTCTGACGGCCCCGGCTCTCACCGGTCCAAGCATCTGCCTCCGTTCCCTAAGAATGCAGAGTGAAGGACCTTCGATGACGTCGCGGCTTCTGATTGGTCGCGTGACCGCTTATGTGACCGCTCACGCGACCAATCACAAGCCGCGACGTCATCGCAGGCCCTACACTCACTCAATCTTAGGAACGGAGGCTGCTGGTTACATCGCTAAGGTCCAGGGGCCGCCGGAGGGGTGAGTATATAAATATTTTTTATTTTTATTATTTATTTTTTACATGAATATGGATCCCAGGGCCTGAAGGAGAGTCTCCTCTCCTCCAGACCCTGGGAACCATACGCACCGCACACTTCCGATTCCGATTTCGCAAAAATATCGGAACTCGGTATTGGAATTCCGATACAGCAAATATCGGCCGATACCCGATACTTGCAGTAATGCAATGCTCAACACTACTGATCATCACTATTTATCATCATATCGCTGAACAAAAAGTGGAATAAAATGTGATAAAAAATGGATATAAACATGCTGCCGCTAAAAATGTAATCTTGTCCTTCAAATAACAAGCCACCATACAGCTCCATCAGCAGAAAAATAAAAAAAGTTATAGCTCTCAGAATAAAGCGATACAAAAATAATTATTTGTTTTTCTAAAATAGTTTTTATTTTGTAGAAGCGCCAAAACATAAAAAACTTTTATAAATGAGGTAATGCTGTAATCGTACTGACCCAAAGAATAAAACTGCCTTATCAATTTTGCCACACACAGAATGGCATAACCCCCCCCAAAAAAAAAAAAAAATCCTGAATTACTGGTTTTTGTTTATCCTGCTTCCCAAAAATCGGAATAGAAAGTGATCAAAAAATGCTAGAAAATGGTACCAATAAAAACGTCACCTCGTCCCACAAAAAGCAAGCTCTCATATGACTCTGTGGGCGAAAATAAAGAAAAATTATAGCTCTCAAAATGTGGTGATGTGAAAACAAAAAAAGTATCTTTTAGTGTGTCACACTGCTGTCACAGCAGCCAAACATAAAAACCTATTATATATCTGGTATCGCTGTAATTGCACCAACCCGAAGAATAAAGTTGCCTAATCACTTATACGGCATGAGGAATGGCATAAAAAATAAATAAAACCAATTCTTCACCTACTGCCTCCCAAAGATTGCAGTAAGGCTCAGCGCAAATTTATCTTGTGCTCTGCGCTGAGCGCTTGCACCGGGATTTATGTGTAAATCTCTGAAATACATGATTCAGACGTAACCTCTGGTGTAAGATTCCCTATAATGAGGCAAATGGAAGCACTGTGGACACCGTCTGACCTGTGATCCGGCGCTGTCCGTCTTTTTAGGATTGCATAAAAGCACTGTCGGCCAAAGCTTTATGCACTTCTGATAAGAAGGACACTGCTGAACAGAGGCCAGACGGAGTCCATAGAAACTCTGCTGCCTCATTATAGTGAATGGATCCCTCGGGGGGTTTCAGCTGAATCACATCACTCAGAAATTTAGAGATAAATGTGATCTCAAATGTTGCGTAAAATGTTTCCAATAAAAGCTTCAACTCAGTTCACAAAAAAGCAAGTACCCACTCAGGTCTGTCATCTGTTAACGAAAATATAGGATGCTTCCACCTTGCTGGTAGCACAAAGGCTCTGTAAAAGCAAAATGCCTCCTCACCTGCCAAAGAAATTTAGCAACTTCTCCGTTCCGAAATCCAAATGCCCTCTCCCTTCTGAGGCCCACAGTGTACCTAAACCACATATTTCGTCCACGCTTGGTATTTCTGAAGCAATGAGATCCCGCCCAGAAGGATATTGTGTTGGGGTTAGGGGTGTGTTGCGGTTAGGGTTGTGTTTTGGGTTATGGTTGTATTAGAGCTATGGTTGTGTTGGGGTTATGGTTGTGGTGTTGGGGTTAGGGTTGGAGTTGGGGTTAAGGCTGTGTTGGGGTTAAGATTGGGGTTGGGGTTAAGGTTGCGGTTAGGGTTAGGGTTGTGGTTAGGGTTGGGATTAAGGTTAGGTGTGTGTTGGAGTTGGGGTTGGGTTTCCTCTGTTTAGGCACATCAGGGGATCTACAAACGTGACATGGTGCCCGCCATCGATTCCAGCCAATTTTGAGTTCAAAAAGTCAAGCGGTGCTTCCTCCATTCTGAGCCCTGCCTTACACCCAAACAATGGCTTTCCCCCACATACGGGGTATCAGCATACTCAAGAGAAATTGGACAACAAATTTTGTTGTCTATTTTCTTATGATGCCCTTGTGAAAAAAAAAAAATTTGGTCTAAAGTAAACTTTTAGTGAAAAAAAGTTAAATGTTAATTTTTTTCTTCCACATTACTTTAGTTCTCGTGAAGCACCTGAAGGATTAATAAACTTCCTGAATGCAGTCTTGCTCACCTTGAGGGGTGCAGTTTTAAGACTGGTGTCCCTTTTGGATATTTTTTGTTGTCATACTGACCCCCAAAGTCACTTCAAATGTGAGGTTGTTCCTAAAAAAATGGTTTTGCAAATTTTGTTGTGAAAATGAGAAATCGCTGGTCCACTTTTAACCCTTATTATCGTCCTAACTAAAAAAATTGTCTCCAAAATTGTGCTGATCTAAAATTGACATGTGGGAACTGTTATTTGTTAACTATTTTGTGTGACACGACTCTCTTATTTAAGGGCACAAAAATTAAAATTTTGAAATTTTTTTAAATTTTTACCAAATTTCCGATTTTTCATAAATAAACGCAAGTCATATAGAGAAATTTTACCACTAACATGAAGTACAATATGTCACAAAAAAATCTCAGAATCAGTGGAATCCGTTGAAGCTTTCCAGAGCTATAACCTCATAAAATAACAGTGGTTAGAATTGTAAAAATTGGCTCAGTTATTAAGGTCAAAATTGGCTTGGTCACTAAGGGATTAATGTTCTGCTGACTGCAACATACTGGTAACTACAGTGTACTGGTCACTACAATGGCAGTTTTCACTTGGCAAAAGTGATTGTTGCCTGTTTCTGGAAAATACCCATGGAGTCAAAATCGTCACTACACCTGTAGGCAAATTCCCCAAGGGGTATAGTTTCCAAAATGGGTCACTTGATGGGGGATTCTGCTCTTCTAGCATTTAGGGGCTCTGTGTATGGAGTCCGCAAACTGTTCTAGGAAAATCTGCGCTCCAGGAGGCTAATAGCGCTCTGTTCTTCCCAAGTCTCTCCAAATGACTAAGTAGTACTGTACAGCCTCATATGGGGTATTGCCACGTTCAGTACAAGTTGTGGGACAAATTTTGGTGCCATTTTTACCCACTTCTTGAGTGAAAATGTAAAATCTGGGGCCAAAACAAATTTTTGATGGTAAAAATGTAGTTATTTTTTATTCACTGGCCAATGGTATAAAATTCTGTGACACACCTGTGGTGTCAATATGATCACTACACAAGTAGATGAATTCATTGAGAGGTGTAGTTTGTAAAATGGGGTCACTTATTGGGGGTTCTGCTGTTCTGGCACCTCATGGGCTTTCCCAGTGGGTCATGGCACCTACAAAACCGTAAAATCTGGCTCTCCTTGCCTTCTGAGCTTTGCACTGAGCCTGAAAAACATTTCCCGATTACATGTAGGGTATTGTTGCACTCAGGAATAAATGGACCTCAGTTTGTTGTAAAAATTTCCTATTAGCCCATAGAAAAATTGAAAACTTGGGGCTAAAACAACATTTAGTGGTATAAAATTCTGTGAGGCATATGTGGTGGCAATATGACCACTGCACCACTAGATAAATTCGTTGGGGAGTGTAATTTGTAAAAGTAGTTTACATGTAGGGGGTCTTCTGTTGTTCTGGCGCCACTGGGGCTCTGACAGTAAGACATGGCACCCTCAAACCATTCCAGCAAAATCTGAACTCCAATATGGCGCCTCTTTCCTTCTGGGCTTTGCAGTATGCCTCAAAAGTAGTATTCCCCCACATATGGGGTATTGGCGTACTCAGGAGAAATTGCACAGCAAATTGTATGGTGCAGTTTCTCCTGTTTCCATTATGAAAATGCAAAATTTTGGTCCAAAATAACATTTTTGTGGGAAAAATGTGATGTTTTAAATTTCACAGCTCAACGTTATAAACTTCTGTGAAGCACCTGGGGGTTCAAGATGCTCACCTTACATCTAAATACATTCCTTGGGGGATATAGTTTCCAAAATGGAGTCAATTTTGTTTTCACTGGTTAGGCACATCAGGGGTTCTCCACATGGGACAAGACGTCCACTAATGACTCCAGGAAATTCTACATTCAAAAAGCCAAATGACGCGCTTTCTGTTCTGAGCCCTGCCGTGCATCCAAAAAGCAGTTTTCTCCCTCATATGGGGTATTGGCATACTCAGGAGAAATTGCACTACAAATTGTATGGTGCAATTTCTCCTGCTACCCTTATGAAAATGCAATATTTTGTGCAAAATACATATTTGTAGGGAAAATTTGATTTTTTTATTTTTACGGCTCAACGTTATAAACTTCTGTGAAGTACCTGAGGATTCAATGTGCTCACCACACATCTAGATCAGTTCCAGGAGGGATCTAGTTTCCAAAATGATGTAACTTGTGGGGGATTTTCACTGTCGAGGCATATCAGAGGCTCTCCAAATGTGACATTGCATCCGCCAATTGTTCCAAGAAATTTTACATTCAAAAAGTCAAATTGATCTCCTTCCGTTCCGAGCTCTGCCGTGCACCCAAACAGTGGTTTTCTCCCTCATATGGGGTTTCGGCATGCTCAGAAGAAATTTCACAACAAATTTTGTTGTCCATTTTCTCCTGATACCTTTGTGAAAATAAAAAAATGGGTCTAAATTAAATTTTTAGTGAAATAAGTTAAATGTTAATTTTTTTCTTCCACATTGCTTTATTTCTTGTGAAGCGCCCGAAGGGTTAATAAACTTCTTGAATGTGGTTTTCCGCACCTTGAGGGGTGCTTTTTCAGAATGGTGTCACTTTTGGGTATTTTCTTTCATATTGACCCCCAAAGTCAATTCAAATGTGAGGTGGTCCCTAAAAAAATGGTGTTGTAAATTTTGTTGTAAAAATGAGGAATTGCTGGTCAACTTTTAATCCTTATAACTTCCTAATAAAAACATTTTTTTTCAAAAATTGTGCTAATGTAAAGTAGACGTGTGAGAAATACTACATATTAACTATTTTGTGTGCCATATCTCTGTTATTTAAGGGCATGGAAATTCAAAGTTGGGAAATTGCAAAAGTTTCACCAATTTTCCATTTTTTTCACAAATAAACGGAAGTCATATCAAAGAAATGTTATCACTATCATGAAGTACAATATGTCATGAAAAAACATTCTCTAGAAACACTGGTATCCGTTGAAGCATTCCAGAGTTACAACCACATAAAGTGACAGTGGTCACAAACTGGACTGGTCATTCACGCGCAAACCACCTTCAGGGGTAATGGGGTTAAGCGCTCTGGCGTTTCAGAGATACTATGCTTGGAAGATCCTCTTCCAAGTGCCACTGCAGTGGATTGACAGGTCTGCCTGTAGTTTGATCACCATGCTCGTGGTTTGAGCAACATGAATTGCATTTAATTAAGTTGAATGCAGAACATTGTTTTTTCTTTTTTAAATAAATTCTAATTACTGTTTTTAGTGCATTCCTCCTCCCACAAAATGAAATAAAAAGTGATCAAAACTTGACATGTCCCAGAACATTGCACCAGTAACTACATCTCATTACATAAAAAAATATGCACTCATTCATCTTATATGATGAAAAATTGAAAAAGTATGTCTTTCTGGATATGTGGATATGGCAGCACACAAAGAAAAAGTTTTTTTTTGATAAACAGTAAAAACAGCATCAATGCATTTACATATATTGGGTATCGCCATATTTGTGCTGTATTACACTTTATTTGTGTAAAAGTGGAATAGTATAAATTTTTGAAATCTCATAAATAGCCTATATTGACAGCTCAGTCTCTAGAGTATAACTGCAATATTTCGACATTTTTGTACAGACAGAATCATAGAGAATTAAAAAAGACACCACCAAATATACATAGAAATGTATTTCAGTTAGCAAGGTGATTAAAACAATAGCTATTTTCTTATTCTAGGTTTCGTTGAATTAAACTTTAGCATTACGATTGCTCTCTTCTCTGTCAATCAAGTAAGAGTGTAATACTTCTTAAACAGCACAGGGGTGTATCAGTTGAAACTAAGCTTGAATAGTATTACATTGTTGTTACTTTCCACTTCCGAATGACGTTTTTTGTGCTTTCCAGAATGTAAACAATGATTTAAAGAGGGGATTACAGAATATGACATCTAACGACAATCTGGATTCCAAGAGATTGTATTCATTCCCTAGTTTTCTTGTAGAATTTGTAGCTCCATCTGAGATGTATGAATCATTTTAAGAATGTAGTTGAGAACTCTTGCAATGTAAGCAGCTGCAGATACTTCAAATAATTCTGGGCATGTGATCTGATAAATTTATTGCTAAAAATACAGTAACAAGTAACTGTGAGGTGTTAGTGATCAAAGTCATATCACAAAGCTCAATGAAAATGCATTTAAAGTATCATAAATACTGTAGATTAAAGTAGCAAAAAAACAGTAGCAAAACTGAAAATGCAGGCCCTGTTTAATAAACTTTCGCAAACAGATGTGCTGTGGGTTTATACTAAGATGAATAGATCGCATGCATTGCTCATACAATAATCTCGAAAAGAAACAATTGGGTAGCGACGTTTGCATCTAGAACTTCATATACATTAAGAGCATTACACATTCTTACTATTTTAAGTTCTTCTAAACCTCTTGAAAACAAGTGTACAGGCTGTCAAAAGTTCAAATTTTGCCTTGGGTTACATATTAATATTGCACAAATGTATGAGATGTCATACACAGTGTTGGTCGAAAGTGTTGGCACCCTTGAAATTATTCCAGAAAATGAAGTATTTCTCACTGAAAATTATTGCAATTAGACATGTATTGTTATGCACTTGTTTATTTCCTTTGCGTGTATTGGAACAGCACAAAAAAAGAAAAGAAAAGGGAAATTGGAAATAATTTTACACGAATGACCAAAAATGGGTCGGACAAGATTGTTGTCACCCTCAACTTAATATTTGGCTGTACACACCTTGGAATAAATAACTACAATCAATCACTTCCTATAATCAATGACAAGCTTCTTAAACCTCGCTCCTGTAAGTTTTGACCAGTCTTCTTTTGTAAACTGCTCTAGTGCTCTCATATTTGAAGAGTGCCTTCTCCCAAGAGCAATTTTAAGATCTCTCCACAGCAGTTTAATGGGATTGCTGGCCACTTCAGAACTCTCCAGTGCTTTATTTCCATCCATTTCTGGGTGCTTCTTGAAGTATGTTTGGGGTCATTGTCATGCTTAAAGACCTATGACCTAGGACACAAGCCCAGTTTACTGACACTGGGCACTACAATGCATCCCAAAATCCCTTGGTAAACTTCAGATTTCATGATGTCTTGCACACAGTCAAGGCACCCAGGGCCAGAGACAGCAAAAACAACCCAAAACATCTATCGACCTCCACCATATTTGACTGTAGGTACTGTGTTCTTATCTTTGTAGGCCTCATTCCATTTTTGGTAAACAGTAGAACAATGCGATTTACTAAAAAGCTCTATTTTGGTCTCATCTTAGTTGTGGGGTCCTCCTGGGTCTCCTGCCATTTATTTCCATTCAAATTTCGAGGATTGTTCGCTCTGACACTGATGCACCCTGAGCCTGCAGCTTGAATTATTTTGGAATTTGATTGAGGCTGCTTTTACACTATTTGGACTAGCCTGCGTTGCAACCTTTTATAAATTTTTATCTGCCAACCATGTCCGGGGAGATTAGCTACAGTGCTGTGGGTTGTAGACTTCTTGATTACCATATTTACTAGAGTATAAGCCGAGTTTTTCAACACATTTTTTCTGCTGAAAAAGCCTCCCTCGTCTTATACACGAATGATGGTCCCAGAGGATGGAGGGGGAGCGACAGCGATGGAGCAGCGGTTCATAGGAGGCAGAAGCCGGCTGCTGCGGCTAAAACTTGTGCCCGCTGCTAAAGAGAAATTAATATTCACTACGCTCTCAGTGAATATTAATTTCTCTTCAATAAGGGGCACAGTAGTCGCAGGTGCCGCCTTCCTGAAGGAGCGGGCGATCACGTGTGCCCGCTCCTTAAGAGAATGAATATGTACTGCCCTCCACGCCCATGGGTGTTAAATGCAGTGAATAAGGAGAATGAAGGGACAATGCATACCAGGCTTATACTCAACTCATTTATAGTGTTGAGCGATACCTTCCGATACTCAAATACCAGATACCCAATACCAATGCAAGTCAATGGGACACAAGTATCGGAAGCTATCCTGGATGGTTCCCAGGGTCTGAAGGAGAGGAAACTCTCCTTCAGGCCCTGGGATCCATATTAATGTAAAAAATAAAGAATAAAAATTAAAAATATGGATATACTCACCCCTCCGAAAACCCTGGCTGTCATCGCTGCAAGCGTCTGCCTCCGTTCCTAAGAATGCAGAGCGTGAAGGACCTTCAATGACGTCGCGGTCAGGTGACCGGTCACATGAGCGGTCACGGACCAATCACAAGACCGCGACGTCATCGAAGGTCCTTCACCCTCTGCATTCTTAGGAACGGAGGCAGACGCTTGCAGCGGTGACAGCCAGGCTTCTCGGAGGGGTGAGTATATCCATATTTTTTATTTTTATTCTTTATTTTTTACATGAATATGGATCCCAGGGCCTGAAGGAGAGTTTCCTCTCCTTCAGACCCTGGAAACCATACGCACCGCACACGCCGAAGATGACTGGGAACACTTCCGATTCCAATTTCCGATATCGCAAAAATATCGGAACTCTGTATCGGAATTCTGATACAGCAAATATCGTCCGATACCCGATATTTGCAGTATCGGAATGCTCAACACTACTCATTAAGTTTTCCTAGATTTTGTGGCAAAGTTAGGTGCCTTGGATATACTCGGGTTGACTTTTACTCAAATACATACGGTATGTTTCACACCATGGACAAAGGAACACCAAGATCTCTGGAGATGGACTTGTAACCTTGAGATTGCTGATATATTTTAACCCCTTAATCCCATATGACGTACTATACCGTCGAGGTGGGGTGGGCCTTAATTCCCGGTGACGGTATAGTACGTCATACGCGATCGGCCGCGCTCACGGGGGGAGCGCGGCCGATCGCGGCCGGGTGTCGGCTGCATATCGCAGCTGACATCCGGCACTATGCGCCAGGAGCGGTCACGGACCGCCCCCGGCACATTAACCCCCGGCACACCGCGATCAAACATGATCGCGGTGTACCGGCGGTGCAGGGAAGCATCGCGCAGGGAGGGGGCTCCCTGCGGGCTTCCCTGAGACGATCGGTACAAGGTGATGTACTCACCTCGTACCGAACGTCTTCTCCCTGCAGGCCCCGGATCCAAAATGGCCGAGGGGCTGTATCCGGGTCCTGCAGGGAGCACTTCCGGGTCGGAGCAGGCTGCAGATGAAAGCTGCAGCCTGCACGGCTGTAAGTGAGATCGGAGATCTCACAGAGTGCTGTGCACACTGTGAGATCTGCGATCTGTGATGTCCCCCCCCTGGGACAAAGTAAAAAAGTAAAAAAAAAAATTTCCACATGTGTAAAAAAATAAATAAAAAATTCCTAAATAAATAATAATAAAAAAAAAAATATTATTCCCATAAATACATTTCTTTATCTAAAAAAAACAAACAAAAACAATAAAAGTACACATATTTAGTATCGCCGCGTCCGTAACGACCCAACCTATAAAACTGGCCCACTAGTTAACCCCTTCAGTAAACACCGTAAGAAAAAAAAAAAAAAAACGAGGCAAAAAACAACGCTTTATTACCATACTGCCGAACAAAAAGTGGAATAACACGCGATCAAAAAGACGGATATAAATAACCATGTTACCGCAGAAAACGTCATCTTGTCCCGCAAAAAACGAGCCGCCATACAGCATCATCAGCAAAAAAATAAAAAAGTTATAGTCCTCAGAATAAAGCGATACCAAAATAATTATTTTTTCTATAAAATAGTTTTTATCGTATAAAAGCGTCAAAACATAAAAAAATGATATAAATGAGGTATCGCTGTAATCGTACTGACCCGACGAATAAAACTGCTTTATCAATTTTACCAAGCGCAGAACGGTATAAACGCCTCTCCCAAAAGAAATTCATGAATAGCTGGTTTTTGGTTATTCTGCCTCACAAAAATCGGAATAAAAAGTGATAAAAAATGGTCACGTGTCCGAAAATGTTACCAATAAAAACGTCAACTCGTCCCGCAAAAAACAAGACCTCACATGACTCTGTGGACCAAAATGTGGAAAAATTATAGGTCTCAAAATGTGGAGACGCAAAAACTTTTTTGCTATAAAAAGCGTCTTTTAGTCTGGTTTCACACTTGCGTTTTTATCTGCATGCGTTTTTTAAAAAAACCGCATGTGTGAAAAAATGCATGTAAACGCGGTAAAACGCATGCGTTTTTATAGAAAAACACAAGAAAACAAGAAAAAAACAAAAAACCCTAACCCTACCCCTAACCCTACCCCTAACCTGAAATACGTGGCACTGAAATACGTGGCACTGAAATATACGTTTATATACGTATATACGTATATAAGTGCCATGATATTTCAGTGGCCACGTATTTAAGTGCCACGTATTTAAGTGCCACGTATTTAAGTGCCACGTATTTAAGTGCCACGTATTTACGTGCCACGTATTTACGTGCCACGTATTTTTCAGTGCCTGAAATACGTGGCACTGAAATATCGTGGCACTGAAATATCGTGGCACTGAAATATCGTGGCACTGAAATATCGTGGCACTGAAGTATTTACGTGCCACGTATTTTTCAGTGCCTGAAATACGTGGCACTGAAATACGTGGCACTGAAATACGTGGCACTGAAATACGTGGCACTGAAATATTGTGGCACTGAAATATTGTGGCACTGAAATATCGTGGCACTGAAATATCGTGGCACTTAAATATGTGGCACTTAAATACGTGGCACTTAAATACGTGGCACTTAAATACGTGGCACTTATATACGTGGCACTTATATACGTGGCACTTATATACGTGGCACTTATATACGTGGCACTTATATACGTGGCACTTATATACGTGGCACTTATGACTGTCAGAAAATGTTCAGTAAACGGTTAGGGGTAGGGTTTCAGGTAGAATTGGGGAGTTTCCACTGTTCAGGCACATCAGGGGCTCTCCAAACGCGACATGGCGTCCAATCTCAATTCCAGCCAATTCTGCGTTGAAAAAGTAAAACAGTGCTCCTTCCCTTCCGAGCTCTCCCGTGCGTCCAAAAAGGGGTTTACCCCAACATATGGGGTATCAGCGTACTAGGGACAAATTGAACAACAACTTCTGGGGTCCAAGTTCTCTTGTTATCCTTGGGAAAATAAAAATTTGGGGGGCTAAAAATCATTTTTGTGGGAAAAAAAATATGTTTTATTTTCACGGCTCTGCGTTGTAAACTGTAGTGAAACACTTGGGGGTTCAAAGTTCTCACAACACATCTAGATAAGTTCCTTGGGAGGTCTAGTTTCCAATATGGGGTCACTTGTGGGGGGTTTGTACTATTTGGGTACATCAGGGGCTCTGCAAATGCAACGTGACGCCTGCAGACCAATCCATTTAAGTCTGCATTCCAAATGGCGCTCCTTCCCTTCCGAGCTCTGTCATGCGCCCAAACAGTGGTTCCCCCCCACATAGGGGGTATCAGCGTACTCAGGACAAATTGGACAACAACTTTTAGGGTCCAATTTATCCTGATACCCTTGTGAAAATACAAAACTGGGGGCTAAAAAATCATTTTTGTGAAAAAGAAAAATAATTTTTATTTTCACGGCTCTGCGTTATAAACTGTAGTGAAACACTTGGGGGTTCAAAGTTCTCACAACACATCTAGATAAGTTCCTTTGGGGGTCTAGTTTCCAATATGGGGTCACTTGTGGGGGGTTTGTACTGTTTGGGTACATCAGGGGCTCTGCAAATGCAACGTGACGCCTGCAGACCAATCCATTTAAGTCTGAATTCCAAATGGCGCTCCTTCCCTTCCGAGCTCTGTCATGCGCCCAAACAGTGGTTCCCCCCCACATAGGGGGTATCAGCGTACTCAGGACAAATTGGACAACAACTTTTAGGGTCCAATTTATCCTGATACCCTTGTGAAAATACAAAACTGGGGGCTAAATTTCATTTTTGTGAAAAAAAAAAAAAATTATTTTCACGGCTCTGCGTTATAAACTGTAGTGAAACACTTGGGGGTTCAAAGTTCTCACAACACATCTAGATAAGTTCCTTGGGGGGTCTAGTTTCCAATATGGGGTCACTTGTGAGGGGTTTGTACTGTTTGGGTACATCAGGGGCTCTGCAAATGCAACGTGACGCCTGCAGACCAATCCATTTAAGTCTGCATTCCAAATGGCGCTCCTTCCCTTCCGAGCTCTGTCATGCGCCCAAACAGTGGTCCCTCCCCACAAATGGGGTATCAGCGTACTCCAGACAAATTGGACAACAACTTTTGGGGTCCAATTTATCCTGATACCCTTGTGAAAATACAAAACTGGGGGCTAAAAAATCATTTTTGTGAAAAAAAAAAATAATTTTTATTTTCACGGCTCTGCGTTATAAACTGTAGTGAAACACTTGGGGGTTCAAAGCTCTCAAAACACATCTAGATAAGTTCCTTAGGGGGTCTACTTTCCAAAATGGTGTCACTTGTGGGGGGGTTTAATGTTTAGGCACATCAGGGGCTCTCCAAACGCAACATGGCATCCCATCTTAATTCCAGTCAATTTTGCATTGAAAAGTAAAATAGCGCTTCTTCCCTTCTGAGCTCTGCTATGCGCCCAAACAATGGTTTACACCCACATATGGGGTATCGTCGTACTCAGGACAAATTGCACAACAACTTTTGTGGTCTAATTTCTTCTCTTACCCTTGGGGAAATAAAAAAATGGGGGTGAAAAGATCATTTTTGTGAAAAAATATGATTTTTTATTTTTACGGCTCTGCATTATAAACTTCTGTGAAGCACTTGTTGGGTCAAAGTGCTCACCACACATCTAGATAAGTTCCTTAGGGGGTCTACTTTCCAAAATGGTGTCACTTGTTAGGGGTTTCAATGTTTAGGCACATCAAGGGCTCTCTAAATGCAACATGGCGTCCCATCTCAATTCCAGTCAATTTTGCAGTGAAAAGTCAAATGGCGCTCCTTCCCTTCCGAGCTCTGCCCTGCGCCCAAACAATGGTTTACACCCACATATGGGGTATCAGCGTACTCAGGACAAATTGCACAACAATTTTTGGGGTCCAATTTCTTCTCTCACCCTTGGGAAAATAAAAAATTGGGGGTGAAAAGATAATTTTTGTGAAAAAATATGATTTTTTATTTTTACGGCTCTGCATTATAAACTTCTGTAAAGCACTTGTTGGGTCAAAGTGCTCACCACACATCTAGATAAGTTCCTTAGGGGGTCTACTTTCCAAAATGGTGTCACTTGTTAGGGGTTTCAATGTTTAGGCACATCAAGGGCTCTCTAAATGCAACATGGCGTCCCATCTCAATTCCAGTCAATTTTGCATTGAAAAGTCAAATGGCGCTCCTTCCCTTCCGAGCTCTGCCCTGCGCCCAAACAATGGTTTACACCCACATATGGGGTATCAGCGTACTCAGGACAAATTGCACAACAATTTTTGGGGTCCAATTTCTTCTCTCACCCTTGGGAAAATAAAAAATTGGGGGTGAAAAGATAATTTTTGTGAAAAAATATGATTTTTTATTTTTACGGCTCTGCATTATAAACTTCTGTAAAGCACTTGTTGGGTCAAAGTGCTCACCACACATCTAGATAAGTTCCATAGGGGGTCTACTTTCCAAAATGGTGTCACTTGTGGGGGGTTTCAATGTTTAGGCACATCAGGGGCTCTCCAAATGCAACATGGCGTCCCATCTCAATTCCAGTCAATTTTGCATTGAAAAGTCAAATGGCGCTCCTTTGCTTCCAAGCTCTGCCATGCGCCCAAACTGTGGTTTACCCCCACATATGGGGTATCAGCGTACTCAGGACAAATTGTACAACAACTTTTGGGGTCTATTTTCTCCTGTTACCCTTGGTAAAATAAAACAAATTGGAGCTGAAATAAATTTTGTGTGAAAAAAAGTTAAATGTTCATTTTTTTTTAAACATTCCAAAAATTCCTGTGAAACACCTGAAGGGTTAATAAACTTCTTGAAAGTGGTTTTGAGTACCTTGAGGGGTGCAGTTTTTAGAATGGTGTCACACTTGGGTATTTTCTATCATATAGACCCGTCAAAATGACTTCAAATGAGATGTGGTCCCTAAAAAAAAATGGTGTTGTAAAAATGAGAAATTGCTGGTCAACTTTTAACCCTTATAACTCCGTCACAAAAAAACATTTTGGTTCCAAAATTGTGCTGATGTAAAGTAGACATGTGGGAAATGTTATTTATTAAGTATTTTGTGTGACATATGTCTGTGATTTAAGGGCATAAAAATTCAAAGTTGGAAAATTGCGAAATTTTCAAAATTTTCGCCAAATATTCGTTTTTTTCACAAATAAACGCAAGTTATATCGAATAAATTTTACCACTAACATGAAGTACAATATGTCACGAGAAAACAATGTCAGAATCGCCAAGATCCGTTGAAGCGTTCCAGAGTTATAACCTCATAAAGGGACAGTGGTCAGAATTGTAAAAATTGGCCCGGTCATTAACGTGCAAACCACCCTCGGGGCTTAAGGGGTTAAAAATGTTGGTTTGTTCTCTAGTCCTCAGACAATTTTTTTTTTTTGCAATTTTACCGCACTTGGAATTTTTTCCTGTTTTCCAGTCCACGATATGTTAAATGGTGTTGTTCAAAAGTACAACTCCTCCTCCAAAAAACAAGCCTTCATATGGCCATTTTGACCAAAAAATAAAAACATTATGGCTCTAGTAAGAAGGGAAGCAAAAAATGAAAATGCAAAACCAAAAATACCTCTGGTGGTTAAGGGGTTTACTACATTATATGCATCTATCTTCCTAGTTATTCACGCTTCTTTTTTGTTTGATAAACAACTTAATCTCATCTGTAGTTAATAATGTCCAGTGTTTGCAAAAGACCATTTAATAACTTTTCAAAAAAACAGCTATCATTACCAAATTTGATGCATCATCATGAAAACCTTAGTAAATGATGATATGACATCTTTACTCATTTACAGCAAGACCTTGACACTTTGTGAGTTGTGTTTTGCAGCAGAAGAATAGATATAGCAAGAGCAAAGATAAAAAGTCAACAATATACCTGTATATAATGTTACACCTAGGACCATTGCCACTATGAAATACTTTTGCAGTTTGAAAAATTGTAATATAGTTACAGTGATGCTTGAAAGTTTGTGAAAACTTCAAATTTTTCCTTATTTCTGCATAAATTTCACCCAAAATTACATCAGATTTTTACACAAGTCCTAGTAGTTATAGGACTACCATTTAATGTAGATAAGTTGATAAAGAGAACAATTAAAAACAAATCAGTAAGAAATATTTGACTTGTCATGTTGTGGAGGGACATGTAGCAGCAGTTAATGGGGGAAAACCCAACATAAACTCTGCAGGGTAATCAATACATAGGAGGACAATTTTATATTACAGGAGGATTTGTCTAAACTAGAAGCTTGGGCTGATAAATGGCAAATGAGAAACGGGGATAAATGTAAGGTCATGCACTTAGGCAGAAGAAATAAGATGTATAACTATGTACTTAATTGTAAAACACTGGGCAAAGCCATCAATGAAAAAGACCTGGGTGTATGGGTGGATGATAAACTCATATTCAGTGGCCAGTGTCAGGCAGCTGCTACAAAGGCAAATAAAATAATGGGATGCATTAAAAGAGGCATAGATGCTCACGAGGAGAACATAATTTTACCTCTATACAAGTCACTAGTTCGACCACACTTAGAATACTGTGTACAGTTCTGGTCTCCGGTGTATAAGAAAGACATAGCTGAACTAGAGCGGGTGCAGGGAAGAGCGACCAAGGTTATGAGAGGACTGGGGGGTCTGCAATACCAAGATAGGTTATTACACTTGGGGCTGTTTAGTTTGGAAAAACAAAGGCTAAGGGGTGATCTTATTTTAATATATAAAGGAGGGGACAGTACGAAGACCTTTGCAATGACCTTTTTACTCATAGACCTGAGACAGGGACAAGGGGGCATCCTCTATGTCTGCAGGAAAGAAGGTTTAAGCATAATAACAGACACAGATTCTTTACTGTAAGAGCAGTGAGACTATGGAACTCTCTGCCATATGATGTTGTAATGAGTGATTCATTACTTAAATTTAAGAGGGGACTGGATGCCTTTCTTGAAAAGTATAATGTTACAGGTTATTTACACTAGATTTCTTAATAGGGCGTTGATCCAGGGAACTAGTTTGATTGCCGTATGTGGAGTCAGGAAGGAATTTTTTTTTCCCCAATGTGGAGCTTACTCTTTGCCACATGGGTTTTTTTTGCCTTCCTCTGGATCAACATTTTAGGGCATGTTAGGTTAGGCTATAGGTTGAACTAGATGGACTTAAAGTTTTCCTTCAACCTTAATAACTATGTTACTATGTTACTATAACAGAGTTTAAACTGATTTCTAGTGAGGAATAGGCTAAAAATTTCTCCAAGCCAATGTACAGGACTAATCATCAGTTACTGGAAATTTTTAGATGCAGTTATTGCAGCAAAAAGGTTTCACAAGATACTGAAAGCAAAGGTTCATATGCTTTTGCCACTCATAGTATGGTCAGAAGAAGCTGATGGCACCCCCACCCCGATGAACCCTCAGCACCCATGTAAAGGAATGGGTCAGAGACTAAAGGTAAAAGGAACTCTAAAATACATCCCCTTTTTCAACAAAACATGCCAGCAAATGTAAAATAAATGATGTATTTTAATGGTAAGGCTCAACAGGGAATGTGTTTTCAAAGTTAGATAAAGAATTATTAATCGTTTGCAGACCATTTACACAATACAAAGCATAAGTAGTGATATTCATCCCTTGTGTCCTATATTGCACTGCTCAAAAAATAAAGGGAACACAAACAACTGAATATAACTCCAAGTAAATCAAACCTCTGTGAAATCAAACTGTCCACTTAGGAAGCAACACTAATTGACAAACAATTTCACATGCTGTTGTGCAATTGGAATAGACAACAGATGGAAATAATTGGCAATTATCAAGACACACTCAATAAAGGAGTACCAACGCTTTCTGGCTGATGTTTTGGTCACTTTTGAATGTTGTTTGTGCTTTCACACTCGTGTTAACATGAGATGGACTCTACAATCCACACAAGTGGCTCAGGTAGTGCAGCTCATCCAGGATGACACATCAATGCGAGCTGTGGCAAGAAGGTTTGCTGTGTCTGTCAGCGTAGTGTCCAGAGGCTGGAGGTGCTACCAGGAGACAGGCCAGTACACCAGGAGATGTTGAGGGGACCGTAGGAGGGCAACAACCCAGCAGCCGGACCGCTACCTCAGCCTTTGTGCAAGGAGGAACAGGAGGAGCACTGCCAGAGCCCTGCAAAATGACATCCTGCAGGCCACAAATGTGCATTTGTCTGCACAAATAGTTAGAAACCAACTCCATGAGGATGGTCTGAGTGCCCGATGTCCACAGATGGGGGTTGTCCTCACAGCCCAACACTGTGCCGGATGCTTGGCATTTGCCACAGAACACCAGGATTGGCAAATTCACCACTGGTGCCCTGTGCTCTTAACAGATAAAAGCAGGTTCACACTGAGCACATGTGACAGACATGACAGAGTCTGGAGACGCTGTGGAGAGCAATCTGCCTGCAACATCCTTCAGCATGACCGGTTTGGCAGTGGGTCAGTAATGTTGTAGGGTGGCATTTCTTTGGAGGGCCGATCAGCAAAGCATGACTGCTATTAGGTACGGAGATGAGATCCTCAGACCCCTTGTGAGACCATATGCTGGTTGCTCCTAAAGCAGGACAATGCCAGACGTCAAGTGGCTGGAGTGTGTCAGCAGTTCCTGCAAGATGAAGGCATTGAAGCTATGGACTGTCCCGCCCATTTCCCAGACTTGAATCCGATTGAACACATCTGGGACATCATGTCTCGCACCATCCACCAACATCACGTTGCACCACAGACTGTCCAGGAGTTGGCAGATGCTTTAGTCCAGGTCTGGGAGGAGATCCCTCAGAAGACTATCCGCCGCCTCATCAGGAGCATGCCCAGGCATTGTAGGGAGGTCATACAGGCACACGGAGGCAAAACACACACAACTGTACATCATTTCCTTTTCTTGAGGCATTTCCACTGCAGTTGGATCAGCCTGCAATTTGATTTTCCACTTTGATTTTGAGTATCAATCCAAATCCAGACCTCCATGGGATATTCATTTTGATTTACATTGATCATTCTTATGTTTTATTATTCTCAACACATTCCACTATGTAATGAATAAAGATTTGCAACTGAAATATTTAATCCAGTGATATCTAGGATGTGGTATTTTACTGTTCCCTTTTTTTTTTTAAGCAGTGTATAATGTCAGATCCAAGGACAGTCATGGAAACTAATTTAACAATTATAATTGAGGCCGTTTAGTTTCAACTAAAGTGTCCAGACTTTGGGTGATGCCCCGATGGAAACCCCATAATAGATAAAGGGATACAGATATGTATAATTGTTTTTAAAGAAGCACTCCACCCATCAAAATTGCTATTATCTTAATATATTGCAATAATCATATCATATAGCACGGTGTACTTTCCAATTGCTCATTTTGCCTTTCTACCCAGTTAATTATTCCCTTTTCCATTAGGTCTATGACATCACGTGATTAAAAATTGGCTAGCTGAATCCTTCTAAGCCAGGCCCATACACATTTGTATCTCATGAGCCTAGAACTCCCACTATGTGCTTAACAATGGTAAGGAGATTCTGGGAGTTGTTAGCAATCATCAGCCTGTGGACCATACAGCAACCACAGTACTGATGAGTTGTAGTCCATATTAACAAGGAAATATTTACATCCAGGTACCTTTTGGGTGACCTCTTCTCTGATCGAGTCTTTTCTTTCTTTTTGTCTCCATCTTGACTAGAAGCCATGATGATTTTTCACATCCACAGCTCATCTCTTCGTATGCCCTCTTCTCTGGTCTTCTGCATCTAAACCCGACATGGTGTCCTTGAAAAAAATAACAGTGTTATTAATATGTTCTCTGCATAAAAATATCTTTCCATACTATGACCTAATTAAGCCTCTTTTAGTATATGACCTCCACACTGTCCGCCTTAATGAGCTACACCCACCACATTGTCTGCCACTATTGGTTGTAACCACCACACCATCCGCCCTTATGAACCATGGTCTATACCATGACTGTCCACTCTATAGTTTTCCCTTACACTCTCTATTACTCCACACTGCCCCCTGCCATGCTAACCTCTCTCCATACTGTGCCTCATTTCACATTGCCCCCTCTCAATATCCATCCTGTGTCCCTTTTCACACTATGCCCTCATACTGCCCACCAAATTGACCTCTTCAAACTGTATGCCCCCTCGCACTGTTCCCCTACAGAGTATGATGGACACCACAGCTGTCCATACAGTGTGATATCCACAACATCCCTCCAATATACACTATGATGTCCACCACAGACCCCTATACAGTATGATTTCACCCCCACAGGCTCCTATACAATGAAGTATCCCACATATACTACATAGTATGATGTTCCCTCAGCTCCCAGTATAATATCCCCCACTGCTCCCAGTATAATGTCCCCCACAGTCTCTGATATACTATGATGTCCCTCACAGCCTTCCTTGCCTACACCTCCTCCAGGCCCTGCTCACAGTCATGTGAGATTGGAACATTTTCCCCAATAAAAAAGTATTTTTGACTCATTTTCTTGACTTGGACATTTGATGTAGTTTTAGCTCAAATGCAGTAATTAATCATTAATATGATTAATCATTAATATAATAGGAATAACATTGACACTTTTAATTATTTAAGTTTTTGTTACTTGCATGTGGGTATCAGCTGGATTAGATAGCTGACCCACCATATATAGAGAAGTCTTAGCTCAAGATGCTAATTGTTTAATGTATAATGGATATAAAGAATCTACACACCTCTGTTAAAACTCCAGGTTTTGTAAAGTAAAAAATCATACCTTTCCTTCTTTAATATCACCATAATCTGTACAGTTCAATTGAAAAATCATATTAAATCTTTTCAGGAGAAAAATTAAAAATAAAGAACTAAAATAATGTGGTTGCATAAATATAAACACCCTTAGATTGATTTGTTGAAGTACCTCTTGACTTTCTTACAGCATTCAGTCTTTTTGGGAGGGACTGTGGCACACCTAGAATTGGAAATTTTTACCTACTCTTACTTATTACTTCTACAAATATGTCAGATTGTGATGACATCTCCTGTGTACAGCGCTCTCTTCAGGTCACCCTATGGATTTTCAATTGAATTCACGTCCTGGCTTTGGCTGGGCTTTTCCAAAACTATCATTTTCTAGCAAAGCCATTCTATTGTCGATTTGGAGGTATGCTTAGGGTTGGTGTCGAGCTGAAAGGTTAAATTCTTCTTCATCAAGTTTTTTAGTAGAGGCCTGAAAATGTTGTTCCAAAGTAACTGATATTTGGAAAGGTTCATAATTCCCTCCACCTTGACAAAATCCCAGGTTCCACCTGTCATAAAACAGCCCCAAGGCATAATACTGCCTTCGCCATGCTTCACTTTGGGTATGGTGTTCTTTTGGTGATGCACAGTGTTGGTTCTGTGCCAAACATACCATTTGGAATTATGGTGAAAAGGTTCAACTTTTCACATCAGTCTATGACATGTTTTCCCTCGCTTTTGGCAGACTTGATATTGACTCTAACAAAACATTACTAGGCTTAGATGTTTTACTTTGTAAGAAAAGGTTTTAATCTTTCCTCCCTACCTCACAGGCTAGACCTATGAAGAATATGGGAGATTGTTGTCACATGCAGTACACAACCACAACTTGCCAGAAATTCCGGCAACTCCTTTACTGTTGTTGCAGGCCTTTTAGCAGCCTCAAGACAAATTTTCTTCTAGTCTTTGTATCAGTTTTGAGGGATATCCAGTTCTAGGTAATGCCACTGTTGTGACAAATTTAAGTAATTTCTGGATGACTGTCTTTACAGTATTCTGCCATACACTGTATTTTTGGGATTATAAAATACACCTTACCATAAGACTCACTTCAGGTTTAGACAGCAGAAAATAGAAAAAATTTGTGTGCATGGTAGCAGAGCTGTGTATGTGTTTATATGTACATGTAGCAGAGTTAAATGTGTTTATATGTGCATGTAGCAGAGCTGTGTGCATGTCTAAATATGCATGTAGCAGAGCTGTGTGTGTCTATATGTCCATGTAGCAGAGCTGTGTGGTATTCTGTTCAGACTCTGCAAATAACAACTGAAGAGTGGGTATGGATATCTGACATTTCTGTGGTTCTCCAAGACTTGGAGGACTCCACAAAGATGGTGAGTGGCGATGACGCCATCATCAGTGCAATGATCACGCTTCTGTGACTACTTAAATAGTCACTGCTGACAATTAAACATGAAACTTTGCATGCAGACCAGGTGGAGATTGAGTAAGACATTAGACAGGGAAATATTTCCCAGCCTCATCTCATCCTATTTGCTCAACGCAGATTGGATAACAATGAGAAGGTGGAGGGTGAAGAAGAGGAGGAACAAGATCTGGCTGAACAGGAGCTGGCTGGCACAAAAGAGGCTAGTACCCAAACAAGCTTTGTCTCTCCTACATGGATGGGCAGAAGAGAGGAATGAGGAGGAGGGGAAGAAGAGTAGCCATCATGCTGGAGACAGGGAAGTTTTGGCTGTAGGGACCCTGGCACATTTGGCCGATTTTATGTACTGCTGCCTTTCTTGTGACAGTCGTGTTACATTCATCTTGGCCAAAAAAGAGTACTGGTTGTTCAATCTGCTAGGCCCAAGGAGAACTTTGCATCTCTTCTTCCTGAGGCAGAGAGGTCTTCTAAAATGGTGCTATACCAGAAGGCTATTGTGGAAAATATGTTGAAAAAGTTCCCATCAGAAAATGCTAGCGGCAGGGAGCAAGATTCCTTGGCCAACCAAGGAGGAGAGGCGAGGAAAACACTGCAGAGGTAGGCATACACTGTCAAAGAAAAAACACAAAAATTGAGCTTGATTTAAGTTGGTACACATGCAGCATATAAACCCTGCTGTAACTAAATAAGTAAATCGCAAGAGTGCATTTAAATAACACAGGGTTCTTAGTAATACTGTTTTTGATCAAAAATAGTATAAAAGCCATCCCGCAGTCAACAAGGTATCCCTGGTTGGGATGGTCCTACACTGTCTAATATTAAAAACATTACCATGAGTCAGAGTTGACCTTAGTGTGTGAATAAGGACAGACAAAAGTACCGGGTTCTGACCTGTGGAAACCAGCCTATGGGAAGCTTTTAAATGTAACTTCCAGCTCAAGGGAGGCCAGACCCCGGCTTGCACAGAATGCAAAAAGAAAAAACACAAAAATGTTGCTTTGTTTACGTTTTTATATATGCACCACAAAAACACATGTTCAATTTGGCCATAAAGCATACAAAACCTACAAGAAGCAAAATAAACAAACCCCACTGTAACTAAATAAGTAAAAAGCAAGAGTGCATTTAAATAACACAGGGTTCTTAGTAATACTGTTTTTGATCAAACAAATCGTAAAAGTCATCCCACCCGTCAACAAGGTGACTCTGATTGAGACAGTCCTACGCTGTCTAATATTAAAAACCTTACCATGTGTCAGAGTTGACCTCAGTGTGTGAATAATTTTTTTCTTTTGCTTCTTGTAGGTTTTGAATGCTTTATGGCCAAAGTGAACATTCTTCTCAAGAAGAATGCTAAACACGGAACCAAAGCACAAGAATCCAAGGAGAAGGAAATCGTTAATAAACTTGATAATTTGTTTGATGTCGCTCATGCTGATGCCATGAAACTTATACAACTTCAGGAAAACCCTGACATCTTGCTTGCTCAAAGAGAAAATGGTTGCTCTAGAAGCATGGGACCATTAGACAGAAAGCTATCCAAAGTTGAGGAAAGAAGATATATGACAGAATTACAAGCAGAGAAATGAAGTAAAAATGAAACTGAGTTCAGCATTCGAGAGCATTAGCTGAATGTTGCAGTAGTAGTAGCAGTTACAGCGACAACGACACTTCTGACAACTGTAGTGATGAGGAAGAAGCGCATTTTAGTCCTAAGAAATGTGAGTGAGTAAGATCTTTCAACATTGTGACTCCGGAAGTTGCTGCAGCTATGGACAGAATTAGTGATAGAGAAGCGACCTACCTGCTTGCTACTGCTTCTCAGTCTCTTGGCCATGACCCAGACAGCCTCAAATTGCAGCAAATGCTATCAGAGCTTCCTTCAGTAGCAGTGGTCCACTGACTGTACACTGAGATGGGAAAAGGTTTGCAAGCCAGACCCGCAATGAAACTGCTGAGCCACTGGCAGTACTAGTGTTAAGAGGAGGAACTGAGAAGTTGTTGTCAGTCCCACAGATATTAAACAGCACAGGAGCAACACAAGCTCAAGCTGTTTTCGAGGTTCTTCAGGAGTGGCAGCTCTTGGATAAAGTGAAATTTATGTAATTCAACATGACCAGTAGTAACACTGGTACAAAGGCTGGTGCGTGTGTCCTCTTGCACTAGAAACTGCAGAAAGAACTACCGAGTTTGCCAAATAGGCACCACATTCATGAGATAATTATCACAAGCATGTTTGATAAATTGTGGCCAGCATCAACAGGACCAAATATAAAGTTTTGGCAGGCTGGAATCAACTAAATAAAACCATGTTTTCAGTTGGAATGAAAGATGACAGTTTCAACTGAGCTAGGTCCACTTAATGAATTTGCAACAATAAATTTTGACTGTCACCCAAAGATTTAAACAGCCACGGACACATGAAGGCAATGGTGGGAAAGTGTCACAAGAGATGGACGATGATGAGACACAATTGCCAGAAAGTGAGGAGGAGGAGCAGGGTTCGGATGTGGAAACAGCCAATTGGCAGCACTTGCCATGCCTGCATCAGCAGGGGTAGAAAAATACCAGCCTGACCACCACCAGCATGATTGGGCACATGGCAGCAAAGCACCCAACTTTGTGGGCCAAACTCCAGGCTCCAGGAACATTGTCTGCAAGTGGCACCATTGCTTCTTCCACTGTTTTGCTTAGAAGCCAATCCCCAGTTCGCCGTGCTTGTGAAGTTGCCTCAGGCTCTGCACCTGTTGTTGCCCACAGTCAACCAGCACCATCATCAAGCCCGTCAACGTCCTTGTCCCAGCACAACATTCAGTTGTCTATACCCCATTCATTGGAACACAAGCGGAAATAACCAGCCAATGCCCCACAGACCACATTACTAAATTCTAACATTTCTCGTCTGCTTGCGCTCGAAATGTTGCCTTTTAGGCTCGTTGAGATAGAAGCTTTCCACAACTTGATGGCGGGGGCCATCCCAAGTTACTTGGTCTCCAGTCGCCTCTCTTTCTCCTGGTGTGCCGTAACGGCATTACACGAGCACGTGTCCCACAAAATTACCTGTGCCCTCAACAATGCTGTTACTGGGAAACTCCACCTAACCACGGACACATGGACAAGTGCTTGTGGGCAGGGATGATACATCTCACTGACGGCACACTGGGTTTACATAGTGGAAGCCGAGACCCAGTCGGACCTTGGGATGGAACACATCCTCCCCATGCTGAGGATTGCGGGCCCTACGTCAATCAGGGTTGCCTCCACAGTCTACAGCTCCTGCACCTCCTCCTCCTCTTCAGCCTCCATCTCTGAAATCAACACATCAGTCAGAAGCGGGAAGCACTGCAGCACTGCCTCAGCTAAGTGGCAACAGGCTGTGCTAAAGCTAATCTGCTTAGGTGACAAACCACACAATGCTGAAGAGTTGTGGACAGCACTGAAAGAGCAATCAGATATTTGGATGACACCGCTGAACCTACAGCCAGGCATGGTCGTGTGTGACAATGGCGGGAATCTGGTGGCGGCTCTGAGGCAAGGTGAGCTCACACACGTACCGTGCCTGGCCCATGTGCTTAACCTCTTGGTTCAACGTTTTCTCAAAAGCTATACAGAGGTTCCGGATCTGCTAGTGAAAGAACGCTGTCTTTCTGCCCATTTTAGAAAGTCAGCTACAGCTTCAGCCGCCCTTGCCGTGCTTCAGCAGCATTTGCAGATTCCGGATCACCGACTGGTGTGTGATGTCCCCACACGTTGGAACTCTACACTGCATATGTTGGAAAATATTTGTGAGCAGAAGAGGGCAGTTGTTGACTACCAGCATCAACAAGGCCATCGATATTCAGTTCAGACTCCACACATAAGACCTCAGGAGTGGACATGGATGTCAGACATATGTACCATCCTTCAAAACTTTGAGGACTGCACCAAGATGGTGAGCGGCGATGATGCTATAATTAGCATCACCATCCCACTTTTCTGCATTCTGAAAACCTCTCTGTTCACAATTAAAGAGGATGCATTACAGGCAGAGCACAAGGACCATACAGGGTGATTACACACAGCCCAGCCTCATGTCGTCTCAATGTGGATTGGTAGACAATGAAGAGGAGGAGGAAGAACAGGAGCTACTTTCATACAGGCACAGCTTTCATGCTGTCTGTTCAGCATGGATGGCTTGAGGACAGGGAGGAGGAGGATAATGAGGAGGAGGATAGCATGGTCAGTCATCCTGTTGGTGAGGACACGGAAGTCTTGCCTTTTAGCAGTCTGGCACGCATGGCTGACTTTATGTTGCCCTGCGTTTCCCGTGACCCTCGCATTGTTAAAATTTTCAGGGGCACTCATTACTGGTTGGTGACACTTCTAGACCCATGCTCCAAGGTGAACTTTCAATCTCTTCTTCCAGAGAAAGACAGGTGTACTAAAATGTTGCAGTACCAGAGAGCCCTTGTAGCAGAATTAAAAAATTCCCATCTGAGAACCCTGGCAGCAGACGTCAGAGTTTGTTGTACAACCAAGGAGTACAATCCAGCTCAAGCAGGGGAACAATGGCAAAGTTCTGGGACAGTTTTCTCAGACCCTCCCATTGTGCCGACACAGAGGCAAGGGGTGCTGTCACAAGAAGTGCAATCTTTGGGAAGATGCTGAGGGAGTAGCTTGCAGATCATATAAACATCCTCTGGGATTCCTCTGTGCCTTTTAATTATTAGGTATCCAAGCTGGACACGTGGCATGAACTGGCTCTCTAGTCCTTGTAGGTCCTGGCCTGCTGCTAGCATTCTGTCAGAGCGGGTTTTTAGTGCCGCTGGTGGAATTATAACAGATAAGCGCATCCGCCTGTCAACTGAAAATGCTGGCAGGCTGACTCTTATAAAAATGAACAAGGGCTGGATTGGGCAAGATTTCTGTATACCACCAAGTGAAAACAGCAAAACATAACCTCAAATACATTGTCTTTTTTGTGGAGGTGTATTCTCATCCATGTCTTCACAACCACACATGGGTTTACACTTCCTGATTTGGTCTGTTTTGTGTTATCCTCCTCATCCTCATCATCCACAACCAGTATAACAGCAGGGTGAACGTATTCTGTGATGCAAAAGTCACTCATTGTTTGTGCAAGAGTGTCTATGATGCCCATAAAGAATTTTTTTTAAATGTACCCACCATGGGGAATTGTTTGTCAGCCCATACACTTCGTGTATGGGCATTACAAGTCTAGGAGACCCGCTCCTTTACATAGGGCTTAGTTTTTAATGAGGCCTTCCTCTACGTGTCATCATTCTCTGCCACTAGATCACCAGGGTTAACATGTTCTGTACTGCTACAGCTAGTCCAATTTTTGGCAAGGGTGTTTTTGCTGCCCATAAATAATTTTTTTTAAATGTACCCCCCATGGGGAAATGTTTGTCAGCCCATGCACTTTGTGTATGGGCATTACAAGTCTAAAACCCGCTTCTTTACCTTGGGCTTAGTTTTTAATAAGGCCTTCCTCCACATATCATCATTCTCCGCCACTAGAACACCATGGTGAATGTGTTGTATGCTGCTACAGCCATCTATTTTTTGGGCAATGGTGTTTATGATCCCCATAAATAATTTTTTAAAAATGTACCCCCCATGGGGAAATGCTTGTCAGCCCATGCTCTTAGTGTATGGGCATTACAAGTCTAGGAGACACGCTCCTTAACATTTGGCCTAGTTTTTAATAAGGCCTTCCTCCACATATCATCATTCTACGACACTAGAACACCATGGTGAACGTTTTTGGGCAAGGGTGTCTATGATCCCCATAAATAATTTTTAAAAAATGTACCCCCCATGGGGAAATATTTCTCAGCCCATGCACTTAGTGTATGGGCATTACAAGTCTAGGAGACAAGTTCCTTTACATTGGGCCTAGTTTTTAATGAGGCCTTCCTCCACATCTCATCATCCACCGCTAGTGATCACTGATGAGCGAAGTTGCTCGCCACTACTCGGTACTTGCCCGAGTATCACTGTGCTGGTTGTACTCGGCAAGCACCGAGCATTTCCGGAATTATTAGGCAGGAGCTTGTGTCTCCGCCCTGCAATTTTGGCACTCTTTGCAGCGCCAATTAACATGCAGGGATTGTCTGCCATGCACTGTAATACCGCAGCCATCTTTGTTGTGGTATTACAGTCATTGGCTGGCCGCACAGCGGCATAAGATCTATAAGAGACCTGATGCCGCCCTGCTCGCTGCATTCTGCTCCGGACTCAGCTAGTGTAGGGAGAGCTACCGCTGAGATAGGGTCAGATTTGTTCTTTTATTAGATAGTGTGGGTCTACTAGTGTTCAATCCACAAATCCTGATAAACCAACAGTACTTTTTAGGGCTATTACAGGGGTATGTAGTTCATTGTTCTACGTAGGCAGGGGAGTCTATGTGCACATATCCACATCACTGAGAAGCATGCAGGCACTGTATGTGAGTCTATAGATCTCCCTGCATACATCAAAAGGCTCCATTAGTGTCTGCTGCTGTGTATTTTATATATACTTAGATGCAGGTAACTGTGGCCAGGATTTTTTGGGGGGGCACCTTATACCTTCTAATTTTAGCACAAAGCAATCCAGAGCCCCATTTTTTTCAACATTTACTTGCTTGGTCACACTGCAGACTGCAGCCAGGTAATTTTAATACAAGAGCGTTAAAACATAACAATTTAAAATGGTTGTTTTTGTCCTAAGCATCAGATGTGAGTGTGCATAAAATTCTGGCCTTATTTTGGGTACTATAGTTTTTTTTTTGGAGTGTCTTACAACATTTTTGGACAACAATTTGGGGACAAAAAAATCTTTAGCTGGCAAAAAAATATTTAGCTACAGTTCTTTTATTTAGCACTGTGATTTGTACACCACACGCATCACATATCATTGCGCTAAATATTGTACAATTTTAGTACTCCAAATTTTTTTTTTTAGTGTCATAGCCTACTTATTGACACAATTTTGGTGGTCCCAAAAAAACCAAGACCACATTTGAACAGTTTGTTACCTCCGTCAGACGTGTATTTGTGGTGTCTAAATCCTCGCATTGCAGGCATACATTGCATTTTTTGGTTTGCTACCCTTGCTGTATATAGAATTTTGTTGTTTTTAAAATTGTGAAAAATACAGGCCACATATTGAAACAGTCTGTTATCTCAGTCACACGTCTGGTCTATCTGTGGTCTTCAAATCTTGGTTTTCAGGCATACATTTGGGTCAAGGCAGCCCTTACATTCAATGCATAAGGAAACTGTATGGCAGGACCAACTGAAGACTGTGAAGTGGGTTTTCCTGTGGCCATTTAGTACCTGGGTTCCAAGGCTTATTGGGGTGCATATGACTTGATAGCAGGGCAGGCCTTGCATTCAATGCAACATTTTTTCAGGAAGCCCTCCTGTACCTCTCATAAAAGGGGTATTGGGGTGCGTTGTAATTCTTGGCAACCCAGCCACTCACTGCATGGGCAATAACAGCATAGGAGACCCACTATTTAATAATGGCCCTCTAAGAATATTAATGCTGCCTGATGCCCATCTAAAAATAGGTTTTGTGACTTTAAGAGTCCCTCCTTCATAAATGAAATAAGATGTGTCTCCTTATGTGTCACACACCACATGGCCAGCTAGGTTTGTTAAATGTTACAATGACATTTCCCAGTGAAGGCATTTGTATTGGTTGAAGGCAATGTTAAAGTTGAAAAATGCATCAAAAACACTGCGTGTGAACATAGCCTGAGTGGTGGAGGAACAATTTGGTCTGGGATAAATTATTTTGCCTTATATACAAGTCATTAGCCTGGAAAGGATGTACCTTAACATATTTCCCAGCAAAATCAATTTTGGTTACGTTTTTGTATGTTTGTTGGTGCACCTGTAAAAATGGAGTGAAACTCTGACAACATTGCTTACATCTGTGACCTAGGAGTCAGAAATGGTCCCAGGGCGATCCCCATGATGTTCCCATGTCATTTGAGCTGTGTTTCCATCATTTTCTGAAATTTGTAGACCTTGAAAGGACCCCCAGTGGATCGCGGTAAAAATACTCGGGTTTCCCATAGACTTACATTGGGCTCGTTGCTCAGGTAGAGTACCCAAGTATTCCAATTTGCTCGACCCGAGCAACGAGCACCCAAGCATTTTAGTGCTCGCTTATCACTAGTTACTATGCTGTGCACTCAATGCACCTTTTGAACCAAGTGGTTAGCCTTTACTTCCCACATGTATTAATGAGCTTTGGGTGATCACGATCCTGTCACTATTTGACTATCATTGACCCACTGCATACTGTGAAGGCACCACACAAGCTGCCATTTTGGAGATACTTTGAAGCAGTTACTTAACCATCTCTCATAGATCTTGCCAATTGTCCATTTTTCCTGCTTCTAAAGCATCAACTTTATAAACTGACTGCTAAAGTTTGGTCTATCATTTCTCACCCTTTGACTGATGCCCTTACGTGAAATAATGTTGTTTACTTGTAATGTGGTTGTAATACTATTGTAGGAACTCAAGGATTCTGATAGCGTGGGGCAATGAACAGACAGAGACGGGTTTCTTTAGTGCAAATAGTGTATTTGTACAACAGCAATAACACCCAAAACAATATACTGATAACCCACAGTGTCCTGGAATGAAACAAGTCCTTGAAACATAAACAGCAAATCGGCAGAGTTCTTAAGGCAGAGTCCTCAGCAAGGTGATCAAAAGGTAAGCGTGACAGGTGACGTGGTGCATATTCAAACACTGTCGGTGCAGAAAGAGTCAAATCCAGGTATGAAGTAAACACAGGGAAGTCCAGAACAAGTCCACAAGTTCATCCCAGGTGTGGCATGAACACGGGTAAGTCCAGACACTAGTTCACAAGTTGATCCCAGATGTGGCAAAAACACGGGTAAGTTCAGAAACAAGTTCACATAAGTATTTTACTGGTGTTGTTTCCAACAGCTCCCTCCGGGGGGAGTAAATGAAGGATTAAGTAGCAACACACAGTCCAGAAACAAAGTCCATAAACAAAGTTCAAAAACACAGTTCTTACCAGGAGGAATGAACCAAGGGTCAAGTTCCAAGTCAGCAGACTAATGATAACATAGAGAGTGTAGCTTACATATGCAGGGAATGTCCAGAGCCAGAGGTAGAGACACACTCAGAACCAGCAGCTGAGCTGAAGGAGAACAGAATCAGAATACTCCAGCAAAGAGGCTGACACCTGACCTGGGTCTTAAACAAACGAACAGGAAGTAGGGCAGACAAAAACAGCAAACTCCATCTTAACAAAGGGCAAAATCATTCACAAGGTGACTTGGAAAACCCGGAATACTGACAGTGGTGGTGGTTTTAATGCTAATATGGGGCAATTACCTGATATAATGTTTATTTTTACATGGGTAGCTAAGTACTTTACATTCAATTTTCTGCTGAGACTGTGATAGACTTATACTATTTCATAGCAGCCAATCTGAGGAGGCAGAGCTGCGGGAAAATAGAAATTATGTCCGGAACCTATAATGGGTGTGCCTCAGACTACCCTATAGGCAGTATAGCTAAGCTCTGGCCATGAATAATAGTTCTACCCTCATGAAACTAAGTTGGAGAGCAGCACATAGCAAACTGTGAGAAAAATTAATGGCAGATAAGCATCACCTACAGTATATCACAAACATGATTACACTCCTTACATTTTTGTAAATATTTTATTATATCTGTTCATGTGAGTTAGTGTACAGCTTGTATAACAGTGTAAATTTGGTGTGCCCTCTAAATAACTCAACACACAGCCATTAATGTGTAAACCGCTGGCAACAAAAATGAGTACACCACTAAGTGAAAATGGCCAAATTGTGCCCAAAGTGTCAATATTTTGAGTGGCCACTATTAATTTCAAGCACTGCCTTAACTCTTTTGGGCATGGAGTTCACTATAAGTTGCCACTGGAATCATCTACTACTCCTCCATAATGGCATCACTGAGCTGGTTGATTATAGAGACTTTGCACTCCTTCATTTTTCATTTGGGAAAATGGCTAATTGGGCACAGCTTGGTCATTTTCACTTGGGGTGTGTTAGGAGTCACGCTCCCACCGCTGCACAAGGGGGAATCTCGAACCTTGTCTGCTGTGGTCTCTCATTCTGCATCAGCTGCAGTGGAGCCTGCTCAGCGGAGACGTCGGTCCCAGCATCTCGCTCAGTCTGGTTCTGTGCAAAGGGTTACTGCCGCCTTTCCGGGCTCTGCCATTGTAGCCTGTACTGATCAGCGGCGAGCAGATGTCTCTCGGACTAAGTCCTGCTTTTCCCCTTCTGAGCATGCCCAATGGAAGACCTCTCAGTAGAGGTCTGGGGTCACATGCTCAGGTACTGCAGTAGCTCCTATTGGTCCTCCAGGAAGGTCCTGAAGCTGCTCAGTTACTGTAGCAATTCTCATTTGTCCTCTAGGAAGGTCCTGAACTTGCTGCAGCAATAAAAGGTTCACATGGCCACATGGCCATGGGCTAGTATACACTTGTTTACTGTATGTGTGTGTGTTGTGAGTGAAAGTCGTTCTTTAATCATCCCCTCCCTTGTGTTTGAATGCTTGCGTAAGGAGGATGATTGTAATCTAGCGCCTGACTTTACCAACATTAGTACACAAACAGCGTCTATTGCTGTGACCGCCAGTGCGGCGCCGTGCGCTATCACCGTGCTTCACAAGCCCAAGTCTGGGTGGTTAGTGGCGTCCGTCAGTGCGGCACCGCATGCACTCTCATACTACTTTATTATTATTTTAGTTACGTGCGGTACTGCGGCCCTGTGACGCAACAGGGTTCGCTTCTTTCACACAGGGTGAAGCTAACTCGTGTGTGTATTCTCATTGTACTGCCATGTAGTCCTTCATTGCTTAGCAGCAGGTTCCATCTCTGCACGGTGGACCCTGGGCTGCCAACGCAACTTATTCCTTTTCTCTAATTATTTGGTGCGTTCCGCTAGCCCTAACAGGGTGTACTCAATTTATTGCCAGCAGTTTAGACATTAATTGCTATGTGTTGAGTTATTTAGAGGGCACATCAAATTTGCACTATTATACAAACTGTACACTGACTACTTTACACTGTATCAAAATGCCATATCTTCAGTGTTGTTCCATGAAAAAATATAATAAAATATTTACAAAAATGTGAGGGGTGTACTCACTTTTGTGATATACTCCATATGTATCAAAATAAATATTTTGCAACTTATGACTTACAATCCATTGAACAATTCTTTGCTTACATTTCTTACCACTACAATTATCACACTGACAATAAACTCAGAGTCTAAAGTTTTCATTTTACCGAGAAATTTAGCCCACTGTGCACTGAATCTCCTCTTCGAAATAGGAGTCTGTCAAGTGAAGGATGTTATGCTGTGGAGTTCATGCATTACTAAGAGTTCCTTCAGGACTGAGTACTTTCTACCTTTGCATACATGGGAGGGGGTCTGGCTCTGGCTTCAGACAAGACAGGAGACCCTGGGGCTGGGTTAACAGGTTCAGCTTCACTGTGCAATTCAGTTACATACGGATGGCTGCAACCTACAGAATAAGGCATAGTCACATTTTAATGATGTTTACTTTGTTTCCTGGCCTGTCAATCTCCATCTCCTTTCTACCCGACTTGTCCCTGGCCCGCCCTTGGGACCCTTCTCGTGGCATAACAGCTTCCCTGAGGATAACCATTCTTTCCTTTCTTTGCGACTCAGCCGATATCTTCCACACACAGGGAGGAGAGGGGTATGGCTTTCAATACCCCTTCTGGAACACAAGCCAAAGTCCATCCTGGCGTCCAGACGATACTTCGAATGTGTCCTCATGCTGTGAGCAAACCTGGACTGACAACACCTGTACAGCTCTGCTGCATATGCCTATTCTTGCACCTGCTAACACTGTCCAGCTTTACTCTCCATTCCACTCGCCTTCACTGACTAGACTTCACTCTGAACTGTATGTTCAATGGATAGTGCAAACTATATTCCTATACCTAGTGTAGTTCCTATAGTGGACAGTAGGGTTGAGCGAAACGGGTCGATCATTTTCAAAAGTCGCCGACTTTTGGCTAAGTCGGCGTCTCATGAAACCCGATCCGACCCCTGTGCTTGTCGGCCATGCGGTACGCGACTTTCGCGCCAAAGTCGCGTTTCAATGACGCGAAAAGCGCCATTTCTCAGCCAATGAAGGTGAACGCAGAGTGTGGGCAGCGTGATGACATAGATCCTGGTCCCCACCATCTTAGAGAAGGGCATTGCAGTGATTGGCTTGCTGTCTGCGGCGTCACAGGGGCTATAAAGGGGCGTTCCCGCCGACCGCCATCTTACTGCTGCTGATCTGAGCTTAGGGACAGGTTGCTGCCGCTTCGTCAGAAGCAGGGAGAGCGTTAGGCAGGGTCCACTAACCACCAAACCGCTTGTGCTGCAGCGATTTCCACTGTCCAACACCACCTTCGGTGTGCAGGAACAGTGGAAGCTATTTTTTTTTTTTTTTCCCCTCAGCGCTGTAGCTCATTGGGCTGCCCTAGAAGGCTCCGTGATAGCTGTATTGCTGTGTGTACGCCACTGTGGAAACCAACTGCTTTTTTCAAAGCACATATCCTCTTGTTCCTTCCTTTCTGCACAGCTATCTTTTTTGTTTGTCCACACTTTTTATTTAATTTGTGCATCAGTCCACTCCTATTGCTGCCTGCCATACCTGGCTTACATTACTGCAGGGAGATAGTAATTGTAGGACAGTTTTTTTTTTGTTTTGTTTTTTTTTTGTGGGAGATTAAGATTGGCATTTCTGCTACAGTGCCATCCCTGTGTGTGCCATCTCTCACTGAGTGGGCCATAGAAAGCCTATTTATTTTTTCCGTGATTTGTGTTCTAAAATCTACCTCAACACAGAAACACTACATCAATCAGTGGGAGAAAAATATTGGCCTCAGTCAGGGCTTGTGTGCCACTGCTGTGTGTGCGCTATCATTCAGTGGGCTATAGCAAGCCTATATTTTTTTTTTTTTTTTTTTTTTAATATTATTTGGTTTCAAAAGTCTCCCTGAAAAAAAAAAAAAACCTAAAAAAACAGTGGGAGAGTAATATTGCCCTTTCAGCTTGTGTGCCAGTCTTGACTCCTGGGTGTGCCACCTCTCTCCCTCTCATTCAGTGGGCCATAGAAAGCCTATTTATTTTTTTTTTTAAATATTATTGGGTTTCTAAAGTCTCCCTGAAAAAAACAAAAAATACATAAAAAAACAGTGGGAGAGTAATATTGCCCTTTCAGCTTGTGTGCCAGTCTTGACTCCTGGGTGTGCCACCTCTCTCCCTTTCATTCAGTGGGCCATAGAAAGCCTATTTTTTTTTTTTTAATATTATTTGGTTTCTAATTCTCCCTGAAAAAAAAAAAAAAACCTAAAAAAACAGTGGGAGAGTAATATTGCCCTTTCAGCTTGTGTGCCAGTCTTGACTCCTGGGTGTGCCACCTCTCTCCCTCTCATTCAGTGGGCCATAGAAAGCCTATTTATTTTTTTTTTTAAATATTATTGGGTTTCTAAAGTCTCCCTGAAAAAACAAAAAATACATAAAAAAACAGTGGGAGAGTAATATTGCCCTTTCAGCTTGTGTGCCAGTCTTGACTCCTGGGTGTGCCACCTCTCTCCCTTTCATTCAGTGGGCCATAGAAAGCCTATTTATTTTTTCCGTGATTTGTGTTCTAAATTCTACCTCAACACAAAAACACTACATCAATCAGTGGGAGAAAAATATTGGCCTCAGTAAGGGCTTGTGTGCCACTGCTGTGTGTGCTATCTCTCATTCAGTGGGCTATAGCAAGCCTATTTTTTTTTTTTTTTTTTTTTTTTTTAATATTATTTGGTTTCTAAAGTCTCCCTGAAAAAAAAAAAAAACCTAAAAAAACAGTGGGAGAGTAATATTGCCCTTTCAGCTTGTGTGCCAGTCTTGACTCCTGGGTGTGCCACCTCTCTCCCTCTCATTCAGTGGGCCATAGAAAGCCTATTTATTTATTTTTTTAAATATTATTGGGTTTCTAAAGTCTCCCTGAAAAAAACAAAAAATACATAAAAAAACAGTGGGAGAGTAATATTGCCCTTTCAGCTTGTGTGCCAGTCTTGACTCCTGGGTGTGCCACCTCTCTCCCTTTCATTCAGTGGGCCATAGAAAGCCTATTTTTTTTTTTTTTAATATTATTTGGTTTCTAATTCTCCCTGAAAAAAAAAAAAAAACCTAAAAAAACAGTGGGAGAGTAATATTGCCCTTTCAGCTTGTGTGCCAGTCTTGACTCCTGGTTGTGCCACCTCTCTCTCTCTAATTGTGGGCCATAGAAAGCCTTTTTTTTTTTTTTTTAATATTATTTGGTTTCTAAAGTCTCCCTGAGAAAAAAAAATAAATAAATTAGGTGGGAGATTAATATTGACATTAGTGCTTGAGTGACAGTCCTGCGTGTGTGTCATCTCTGTGATTTTGTGCCACAGAAAACAGAGTGTGTAACATTGTGCCTGATTTTCCTTGTGGTCTCACCAACCTGTTAAGGGATATTGAAATCATACTGAAGTTATAGCTCACCGTGTAAGTTGTTTGATAGCAACAAATAAAGTTACTTTGGTTAAGATTTTAAAACAATGAGGAAGTCTGGTGCAAGAGGTCGTCGTGGGCGTTCATTGTCAGCTGGTAATGATGGTAGTGGTAGTGGAGCATCAGGTGGTCGTGGGGATAAAAATATTCCACCTAAGTCTGGAGCTGTGGAGCCAGTTTCGTCGTCAGGCTACACAAGGCCTCGAACGCTCTCTTTTCTGGGAGTAGGAAAACCGCTTTTAAAGGCGGAGCAGCAACAGCAAGTTTTGGCTTACATTGCAGACTCAGCCTCTAGCTCTTTTGCCTCCTCTTCCGAAACTGGTAAATGTAAAAGCAGCGCGTCGCTTGTGGATGTTCACGGTCAGGGACAAGTCGCTTCCTTGTCCTCCTCAGCAAAAACTACAACAAGAGAGAAGGATGCAGCAGGCGACACAACGGGTCACTCCATGGAGCTCTTTACACATACCGTCCCTGGCTTAGAAAGTGAAACATTTAACAGGCCATGCCCATTACAAGTATATTCTGACATGGAGTGCACTGATGCACAGCCACAGCCAGAGTACTATGCTGCTCCTTTGACTCAGACCACCACATTGCCCTCTCAGGGTACAGATCCACAATCAGACCCTGATGAGACTATGTTGCCCCGCCACGAACGCTATACCACCGACCGACACAGTGACACAGACGAAGTTGCACACGAGCTCGAAGAGGAGGTAATAGATGACCCAGTTATTGACCCCGATTGGCAGCCATTGGGGGAACAGGGTGCAGGCGGCAGTAGTTCAGAAGCGGAGGTGGAGGAGGGGCCGCAGCAGGCATCAACATCGCAACAGGTTCCATCTGCCGGGCCCGTATCTGGACCAAAACGCGTGTCAAAGCCAAAACCTGTTGGAGCACAGCGTTGCCATCCGGTTAAAGCTCAGTCTGCAATCCCTGAAAAGGGATCAGAGTCTAGGAAGAGTGCAGTCTGGCATTTTTTTAAACAACATCCAACTGATCAGCGCAAAGTCATCTGTCAAAAATGTTCAACTAGCTTAAGCAGAGGTCAGAATCTGAAAAGTCTAAATACTAGTTGCATGCATAGACACTTAACCACCATGCATTCTCAAGCCTGGACTAACTACCAAACGTCCCTCAAGGTTGTAGCACCCTCGGCCAATGAAGCTAGTCAGCAACGCAACATCCCTTCCGTCACTGTAAGGCCACCATTTTCCGCACCACCGGCAGTATCTGTGCAGGTTTCTTTGCCAGCCAAAAGCAGTCAGGGTCAGGGAATCACCAGTTTTGTAGGAGGAAATATTGCATGTAGGGCACCGGCGGAAACAATACCGTCTCCAACCGTCTCTCAGTCTGCCATGTCCACCGGCACACCCGAAAGTTCCACGATCTACAGCTCTCCAGTCCAGCTCACCCTACATGAGACTCTGGTTAGAAAAAGGAAGTACTTATCCTCGCATCCGCGTACACAGGGTTTTAACGCCCACATAGCTAGACTAATCTCGTTAGAGATGATGCCCTACCGGTTAGTTGAAAGCGAAGCTTTCAAAGCCCTGATGGAGTACGCTGAACCACGATACGAGCTACCCAGTCGACACTTTTTTTCCAGAAAAGCCATCCCAGCCCTGCACCAGCATGTTAAACAGCGCATCGTCCATGCACTCAGGCAATCTGTGAGTACAAAGGTGCACCTGACTACAGATGCATGGACCAGTAGGCATGGCCAGGGACGTTATGTGTCCATCACGGCACACTGGGTGAATGTGGTGGATGCAGGGTCCACAGGCGACATCAATTTAGGGACAGTTGTGCCTAGCCCACGGTCTAGGAAACAGTTGGCTGTAGGCGTTCGCACCCCCTCCTCCTCCTCCTCGTCCTCCTGCAGAAGCTACAGCTCTTCCACAGAACGCAGTCGGCCAACCACTCCATCGGCAGATGACACTGTTGCACACCAGTTGTCCCATTATGGGCCAGCTACTGCCAAGCGTCAGCAGGCTGTATTGGCTATGAAGTGTTTGGGCGACAACAGACACACCGCGGAAGTTCTGTCCGAGTTCTTGCAACAAGAAACGCAGTCGTGGCTGGGCACAGTAGATCTTGAGGCAGGCAAGGTAGTGAGTGATAACGGAAGGAATTTCATGGCTGCCATCTCCCTTTCCCAACTGAAACACATTCCTTGCCTGGCTCACACCTTAAACCTGGTGGTGCAGTGCTTATTGAAAACTTATCCTGGGTTCTCCGACCTGCTCCTCAAAGTGCGTGCACTTTGCTCACATATCCGACGTTCGCCTGTACACGCCAGCCGTATGCAGACCTATCAGCGGTCTTTGAACCTTCCCCAGCATCGCCTAATCATAGACGTTGCAACAAGGTGGAACTCAACACTGCACATGCTTCAGAGACTGTGCGAACAGAGGCGTGCTGTTATTTATTTGTGGGAGGATACACGGGCAGGCAGTAGGATGGCAGACATGGAGTTGTCAGGTGTGCAGTGGTCGAAGATACAAGACATGTGTCAAGTCCTTCAGTGTTTTGAGGAATGCACACGGCTGGTTAGTGCAGACAACGCCGTAATAAGCATGAGCATCCCCCTAATGCGTCTGCTGATGCAAAGTTTGACGCACATAAAGGAGCAGGCGTCTGCACCAGAGGAAGAGGGAAGCCTTGATGACAGTCAGCCATTGTCTGGTCAGGGCAGTGTACAGGACGAGGTAGCGGGCGAAGAGGAGGTGGAGGACGAGGAGGATGATGGGGATGAGTATATTTTTAATGCGGAAACTTTCACGGGGGCACAGGAAATTGGTTGCGTGTCACGGCCGGGTTCTGGTTTTTTGAGGGACACAAGTGACGTAGATTTGCCTGCAACTGCCCCTCAACCAATCACAACCGGAGATTTGACAAGTGGAACTTTGGCCCACATGGCGGATTATGCCTTACGTATCCTACAAAGGGACACACGCATTACGAAAATGATGAACGATGACGATTACTGGTTGGCCTGCCTCCTTGATCCACGCTATAAAGGCAAATTGCAAAATGTTATGCCACATGAGAACTTGGAACTAATATTAGCAACCAAACAATCAACTCTTGTTGACCGTTTGCTTCAGGCATTCCCAGCACACAGCGCACGTGATCGTTCTCACACGAGCTCCAGGGGGCAGCAGACTAGGAGTGTTAGGGGTGCACACATCAGAAGTGGCGTTGGACAGAGGGGTTTTCTGACCAGGTTGTGGAGTGATTTTGCTATGACCGCAGACAGGACAGGTACTGCTGCATCAATTGAAAGTGACAGGAGACAACATTTGTCCAGTATGGTTACTAACTATTTTTCATCCCTTATCGATGTTCTCCCTCAACCGTCATTCCCATTTGATTACTGGGCCTCCAAATTAGACACCTGGCCAGAATTGGCAGAATATGCATTGCAGGAGCTTGCTTGCCCGGCAGCAAGTGTCCTATCAGAAAGAGTATTCAGTGCTGCAGGGTCAATATTAACCGAAAAAAGGACTCGTCTGGCTACCCAAAATGTTGACGATCTAACATTCATTAAAATGAACCACAACTGGATTTCAAAATCTTTTGCCCCACCTTGCCCGGCCGACACCTAGCTTTCCTATGAAAAGCTCTTGCCTGTGAATTACTTTTCTAATGTCTAATTTGCTGCTGCAGATTGTACAGCATACGACATGTTTACACCTCCCTAAATGGCCAAACTCCCCACACGGGGCCGTGGTATCGCGACTTGGCGCAAGCACCCGTGAGACTGCTGTTTGTCTGAAGAGGTGGGTGTGCTCGCTTTTGGTTGACGGCATTGCTACTGGGTCCCTCATAGTACAATGTAGTGTCTCTGGCGGTGGTGGTGCGCACCCAACGTCAGACACACCGTTGTAACATGAGTGGCCCTGGGGCGGTCCCGCCGGCCTCAAGAGAGTTCCCCCCTACCCCAGCTCAAACTGGGCTGTACTACGTGCAAAATTATGTCGCACAGCTCCACCAATCTTTAGTCTATTCGCTGACATCATTCAATGTCTGGCACTGACAATACAAATTTGTAGACATCTATGATGCAACTTAAAGTAGTCTGTGTCTGTGTCCTATATTGGCACCATTAAATAGTTACTGCCAAATTACTATGTCAGAAACACAGCAGATGAGCCCACCCCTGTACCTAAGTATGCCATCTTTTTTTTTGTTTTGGTTGTTTTGCGAGACATTAACATCTATTTATATTTTGGGAGTACTGGGACAGACACTCCTTGCACTACTCCTCCACTCAGCACCAAGCTGCCTGCCCGTGTATCCATGTAACCGCTGTAAAACTGCCATGAGCCTATTGTTTGTTATTTTAGGCCTTTGATAGCCTGTCTGCGGTCCCTACTCCTCCACTGACCACCAAGCTGCCTGCCCGTGTATCCATGTAACCGCTGTAAAACTGCCATGAGCCTATTGTTTGTTATTTTAGGCCTTTGAAGCCTTTCTGCGCTCCCTCCTTCCACTAGTCCTCCACTGACCAGACCACTGCTGCCCGTGTACCCCTGGAACCAATTTTAAAGTGCCTACAGCCAGCCCATTTTATTGTGTTAGGCCTTCGAAGCCTGTCTGCGGTCCATACTTCCACTAGGCCTCCACTGACCAGACCACTGCTGCCCGTGTACCCCTGGAACCAATTTTAAAGTGCCTACAGCCAGCCCATTTTATTGTGTTAGGCCTTCGAAGCCTGTCTGCGGTCCCTCCTTCCACTAGGCCTCCACTGACCAGACCACTGCTGCCCGTGTACCCCTGGAACCAATTTTAAAGTGCCTACAGCCAGCCCATTTTATTGTGTTAGGCCTTCGAAGCCTGTCTGCGGTCCCTCCTTCCACTAGGCCTCCACTGACCAGACCACTGCTGCCCGTGTACCCCTGGAACCAATTTTAAAGTGCCTACAGCCAGCCCATTTTATTGTGTTAGGCCTTCGAAGCCTGTCTGCGGTCCATACTTCCACTAGGCCTCCACTGACCAGACCACTGCTGCCCGTGTACCCCTGGAACCAATTTTAAAGTGCCTACAGCCAGCCCATTTTATTGTGTTAGGCCTTCGAAGCCTGTCTGCGGTCCATACTTCCACTAGGCCTCCACTGACCAGACCACTGCTGCCCGTGTACCCCTGGAACCAATTTTAAAGTGCCTACAGCCAGCCCATTTTATTGTGTTAGGCCTTCGAAGCCTGTCTGCGGTCCATACTTCCACTAGGCCTCCACTGACCAGACCACTGCTGCCCGTGTACCCCTGGAACCAATTTTAAAGTGCCTACAGCCAGCCCATTTTATTGTGTTAGGCCTTCGAAGCCTGTCTGCGGTCCATACTTCCACTAGGCCTCCACTGACCAGACCACTGCTGCCCGTGTACCCCTGGAACCAATTTTAAAGTGCCTACAGCCAGCCCATTTTATTGTGTTAGGCCTTCGAAGCCTGTCTGCGGTCCCTCCTTCCACTAGGCCTCCACTGACCAGACCACTGCTGCCCGTGTACCCCTGGAACCAATTTTAAAGTGCCTACAGCCAGCCCATTTTATTGTGTTAGGCCTTCGAAGCCTGTCTGCGGTCCATACTTCCACTAGGCCTCCACTGACCAGACCACTGCTGCCCGTGTACCCCTGGAACCAATTTTAAAGTGCCTACAGCCAGCCCATTTTATTGTGTTAGGCCTTCGAAGCCTGTCTGCGGTCCATACTTCCACTAGGCCTCCACTGACCAGACCACTGCTGCCCGTGTACCCCTGGAACCAATTTTAAAGTGCCTACAGCCAGCCCATTTTATTGTGTTAGGCCTTCGAAGCCTGTCTGCGGTCCATACTTCCACTAGTCCTCCACTGACCAGACCACTGCTGCCCGTGTACCCCTGGAACCAATTTTAAAGTGCCTACAGCCAGCCCATTTTATTGTGTTAGGCCTTCGAAGCCTGTCTGCGGTCCATACTTTAAATACTCCTCCACTCACCACCAAGCTGCCTGCCCGTGTATCCATGTAACCGCTGTAAAACTGCCATGAGCCTATTGTTTGTTATGTTAGGCCTTTGATAGCCTGTCTGCGGTCCTTACTTTAAATACTCCTCCACTCACCACCTAGCTGCCTGTGTATCCATGTAACCGATGTAAAACTGCCATGACTGCCTACTGTTTGTTATTTTAGGCCTTTGATAGCCTGTCTGCGGCCCCTACTTGCAATACTCCTCCACTGACCACAATGCTGCCTGGAGTGCCTGCCTGTGTATCCATGTAACCGATGTAAAACTGCCATGACTGCCTACTGTTTGTTATTTTAGGCCTTTGATAGCCTGTCTGCGGCCCCTACTTGCAATACTCCTCCACTGAGCACAATGCTGCCTGGAGTGCCTGCCTGTGTATCCATGTAACCGATGTAAAACTGCCATGACTGCCTACTGTTTGTTATTTTAGGCCTTTGATAGCCTGTCTGCAGCCCCTACTTGCAATACTCCTCCACTGACCACACCAATGCTGCCCGTGTACCCCTGGAACCTATTTAAAAGTTCATAGAGCCTAGTTATATATTTTATTTACTATTAATAAGGCCATGATGGACTACGCTGTACCACGCTACAAGCTAACCAGTCGACACTTCTTTTGCGAGAAAAGCCATCCCAACCCTCCACCAGCATGTAGAAGACCGCATTGTCCATGCACTCTGGCAATCTGTGAGTACAAAGGTGCACCTGACAACAGACGCATGGACCTGTAGGCATGGCCACGGAAGATTACGTGTCCATTACGGCGCAATGGGTTAATGTGGTGGATGCATGGTCCACAGGGGACAGCCTACTAAGTCTGTCTGCAGTCCCTAATTCAAATTGTCCTCCACTGTCTAAATCGGAACTTCCACCTTCTGGCTTTCGGCCTATAGTATCAGAAATTAAACTGCATTTGGCCTTCAACTTTGGTTAGGGCCTACTAACGGCTTCTGCCCCTCCCTGGTGTTGTCCTCAACTAAATAAAGCTGAGCTTCAACCTTCCGGCTCTCATTAAGTGGTTTTTAAAAAAAAAAAATTGGTGGTTAGGGCCTACTAACGGCTTCTGCCCCTCCCTGGTGTTGTCCTCAACTAAATAAAGCTGAGCTTCAACCTTCCGGCTCTCATTATGTGGTTTAAAAAAAAAAAATGGTGGTTAGGGCCTACTAACGGCTTCTGCCCCTCCCTGGTGTTGTCCTCAACTAAATAAAGCTGAGCTTCAACCTTCCGGCTCTCATTAAGTGGTTTTAAAAAAAAAATGGTGGTTAGGGCCTACTAACGGCTTCTGCCCCTCCCTGGTGTTGTCCTCAACTAAATAAAGCTGAGCTTCAACCTTCCGGCTCTCATTATGTGGTTTTAAAAAAAAAAAAAATGGTGGTTAGGGCCTACTAACGGCTTCTGCCCCTCCCTGGTGTTGTCCTCAACTAAATAAAGCTGAGCTTCAACCTTCCGGCTCTCATTAAGTGGTTTTAAAAAAAAAATGGTGGTTAGGGCCTACTAACGGCTTCTGCCCCTCCCTGGTGTTGTCCTCAACTAAATAAAGCTGAGCTTCAACCTTCCGGCTCTCATTATGTGGTTTTAAAAAAAAAATGGTGGTTAGGGCCTACTAACGGCTTCTGCCCCTCCCTGGTGTTGTCCTCAACTAAATAAAGCTGAGCTTCAACCTTCCGGCTCTCATTAAGTGGTTTTAAAAAAAAAAAAAATGGTGGTTAGGGCCTACTAACGGCTTCTGCCCCTCCCTGGTGTTGCCCTCAACTAAATAAAGCTGAGCTTCAACCTTCTGCTCCAAATTACCATTTTAAAAAATGCAATAGGCTTTTCCGGCCTACTAAAGGTGTCTGCCCCTCCCTGGTGTTGTCCTCAACTGAACAAAGCTGAGCTTCCACATTCTGGCTTTCGCCCTATACTATCAGATATTAAACTGCATTTGGCCTACTAGTGTGGTTAGGCCCTTGAAACAGTGTCTGCTGCTCTTGGGTTTGCTACTCCACTGAACAAAGCAATGCCGCCTGTTTAGTCCTGTTACCAATTTTGAACTGCATGTAGCCTACTTTATTCTTTGGCCCTATATCTGTTTCCTCCTCATCCTGCCCATTGCCCAGCCACTGCTAAATGAGTCTGCTGGTACATTGACCTAGACCACTACATTCCCCTTGTACTCTACACAGCCAGAATCTGACCCTGCTGAAAGTAAGGTTCCCCTTCCCGCATGTTATACCACCTTACACAGGGACAAAGAGGAAGGTGCAGATGAAAGTGCAGGTTCCTTCATCAGGTGGGGGGGCATACTCGTTGGCGACGTCACTGGCACAGGGCCCCTCAGAGTACGCAAAAGTGTCGCTGCTGGTGGGAGGCGCCCCCGCCATGCAAACACACCGCCGTACTTTGAGGGGCCCTGTGCCAGTGGCAATGCGAACGAGTGGGCCCCCCCTGCTTGCTCAGGATCACAGCACTTGCAACTTTTAAATACTTACCTTTCCCTGCAACACCGCCGTGACGTAGTCCGCATTTCCTGGGCCCACGAAAAACTTGAGCCAGCCCTACTCCCCCCACAACTTTCCCCCAATTCCTTATGCCCAACTATTATTATACAGTTAATTAAGATTGGCAAGCTTCAGAAACAAGAATGGATGTTTTTGGCATTAAAATGGGCACTGTAGGTGTTTTCCTGGCCTCCACTCACTGCCGACTATGCTTCCCCATTGACTTGCATTGGGTTTCGTGTTTCGGTCGATCCCCGACTTTTAGCGATAATCGGCCGACTGCACTCGACTCGACTCTGGACAAAATCGGGTTTCCCAAAACCCTACTCGATCTTAAAAAAATGAAAGTCGCTCAACCCTAGTGGACAGACCTCCCGCATTCCAAGGGACGACCTTAAGGTAAAACCTAGAGTAGAACGAGACAGAAAACCGGCCATCGGAATAAAATACCACCTTTTTTTATCACACATATAAATAATCACACATCAGCATCAGCATATCAACCTGCAAATAGCATCATGTCAAACCCCCTGTTGCTACGACATCTTCATCAACCCAGCCTCCCCCTTCACATAGACCGTGAATGGATTGTGAGCCCAGCCTGAACGTTGAGTCTCTGAGCTGAAAGCTTCATTGATGCCAATGAGATAATTAATTCATATCAGGAAGCGCAGTGAAGTCTTCTAATCCGAGAACGGTCCGTGAACAGGGACTGTGTGAAACCAGCCTAACTAGTCGATAGAGTAAATTGATAGCAAGTTCAATTTGAAATATGATTTGCTGCATTTCACTTACAAGACACAAACTTAAAAGGCCAATAAAGATAAAAGACATTGAAAGCAAAGAAAATATTTTGGAATTATTGAATAGCTCATGGTTATGTTGACCCATTTTCCTTACAGTCGTGTTCTGCGGTTTGTTTTTGCTAAAACGATCAAGCAGGAAGAAATACAAAGGAACCTTTTCATATCCTTATGTTTCCAAAGAATGGGGGTGAGGGACAAATGATAGACAAACATATTTGAACCATCAGTTCTTAAGTGAAGAAACATGTGGTTTTCAGCAGGAAGCAATTTAGATGTCCCAGCCATTTAATACCATTTAGGAAAACCATAAATGAGATATCTGTTTTTCATTAATATTCAAATATTGCAGTGCACTAATGTTTTCAGACACACCATGAGATTTGAGCTAAACACAGTAAATTATTTTTCTCAAGGAAAAAGTCTCATGTACTAATTCCATGCTGCAGAATTACAAGGTGGTCATTTTTATCTGTTCCATTATCCAACAGATATACATGACATTTCTTCTGTACTTTGCAGCAGGTATTGACATCAATCTACAAAAACATGCCTATCTTGTAGTGTAAAAGATATGCTGGACATGCAAAACAACTGCCAGAAGCAAACATCCAACTAATTGTCTAGAGACAATTTTGACCTTAATGATCAAGTCCAACTTTTGAAATCTTACCAGTGATTCTTATATGTTTTTTATGACACATTGTACTTTATATTATTGGTAATTTTAGGTTGATATATTTTGTGTTATTTATGAAAATATCATAATTTTGGTGAACATTTTGAAAAATTAGCAATTTTTAAACTTTAAATGTTTATATCCTTAAACCAATTAGTCATGCTGTACAAAATAATTCATAAATACAATTTTCCATATGTCTACTTTAAATTTACATCATTTTTCAAAATAATTTTATTTTGTAAGGATGATGTTAGAAGGGTTAAAAGTTTAGCAGCAATTTTTTTTTCAAGCAATTTACAAAATCTGTTTCTTTAATGACCTATTCAGATTTAAATATACTCTGAAGGGCCTATAATTTGAAACTCCCCAAGAGTTATACCATTTTAAAAACTGCACCCGTCAAATACTTCAAATCTACTCTCAGGATATTTGTGAACCTTTCAGCAATTAACGGAAATTGGAATGAAAAAAATGCAAATTTAAATTTTTTCAAAAATGTTTTCTTCTTTAGCCCCAAATTGTACCCAAATCGACTCAACAATTTGTTAGGCTATGTGCACACGTTGCGGATTTTGATGCGTTTCCGCAGCGGAATTGCATCAAATCCGCAGTGTAGTACAGTAACAATGATAGTCAATGAGAATTTGAGAATTGCTGTGCACATGCTGTGGAAAAATCCGCACTGATTCGCTGCGTTTTTTTTCCACAGCATGTCGATTCTTTGTGTGGAAACGCATTTCTACACCCATTGACTATACATTGAGTAAGGCAAATCCGCACATCAAAAAAACGCATGACAATCCGCAACAAATCCGAAAGTAATCGGCATCAATTCCGCATGAAATCCGCAAGCATTTTGGCCTGCGTTTTCTGCCAGGAGATGCAGATTCTGTGTGGAAAATTCCGCAGACCAATCCGCAACGTGTGCACATACCCCTGTTAGTTTCTTCTGAGCGCGTTGATATGCCACATGTGCTCAGAAACCTCTGGACAAACTGCAGAGCTTGGAAGGGGAGAAACACTATGTGAATTCTAGAACTTAACCAGGCCTGAAATAGATTGCAGGTGCTATGTTGCATTTGCAGGGCCCCCACAGCTGACCCCATTTTTGAAACCCCTCATGGATTTTATGCAGGACTTTAGTGAGCATTTTGAACCCACAGGTACTACACAGTATTTTATGACATTAGATCATCATATGGAAAAATGTCATTTTTTTTCCACTAAAATGTTGCTTTAGCGCAAAATTTTTCATTTTTACAAGAGAACAAAAAGTGGACCCCACAGTTTGTTACGGGAGGAGCAATATTTGCATTCTGGAACACAAATATGGTTGGAAATGCATTGCAGGCACCATGACACATTTTCAGGGCCACTAAGGTGTCTAAACAGCAGAAATTCCACACAAGTGGCCCCATTTTGAAACTTACACACCTAAGGGATTTTATCCAGCGGTATAGTGAGCGTTCCGAACACACAGGTATGACACAGAATTTGATAACGTTAGGTTGTCATATTCAAACATTTCAGTTTTTTCGCGAAAATGTTGCCGTAGCCTCAAATTTTTCACTTTTGCAAGAGGAGATGCATGATAGTGGACCCCACAATTTGTTGCCCACTTGAGTGCAGTGATACCCCACATGTAGCCATAAAGTTCTGTTTGAACAATTGGCAGCATTCATAAGAGAAAGTGCACTCTTTCAATGCTGGAACATAAATTTGGCTCTGCTTGAAATAGATTATCATATTTGAAGAGATTGTGTGGTTCAAAAACAACTGAAGATCCCCATGAAGTCTTTTTTGTTAATTGTATCCCTTAACATATTTATCTAGGGAGGTAGTGAGGTAGTGAGTATGCATTTTTTGCACTGTCACTTTCATGAAATTTTTTTTGTACATTCTAAGAAATACACCTCAAATTTTATTGCACTAGTTTTTCAGTGTTCAGAAATTCATCTAGTATGGCACCAATGTGAATAATGGACGCACAGCTGTGCCTATAATAGAAGACACACATCTTCAGAGTAGAATTAATGGAAGTCCAGGACCCATTCAAAGGTTACAGAGACATTGATCTAACAAACAAGAAAATCCTTACAGGAATTAATACACACAAAGGGAGTCATGCCCCTAAAAGACATTTGCTGATTATAAAGATTGGTCTTGATAGCAAACGAGACACCAACCACCAGAACTTTAGATAAAACCATGAAAATCCGGACAAGATAATATAATACAAGATATATATCTATTTAGTAGCAACAGTTTATACTAAAAAATGGAACGTGTGCATGTATCAGGACATTTTATACAGACATTATATAAAAATAATACTGAAAATACATGTAAATAAGTGGTGGACCCATGGGATGGAAATAAATGGCCTACTAATAAGGATATTAGGGATCTCCACACTAAGGGTGAAAAAGTTTGATAAAAGGTAAATAAAAAACTAATACTTCAAATAGTAAATCTCATTCATTAATGTAAAAAGCTAAGTGCAGCAGTGTCACAAAATAAGCAGCCAAAAGTCAGTGTAATGCTCAAAGTGCATAGTACATGGTGCAAAGAATCATTAGTGGAGATCTGTACCTTATGGTGCCACCAGGTCCTGGAGAAGTGCACACCCCGACGAGCATTTTCGGAACTAAATTCCTTCATCAGCTTTGATAGCAATGCAGTTGTTCTGCAATTGCATATATTGGTGCGGGAAAGAAGGGTAAAATGTACAAAATATGGAGGAAAACGTACCCAATTATGTGGAAAACCTGGGTTTATTCCAAAGTTTGAAAAACACCAGCAGGGCTAGAATTACAGGTTTATCTTTCTAAGCGACTGCTAGTACCAGATCTGTTTAGCCCCCATTAACCAATATATAAGTGATGAATAAGCCAAACAACTTGGTACACTATAACAGGCCCCTGCCCGTCAAGGTAGGAACCGCTATGTGCACAAAACAACCAATCTCCTACAGAATTCTGAAAGTATTCTCTGGTACAGGAGGTTCAGCAAGAGCCATGCAGTAAAGTCCATAGTGTATAAGTATGTAACAGCTTCACTATTAGAGATCTTCCAATAAAATTATAATGCCCATATCACCGATATAAAGAATATATACGGTAAGTAATATAAATGCACAGAAATATTTTGTGTAGCCAAACACTGTCATAAAAACATGTCAAACTAAGGCAAATGGTAAAAAATGTTTACGTGAGTGATCAAGTGAGTCCTGTAATTGTCAGATGACCTGACTTTTCAAGAACATTGTGGGATCCACATTCTAGAATATACAGACGTGGGCATGTGGATGAGAATTTATCTGAAGAATAGTTTGGTATGTGATGAGCAAGTCCTGGAATTAATTATCTGATGACATGAGTTTTCAAGAACACTAGTGGGGATCCATATTCTGTAGTATACAGATGTGGATATGTAAATGAGAATTTGTCCTACATGAGTATAAATACCAATTTAAAAGGGGCCAAAATGCACCAATTCAAAAATACCTATTGGAAATGTGCAAGGCTCAAAATCAATACAAAATGTATTCTTTATTGGAAAACAAAATTGTTGAAAGCATAAAGTAGACATGCAAAAGTCAGACATATAAAATACTAAAGGTATGTATTGATAATAACAAAGCTCCCTTGTGTGAATACTACAAATCAATACATAGTTATATTGTGTACAATCATAGTATTGAGGACAGATACGCAAAAGGTGTAAACCAAAATAATCAGTGCTGTATAAGTTAAGGCCCTTTAAGGTACATACAGAAAAACAGGGAGAGAGTGATATGACATAAAAGTACACGGAATGATAGTAAAGCACAGTGGCATGGGGTACACTTTACCAAACAAAGAAAACACACCTGACGTGCATTTCCCATCAAGCTTCGTCAGGGGGTGTTTGCTGAATGTACCATACAGGCTATATACATAGGGCTACGTAATTGTGCATGCACCAGATAAATATATATGCATTCCACATGTTGGAATGCATAGGCACACCGCAGTAGGTGCAGGATTGCGCATGCGCCGGGTCAGCCTGCGTTCCACAGTCTGGAGCGCGGAGTTATCCTCAGCCTCATACATTAGCTAGCAATGTGTCATGGTTCTCAATGGCAAGAGAACGTAGTAAAGCATACAAAAAGGACTAGCTCTTGGAAGATGGGAACTCAAGCTGACTGTGAGCTAAACCTACCGCACAAATAACAGTGGCCGGGTAGCGTGCCTACGTTTTATCCCTAGACGCCCAGCGCCAGCCGGAGAACTGACTGACCCTAGCAGAGGAAAATACAGACCTGGCTTACCTCTAGAGAAATTTTCCCCAAAAGGCAGACAGTAGCCCCCACATATATTGTCGGTGATTTCAGAGGAAATTGACATACGAAGTATGAAGATAGGTTTAGCAAATTGAGGTCCGCTTACTAGATAGTAGGAAGACAGAAAAGGGAACTTCACAGTCAGCTGAAAACCCTTTCAAAACACCATCCTGGAATTACTTTAAGACTCTAATATCAACTCATGACACCAGAGTGGCAATTCCAGCTCACAAGAGCTTCCAGCCTCAGAAATAAACAATCACAGAGAACTGGAACAAAAATGCAAAACAAACTTAGGACTACAAGTCCAACTTAGCTGATAGTAGCCTAGGAGCAGGAACATGCAACAGAAAGGCTTCTGGTAACATTGTTGGCCGGCATAGAAATGACTGAGGAGCAAGGCTAAATAGACAACTCCCACATCCTGATGGAAACAGGTGAACAGAGGCGATGAAGCACACAAGTTCAGTACCACCAGTGACCACCGGGGGAGCCCAGAAACCAAATTCACAACAGTACCCCCCCCTCAAGGAGGGGGCACCGAACCCTCACCAGAACCACCAGGGCGATCAGGATGAGCCCTATGAAAGGCACGGACCAAATCGGAGGCATGAACATCAGAGGCTGTCACCCAAGAATTATCCTCCTGACCGTAGCCCTTCCACTTGACCAGATACTGAAGTCTCCATCTGGAAACACGGGAGTCCAAGATCTTCTCGACAACGTACTCCAACTCACCCTCAACCAACACCGGAGCAGGAGGCTCAACGGAAGGCACAACCGGTACCTCATACCTGCGCAACAATGACCGATGGAAGACATTATGAATAGAAAAAGATGCAGGGAGGTCCAAACGAAAGGACACAGGGTTAAGAATCTCCAATATCTTGTACGGTCCGATGAACCGAGGCTTAAACTTAGGAGAAGAAACCTTCATAGGGACAAAACGAGAAGACAACCACACCAAGTCCCCAACACAAAGACGAGGACCAACACAACGACGGCGGTTGGCAAAATGCTGAGTCTTCTCCTGGGACAACTTCAAATTGTCCACCACATGCCCCCAAATCTGATGCAACCTCTCCACCACAGCATCCACTCCAGGACAATCCGAAGACTCCACCTGACCGGAAGAGAAACGAGGATGAAACCCCGAATTACAGAAGAAAGGAGAAACCAAGGTGGCAGAACTAGCCCGATTATTGAGGGCAAACTCCGCCAAGGGCAAAAAGGCAACCCAATCATCCTGATCCGCAGACACAAAACACCTCAAATAAGTCTCCAAGGTCTGATTAGTTCGCTCGGTCTGGCCATTAGTCTGAGGATGGAAAGCAGACGAAAAAGACAAATCAATGCCCATCCTAGCACAGAACGCTCGCCAAAATCTAGACACGAATTGGGTTCCCCTGTCAGACACGATATTCTCCGGAATACCATGCAAGCGAACCACATTTTGAAAAAACAGAGGAACCAACTCGGATGAGGAAGGCAATTTAGGCAAGGGAACCAAATGGACCATCTTAGAGAAACGGTCACACACCACCCAGATGACAGACATCTTCTGAGAAACAGGGAGATCAGAAATAAAAACCATGGAGATGTGAGTCCAAGGCCTCTTCGGAATAGGCAAAGATAACAACAATCCACTAGCCCGAGAACAACAAGGCTTGGCCCGAGCACAAACATCACAAGACTGCACAAAACCTCGCACATCTCGCGACAGGGAAGGCCACCAGAAGGACCTAGCCACCAAATCCCTGGTACCAAAGATTCCAGGATGACCAGCTAACGCAGAAGAATGGACCTCCGATATGACTCTACTGGTCCAATCATCAGGAACAAACATTCTACCAGGCGGGCAACGATCAGGTCTATCCGCCTGAAACTCCTGCAAGACCCGACGCAAGTCTGGGGAAACAGCAGATAATATCACTCCATCCTTAAGGATACCTGTAGGTTCAGAATTACCAGGGGGAATCAGGCTCAAAACTCCTAGAAAGGGCATCCGCCTTCACATTTTTAGAACCCGGTAGGTAAGAAACCACAAAATTAAACCGAGAGAAAAATAACGACCAGCGCGCCTGTCTAGGATTCAGGCGCCTGGCAGACTCAAGATAAATCAAATTCTTGTGGTCAGTCAATACCACCACCTGATGTCTAGCCCCCTCAAGCCAATGACGCCACTCCTCAAAAGCCCACTTCATAGCCAAGAGCTCCCGATTACCAATATCATAATTTCGCTCAGCGGGCGAAAATTTACGAGAAAAGAACGCGCAAGGTCTCATCACGGAGCAGTCGGAACTTTTCTGCGACAAAACCGCCCCAGCTCCGATTTCTGAAGCGTCGACCTCAACCTGAAAAGGAAGAGTAACATCAGGCTGACGCAATACAGGGGCGGAAGAAAAGCGGCGCTTAAGCTCCCGAAAGGCCTCCACAGCAGCAGGGGACCAATCAGCAACATCAGCACCCTTCTTAGTCAAATCAGTCAACGGTTTAGCAACATCAGAAAAACCAGTTATAAATCGACGATAAAAATTAGCAAAGCCCAAAAACTTCTGAAGGCTCTTAAGAGAAGAGGGCTGCGTCCAATCACAAATAGCCTGAACCTTGACAGGGTCCATCTCAATGGAAGAGGGGGAAAAAATGTACCCCAAAAACGAAATCTTTTGAACCCCAAAAACGCACTTAGAACCCTTTACACACAAGGAATTAGAGCGCAAAACCTGAAAAACCCTCCTGACCTGTTGGACATGAGAGTCCCAGTCGTCCGAAAAAATCAAAATATCATCCAGATACACAATCATAAATTTATCCAAATATTCACGGAAAATGTCATGCATAAAAGACTGAAAGACTGAAGGGGCATTTGAAAGACCAAAAGGCATTACTAAATACTCAAAATGGCCCTCAGGCGTATTAAATGCGGTTTTCCACTCATCCCCCTGCTTAATTCGCACTAAATTATACGCCCCACGAAGATCAATCTTAGAGAACCACTTGGCCCCCTTTATTCGAGCAAACAAATCAGTAAGCAGTGGCAAAGGATACTGATATTTAACCGTGATTTTATTCAAAAGCCGATAATCAATACACGGCCTCAAAGAGCCATCTTTTTTAGATACAAAGAAAAAACCGGCTCCTAAGGGAGATGACGAAGGACGAATATGTCCCTTTTCCAAGGACTCCTTAATATATTCCCGCATAGCAGCGTGTTCAGGCACAGATAGATTAAATAAACAACCCTTTGGAAACTTACTGCCCGGAATCAGATCTATTGTACAATCGCAATCTCTGTGCGGAGGTAGTGAACCAAGTTTAGGCTCCTCAAAAACGTCACGATAATCAGATAAAAATTCCGGAATCTCAGAGGGAATAGATGACGAAATGGAAACCAAAGGTACGTCCCCATGAGTCCCCTGACATCCCCAGCTTAACACAGACATAGCTTTCCAGTCGAGGACTGGGTTATGAGATTGCAGCCATGGCAATCCAAGCACCAACACATCATGTAGATTATACAACACAAGGAAGCGAATAATCTCCTGGTGATCCGGATTAATACGCATAGTTACTTGTGTCCAGTATTGTGGTTTATTACTAGCCAATGGCGTGGAGTCAATACCCTTCAGAGGTATAGGAACTTCCAGAGGCTCTAAATTAAACCCACAGCGTTTGGCAAAGGACCAATCCATAAGACTCAAAGCGGCGCCAGAGTCGACATAGGCGTCCGCGGTAATAGACGATAAAGAGCAAATCAGGGTCACAGATAGAATAAACTTGGACTGTAAAGTACCAATTGAAACAGACTTATCAACCTTCTTAGTACGTTTAGAGCATGCTGATATAACATGAGTTGAATCGCCACAATAGAAGCATAACCCATTTTTTCGCCTAAAATTCTGTCGTTCGCTTCTGGACAGAATTCTATCACATTGCATAATCTCTGGCGCCCTCTCAGTAGACACCGCCAAATGGTGCACAGGTTTGCGCTCCCGCAAACGCCGATCAATCTGAATAGCCATTGTCATGGACTCATTCAGACCTGCAGGCACAGGGAACCCCACCATAACATCTTTAATGGCATCAGAGAGACCCTCTCTGAAATTCGCCGCCAGGGCGCACTCATTCCACTGAGTAAGCACAGACCACTTTCGAAATTGTTGGCAGTATATTTCAGCCTCATCTTGCCCTTGAGACAGGGCCATCAAGGCTTTTTCAGCCTGAATCTCTAAATGAGGTTCCTCATAAAGCAACCCCAAAGCCAGGAAAAACGCATCCACACTGAGCAACGCAGGATCCCCTGGTGCCAAAGCAAATGCCCAATCCTGAGGGTCGCCCCGGAGCAAGGATATTACAATCCTGACCTGCTGTGCAGGATCTCCAGCGGAGCGAGATCTCAGAGACAAAAATAATTTACAATTATGTTTGAAATTCTGGAAGCGAGATCTATCCCCGGAGAAAAATTCAGGCAAAGGTACTCTAGGTTCAGATATAGGAGCATGAATTACAAAATCCTGTAAACTTTGAACCTTCATAGCGAGATTGTTCAGACCTGTAGCTAAACCCTGAGGATCCATTTTCATCAGGTGAAGTCAGAACCATTCAAGGATTAGAAGGAGAGAGAGACGAAGGCTGCAGTAAGCAGAGAAGCTAGTAAATCAACTAATGAGCAAACTCAGAAAAAAAAAAAAAAATTCTCTGCAGACTTCTTTTCTCTCCTTTCTTCTGCCAATAATTTTAACCCTTGGCCGGCCAAACTGTCATGGTTCTCAATGGCAAGAGAACGTAGTAAAGCATACAAAAAGGACTAGCTCTTGGAAGATGGGAACTCAAGCTGACTGTGAGCTAAACCTACCGCACAAATAACAGTGGCCGGGTAGCGTGCCTACGTTTTATCCCTAGACGCCCAGTGCCAGCCGGAGAACTGACTGACCCTAGCAGAGGAAAATACAGACCCGGCTTACCTCTAGAGAAATTTTCCCCAAAAGGCAGACAGTAGCCCCCACATATATTGTCGGTGATTTCAGAGGAAATTGACATACGAAGTATGAAGATAGGTTTAGCAAATTGAGGTCCGCTTACTAGATAGTAGGAAGACAGAAAAGGGAACTTCACAGTCAGCTGAAAACCCTTTCAAAACACCATCCTGGAATTTCTTTAAGACTCTAATATCAACTCATGACACCAGAGTGGCAATTCCAGCTCACAAGAGCTTCCAGCCTCAGAAATAAACAATCACAGAGAACTGGAACAAAAATGCAAAACAAACTTAGGACTACAAGTCCAACTTAGCTGATAGTAGTCTAGGAGCAGGAACATGCAACAGAAAGGCTTCTGGTAACATTGTTGGCCGGCATAGAAATGACTGAGGAGCAAGGCTAAATAGACAACTCCCACATCCTGATGGAAACAGGTGAACAGAGGCGATGAAGCACACAAGTTCAGTACCACCAGTGACCACCGGGGGAGCCCAGAAACCAAATTCACAACAGCAATGGCAGTTGCAAAATTGCGCATGCGCCGGATCTGTCTGCATTCCATGGTCTGGAATGCAGTTATACTCCTTCATACATTAGTTGGAAATCACATTAGATGAGAAGCGAACTTCCAAGGGGAAATCTAGGACCCCAAAGAAGTATAAAAAAACACATGAGTGCCATGGTGATCCTGCACAAAAAATGTAATGTGATAAAACTAAGAAGCAGGCATCTATTTAACCCCTTAAGGATCACAACACTTTGTAGGTTAATGACCAGGCCTTAATTTTGAAATTTGACCACTGTCACTTTATGTCATGTTGTAACTCAGGAACACTTCAACGGATCCCACTGATTCTGAGAATGTTTTTTTGTGACATATTGTACTTTATGATAGTGCATAAAGTACAAAATTTCTTGTGTTTATTTGTGAAAAAAATGTAAATTTGCTAAAAAATTTGAAAATTTCACAATTTTCTAAATTTTAATTTTTATTCCCTAAATCAGAGCATTATGTCACACAAAAAAGTTAATAAATAACATTTCCCACATGTCTACTGTACATAAGCACAATTTTTGAAACATATTTTTTTTGTTTAGGAAGTTATAAGGGTTAAAAGTTGACCAGGGTTTCTCATTTTTCCAACAAAATTTACAAAACCATTTTTTCTAGGGACCACCTCACATTTGAAGTGACTTTAGGGCCTATATGACAGAAAATACCCAAAAGTGACACCATTCTAAGAACTGCACCTCTCAAGCTGTCCAAAACCACATTCAAGAAGTTTATTAACCCTTCAGGTGCTTCAAAAGAATTGAAGCAATGTGTAAGGAAAAAATGAAAATTTAACTTTTTTCACAAAAATTTTACTTCGGACACAATAATTTTTATTTTCTCAGGGTATCAAGAGAAAATGAACCACAATATTTGTTGCACAATTTTTTAGCCCAAATGCTTTATTTTAACAAAGGTATCAGGTGAAATTGGACCCCAAAAATTGTTGTGCAATTTCTCCTGAGTACGCTGATACCCCATGTGAAGAGGAAGACAACTGTTAGGACTCACGGCAGGGCTTGGAAGGGAAGGAGCACCGGTTCATGTTTTGAATGCAAAATAGGCTGGAATCGAGAGCAGATGCCATGTCACTTTTGAAGGGCCCCTGATGTGCCTAAACAGTGGAAACACCCCACAAGTGATACCATTTTTTAAACTAGACCCTGTTAGGGCTAGTGGAACGCACCAAATAATTAGAAAGATAGAGTAAGGTGCGTTCGCAGCACGGGGTCCACCGTGCAGAGATGGAACCTGCTACTAAGTAATGACGGACTATATGGCGGTACAATATGGATTCACACACGGGTTAACTTCACTCAGTATGAAGAAAGCGAACCCTGTTGCGTCACAGGGCCGCGGTACCGCACAAAGAGCACAAGCAATGAGTCACAGAACTCTACCCCTAGACTCCGGATTAAAGTACAACTAGACCTCTTGCACTCGACACCACAACTGGGGTGTCAGCGTAACCGAAATAATAATTTAGATGCACGGGAGTGCTTGCGGTGCCACTCTGGCGGACGCCACTAACCACCCAGGCTTGGGTAGGGAAAGCACTGTGATAGCGCACGGCGCCGCACTGGCGGTCACAGCAAATAGACGCTGTTTGGTGTGTTCAAGTGTTGATAACAAAGTCGGGCGCTAGATAGCAATCATCCACCTTTCGCGAGCAGTCAAACACAAGGGAGGGGATAATTAGAGAGCGACTTTCTCTCATCAACACACACATTCACAAGTGTACACTAGCCGCTCGGCCATGCTAACCTTTTATAGCGGCAGTGCTACAAGACCTTCGAGATGGACCAATAGGAGCCGCAACAGGACCTGAGCATGTGACCCCGACCTCCAATGGAAGGTCGTCCCGTGGGCATGCTCAGTAAGGGAAAAGCGGGACTTAGTCCCAGAAAGACCTGCTCGCTGCTGAACATTGCTGGCTTCAAGGACAGAGCCTGGAAGGGCAGTAGTAACCAGTCGTCCAGTATCAGCCTGAGCTAGACACTGGGACCGACATCTCCGCTGAGCAGACTCCACTGCAGCTGGAGAAGAATGGGAGACCATAGCGGAGATGGTTTGAGATTCCCCCTCTGCAGACGTGGGAACTCGACACCTAACAGACTCCTCAAGGAACTTATCTAGATGTGTGGTGAGCATCTTGAACCACCAGGTGCTTTGCAAAAGTTTATAACAGAGCTAAGAAAATTTAAAAAAACACATCCTGCAAAATGTTTCTTTTAGCACCAAGTTTTTTTATTTTCTCAAGGGTAACAAGAGAAAATGGACCCCAGAATTTTTTGTGCAATTTCTCCTGAGTATGTCAATACTAGAGATGAGCCAATTTACGCACTACACCCCTAGATGAATTCTGAATTCCTGGATGATTGAAGTTTGAAAAATAGGGTCACATGTGGATTTTTTTGGTGTTCTGGCATGACAGTGGCTTGGCTAATGGCACTCACAATCTGTGCAAAAAAATCTGCATTCCAAAAAACTAGTAGTGACCCTTTCTATCCAAGATTTGCTGTGTGCTCAAAAAGTAGTATACAACCACATATGAGGTATTGCCACATTTGGATAAAATTGCGTAACAAATTGTTCTGTCCCTTTTTTCTTATTACCCCTTGTATGAATTAAAGCATTGATGCTAAATAACAATTTAATGGATAAATCTTAATTAATTTTCATGGCACAATCTTATACATTTCTATGATGTAGTTTGTGGGTTAAAAGCGCTCACCAAACCCCTAGATGAATTCCCTCTCTCGAGTTTAGTTTCCCAAATTGGGTCACTTTTGGGTATTTCAGCTGTATTGGCCCATCAGGGGCTTTGTAAATTCTACATTGCATCCAAATGTGCATTTAAAAAAATAAAATAGCGTTCCAAGCTTTGCCATATGCCCAAACATTCGTTTTTGATAAGATATAGGTTTATTATCACTGCATTCCAGTGAAATTGCATAACATAAATGTTGGGGTCCATTTTCTCCTACTGCCCGATGTGAAAGGGAATCATAATTGTGTCTTTCTTAAAGTCACTGAGATTTTTATGCTGACATATTTTTCCTGCGTTCAACATAAACTTCAACTCACTGCTACTTATTGGCTAATATATCTCATTGCTTGACAGGTGTTATTGTCATGAGATAACGTTACTCATTTCAGTGATTTCAATGCCGTAACGAAACAATGTGTATATTCATAGCATAAGCTATAGCCTATCTCTACTGTTTCTTAGTAACAAAAAGTTTTTCCCATTAGAGATAAGTGTATAACGACACAAAGATCACGTTAGACTCAGTTGTTTAGTCATCACAAATGAACAATCTGAATTCAATACTATGAATACATTTACTTACAATAAACATGATGCTGTCTTGATTTGCATTACAATAATGATGTCATTAATTTATATCCTAGATCATGGCATTCTCAAATTTGTATTATTTCTGGAAGTGGTACAATATCATTGTGAGCCGTCTATAAAAAAAAATGGATTTCAAAGAGAATTTATTAGTCAAGCATAAGCTACACATGTCAAGAAAAATTTTGTTATTGAAGTTAATTGTTTTCCTTCATTTTGTCACAATAGAGCGATTACCAAAAAGAACATTACACACATCAAGGGGTCTTTATGATTCCAAAATCTGGTCCTGACTGCAGTCAGTGGATGCTTTTAAATTGGGTGGGAAGGTCAAGAATTACTTCAGGGGGAATTTAAATCATGTTTTCACTAGAGATAAGAAAAGAATATCACAGAAGTCACTTTCTCACCAAGACTTAAAACAATCTCCAAAATGTATACAGAGTAACAGCTGGTACATATTATACTTTGCATTGATAATATACAAAATGCTTTGATACCATATGCTTTATGAAAAATATCAGTGTTCTTTTACAAGGTTAATGGTAGGGCTGCCAGCTTTAGGGTATATTCACACATGGCAGACTTGTTGCAGAAACTTTCATATATTCTTATTTGGATTGTGTGTGCATGGAAATCAGTAAGCTCTGGGTTCTGTGTTGGGGTTTCTTAGTTTCCAATTACTAATTTCTTGTACTAGCCCATGGTTTGCACTGCGTATTCACTTATTGAAGAGCCCAAAGATTTGCACAGGGTGAGGAAGAGGGGAGAGTTCGATTCATGCCCAACCAGCTACTTGTGCACTTGTTTCCTCCATCTTTGCAGATATGTGTATATGCATTTGATATGTAAAGAAGTGTCTTCGGTACACACTCAGTGCGGCAAGTGCACCATTTCACACCATGAATTACAATCCTCCTCTCCTACCCTTATGTTGATTAGCAGTGCTTTGTAAAGCTGTCTGAATTAAATCTCCAGCCCTGCACACACTGACTCTTCAGAAGCAGAGAGTACGCACAGTGTCATCCCTCTCCGGTCTGCAGCGGCCTCTCGCTGCACAGGATCACACAATAGCGAATAGCTATTACGGTTCCTGGACCGGTTTGATGTTTCCTAATGAAATTCTCTTCATGGTTTGGCCAATGGGTTCTCCACATGGAGACTGGAGGCTTGAATGGAGCAATGAGGCTGGGAGTGGAGGCCCTGATATTTGTCAACATCATACAGGTCGATCTCCCATGTCTATTGCATGGGGTAGCATAAAGTACTGTAACCAGATGCCTCTAGTCTTCATTCTATGTACTCTGGCAACTCGACATTACATTGAATTAGGAGTGAAACCAATGGTAAGGCCATTTCTCCAAAGTGTCCCAAGAGTTGCGGCTCAACATAACAAAGTCAGGTCGCATGTGGCTGATACTACTGTGAGCAGCCTTTGTGGCCAAGACATACTGCAATGGCCAGAGTCGCTGGACTTGTGTTCCATTGAGCGCATCTGTGAGTTCTTTGATCGCAACTGCAAAAGGAGCTGCAAGCCCTGCAATACTGTGTAAAAATCCCATCAATGACAACATCTGCAAGGTGTTTGCATGTTTTTCATGTTTGTGTGGTTTTCCCACTGGTTCTCCGGGTTCCCTCCACATTCCAAAGACAAATTGATAGGGAATTTAGATGGTGAGATCCAATGGGGACAGTAATGCTAATGGTTCTAAAGCACTCTGGAATTAATGATACTGTACAATTAAGTAAAACAAAAAAATAGAGGCCAAAAATGATTGCAACTTTTGGCATTTTCATGCCAGTTTGAAACAGCTCTGACAAAATGGGTGGAGTTGGAGAGCAGCCATTGTGGGACAGGGTGTGATATGCCTGCCCATCAAATTCATTAAAAATTTCAACATTTCTTACCCCAGAAATTCTCTTTTTTTGCTTTTAACTTACTGTGTTATTAATGGGGGTATCTCTTAGATGCCTCATCATTACTAACCCCTGGGATTGATGCTAGCTGACACTAAACAACTGACATCAACCCCCAAAAAATATTTCCCTGATTTCCAGCACACCAGGATGATCAGGAAGAACAAGGCAGAGTGCCAGAATTGGTGTGGTGCATCTAATGTGATGTGCCAATTCTGAGGTGGCTGTGGACTGGTATTTTTAGGTTGGGAGGGGCAAATATCCATGGACCTTCCCAGCCTGATCATATCAGCTCTGACCTGTGTGCTTTTCCTTGGCTGGTTATCAAAAATAAGGGAGGGTGGCATAATTTTTTCATTTATTTATTAACATTGTTAATAAATAAATAATTTAAAAAAATTACTTGGAGTCCCCCTCCATTTTTCAGAGACAGTCAAAGTAAAGCAGACAGCTTGGAGCTGATAATATCAGGCTGGGAAGCTCCCTGATTATTGGCCTAAAAATACCACTCCGCAGCTACCCAAGAATTGGCACATCACATTATATGCACCAATTCTGGCACTTTGCCCAGCTCTTTTCGATTACCCTGGTGCGTTGGCAATCAGAGTAATATTTTTTTGGGTTGATATCAGCTGTGTAGTGTCAGCTAGCATCAAGCCTAGGGGATAGTAATGGAGAGGCATCTAACAGACACCACCATTACTAACCCATTACCATTAAAGAAAAAAACACACACACAAAAATGTTTTATTTAAAAAAAAACTTCCCTACTCCGTTTCTCCAATTTATTAATAAAAAGAGGAAAAAAAGCTATGCTGGTCCAAAGTAGTCCAATGATTCCAACGTAGTCCACAAATGGTAACCTGAGAGACATAAAATAAAGACAAGAGCCAGTCCCTTGTTCACCAATTGAACAATGTTGTTCACCCTGCAGCACCGATGTAATCCATGGCGTTCTCACACTGATTGTGAAGTAGAACCTGGAGCATTGTTCTGAGAATGATGCTTCCTAGATCACTTCAGATCAGGTAGCACTCTGTGATACCCAGCGACTGAGACAAGCGATGATGACATCAGTAATGTTACTGACATCACCACTCTTACTGGGTCACAAAGAGGGCAGCACAAGACTCGGAATATCTGACTACTAGTGTTGAGCATTCCGATGCTGCAAGTATCGGGTATCGGCCGATACTTGCTGTATCGGAATTCCGATACCGGGATTCCGATACTCTTGTGGTATCGGGTATCGGGTATCGCAACAACATTAATGTTAAAATGTGTAAAAGAGAGAATTAAAATAAAAAATATCGCTATACTCACCTCTCCGACGCAGCCGGGACTTCAGCGAGGGAACCGGCAGCGTTGTTTGTTTAAAATTCGCGCTATTACTTGGTTACGTGAATTCCCGGCTTGTGATTGGTCAGGTCGGCCACGTTGCCGGGACGCGGACCAATCACAGCAAGCCGTGACGAAATTACGTCACGGCTTGCTGTGATTGGTCCGCGTCCCGGCAATATGGCCGCCCTGACCAATCACAAGCCGTGACGTCACGGGAGGCTGGACACGCGCCCATTTTAAAATGAGCGCGTCCAGCCTCCCGGCTTGTGATTGGTTGACCGCGGCGCAACCAATCACAAGCCGTGACGTCACGGGAGGCTGGACACGCGCCCATTTTAAAATGAGCGCGTCCAGCCTCCCGGCTTGTGATTGGTTGCGCCGCGGTCAACCAATCACAAGCCGTGACGTCACGGGAGGCTGGACACGCGCCCATTTTAAAATGAGCGCGTCCAGCCTCCCGGCTTGTGATTGGTTGACCGCGGCGCAACCAATCACAAGCCGTGACGTCACGGGAGGCTGGACACGCGCCCATTTTAAAATGAGCGCGTGTCCAGCCTCCCGTGACGTCACGGCTTGTGATTGGTCAGGGCGGCCATATTGCCGGGACGCGGACCAATCACAGCAAGCCGTGACGTAATTTCGTCACGGCTTGCTGTGATTGGTCCGCGTCCCGGCAACATGGCCGACCTGACCAATCACAAGCCGGGAATTCACGTAACCAAGTAATAGCGCGAATTTTAAACAAACAACGCTGCCGGTTCCCTCGCTGAAGTCCCGGCTGCGTCGGACAGGTGAGTATAGCGATATTTTTTATTTTAATTCTTTCTTTTACACATTTATATGGTTCCCAGGGCCTGAAGGAGAGTTTCCTCTCCTTCAGACCCTGGGAACCATCAGGAATACCGTCCGATACATGAGTCCCATTGACTTGTATTGGTATCGGGTATCGGTATCGGATTGGATCCGATATTTTGCCGGTATCGGCCGATACTTTCCGATACCGATACTTTCAAGTATCGGACGGTATCGCTCAACACTACTGACTACCAGTGACGTTACTTAGTTATTGACGTTACCGGTTGTCAGACATTCCAAGTCTCGTGCTACCCTCTGTGTGACCAGCTTTGTTCTCAGAACTAGGCTCCATAGGTTTTATTCCAGAATTGGCAGATGTCGTCAGAGGGGTATATTTTTTAGAATAAATTGGTCAATGAGGGACAGTATCTTGTGTTTATTTCTCTGTTTTTTTATGTATTTCAGGTTTCCATTTGTGGACTATGGTGGAATGCTTATTTTATTTTTTTTATAAATAAAATATTTTGGGGTGTGATTTTTTTCTTTTTACTTATTAGGTTAGTAATAGGGGTGTCTTTTAGATGCCTCTCCATTACCAACACAAGGGCTTAATGCCAGCTGACACTACACAGCTGACATCAACCCCATAAACCATTACCACGAATGCCGACGCAGCAGGGCAATCGGGAAGAGCAGAGCAAAGCATCAGATTAGCCACATCTTATGTGATACACAAATTCTGGGAAGGATGCGGGCTTGTATTTTTAGGCTGGGAAGGGCCCAACGGCCAGAGACCTTCCTAGCCTTATCATATAAGCTCACACCTGTCTGTTTAAACTTGGCTGGTTATCAAAAATAAAGGTACCCCACATTGTTTTTTTCATTTATTTAGCAAGTTAATACATAAATGAAAAAAACAACATGGTGTCACCCCTAAGACGTAATACCCAGTCCCGCCCCTGTGCACTGAAATCTCATTACCAGAAAACTTCAAATGCAGATTAAAGACAACAAAGGGTATTTCTTTAAAAAAGGTATCAATTTAATTTGCACATCAACCCATAACGGCCATGTATTTACTTTATCTTGCAAAATGCTGCTAACAGGTTCTCATTAAAGGAAACCTGTCACATTGTGCATGTAGTCCGATCTGTGGACAGCATTGTAAAGAGAAATAGAAGCTGGGCAGAATGATTTATAGGTTTGTTGGAAAAGATTCAGGGATTTTTACTCATTGAAATCCCTGGTATTTTTTTGCAAAGTCCAAAGTAAGTGGTCCTCCTTAGTGATTGACAGCTATCTCTGCATGTACAGTCAAGGAAAAGTGTCAGTCATTTAATGCGATCACCCACTGGATTCAAGCGCATAAAACACAAGGGATTTCATTAAATAAAATACAAGTTAGGCTGGTTTCACACTTGCATTTAAAAACGCAGCGTTTTTAACGCAAACGCATTTGGTGCAAAAACGCATGTAAACGCGTTTAAACGCTGCGTTTTTTAGACGCATGCGTTTTTGCATGTGGTAAAAAAAAGTTTTGACGCATTTACAAGCGTTTTTTCCTGCGTTTGCGTTTTTGAAACGCATGATGACAAGTGTGTGACAGCTGCCAATCATCAAAATCAACTAGAAAACCCACTATAAACAGAAATAGCTAGGGTTAGGGTTAGGGTTAGGATCCCTAGTAACCCTAGGGATCCTAACCCTAACCCTAAGGGATCCTAACCCTAACCTTAACCCTAACGCTAACCCTAGGGATCCTAACCCTAACCCTAACCCTAAGGGTTAGGGTTAGGATCACTAGGGTTAGGGTTAGGGTTAGGATCCCTAGGGTTACTAGGGATCCTAACCCTAACCCTAACCGTAACCCTAGGGATCCTAACCCTAACCCTAACCCTAACCCTAAGGGTTAGGATCCTAACCCTAACCCTAAGGGTTAGGGTTAGGGTTAGGATCCCTAGGGTTAGGGTTAGGATCCCTAGGGTTACTAGGGATCCTAACCTTAGGGTTAGGGTTAGGATCCCTAGTAACCCTAGGGTTAGGGTTAGGGTTTTCTTGTTTTTTCTTGTGTTTTCTTGTGTTTTTCTATAGAAACGCATGCGTTTAAAAATGCATGCAAACGCATGTGCTTAAAAATGCATGCGTTTACATAGACAGCAATACATTTTTTTGCGGCAAAAAAACGCAGCTAGAAATTACTACAGGTTGCATTTCTGTAACTAAACGCATGCATAAAAAACCGCATGCTTTGCCAAAAACGCGTCAAAACGCATGCAAAAAACCGCATTTTTAGCGCTAAAACGCAGCGGCAAAAAACGCAAGTGTGAAACCAGCCTTATACAGAAAGTTTTGCCACAATAACATACATCAATCTGATCTGCTCCTCCTGCTCTGACATTCATTCTGCATATCAGATAACATTTTCATCACCTTTAAGGAGTTAAATGGATGCCTGTGAAATATGTAAGAAAAAGTGAGAAATGGAATAGTGTAATCTGCTACCTATTTTGGTGGCCGGGGGAAATATGAACAGATTTAGCAAGTGAAAGACCTTTATTTAAATTTTAAAACAAATAGAAAATACAGTTTTAATGTATAAAGGAATTTCGTGGACACATTAGGAAAAGCACAGAACACTTCATTTTACATAGTACGTTGTTTAAATGGATTAAGAATTTTGCGACTTTTTCAAAATTGAAGAATAATTTACACGCTGCATAAATAGCAATTCATTGCAATGTAGTATAAATTGTTTTGAGCTAGAAAGTATTCCCGGTAATCCGGGACATTCATGACAAATAGTATGAACACTGATGTTCTCGTTTGGCATAATGTAACATTTAATGACAACTTGTGTAATAATAAATTATTACATAGCTCTGTCCTTGATGTAGCAACTTGATCTACAGCCAAAAGAAAAAAAGACAGTTTTTGTGCGTGAGAAGCACTTGCCCAAAGGGGATATACATTAACAGGTAGCTTCATGTACAGGTAATCTTGGCATCAATGCCTACAGCAAGCAAAAGTGGTTCACAATATTATTTCAAATAAATCTGCATAAAATTATTTTAATTTGCTCATCTAGTTTCTACAAGAAAATGAAACTAGTAAAGTAAGCAAACCAAAAGCAATTGTGCAGTAGATTTACAAAGCGACTGCCGCATTACTATAAAGAAGCATTTTCTACAGTATATCTAATGTCGCAGATGTGACACTATGATAATTACAACAGCCAGTACTGAACCAATGGTTAAATAGCAATATCCTTACCTGTCAATCACAACAAGAAAATTAAATCACATTTCCCCATTCCAGCACATTTCACCCTACCCTAATCCAGCAGCATTATTAACCCCTTCACCCCGAAGCCTGTTTTCAACTTCCTGACCAGGCCATTTTTTTCAATTCTGACCACTGTCACTTTATGAGGTCATAACTCTGAAACGCTTCAACGGATCCTAGCGATTCTGAGATTGTTTTCTCGTGACATATAGTACTTTATGATAGTGGTAAAATTTATTCGATTTGACTTGCATTTATTTGTGAAAAAAGTGGAAATTTGGCAAAATTTTTGAAAATTTTGCAATTTTTAAACTTTTAGTTTTTATGCCCTTAAATTAGAGAGCATATCATACAAAATAGTTAATAATTAACATTACCCACATGTCTGCTTTACATTACCACAATTTTGGAAACATAATTTTTTTTTTTAGGAAGTTATAAGGGTTCAAAATTGACCAGCGATTTCTCATTTTTACAACAAAATTTGCAAAACCATTTTTTTTAGGGACCACCTCACACTTGAAGTGACTTTGAGGGGTCTACATGACAGAAAATGCCCAAATGTGACACCATTCTAAAAACTGCACCCCTCAAGGTGCTCAAAACCACATTCAAAAAGTTTATTAACCCTTCAGGTGCTTCACAGGAATTTTTGGAATGTTTAAAAAAAATTGAACATTAAGGCTATGTGCACACGCTGCGGAATGGTTTTTGTGTGGATTCTACTGCGGTTTTATACCTGCGGTTTTCTAATATGGAGCAGGTGTAAAACCGCTGCGGAATCCGCACAAAGAATTGACATGCTGCGGAAAATAAACCGCTGCGTTTATGCGCGTTTTTTTCAGCAGCATGTGCACAGCGGTTTTTATTTTCCATAGGTTTACATAGGTAAACATGGTACTGTACACCGCATGAAAAACTGCTGCGGATCCACAACGTCAAAAACACTGCGGATCCGCAGTAAAAACCGTAACGTGTGAACATGGCCTTAACTTTTTTTCACAAAATTTTTACTTCAGATCCAATTTGTTTTATTTTACCAAGGGTAACAGGAGAAATTGGACCACAAAAGTCATTGTACAATTTGTCCTGAGTACCCGGATACCCTATTGTTTAGGCACATTTGACTTTTCAATGCAAAATTAGCTGGAATTGAGATCGGACACCATGTCGCGTTTGGAGAGCCCCTGATGTGCCTAAACAGTGGAAACCCCCCACATGTGACACCATTTTGGAAAGTAGAACCCCTAAGGAACTAATCTAGATGTGTCACAGAAGTTTATAATGTAGAGTCATAAAAAAAATCATATTTTTTTCACAAAAAATAATATTTTCGCCCTAAATTTTTTGTTTTCCCAAGGGTAGCAGGATGAATTGGACCCCAAAAGTTGTTGTGCAATTTGTCCTGAGTACGCTGATACCCCGTGTATGGGGGTAAACCACTGTTTGAGTGCATGGCAGAGCTCAGGAGGGAAGGAGCGCCGTTTGACTTTTCAATGCAAAATAGGCTGGAATTGAGATTGGACACCATGTCGCGTTTGGAGAGCCCCTGATGTGCCTAAACAGGGGAAACCCCCCACGAGTGACACCAATAGGGACGCTCATGTTGTATGTACATGGGGCAGCATGGTCCCGGAATGTTCGCAAAACAGTGACTGGTTGTTCGGTCACATCTTGTTTGTATAGCCTCTCTTATGCTGCTATATACCACTGACAGTATCTATTGTACGACGGTGACACATGTGGCTATAATAGTATGGTCTGTATTTTGTCCATGACCGAGCATGATTAATTCAGGTTCACAAGAAACTGACATTAAGTGACAATTGGGTCGAGTGATCACTATACATGACCATTGTCACGATCTACCGCCACATATGCGTATTGAAAATAGGATAAAATTGGTAACAATTGTAGCAAAATTCTACTACATTCTTTATTGCCAATAGACATTGATAAGAGTCCTTAGATACACGGGCATGAACTACAGAGCACTTGGGTATAGCCCATTAAACATAAAATAATTGAGCGTGTCCTACATGGAACGCATGAGCTTGGATGTTTATGGAACTATTGTCCCCATTATACGCACAGCCCAAGTGACTTCATAGTACTGTCGGATATGTATGTTTTTAGTATCCCTTGTTTTTCTTTTTCATTCTGTGTTTGTCAGGGTTCACTTACACAAAAGGGTTCTTTCTTTTCCCTGCTATTTTTGTCATGTTATGTTGTTCATCTACAGTATTTTTATACATACCTATTAAAGGTTAAGTTTTATCCAATTGCTATTTATCATTATTCCTTTTGGATTAGTACCCAGCTTGCATATTTATTCAGAGATCGGAAGGGAAGGAGCGCCGTTTGACTTTTCAATGCAAAATTGGCTGGAATTGAGATCGGACACCATGTCGCGTTTGGAGAGCCCCTGATGTGCCTAAACAGTGAAAAAAAAACACAAGTGACCCCATTTTGAAAAGAATACCCCATAAGGAACTTATCTAGATGTGTGGTGAGCACTTTTAACCCCCAATTGTTTCACTAAAGTTTAGAATGTAGAGCCGTGAAAATTAAAAAAATCATTTTTTCTTTTAGCCCGCAATTTTTTTTTTCCCAAGGGTAACAGGACAAATTGAACCCCAAAAGTTGTTGTCCAATTTGTCCTGAGTATGCTGATACCCCACATGTGGGGGGAACCACTGTTTGGGCGCACGGCAGAGCTCGGAAGGGAAGGAGCGCCGTTTGGAATGCAGACTTAGATGGATTGGTCTGCAGGCGTCACATTGCATTTGCAGAGCCCCTGATGTACCTAAACAGTAGAAACCCCCCACAAGTGACCCCATATTGGAAACTAGACCCCCAAGGAACTTATCTAGATGTGTTGTGAGAACTTTGAATCCCCAAGTGTTTCACTATAGTTTATAACGCAGAGACGTGAAAATAAAAAATATATTTTTTTCCAAGAAAATGATATTTTAGCCCCCAAATTTTTATTTTCCCAAGGGTAACAGGACAAATTGGACCCCAAAAGTTGTCCAATTTGTCCTGAGTATGCTGATACCCCGTATATGGGGGGAACCACTGTTTGGGTGCACGACAGAGCTCAGAAGGGAAGGAGCGCCGTTTGGAATGCAGACTTAGATGGATTGGTCTGCAGGTGTCACATTGCATTTGCAAAGCCCCTGATGTACCTAAACACTAGAAACCCCCCACAAGTGACCCCATATTGGAAACATATTGTCATATACAGCTGACACCCGCACGCGATCGCCGCAGCGCTCAGCGTGAGGCCACATGATCGTGCTGCCGTACTAGTACTGCGGTTTGCGGGAACTCAGGTCCCGCAGAGCAGTACCAGTATGGCGCATGTCGGGAAGGGGTTAAAGTGGATCTGTTTTCATATTATGTTACCCTGTCTAAAGGGAATATAATAAATAAACATTATTAGGCCAAATAATATCATTTGGCTAAAGGCTCATTCAAGCCAGTGTATAACATGGCCGAGTGCTATCTGATGTTTTATCAGACATCACTTTGCCCAGTCTTATACTATGCGGCAATGTTGATCTGAGATTATTTTCTCATGCAGATTCAGCATAATAAAATAATCACAGCATGCTGCGGGTGCATCCGATGATCGGATCACACACACCCATACAAGTCTATGGGTGCGTGTGAAACATCGGACTACAATCAGATGTCATCCAAGTGCAGTCCAATTACCGCGGACACTGAGAATGGTCAAGATGATGAAATTAAGTTCTCTCTCTTATCCACACCTGTGATACAATTTTCTCGCATGAGAGAATAGATGGCCATGTGTACCCATCCTAATAGTCCTCCCTGCTTCACATTGACTGACAATTTCCTTATATCAGCATGTACAGTGGGTAGGAATGTATTCAGACCCCTTTAAATTTTTCACTCTTTGTTTCATTGCTGCCATTTGGTAAATTAAAAAAAGTTCATTTTTTTCACACTAATGCACACTCTCCACCCCCATCTTGACTGAAAAAAACAGAAATATAGAAATTTTGGCAAATTTATTGAAAAAGAAAAACTGAAATATCACATGGTCATAAGTATTCAGACCCTTTGCTCAGACACTCCTATTTAAGTCACATGCTGTCAATTTCCTTGTAATCCGCCTTGAGATGGTTCTGCTCCTTCACTGGAGTCCAGCTGTGTTTAATTTAACTGATAGAACTTGATTTGGAAAGACACACACTAGTCTATATAAGACCTCACAGCTCACAGTGCAAGTCAGACCAAATGAGAATCTTGAGGTCAAAGGAACTGGCCAAGGAGCCCAGAGACAAAATGATGGCAAGGCACAGATCTAGCCAAGGTTACAAAAGAATTTCTGCAGTACTCAAGGTTCCTAAGTGCACAGTGGCTTCCATAATCCTTAAATGGAAGAAGTTTGGGACCACCAGAAGTTTTCCTAGATGTGGCCATCCAGCCCAACTGAGCAATCGTGGGAGAAGAGCCTTGGTGAGAGAGGTAAAGAAGAACCACAAGATCACTGTGGCTGAGCTCCAGAGATGCAGTAGAGAGATGGGAGAAAGTTTCACAAAGTCAACTATCACTGCATCCCTCCATCAGTCGGGCCTTTATGGCAGAGTGGCCCGATGGAATCCTCTCCTCAATGCAAGACATATGAAAGACATGAAGGACTCCCAAACTATGAGAAATAAGATTCTCTGGTCTGATTAGACGAAGATAGACCTTTTTGGTGATAATTATAAGCGGTATGTGTGGCGAAAACCAGGCACTGCTCATCACCTGACCAACACAATCCCAACAGAGAAATGTGGTGGCAGCTGCAGAGCCAGGATGACTGGTTGTCATTGAAGGAAACATGAATGCAGCAAAGTACAGAGATATCCTGGATGAAAACCTCTTCCAAAGTGCTCTGGACCGGAGACTTGGCGGACGATTCACCTTCCAACAAAACAATGAGCCTAAACATACAGCTTAAATAACAAAGGAGTGGCTTCAGAACAACTCTGTGACCATTTTTGACTGGCCCAGCCAGAGCTCTGACTTAAATCTAATTGAGTATCTCTGGAGAGACCTGAAAATGGCTGTCCATCAACATTCACCATCCAACCTGATGGAACTGGAGAGGATCTGCAAGGAAGAATGGCAGAGGTTCCCCAAATCTAGGCATGGAAAACTTGTTGCATCATTCCCAAGAAGACTCATGGCTGTTCTAGCTCTAAAGGGTGCTTCTACTCAATACTGAACAAAGGGTCTGAATACTTATGACCATGTGATATTTCAGTTTTTCTTTTTTAATAAATTAGCAAAAATTTCTGCATTTCTGTTATTTTCAGTCAAGATCGGGTGGAGAGTGAAAATTAATGAGAAAAAAATTGAACTTTTTTTAATTTACCAAATGGTTGCAATGAAACAAAGAGTGAAAAATGTAAAGGGGTCTGAATACTTTCTGTACCCACTGTATATCACAGACCATCAGGCACTGTTTAGAGGAAGGAGACAGGTAGGGCACTTCCATAATTCATGCAATGATCTCATGTTATGAGTCCACCCTATACTTTATTCAGCTTTGTTAGCTAAATGCCATAATATTATTGGCGCTATTTTGGTTAAAAGTGCAGTGGATCAGCCTTAAGGTATTCTCTCATGTAATGAATACACGTAGAATGTAAGTCCGCAAGGACAGGGTCCTCTCCCCTCTGTACCAGTCTGTTGTTGCAAATTCGTTTACTGTAAACGATATCTATAACTCTGTATGCAACTCCTTTCTCATGTACAGCATCATGGAATTAATGGTGCTATAGAAATAAATAATAATAATACACTGCAAATTTTACATTTGGATTTTAGGGTAAAAGATCTGTAGTAGATTACAATAGTAGTGAAGTGGATGGGAGGTTAAGGGGGACCTGACAGCTGACATATGCTACTCCAATGACAAGTAACATATCAGACACTGAATTTATCATTTCAGCCAGGTATGTTTTACCAGATAAGCTGTAGATAAACATATGCTTATAAGTCAGCCGGGACCATGGCCCATGGGCAACCAGTTCAAAAGGCAGCTTCTCTCCAACCAGCTATCCTTGAATGGCAAGCCTCTCCCTATACATCCATGTAGGGGGAGACCGGTTACTCAATGGAAGTGGAGTATGGAGAAGCCACCGTACACTGTTTTTTTTTTGGCTAGTCACTCATACGGATTGGTTTTTTACTGTTTTATAGGATTCACTCACATCAGCATATTAAAAATCACTCCGATGTTCATCCTGAAAAGAGTGGAATCCGTATGGCTAAACTTTTGCATGCGAGTGCTATGAGAGTGTACATTTTTTCCTCTCCTAGCATCCTTATGACATCTGCAAGACATACATATGCAATCAGTATGCCATGCGTGTTTAACATATTCTTTTACAAACTATAATGATCTGTGTAACTTACAGTTAGATGGCAAAAATAATAAGGCAATCTTAAATAAAGATATAGATAGATAGATATTGTATAATAGATAATTGATAGATATTAAATAGATAAATAGAAAGATAGAATAGATAGATAAGATATTGTTGAACTTTTTAGGCTTGTTCAACTAAATAAATAATTAAATGAATGAATGAAAAAAAGGATGTGGGGTTCCCTCTATTTTATGAAACCAGCAAAGGTAAAGCAGACAGCTGTGAGATGATATTATCAGGCTGGAAATGTTCATGGTAATTTAGCCCTTCCCAGCCTAAAAATATCAGCCCTTTTTTATATTGACATCAACTTTCCCTGCCTTGATTGCTGATGTAATACTCTGCAATGATTTTGCATTGCAGGGCATTAGTTCAGCATCTCACAGGCAGGGAGAAGGAGTGTCAGCTCCTGCGCTGGCGTTTGCTTATGATTCCAGCAAATTTTGCATTCAAAAGTCAAAGGGTGCTTCTTCCCTTCTGTGCCCTGCCATGCGCCCAAACAGTAGTTTTCCCCATATATGGGGTATCGGCGTGCACAACGTTTTTGAGGGTCCATTTTCTCCTATTACCCTTGAGAAAATAGTTCATTTTTTCCCTTCCATATTGTGTCAATTCATGTGAAGCACCTGAAGGGTTAATAAACATTTTGAATGTGGTTTTGAGCACATTGAGGAGTTCAGTTTTTAGAATTGTGTCACTTTTGAGTATTTTCTGTCATGTAGGCCCATTAAAGTCACTTCAAATGTAATATGCTCCCTACAAAAAAAGATTTTGTAAATTATGTTGGAAAATGAGAAATCGTTGGTTAACTTTTAACCCTTATAACTTCCTTTCAAAAAAAAGTTTAATGCTGATTTAAAGTAGAAATTTGGGAAATGTTATTTATAAACTATTTAGTGTGACATTACTCTATAATCTAAGTTCATAAAAATTAAAAGTTTGAAAATTGTTACATTTTTAAAATTTTCTCAAAGTTTCTGATATTTTCACAAATAAACGCAAGTCCTATCGAACAAATGTTACCATTATCATGAAGTAGAATACAATGAAAAGTCAAGCTTAGAATCACCGAGATCTGTTGAGGCCTTCCACAGTTGTTATCTCATGAATTGACAGTGGTCAGAATTGATAAATTTGGCCTGGTCAGGAAGCTGAAAATTGTCTTTGGGGTGAATGGCTTAATTGGTTTTTCTTACATTTTGTTCTGGTAGGTAAAATTGTTAAAATCTTGACTGCTTTTATGGTGTTCACTACAGGGAATAATTAATTGTTTTTTTCAAGCGTGACAATAACAAAGATGCTCCAATTTTATAGCTTTTTTACTGTTGAAATGGAAAAAGGATTATAGAAATGTGTAAGTTTTTAGAATTTCCTTAAATATCTATAATTTCTCAAGTGAACTATTTAAACATTGTAAGGGATTGCTACTTTCCTAGGTAGACACATCAACCATTGGCAGGGTTCAACAAAACAAACAGAGCGTTGCTGGCATAATGGTAAAACAAACAAAACACAGTCCATAAGAGTCCATTCCCTGCAGGGTTCACCTGCAGTTAACCCTCACAGTCCTTAGCTCCTCTGGGAGCTATATGAGAATTCCTGCTCTCCCAAGACACGTCACCCACTGACTCTCAGGGCCAGATATTTAAAACCCCATGTGATGATCACATGACCTTGAGATCACACAGGTCCTGTAAGGACTCTGCAGGAGGAGATACGGTGGACCCCCTCCTACCCGCTCTATGGAGGTCCGCTGAAAAAATCATAACATAATTTAACCCTCTCAACACATAGCGTGCTGAAGGAAAACTGTTCTGGTTCTACAGCATTGACGCTAATATGCGCAGTGACACATATCTCCCTTCATACACTGTGCCAGTGATCCTGTCACAACATATTTTGTAAAATCTCTTTAAGGCTGAAGTCTCACTAGTGTATCGCATCTTATGCGAGATGATCAAACTGATATGCTAAAAATACTTGGCCCCAGCTCTGCTGCGAGTGTGAGCTGAGTGTCAGTGCTTTATGCTCCAATCCTCTCGAGATAATCGATAGAAAGAGAGAATCGAAGCACAGGTACGGAGGAGATGGAGAAATTAATTTCTTCACCTACTCCACTGTTGGCGTTCGCGGGAATGTATCTGCAGGTTAATAGCACTTTTTCCGGTGACAAGTTCCCTTTAAATACCTGTGTCAACATATGACAGCAGCACCCAGTGGGATAAACAGCAGCAATCAGAGCTAGCCTTGATCACTGCAGATTTGAGGAATGTGCTGCGGAATAAACAGTAGAACCTGCAGTGGTATGAAGACGTAGGCTGCCGCTGTACATGTATACCACATGTTAGGATAACGATAAAGCCGATGTAACATAATGATTTTTTTACTATGTTAAACCTGATGTTGGAATTTTTAGGATTTTTTTATTTTTCATATTAATTTTTGACTGTAGACCTTTTGTTCTTTTTCTGTACATAATTATGAGGGCTGCCATCATTCTTAGAACTGCTGTTAAAGAGAACCTGTCAGGACTATTTTACTTCTGAAACTGGTGGAAAGTCTGTTCAGATCCTAGTGGTTCAATTAACAATATTATCTGTTTTGCAATAATGTGATCTGATCTATCAACACTGAAAACAGTGCGCTTTTAAGTCACATGCACATCAGCCTAGAAGCAGGCACAGTGATGCACTTGTGCACTACTGCCTATAATACCCCCTAAAACTGCAAATAAGGCCGGCGTCACACTAGGCGTAAGACAATACGGTCCGTTTTTTACGGCCGTAATACGCAGAAAAGTCCCCAAAAATAGTGGTCCGTATGTCATCCGTAGGCAGGGTGTGTCAGCGTATTTTGCGCATGGCATCCTCCGTATGTAATCCGTATGGCATCCGTACTGCGATATTTTCTCGCAGGCTTGCAAAACCGACATCTAATGGATTTATGTGCTCAAATGTCCGTTAAAACATATATACAGTATATATATATATATATGTCATTGAGACACATATATATATATTCTGTATTTATATTTAATTCAGCGCGATATATGTGAAAAGCCGGTAATTCAATTGCCAGCTTCTCATTTCTCCTTCCCAAACCCGACATGATATGAGACATGTTTTATATACAGTAAACCATCTCATATCCCTTTTTTTTTGCATATTCCACACTACTAATGTTAGTAGTGTGTATGTGCAAAATTTGGGCTCTCTAGCTGGTAAAATAAAGGGTTAAATCGCGGAAAAAATTGGCGTGGGCTCCCGCGCAATTTTCTCCGCCAGAGTGGTAAAGCCAGTGACTGAGGGCAGATATTAATAGCCTAGAGAGGGTCCATGGTTATTGGCCCCCCTGGCTAAAAACATCTGCCCCCAGCCACCCCAGAAAAGGCACATCTGGGAGATGCGCCTATTCTGGCACTTGGCCTCTCTCTTCCCATTCCCGTGTAGCGGTGGGACATGGGGTAATGAAGGGTTAATGTCACCTTGCTATTGTAAGGTGACATTAAGCCAGGTTAATAATAGAGAGGCATCAATTATGACACCTATCCATTATTAATCCAATAGTACGAAATAGTTAATAAAACACACACACATTATTAAAAAGTATTTTAATGAAATAAAGACACAGGGTATTGTAATATTTTATTATACTCTTAATCCACCTGAAGACCCTCGTTCTGTAAAAAAGGAAAAATAAAAAATCACCTATATCCCATACCTTCCGTCGTTCAGTCACGTCCCACGATGTAAATCCATCTGAAGGGGTTAAATCATTTTACACCCAGGAGCTCTGCTAATGCAGGTGTGCTCCTGTCTGTAAAATTTTGTGAATGAATGGAATGCAGAGGAATGTCCTGTAGCTACCTTGAGTCACGGTGATGCGCCCCCTGCTGGATGTCCTCATATGAACTCGAGCCTGGGAAAAGTAACAGCCACTTTTACCTGAATAAACCCCTGTTATCACCATTTGATGACCATCACCTCTCCCACTAATGCTGATCTCCAATCAAAATAGTGGTGCAGGAGAGGAAAGTAACCCATTCTTAAATTATGCTTTTCCCCAGCTGCTACATGAAAATGTCTCACAGATGCCATGGCACGTGGACATGCTATGCTCAGTATAAACTTTGCCCTAAACTCAATGGAATATATACTGTAGGTAGTAGGACTTTGCAGCAGGGTTGAAAACCATTCAGAAATTCATGAACTATCTGTAATAATAGGTCACTTTTTTTCTCTGTCCATAAAAAATGTTTGATGCGTCCGTTTTTAAAGCTGGAACAATTACAGTTCACAGTGAAGTAATGTCTTCTTATAGGATTTATGGCCATATATCACTGATAGTCATAACAATTTGTTATGCACATCTAATAAGTCCGTAAAAAAAGTTGGATGTCCGTAATTTTTTGAGAAGCTATCCAGATAAAATAAAAAATCTGGTTGGCAACCCTACTTTGAAGCTGAGACCACTAAGTCTAAGTATCAAGAGCAAACAACATTGACATTAATGGTTATAAAGGTAATGATGAGGTAATTAATTACAAAATAACCCTGGAAACAAAATCAAAGCTACATCAGAAAAAAAAGTCCTTCAGGCAAATGCCAAAGTTGTCATAATGCCAGTCCAAGCCTTTGGGCCAAAAAGCATTAGTTCTGAGCCAAACCTGTAAAAACACCTATGATTTCTGAAGGCTTTGAACTTTAATGGTGAGGTAAGGGAACATAATTGCTTATCTAACAGACTATATACAATGGTTATATTGGTATATTATGGGCAACTCATAAAACAAGAAGCCACCAGTAACATTATCTTCCCATAGATGTGCTTTTTACAGGAGTATTCTGATGGGAAAAATGATTGCTAGTCTTATTCTAGTAGAGATGACTGCTGGAACTTGTTTTGTTTGACTTATGTCTAAGAAAATGTGGTAAGCATAAAAATCGCATTTTGCATTTTGTACAAATGCCAATATCAAAGAGTCAAAGCCTAACATTGTCCATGAATGTTTCTAGCTGGTGGTCATAGTATACAAAAATATGATTACATTATCAAAATAGCTTAATTTATAAAAGAGATGCCTTTGCTTCAGCTACTTGCTCTGCGAGTATATCAACATCATCTGCTACCACTGCAGCATTTTTAGGAGGACTAGAAGAGTAACGTTGTGACTACTGGTCACTAGAAATGTAAAGTTTGGGGTCCGTACTGAACACCTAGTGTTCATGCATGGACCCCGAACACGTACTTCTCCAGGAAGTCCCAGATAATGTTTGAGTTCAGCAGCCCGAACAAAGCTTGTTGAAAGGCTGCAGCACTGCCAGAAGGCGTTCCAAGCCTTGCTGCTGCCAGAAGACTCAGTGTCTGTGAACTCTGGTAACCTTTACCTGTGTTCACAGCCCCTGGGTCTCACGGTAGCTTGAGTGTCGGACTGATGAATGTCGGAATGCCGAGTGCCAAATTTGCGGTCATTCATCAGTCCAGTACTGGCACTATGCAGCATTAAAACCAGCTGCTATGAACTCAGGTGACCTCACAGTAATTTTATTTCAGTTCACAGCAGCCCTGCTTTCATAAGAAACAGGTGCTGTGAGGTACCTTACTGATGTCACCCGAGTACCCAGCAGCCGGGTATCACAGAGCTTAGGTCCAGTGTATTTAAATAAATAATTTTAAAAAACGGTGTGGGGTCCCTCCATTTTTGATAACCAGCCAAATTAAAGAAGACAGCTAGGAGCTGCAGACAGCTAGGGACTGGTATTCTCAACAGCCCGCAGCCGCCCCAGAAAAGGCACATCTATTAGCTGTGCCGATTCTGGCACTTTATTCAGCTCTCCCACTTGCCCTGTTGCCAATTGCAGTAATTGTACTGGTGTTAATTTCAGCTTTGTAATGCCAGCCAGCTGTCATCAAGCCCAAGGGTTAGTAATAGAGAACCGTCTATCAGACGCCCCTATTACTAACCCCGCAAGTTTAAGTTAAAGAAAACACAAACACAGAAAAAGTCATTTAATTGAACAAAACACACAGAAAAAAAAACAAATTTATTTGAAATAAACACTACCCACCCTGTTTTACCTTTTTATTAATGTAAAAAATTTAAAAAACGCAGTATTCCTCACCTGTCCACCGATAATGCATATGTTCCACGATGTGCTCCAATTCTGCTACATCTGTATGCAATGCTGAGCGGTGTCATAATGCGACAACTCAGCCCTGCATTCAGGAGACTCTGAGCTGAGCGTGAGAACGCAGCTTCAGTGCCGAGCGGTTGCATCAATAAGTTAACCGGAGTTCATAGCCTAACGATTGAACTTACCGCTTATTAAAGCCAGTGTTTCCTCTGCTGTCACACAGATGAAAGTGTGGGAAATGCCTGATGTTCAGGCCCCCTCATTCAATTGAACTGGGCCCGAGTTCGAGTTCAAGTTCAGTTACCGTTCTGGTACCTGAACCAAACATCCATGGGTCCACCAATCACTAATGGTCACTGAATAGAACATTTTCATATTGGTATTTCACAAGCAGAAGAGAATGACCGGACTATTTGGTTTGTCTTTTCCTTTTTGCCTGTGGCATGTTTGAGTAATACACTGTTTTATATCTAGCTTAGGCACACAAGATGTCTCCGTCGAAGTGGTTGAGTATGATTTTCTGGATTCCTTAAAACATAATGATGTCTATGTTCTGTTTGTGCATATAGAAAAATGTAAATCTTAGTTTATTATAACAAGAAAAGCCATCTCTAAAACCTTAACTCAATATTACATAAATGTACGTGATATTATTATTATTATTATTATTTATTGTTATAGCGCCATTTATTCCATGGCACTTTACATGTGAGGAGGGGTATACATAATAAAAACAAGTACAATAATCTTAAACAATACAAGTCATCATAACTGGTGCAGGAGGAGAGAGGACCCTGCCAGTGAGGGCTCACAATCTACAAGGGATGGGTGAGAATACAGTAGGTGAGGATAGAGCTGGTCATGCAGCGGTTTGGTTGATCGGTGGTTACTGCAGGTTGTAGGCTTGTCGGAAGAGGTGGGTCTTCAGGTTCTTTTTGAAGATTTCGATGGTAGGCGAGAGTCTGATGTGTTGTGGTAGAGGGTTCCAGAGTAGGAGTGATACGCGAGAGAAATCTTGTATACGATTGTGGGAAGAGGAGATAAGAGGGGAGTAGAGAAGGAGATCTTGTGAGGATCGGAGGTTGCGTGTAGGTAAGTACCGGGAGACGAGGTCACAGATGTATGGAGGAGACAGGTTGTGGATGGCTTTGAATATCATGGTTAGGGTTTTGTACTGGAGTCTCTGGGCAATGGGGAGCCAGTGAAGGGATTGACAGAGGGGAGAGGCAGGGGAATAGCGAGGGGACAGGTGGATAAGTCGGGCAGCAGAGTTTAGAATAGATTGGAGGGGTGCGAGAGTGTTCGAGGGGAGGCCACAGAGCAGGAGGTTGCAGTAGTCAAGGCGAGAGATGATGAGGGCATGGACTAGGATTTTGCAGATTCTTGGTTGAGGAATGAACGGATTCATGAAATATTTTTGAGTTGAAGTCGGCAGGAAGTGGAAAGGGCTTGGATATGTGGTTGAAGGAGAGATCAGCGTCAAGGATTACCCCGAGGCAGCGAGCTTGTGGGACTGGGGAGAGTGGGCAGCCATTTACTGTAATGGTTAGGTTCGTTGGGGGGGTCGCGTGAGATGGGGGAAAGATGATGAATTCTGTTTTGTCCATGTTAAGTTTCAGAAATCTAGCGGAGAAGAAGGATGAAATAGTGGACAGACATTTTGAAGGTAATTGCGTGCGGAGAGGGCTCAAGAACTCATTCCTTGCCCCATGTAGGAGATCCTGGCTATATTATATAGCCGGCATTGGTGTCTAACATCAGCAGCTGGAGCTGACCTGTAGTTAACCATTTAATCAGAGATTGACAGCGGTATTTAATGCAACATGTGCCGGTTCTCTTAATCAAAAATGCAGAATTAGGTTTGTGAGTCATTTTTACTCCACAATGAACACGATAAAAATAAACCTCCCAAAAATAGAGGAATTGCATTTTTTTACAACTTCATCACGCTTGGAACTTTTTTCCCATTTTCCAATGCATTGAAAGTTAAAATGAATGCTTGCCTTTTAATCCAAAGCCTACAGAATCCTGCAAAAAGCATGCCATCATACTGACTGCTATGTCAACCAAAAAATAAAAAAGTTATGGCACTTGAAAAAAAAGGGGAGGAAAATAAAAACAAAACAATCACCTGGCCATGGCATCAGGATTTTGGACATTACTATTTTTATTCAAGGCGCATCTTAGGTTAGGACACAAATATCTGATTGGCAGGGTGCAACACTCACTACCATTGCCAGTTAGCTGCTGCCTGTGCTGATGGTTGCAGGAAGTTCTCCAATACTGCTGCAACACAGCAGCTCCATTAAAATTATATCACTGTGACTAGGGCGTAGATTTGTAATACCCGGTCCTGAATGGTGGCCATGTGAAAGCAAGTATGTGATATGCATACTCCTGGCCACAATCCAACTAGATGGCTGGAAGTATGCATACCACATAATTGTGGTCACATGACTGTCATTCCAGGTGCTGACATCGGAGGATCCTTGCAGTGCACCTGATGTGTGGAATAGATTGACTGCAGAATTATAGTTTAAGACTGGACAACCTCTTATAGGCTATCTTCACATTTTGGCCTTGTGGCTATGGAATAGGTTGTGTTACCGCTTTGTGTACCTTTTTTTCTCAATTGTAGTGCAGTGGGGTTGGTGCAGTGCGACAGATAGGTAGGGACCACAGAAAGTACAGTAGAAAAGGAATCTATTTTCAGAGCTTACGCTTAGGAATGATGTCCTCCGGATCGCAGCCGGGTTTCCATAAACAGTCCAGAACTCAAAAACCCGTTGCCATGGACAATGGTACTGTTGTGCCTTTTGGTGCATCAGCCACCTTGAAATCCCTGGCTCTGTGTTAGCTCCACACAGACCTGGGTTAATCAGAGACACCTGCTCTGCAGCTTGCAAACGCCAACACTGACACACCCAAAGCAAAACTGACAGATTTAAATGGAATCGTGGCTATAGAACCACTTTCAAAACCTGGAGTGGAGAGAAGGATTTGCCCCACTACCAAACCTGCAAATCCCTCAAATATTTGGATCCAATCCACTCTTTCTTTTATTTTGCCTTGTGACTCACAGACGTCCTGTTGTGAACACAAGGCACTCCAGCGGGTTTAATAGGACTCCGTCTACATCCTGGGGGACACATATTTACCCTCGCATATGATGCCCCTAACTGCCTCACATATCCCCCCTGTTCAAACTTGTGGGGTTGAACACTTGTCACCATACAGGATGCCCGGGAAAGCGCACCTGCATTCCCTTGCGCCTTCCCTGCACGATGTTCCAAGGTGAAATTGAAATTTTGAAGAGACAGGAACCATCTGGTGACCTGAGCATTCCTCTCCTTGGCATTTCTCATCCAGACCAAGGGTGAATGATCTGTCACCAAGCGAAACGGTCAACTGAGTAAATAATAGCGTAGAGACTCCAAGGCCCACTTAATGGCCAGGCCTTCTCCACTACACTATAATTTGTCTCGGCCTGGGTGCGTTTCCTACTTAGGTAGGTGATTTTCCTCTCCATCCAAATCCTGTGACAGGACGGCTCCTAGGCCAACATTAGAGGCATCCGTCTGCATGATGAAGCGTTTCTGGAAGTTGGGGCTAATGAGGACAGGCTTCCTCCACCTGAGGGCTCCACTGGACCATGACTGACTTCTTTCCCTTTAGGAGATTAGTTAGAAGTGTTGTTCTCCCAGAGAAATTAGGTATAAACCTTTGGTTTTAACCGATGATTCTGAGAAACGCTCTCACCTGTTTGGCGGTAACAGGTTGGGATCTGTTCTAAATGGCCTTGATTTTTTTTAATTTGGGGTTTGATAGCCCCACAGCCAATCACGTATCCTCAAGCCCTATCACACATTTCTTGGGATTCTCCATCAAGCCCGTGGTTCTGAGCGTATCTACTACCGTTTGTTCCGTTTGTGGGTATGCCAGTCATTACTAAAGAACATCAAAACCAAAATTGCCCTCTCGGCCAGCAGAGGGCATACCTCTCAGCCAAACCATGTAAACCTAAAACAAGCAGTGGGCTGCAAGATAGAATAGCAAATGTCTGCAAAATATGCAACCAAACAAGAAAGGTATCAAAAAAACAAAATTTTATTCATACAATATGTATACACAATATTAAAATACATATATATGGACAAACAATGCGGTGATCGGAATGACGTGCCAACGTGACCCCCAGCAGAGATGTTGAGGAAAACTGGGGAAGGACAAGCACAGTCCAGGTAGCCTAACTGCCCATCCACGCCAGAATATGACCCAGGTAAAAGAATTAATTGATTTTATAATATACAGAAAATAGCATAAATGGTCAGTGTTGATAACAGCAGGGGGTATCTAATAAAGCCCCTCCCAAGGAGTTAAAGACTCAAAATAGAGATGACCCAAGCCCATAAATATGGTTATGCTACAAAAGAACCGGGCATAAGAAGATGACAAGTTACCAGCACATCCAAGTCCTAACAAAGATGCATACAGGCAAATACTGGTATAGGCACATTACCTTGAGACATGATGGAAGTCTGGTATAGGCGTGGAATGGACAGAAGGAAGGCCTCGACGCACGTTTCGCCGTGAAAGGCTTCGTCAGGAGGCGTAGTGTGCTGAGAGCAGAAATGGGGTTTAAATAGGGACCAGAGGGAACATGCTGGCCAACCGGCGCACTCCCACCGTGATGCGGAAGTCGCCGGCCAGCGGGCGCAGCCACGCGCCACGGAGTATGGGCGGGAGGACGTGCGTCATCTCCGCCCATCTCCATGGCAACGCAGCAAGCGCCCGGCCCGGCCGGGGACCCCGCAGCGCATGTGTGAGGCGCGCTCGAACCAGGAAGGCAGAATTAAGGAGGTACCGTGACTATAAATAGCTAGCCAGCCGGCAAACACCTATCCAAGTGCGGGAGTGACCGGCAAGCGCGATCGCGCAAAACGGGGTGTGGGCGGTGGAGCAGTAGTCAACTCCGCCCATAACCATGGTGACGCTGCCACTCAGAACGGCCGGGGATCGAACGCGCATGCATACTAAAACCGGAGGGAGAAATGCAAGGGGAAAGGTATGTATGCCGTAACTAAAGCTGGACACATAGAGGACTGAATAGGGGCAAGACCAAAAATACTAACAAGTTTTTTAACGCAGGATAATGCGCAGAGAAGCAGAAAAAGCAATAAATAAAATACAAAATATCCCATCTGGTGCCCAAAAGAGGAAACCGCAAAGAATGACGATAACATAATTATATATAAAAGTTACATGAACTTATCATAAATACTAAATTAGGTCCTGCTAGCCCCAAGATTTGGACCTCATGAATCCAGCAAAGAAATATGAACAGCCAAACAGTAGTTGATGAAAAAACTGTCCAACTAGGCACCAAGAAAAATAAATGTGCAAGCCAAATGCGGTTGATGTGATGCAGCAGCTCCCAAACAGGCACCATATTGCAACGTTGCAGTAGATGTAGTAGTCTTCAGATGGATAAGGTCCCACATAAACGAATCAGAGATAGAGACATGTGAACATCTAGTCAAAAACAAAAATGGAGAAATGAATAACAAATAACAACAACAGACAAGTGCAAGCAGAAAGAAAAAATAACCATAATTAACCCCAAACATGCAAATAAAAACATATAAGCGACCTGGGTTCATAAAAAGGACTTGAAACTGATAGCCTCATTGAGGCCTCTAGGTGAAAGAGTGTCGAGATTGACCATCCAGCGCGTCTCTTTTTGGAGGAGTTTCTGTTTTGTATTGCCACCACGAATCCCCATGTAGACGCGGTCAATACCACAAAAGCTCAAACCCTTAGGGTTACTATGGTGGACATCGAAAAAATGTCTTGGTATGGACTTTAATAAGAGGGGCTCCGAGCAGGTAGCGGAGTTCCTGATGTCCCTAATATGCTCTTGTACTCGTACTTTGAAAGCCCTGGTGGTCATGCCAATATATATCCGATTACACGGACATTTAGCATAATATATTAGGGCTTCCGTGTTGCAGGTAATATGATGTACAATCCTGTACGTTTTGTCCCCCATCGAGTTGGTGAACTCCTTGGTTCTGGAGACATACCTGCAAGCAGAACAGTTGCCACATGGGAAGCAGCCCCAGGGGGGCCCTTTAGAGCTTATACCAAAAAGGTTCGTTTTGGGGGGGACATAGTGACTGCTACAGAGCGTGTCACGTAGCGTACGAGATCTACGCCACGTGATAAGTGGGTACGGGGTAAGTTGTCGTGCCAGGTCCTTATCCGTCAGAAGGACCGGCCAGTGTTTCCTAAAGATCTCATTAATTGCTGACCAGTTGGCATTGAATTGCGTAATAAAACGTGGTACAGCATCATTGTTAACTGCAGATCTCCTGGTCGGTCCCGCTAAGAGAGAGGACCTGTTTGAGTACAAGGCCCGTGAATATCCTCTCTGAATGTCAGCAAGTCTGTACCCCCTATCTCTGAACCGATGTGTGAGCTCACCAGCCTGCCTGAAGAAGGTGTCATCACTAGAACAGATTCTGCGGGCACGCAGAAACTGACCGACAGGTATGGAGCTCTTGAGTTTTGGCGGGTGAGACGAGGAGAAATGTAAAAGTGCATTGGTGGCCGTGCCCTTGCGGAAGACATCTGTGGCGATATTGCCGTCAGGCAGCCTGGAAATAGCCAAATCTAAAAAGTCAATAGAAGTTTGGCTATACTTCCAGGTCAACCTGATATTAAGATTGTTAATATTAAGGTGGTTCAGGAAGGCATCCAAACGCGACGTGGAGCCCTGCCAGATGAACAGAATATCATCGATATAGCGTAGCCACGAGATAGGGATAGGTGTTTGCCGGCTGGCTAGCTATTTATAGTCACGGTACCTCCTTAATTCTGCCTTCCTGGTTCGAGCGCGCCTCACACATGCGCTGCGGGGTCCCCGGCCGGGCCGGGCGCTTGCTGCGTTGCCATGGAGATGGGCGGAGATGACGCACGTCCTCCCGCCCATACTCCGTGGCGCGTGGCTGCGCCCGCTGGCCGGCGACTTCCGCATCACGGTGGGAGTGCGCCGGTTGGCCAGCATGTTCCCTCTGGTCCCTATTTAAACCCCATTTCTGCTCTCAGCACACTACGCCTCCTGACGAAGCCTTTCACGGCGAAACGTGCGTCGAGGCCTTCCTTCTGTCCATTCCACGCCTATACCAGACTTCCATCATGTCTCAAGGTAATGTGCCTATACCAGTATTTGCCTGTATGCATCTTTGTTAGGACTTGGATGTGCTGGTAACTTGTCATCTTCTTATGCCCGGTTCTTTTGTAGCATAACCATATTTATGGGCTTGGGTCATCTCTATTTTGAGTCTTTAACTCCTTGGGAGGGGCTTTATTAGATACCCCCTGCTGTTATCAACACTGACCATTTATGCTATTTTCTGTATATTATAAAATCAATTAATTCTTTTACCTGGGTCATATTCTGGCGTGGATGGGCAGTTAGGCTACCTGGACTGTGCTTGTCCTTCCCCAGTTTTCCTCAACATCTCTGCTGGGGGTCACGTTGGCACGTCATTCCGATCACCGCATTGTTTGTCCATATATATGTATTTTAATATTGTGTATACATATTGTATGAATAAAATTTGGTTTTTTTGATACCTTTCTTGTTTGGTTGCATATTTTGCAGACATTTGCTATTCTATCTTGCAGCCCACTGCTTGTTTTAGGTTTACATTACTAAAGAACATGATGTCATCCAAATACTCTGATGCATACTTCTGATGGGGTTCTAGCACTATGTTCATCAGCCTCTGGAACGTGGCTGGTGCACCATATAGTCCAAAGGGCAAGATGACATAGTGGTATAGACCCTCCGGTGTTATGAAGGTGGTCTTTTCTTTTGCTGACTCTGTAAGAGACATCTGCCAATTACCCTTGATCAGATGATCAAGTAAAGTACTGGGCCTGCTCGCCCACCCAGGGCATTGGATAAAGGTCGAATTTTGACACCTCATTCAACTTACGGAAATCATTACAGAACCATAATGATCTGTGCAGCTTTGGGATCAGTACAATGGGGCTAGCCCACTCACTCCTGGATGCCTCAATTACTCCTAGCTGGAGCATTTGTCTTACCTAACTCGTGGTGGTTTGTCTACGGGCCTCGGGCACATGGTATGGTTTCATTTGCATGCTTACATGAGGCTCGATGACTATGTAATGCTGGATGACAGAGATACGACCAGGTAGTTATTATTATTATTATTATCATTTATTATTATTATTATTATTTATTTATATAACACCATTAATTCCATGCTGTACATGAGAAGGGGTTACATACAAAGTCATAGATATCATTTACAGTAAACAAATTTACCATGACAGACTGGTACAGAGGGGAGAGGACCCTGTCCTTGCGGACTTACATTCTATGGGATAATGGGGAAGAGACAGAAGGTCGGGGGTGCAGCAGCTTTGGTGGTGGTGAGGCGACAGCTCGGGTGGTGGTGAGGCAGCAGAATGGTTATTGCATGCTGTAAGCTTTCCTGAAGAGATGGGTTTTCAGGTTCTGTCTGAAGGATCCGAGGGTGGTGGATAATCAGATGTGTTGAGGTGTGGAATTCCAGAGGATGGTAGTTCCAAGAATACATCCGTATTCTCTTGTACTAATTTCCGCAACTCTCGATGCTGGTGTTTTGAAAGAGTGTCTCCTACCTTTACCGCTTTCTTGGCCTCTGTCTGGGCCAATATCGGAGGGTCCCCAGATGATATGTCTACAGTCGCATCCGTAAGCATACAATCCCGGTCCTTCCAAGCTTTTAACAGATTGACATGATACAACTGTTCGGGTTTTCTTTTCCTTGGCTGGTAAACTCGGTAGTTCACTTCCGCAACTTTTTCCCAAACTTCATATGGCCCGTGCCACTTGGCCACAAGCTTTCTTTCGGCGGTGGGTACCAAGACTAAAACCCGATGTCCTGCTTTGAAGGAACATACCGTGAGCTTTTTGTTACATACGAGGTTCTGCGCTGCCTGAACATCCACCAAATGCTCTTTTACTATAGGTAAATTTTATTTTGCCTTGTGACTCAAAGGCATCCTGCTGTGAACACAAGGCACTCCAGCGGGTTTAATAGGACTCCGTCCGCTTCCTGGCGGACACATATATATATATATATATATATATATAGAATATTGCAGTAACTATTTGATAACAGTTAGGAAATGTTTGCACACTGCATTTTTGCTGCTGTGTATTTTGAGTTCTGTGTTTGTGCCAAGGCTTAGCATGTTAATTATTTCATGGTTTTGTTGTGCCTTTCATCCATTAAAATGAATTGGTGAAAATTCAAGAAAAAAACGCTGCAAAAACCCACATGAAATCGCACTTAAAAAGCGTCGCTTATTGTATGCATCACATTTCCTGACACCACTTTGGTTTTTGGTGAAAAAAAAAAATCACTGCAGAAATGCCCTTCTACACTAAAAAACACAAGTGGTGTAACTTTTTTCTATGGAAACTTAGAGGCAACATAACCCACTGTATGTCTATAGAGTGGAATACATTGCGACCCTCCATTAGTGGTGTGCATCTGTAGATCCTATAAATTTGATGTGAGGCTAAATGTGGCCATACTCCTTATCTAACAGCAAACAACTCTTCTTTTAATACCCCTTACCCATATGCCTTCTAAATGGCGCAACGTTAATAAACTGCTTTTTTCTCACCTCAGAGAAGAAATGGTCAGACTTGTTCACATACACATCAAAAGGATTCCAGTTTCATATTCAAACCCACCTCTATGACTTGCATTATGATTACTGATCTTTAATATCAATTAAAGGGACTGTCTTAATTGGATGTGATCTGACTATTGGGGCTGCCACCAATAATCAGAATTAAAGGGCTATAGCGCTTTAGTTATGTTGGTGCAGCAACTTATTATAAAGTGTAAATGGAGCTGATATGGGATAAGGGGATGGGCCTGGATAAACAAGAATCTGACCTTTTTGTTCTTATTATTGGTTGATGCAAGGAGAAAGGTCAATTGATGTACAAATATCAATTAAACTTTACTGGTTTAAAGTTCATATACCAATTTCCATTTTGTACAAAATTCACCTGGTTAAAAGGTTCATAATTCCTTTCATAGATTCATTGACAACTATTGCAGTACATCTCTCCTTGGGGAGCTGAGAATTATGCTTTTTTTTATTGTGCATTCTTTTTCTGTATTGTTGACATTGGAAGATCTTTGGGAAGGAACCAGCCTAAAGGTACCGTTACACTAAACGACTTACCAACGATCACGACCAGCGATGCGATCGTTGGTAAGTCGTTGTGTGGTCGCTCGGGAGCTGTCACACAGACAGCTCTCTCCAGCGACCAACGATCAGGGGAACGACTTCGGCATCGTTGAACTTCAACGATGCCGAAGTCCCCCTGCAGCACCTGGGTAACCAGGGTAAATATCGGGTTACTAAGTGCAGGGCCGCGCTTAGTAACCCGATATTTACCCTGGTTACCATTGTAAAAGTAAAAAAAAAACACTACATACTCACCTTCTGATGTCTGTCACGTCCCCCGCCGGCGGCTTCCCTGCACTGAATGTGTCAGCGCCAGCCAGCCGTAAAGCAGAGCACAGCGCCGGCCGGCGCTGACACATTCAGTTCAGTCACACACACCGATCCAGCGATGACAGCCGGTGATCAGCGACGAAATAAAGTTCTGGACTTCTAGCTCCAACCAGCGATATCACAGCGGGATCCAGATCGCTGCGGCGTGTCAAACACACTGAGATCGCTATCCAGGATGCTGCAACGTCACGGATCGTCGTCGTTCTCGCTGCAAAGTCGCTTAGTGTGAAGGTACCTTAATGTGAAATCTCTTGATGTCCAGTTTAATATTCATGGTAGTCCATTTAGCGGGCTGTACCCTCCATATTGACTAGATATGCCATGTAGGATATTAAAAGCTAACCAAAACTCATATGAATTACCAGTAGTGTTGAGCGATACCGTCCGATACTTGAAAGTATCGGTATCGGAAAGTATCGGCCGATACCGGCAAAGTATCGGATCCAATCCGATACCGATACCCGATACCAATACAAGTCAATGGGACTCAAGTATCGGACGGTATTCCTGATGGTTCCCAGGGTCTGAAGGAGAGGAAACTCTCCTTCAGGCCCTGGGATCCATATAAATGTGTAAAAGAAAGAATTAAAATAAAAAATATCGCTATACTCACCCTCCGACGCAGCCTGGACCTCAGCGAGGGAACCGGCAGCGTTGTTTGTTTAAAATTCGCGCTTTTACTTGGTTACGTGAAGTCCCGGCTTGTGATTGGTCAGGGCGGCCATGTTGCCGGGACGCGGACCAATCACAGCAAGCCGTGACGAAATTACGTCACGGCTTGCTGTGATTGGTCCGCGTCCCGGCAACATGGCCGCCATTAACCAATCACAAGCCGGGACGTCACGGGAGGCTGGACACGCGCCCATTTTAAAAAGCGCGCGTGTCCAGCCTCCAGTGACGTCCCAGCTTATGATTGGTCACGGCGCCATGTTGCCGGGACGCGGACCAATCACAGCAAGCCGTGACGAAATTACGTCACGGCTTGCTGTGATTGGTCCGCGTCCCGGCAACATGGCCGCCATTAACCAATCACAAGCCGTGACGTCACGGGAGGCTGGACACGCGCGCTTTTTAAAATGGGCGCGTGTCCAGCCTCCCGTGACATCCCGGCTTGTGATTGGTTGCGCCGCGGTCAACCAATCACAAGCCGGGAGGCTGGACACGCGCGCATTTTAAAATTTTAAAATGCGCGCGTGTCCAGCCTCCCGGCTTGTGATTGGTTGATCGCGGCGCAACCAATCACAAGCCGGGACGTCACGGGAGGCTGGACACGCGCCCATTTTAAAATGCGCGCGTGTCCAGCCTCCCGTGACGTCACGGCTTGTGATTGGTTGCGTCTCCCATGTGACTGCGACGCAACCAATCACAAAGCCGGGACGTAATTTTAAAATCCTTAAGGACCTGAAATTACGTCACGGCTTGCTGTGATTGGTTGCGTCGCCCATGTGACTGCAACGCAACCAATCACAACGCCGGAACGTAATTTTAAAATCCTGAAGGACCTGAAATTACGTCACGGCTTGCTGTGATTGGTTGCGTCCCGGTCACATGGGCGGCACGCAACCAATCACAAGCCGGGACTCACGTAAAGGAAAGAAAAGCGCGAATTTTAAACAAAGAACGCTGCCGCTTCCCTCGGTAAGGTGCAGGCTGCGTCAGAGAGGTGAGTATAGCAATATTTTTTATTTTAATTCTCTCTTTTACACATTTTTACATTAATGTTGTTTCGATACCGATACCCGATATCACAAAAATATCGGATCTCGGTATCGGAATTCCGATACAGCAAGTATCGGCCGATACCCGATACTTGCAGTATCGGAATGCTCAACACTAATTACCAGCTTTATATTTTATTATTTTCTTTTTTCTTTTTTTTTTTTTTTCCAAAAATCGAATATTTTGTCTACAAAACAAAAATTTTACTTCATTCTAATCTGCACACATATAGTATTTGATAAGATTTAAAGAAAAAGTGTCTTTACCAAGGGGGTGTTTGCTCACAGGATAATTTTGTAGAATCAGTAACACCCCCTTAGTAAAGACCATAAAAATCAGCACATAGCAAAAAGGCCCATATTGTATCTCTATAACTGTGTGACAGATTTTTAACCTCTTCATGAAGGAGCCAATTTCTATTTTTGCATTTTCGTTTTTCCTCCCCATCTTCACAGAGCCATAACTTTTTTGTTTTTCTGTCCATATAGAAATATGAGGCCTTTTTTTGTGGGATGAGTTGTTCTTTTGAATGACACCATTCATTTTACCACATAGTTTACTGGAAAACAAGAAAAAAAAATTCCAAGTGGGGAGAAATTGTGAAAAAATGCAATTCTGACATTGCCTTTTGAGAATTGTTTTGACAGTGTGGTAAAAAAAGGCCTCAAATATGATTCTGCTCATCAGTATAATTGTTCTGTACTACAGAACGCCAGTGACTATCGGTCTGCAGTCTCCAACATCATGTCCACTCTCTATCTGAAACTCAACCTTTCCAAAACCGAACTTCTTCTGCTCCCGTGGTCTACTAACCTCCCTAAATCTAAATCACTCTCCGTGGGTCGCACCATAATAACACCCTGGCAGCAGGCGCGCTGTCTGGGTGTTATGTTTGACTCCGATCTCTCCTTCACCTCCCATATACAATCTCTTGCCCGCTCTTGCCACTTACACCTAAAGAACATCTCTAGAATCCGCCCTTTCCTCACCATGGAAGCAACAAAAACCCTCACTGTCGCCTTGATCCACTCCCGCCTGGACTACTGTAACACTCTATGAATTGGCTTCCCCCTTACTCGACTTTCCCCTCTCCAGTCCATCCTTAATGCAGCAACCATCATCCACCTGGCTAACCATTACTCGGACGTGTCCGCTCTTCGCCAGTCGTTATACTGGCTGCCCATTCATTATAAGATCCAATTCAAAGTACTTGTTCTCACCCACAAAGCTCTTCACAGTGTGGCACCCTCTTACATCCCCTCCCTCATTTCTGTCTATCGGCCTAGCCGATCGATACGCTCTGTAAATGACTTTCGACTAACCTCTGCACTAATACGTACCTCCCACTCCCGACTCCAAGACTTCTCCCGTGCTGCGCCAATCCTCTGAAATGCTCTACCCAAAAAAATTAGGACTATCCACAACTTGCCCAGTTTTAGGCGCTCCCTCAAAACACATTTGTTCAGAGCGGCCTATGACATTCCCTAATCAAAAAAGTCATTTTATGTGTAAGTGTGCGTATGTAGCTCGTTCACTACTTCCATCTATCTCCCACCCTTGAAGATGGCGGGACCACCATTATAAATACGTGATTGTAAATACACACCTGTACTTTGTATCTCCCCCACCTCATTGTAGATTGTAAGCTCTCACAAGCAGGTTCTTTTATTTTGCTGTAATCATTATATTATTTTTAACGCTGTTACTTATGACTGTTGTGTTTGAAACTGTTTAACTGTAAAGCGCTGCGGAATATGTTGGTGCTATATAACTAAAGATTATTATTATTATTATTATTATTAATAAACATATCCATTTTTTGTAGGGGTTGTGTCACCAATTTCTGAGACCCGTAACGTTCTTATGTTTTGATAGATGGAACTGTTTGGTGGCTTATTTTTTGTGGGGCGAAATGATGGTTTTATTAATACCATTTTGGGATAGATATGACATTTTGTTTGAGTGTTATGGCATTTTTCTGGTATTGCAGAAACCAAAAGCAAGTAATTTAAGCATTGTTGAATTTTTACTCTTACAGTGTTTAACAATCGAGTTAAATATATTTATATTTTGATAAATAAGGCTTTTACAAATTTGGTAATACCACATATATGTGTACTTCTTAAAATTTTTTATTACCTTTATTTTTAATGGATGAAAAGTGGGGTGATACTGTATTAACTTTTAATTATTTTTTCATATGTTTGTAAAACTTTTTTTACTCTTCACTTCTCTTAATAGTCCCATTAGGTGAATTGAAGCTGAGATCATCAGATCACTTGTGATATGTGGAGGTGGTGAGTTCTCCTTCAACGGACGTTTTCAAACAGAGGCTGGACAGACATCTGTCTGAGATGGTTTAGTGAATCCTGCATTGAGCAGGGGTTGGACAAGATGGTCCTGGAGGTCCCTTCCAACTCTAACATTCTATGATTCTGTGATATATAGCAATGCAACATCATCGCTACATATAGTAAAAATCATGGTGTCCTTTGAAGCCGGGCTACTCTGTAATGACAGGCAGAAACTTTGCTGTTATCACATCCCATCATTGATCCCTGATCACATCATGAGAGAGCCAATGTGCGCATGGAATGATGCGCCCCCATGCCAGCATTTATCATAAATGCCGCTCCATCCACAATTGTTAGAGGCAGGTCCTGGCTGTAGCACACAGCCCTCAAGTGCCAAGTATAAGGTGAACTCGCTCCATATACCTGCTTCTGACTTCTGCCGTACATGTATGGCACATGTCATGAAAGGGTTGAAATAGCTGACTTTTCAAGGGAGCAGAAGGAATAAAATTAAATGAAAAATTGGCCACTTTTGATCCGGTCCTCTTTTACTGCAGTCACAGATTGAGATAATTTTTTTTAAAAAAAGAGGTCTTTAACCACTTTTCTACAACACCACCAGGGCAGGCCAAACTAAATAATAACACCCTAAGCAAAACATGCTTCAGTGAAATTAAACTTTCGTCAGCTTAGCCTTCAGAAACAAAAGATTTTTGTGACTTAGAAGTAAGCTTTGTGCTGTGCTCTGGCAGTTGAATATGTTCTTAAATTAGCTCTGATTATGTATAAATCCCAATTTAGAATTGCTTTCATCGCCTTAATCTACCAAGTGATATAAAAACAGAAGTAGACTTTTCTGTTTATTTGTATTTCTTCCATCTAACCTTTTAAACATGAAGGTTCATTGCAAAACCTTTGTGCCTTTTAGATGTTTCATAGTATGGGACCTACTAGAATCTAGTATGTAAAGAATAAAGAATTTAAATTTCTAATAATATATATTAAACTTTGGATTTTCCTGAACTGTTTTAAATTTAAAAGATAGGTATAGTGTTCAAATGTAGATACAATTTGAACATACCAAGGTTTTTATTACGTATTCTGCATTTTGTTAATATAAAGTAAACTGAAAGAAATGTCCTTATCAATCTAATACTAAAGTTAAGTAGCTTAAAATAAAAATCACTAGAGCTTTATTGTAATCCATTACAAACTACAAATGGTTAGACAGGAGTCTGTATTCTGCACTTCATTGGCAAACAGTAGCGCAGCTACCAGGGGGGCAGAGGGTGCAATCGCAAACGGGCCCCACGTTCTTAGGGGTTCACTTGAAGCTACAGTACCTATAATAATATACTATAATAATAACTGTATCAGCGTACGAAGTGCACTGATACAGTTAAACTCTTCGGCAGAGCAGTTAAACACTCTGGTAGCTTTCCGCCAGAGCAGGGAGACATGATCTCCCTGTACTGTTACTCGGACACAATGGGGCTCGTGAGCAGGGTAGGGGCCTGATGCCCCTCATTGCATGTTCAACTGTATCGGCATCCTATTGAAGCAATGATGACAGTTGAAAGCAATGATGAGAGAGGGAGCATCCCCTATGGGAAATGCACTATATTGTATGGAGGCCTAAAGGGAGTGCAATTTACTGAATGGAGAACTATGGGGAGTGCATTATACTGTATGGAGGCCTAAAGGGAGTGCATTATACTGTATGGAGACCTATGGGGAGTGCATTATACTGTATGGAGGCATATGTGGAGTACATTATACTGTATGGAGGCCCATGAGGAGAGCATTATACTGTATGGAGGCCTATGGGAAGTACATTATACTGTATGGAGGAATTTGGGGAGTGCTTTATACTATATGGAGGCTACTTCCAGGGGCATCATACAGTGTGTTGAGTACAGTGTGGAAGCTATTAAACAGTGTTGATGCCATCAAACAGTTTGGGGATCAGGAAGGGGTCAGTATACTGTGTGGAGGGTATTAAACGCTGGGAGAGTCATTATACTGTGTATAAGAGAGCATCATATTGTTTACAGGGTGTGAGGGGTTGACACGCTAGGCTGCATGCAAATGCAGATGCAGAAACGCTTCTTGTGTAGGTCACCTGCTGATTTATTGCACTGGTCAACACAAAAATTGATCAGCAAATATAATGTCTGTTTTATGGAGTTTGATGTTCTGATTTCAAAAACATGCTTAGTTTTGCTCTATAACATAAAGTTTCTGAGATATAAGTATTTTTGTTATTACGCTATTTCTGCATTCTCAATGTATGTGGTTTTTCCTATGCTATTCCCATTTCTTTGCTTGTCTTACTTAATTGTGAATTTTCTTACAAGAACAACATCAGTAAAGGTTTTAGTGAGTTTTATGGGAAGGAGTATTGACAGTGCAGTCAACCAATGACTGCTTCTCGGAAAGTCACATGCTATGGGGAGGAGCTAACTGTTATGAGGCAGTAAGATTTGAGTCTGTCAAAATAGGATGATGATGGCAGCAAGGACTGGTATGTGAGTCTCTGACAGGAGGCAGACCTCTACAGGGATCTGAGCCCTGCCACAGGGAGATAGAAGGGAAGGCAGCTGACAGCCGCCATTGTAAGAGGATTTTGTCTGCATTTCTGGCAGGGCAAGTCACCTCAGAGGGAAGAAAACAGCTCAGCCACTGATGTGTAAGTGAGTGAGGGTCTCCACAGAGAGAGAACCTGAAAGCAGCTAATATCACACTGAGAAACTGCCTGTCTACAAATGTTCATCTGTAAGGAATAGGCTGACCTGTTTACCTCGAAACTGTATATAGCTATCCACCAGATTACCTCCAATAAAATCAGTTCTAAATACAAGCTGCCTCTGTCAACTCTGGGGAAATATCTACATATAGTCGGTCAGCTCATCGCATTTTTTTTAGTTTGTCACTACCAGTGAACTGAACTTACTCTGTTTGATCTGATTTAAAGGAGAAAAATACCCCAACAGTATATCAATCAACCGAACAGATTCTGCTATGTGTGTGGTTCTTTTACACCAAAAGGATATTAAAATGATGTACCAGATGTACTTTAAGTGTCCACTTGGTGATCAAGACAAAAGCTGGGCCCCTCATGTGATATGCTCAAGTTGTTCAAATGGGGTTTGTGACTGGTTGAATATGAGGAAAGTGGCTATGCCATTTGCTGTTCCCATGATTTGGAGAGAACCCAAAAATCACAGTGATGACTGCTACTTTTGTTTTGTCAAACTGAAGGGCTTTTCTACAAAGAACAAATATAATATTAATTAACCTGAATTTGAATCTGCCATTAGGCCAGTTCCACATGAGGGTTCCTTGCCAGTTCCTGTACCACCGTTGTCTGGATTGGATGAAAATTAAGTAGAATATGAAGACTATGGAGCTGAAGCTACTGGCGAAGACATGGATACCTAAAGTCAAGATGAGTATTTACCTGATGGAGCACTGAGAAGCCAGAATGCTTTACTCAACATTAATTAAATGATCTCATCAGGGACCTTTAATTGTCAAAAGATAAAGCTGAACTTCTTGCATCTAGGTTGACACAGAAGAATCTTCTTCATGATGATGTCAAAGTGTGTTATTACCAAAACAGAAGTAACACTTTAACACAATTGTTCACAGTTGATGGACCAATCGTGTACTGTAAAACAATGTGAATGGCCTCTTTGAAAATCTGAATCAAGAGTATTTTGTTGCAGATTGGCGATTGTTTATTGACTCATCCCATAGAAGTTTGAAAGCAGTGTTGCTTCACAATGGAAATATGAAACCATCGATCCCTATTGCTCACTCATGTCATCAAAAGGAAAGTTACGAAAATCTGTCAGTTGTTTTGGATGCTATTAGTGATGAGTGAGTATACTCGTTGCTCGGATTTTTACCAGAGCATGCTTGGGTGGTCTCTGAGTATTTCAGAGTGCTCTAGGATTTAGTTTATGTCAACACAGCTGCATGATTTGCAGCTGCTAGACAGCTTGAATACATGTGGGGATTGCCTAACAAACAGACAATCACTGCATGTGTTCAAGCTGTCTAGCAGCCGCAAATCATGCAGCTGTGTCGACATAAACTAAATCCCGAGCACGCCAAAATACTCGGAGACCACCCGACCATGCTCGGGAAATCCCGAGCAACGAGTATACTCTCTCATCACTAGATGCTATACAATATAAGCATCATCAATGGAATATCTGTGGAGATTTAAAAGTGATTGGCCGGCAAATGGGAATGCAAGGAGATTTCACAAAATTTTGTTGCTTCTTGTATTTATGGGACAGTAGAAATACAGTAGAGCATTATGTTCGTCGTGACTGGGGACAGAGAAACTTCTATGCTCCAGGTAGAGACAATGTTCTTTAGTTGCTCCAGCAAAAATCTTTCGTCCTCCACTACATATAAAGTTGGGATTGATTAAAAACTTTGTGAAAGCCAAGGCAAAGAAAAATTCACAAGGGTTCCAGTACATTTCACATAAATTCTCCAGCATTTCACCAGCAAAACTGAAGGAACGGGTATTTGCTAGTTTTCAGATCAGAGAGCTTATGAGAGATGATGTTTGAAGGAACTCTAAATGATAAGGAATTGAGTTCTTGGAAAAGCTTCAAGTAAATCTGTGAAAAGCTTCTTAGGAAAACAAAAATCTCCAGAATTTGTTTAAGGTGTTGAGGAACTGCTAAATGGATACCAGTGTCTTGGATGTCGCATGTCTCCCCAAGTCTTCAGCTCCACCTGGAGCTATCGTCTGGAGACCTTCCTCTCCAAACACACAACAATAGAAAAAAAACAGTGGATGCATATTTACTTTCCCAGCCACACCTTTTAGGTGGAGATAGGGTGAGTAGGTGTCCCGTCCATCTCTAGCCTGCTCACAAAAACCCAGTCCCTTATCATGGCTGGTTAACCCGTTCAGCACATAGCATGCTGGAGAGAAATTTATGAGTTTCAGATCACGGAAGAAAGCAATCGTCGTGACTAGGGTTGAGCGAAACGGATCGTTCATTTTCATAAGTCGCCGACTTTTGGCAAAGTCGGCGTCTCATGAAACCCGACCCAATCCCTGTGTGGGGTCGGCCATGCGGTACGCGACTTTCGCGCCAAAGTCGCATTTCAATGACGCTAAAAGCACCATTTCTCAGCCAATGAAGGTGGACGCAGAGTGTGGGCAGCGTGATGACATAGATCTCAGTCCCCACCATCTTACAGAAGGGCATTGTAGTGATTGGCTTGCTTTCTGCGGCGTCACAGGGGCTATAAAGGGGCGTTCCCGCCGACCGCCATCTTACTGCTGCTGATCTGAGCGTAGGGAGAGGTTGCTGCTGCTTTGTCAGAAGCAGGGAGAGCGTTAGGCAGGGTACATTCACCCCCAAACCGCTTGTGCTGTAGCGATTTCCACTGTCCAACACCACCTTTTGTTTGCAGGACAGTGGAAGCTAAAATTTTTTTTCCTCAGCGCTGTAGCTCATTGGGCTACCCTAGAAGGCTCCCTGATAGCTGCGTTGCTGTGTGTGTACGCCACTGTGCAAACCAACTGCTTTTTTCAAAGCACAAATCCTGTTGTTCCTTCCTTTCTGCACAGCTATCTTGTTTGTTTGTCCACACTTTTGTGTGCAGCAGTCCTTTTTATAGCTGCCTGCCATACTTTTCTGAGATTACTGCAGGGAGATAAAGATTGGCAAGTCTGCCTCTGTGCCAGTGCTGTGTGTGGCATCTGTCTCTCATTGTGTGCCACAGAAAATCTAGTGTGTAATATTGTTTTTTTTTTGTTTGTTTGTTTGTTTTTTAATTCTCCCTGAAAAAAAAAAAAAAAAAATAGTGGGAGATAAAGATTGGCAAGTCTGCCTCTGTGCCAGTGCTGTGTGTGGCATCTGTCTCTCATTGTGTGCCACCGAAAACCAGTGTGTAATATTGGGCCATTTTTTTTTTTGGTAAATTCTCCCTGAAAAAAAAAAAAAAAAATAGTGGGAGATAAAGATTGGCAAATCTGCCTCTGTGCCAGTGCTGTGTGTGGCATCTGTCTCTCATTGTGTGCCACCGAAAACCAGTGTGTAATATTGGGCCATTTTTGTTTTTGGGTAAATTCTCCCTGTAAAAAAAAAAATAATAGTGGGAGATAAAGATTGGCAAGTCTGCCTCTGTGCCAGTCCTGTGTGTGGCATCTGTCTCTCATTGTGTGCCACCGAAAACCAGTGTGTAATACTGGGCCACTTTTTTTGGGGGGGGTAAATTCTCCCTGTTAAAAAAAAAATTAATAGTGGGAGATAAAGATTGGCAAGTCTGCCTCTGTGCCAGTCCTGTGTGTGGCATCTGTCTCTCATTGTGTGCCACCGAAAACCAGTGTGTAATACTGGGCCATTTTTTTTGGGGGGGGTAAATTCTCCCTGTTAAAAAAAAATTAATAGTGGGAGATAAAGATTGGCAAGTCTGCCTCTGTGCCAGTGCTGTGTGTGGCATCTGTCTCTCATTGTGTACCACTGAAAACCAGTGTGTAATATTGGGCCATTTTTTTGGGGGGGTAAATTCTCCCTGTAAAAAAAAAATTAATAGTGGGAGATAAAGATTGGCAAGTCTGCCTCTGTGCCAGTCCTGTGTGTGGTGTTGTGAACTCTGTTTTTAGGCTCCCTCTTGTGGTCACAAGTGGTACTGTGTGAGTGCTGTCTTTGGGCTCCCTCTGGTGGCTCTTTGTGTCATTCTGCAGGTCTGAGGCAGGATCAGCTGTCTCGTTATCTGTTAGCTGGTTTCCTATTTAGCTCACCTGGACTTTCAGTGTTTGCCTGCTGTAGATGTATTCAGTGCTATTTTGATCTCTCCTGAATTCCCTCGCTATCAGTCTCGCCAAGAGAAGCTAAGTTTCTGTTTGGTTATTTTTTGCTCATCAGTGTTCAATATGTTTCTTGGTTATTTATTTGTCCTTGTCCAGCTTGCTAATATGTGATTTCCCTGCTTGCTGGTTGCTCTAGGGTGCTGAGTTTCTTCCCTCACACCGTTAGTTGGTGTGGGGGTTCTTGTATTCTCAGCGTGGATATTTTGTATAGGGTTTTTTACTGACCGCACAGTTCCCTGCCTGTCTTCTGCTATCTAGTATTAGTGGGCCTCATTTGCTGAATCTGTTTTCATTTCTGCGTTTGTATTTTCCCCTTACCTCACCGTTATTATTTGTTGGGGGCTTCCTATATCTTTGGGGTCATTTCTCTGAGGCAAGTGAGGTCTTACTTTCTCTATAGGGGTAGCAAGTTTCTCAGGCTGCGTCGAGACGTCCAGGAATTTAGGCACGTTCACCGGCTACCTTTAGTGTGTTTGGTTAGGATCAGGTTTTGCGGTCAGTCCAGTTACCACCTCCCTAGAGCTTGTTCTATGTTCAGTAACTTAGCTAGTCCAATCTGTGATCCTCAGCCACTAAGGATCATAACAGTACAGCAGGCCAAAAAGTGTTTAATGCATCGCAGAAGTGGGATAAGAGAAGTTCTGAGTACAATTTTTTTTTTCCTCTCCCTTTGCTGCAGTCTGTCCAGCTTCTCTCATCCCCTTAATCTCTGGGTGGCTTTGAGTTCAGCTGCAGACATGGATATTCAGAGTCTGACTTCTAGTGTGGATCATCTTGCTGCAAGGGTGCAAAGCATTCAGGATTTTGTTGTTCACAGTCCTATATCTGAGCCAAAAGTACCTATTCCTGAGTTGTTTTCTGGAGATAGATCTAGGTTTCTGAATTTTAAGAATAATTGTAAATTATTTCTTTCTTTGAGACCTCGTTCCTCTGGTGATTCCGCTCAGCAAGTTAGTATTGTTATCTCCCTGTTACGTGGCGACCCTCAGGATTGGGCTTTCTCCCTGGCGCCAGGAGATCCTGCATTGCTGAATGTGGATGCGTTTTTTCTGGCGCTTGGAGTGCTTTATGAGGAACCTAATCTTGAGAACCAGGCAGAAAAGGCCTTGCTGGCTCTCTCTCAGGGCCAGGATGAAGCTGAGGTGTATTGTCAAAAATTTCGGAAATGGTCGGTGCTTACTCAATGGAATGAGTGTGCCCTGGCTGCAAATTTCAGAGAAGGTCTGTCTGAAGCCATTAAGAATGTTATGGTGGGGTTCCCCACGCCTGCATGTCTGAATGACTCAATGGCTTTGGCCATTCAGATTGATCGGCGATTGCGGGAGCGCAAATCTGCGCACCATCTGGCCGTGTTTTCTGAACAGAGACCTGAGTCTATGCAATGTGACCGAATTCTGACCAGAATTGAGCGGCAAAATCATAGACGTCAAAATGGGTTGTGCTTTTACTGTGGTGATTCAACTCATGTTATCTCAGCATGCTCTAAGTGCGTTAAAAAAATCGCTAAATCTGTCACCGTTGGTACTATACAGCCTAAATTCATTTTGTCTGTTACTTTAATTTGTTCTTTGTCATCCTACTCGGATATGGCTTTTGTGGATTCAGGTGCTGCCCTGAACCTGATGGATTTGTCGTTTGCCAGGCGCTGTGGTTTGGTCCTGGAGCCTTTGGAATTCCCTATTCCACTGAGGGGAATTGATGCTACACCATTGGCTGAGAATAAGCCTCAGTATTGGACTCAAGTGACCATGTGCATGACTCCTGTACATCAGGAGGTGATTCGCTTTCTTGTGCTGCATAATTTGCATGATGTTGTCGTTTTGGGTCTGCCATGGCTGCAGGCCCATAATCCAGTTCTGGATTGGAAAGCTATGTCTATTTCAAGTTGGGGTTGCCAGGGGATTCATGGCGATACTCCTTTGGTGTCAATTGCTTCTTCCACTCCTTCTGAGGTCCCTGAGTTTTTGTCGGACTACCAGGATGTATTTGATGAGCCCAGATCCGGTGCCCTGCCTCCTCACAGGGATTGTGATTGTGCTATAAATTTGATTCCTGGTAGTAAGTTCCCTAAGGGACGACTTTTTAATTTGTCTGTACCAGAACATGCCGCGATGCGGAGTTATATAAAGGAGGCTTTAGAGAAGGGACATATTCGCCCGTCCTCCTCCCCTCTTGGTGCAGGATTCTTTTTTGTGGCCAAGAAGGATGGTTCTCTGAGACCTTGTATAGATTATCGTCTTCTAAATAAAATCACGGTCAAATTTCAGTATCCTTTGCCATTATTATCTGATCTGTTTGCTCGGATTAAGGGGTCCAGTTGGTTCACCAAGATAGATCTTCGTGGTGCGTATAACCTTGTGCGTATTAAGCAGGGGGATGAATGGAAAACAGCATTTAATACGCCCGAAGGCCATTTTGAGTACTTGGTGATGCCTTTTGGACTCTCTAATGCTCCTTCTGTGTTCCAGTCCTTCATGCATGACATCTTCCGAGAATATCTGGATAAATTTATGATTGTGTATCTGGATGACATTTTGGTCTTTTCTGAGGACTGGGAGTCCCATGTAAAGCAGGTCAGGATGGTATTTCAGGTCCTGTGTGCTAATGCCTTATTTGTGAAGGGCTCAAAATGTCTCTTCGGAGTACAGAAGGTTTCCTTTTTGGGTTTTATTTTTTCTCCTTCTACTATTGAGATGGACCCAGTCAAGGTCCAGGCTATTCATGACTGGACTTAGCCTACATCTGTTAAGAGTCTTCAGAAGTTCTTGGGTTTTGCTAATTTTTACCGTCGCTTCATTGCTAATTTTTCTGGCGTGGTTAAACCCTTGACGGATTTGACCAAGAAGGGTTCTGATGTGACTAATTGGTCTCCTGCGGCTGTGGAAGCCTTTCAGGAGCTGAAGCGCCGGTTTTCTTCGGCTCCAGTTTTATGTCAGCCTGATATCTCTCTACCTTTTCAGGTCGAGGTTGATGCTTCTGAGATTGGAGCAGGGGCTGTTTTGTCGCAGAGAAGCTCTGATTGCTCTGTGATGAAGCCTTGTGGTTTCTTTTCAAGAAAGTTTTCGCCTGCCGAGCGGAATTATGATGTTGGTAATCGGGAGTTGTTGGCTATGAAGTGGGCATTTGAGGAGTGGCGACATTGGCTCGAGGGAGCTAAGCATCGTGTGGTGGTCTTGACTGATCACAAAAATCTGATTTATCTCGAGTCTGCCAAGCGGCTGAATCCTAGACAGGCTCGTTGGTCGTTGTTTTTCTCCCGTTTCGATTTCGTGGTCTCATACCTGCCTGGTTCGAAGAACGTGAAGGCTGATGCTCTTTCTAGGAGTTTTGTGCCCGACTCTCCGGGAGTTTCAGAGCCGGCTGGTATCCTCAGAGAGGGAGTGATTTTGTCTGCCATTTCCCCAGATTTGCGACAAGTGCTGCAGAGATTTCAGGCGGATAGACCTGACCGTTGCCCACCAGAGAGACTGTTTGTCCCAGATAGATGGACCAGCAGAGTTATTTCCGAGGTTCATTCTTCGGTGTTGGCAGGCCATCCTGGGATTTTTGGTACCAGAGATTTGGTGGCTAGGTCCTTCTGGTGGCCTTCCTTGTCGCAGGATGTGCGTTCCTTTGTGCAGTCCTGTGGGATTTGTGCTCGGGCTAAGCCTTGCTGTTCTCGTGCCAGCGGTTTGCTTTTGCCTTTGCCTGTCCCGAAGAGGCCTTTATTTCAGATCTTCCAGTCTCTCAGAGAATGTCTGTCATCTGGGTGGTGTGTGATCGTTTTTCTAAAATGGTCCATTTGGTGCCCTTGCCTAAGTTGCCTTCCTCCTCCGATTTGGTTCCTCTATTTTTTCAGAATGTGGTTCGCTTGCACGGCATCCCTGAAAATATTGTGTCTGACAGAGGATCCCAGTTTGTGTCCAGATTTTGGCGGATCTTTTGTGCTAAGATGGGCATTGATTTGTCTTTTTCGTCGGCCGTCCATCCTCAGACGAATGGCCAAACCGAGCGAACTAATCAGACCTTGGAAACTTATTTAAGATGTTTTGCTTCTGCCTATCAGGATGATTGGGTGACTTTTTTGCCATTGGCCGAGTTTGCCCTTAATAATCGGGCTAGTTCTGCTACTTTGGTTTCGCCTTTTTTCTGCAATTCTGGTTTTCATCCTCGTTTTTCCTCGGGTCAGGTTGAGCCTTCTGACTGTCCTGGGGTGGATTCTGTGGTGGATAGGTTGCAGCAGATTTGGAACCATGTGGTGGACAATTTGAAGTTGTCACAGGAGAAGGCTCAGCGCTTTGCAAACCGCCGTCGCGGTGTGGGTCCCCGACTTCGTGTTGGGGATTTCGTATGGCTGTCTTCTCGGTATGTTCCTATGAAGGTCTCCTCTCCTAAATTCAAGCCTCGCTTCATCGGTCCTTATAAGATTTTGGAAATCCTTAACCCGGTGTCATTTCGTTTGGACCTCCCAGCGTCGTTTGCCATTCATAACGTGTTCCATAGGTCTTTGTTGCGGAGGTATGTGGTGCCTGTGGTTCCTTCTGTGGAGCCCCCTGCCCCGGTGCTGGTTGAGGGCGAATTGGAGTACGTGGTGGAGAAGATCTTGGATTCTCGTATTTCTAGATGGAGGCTTCAGTATTTGGTTAAGTTGAAGGGCTATGGTCAGGAGGATAATTCCTGGGTTGTCGCCTCTGATGTTCATGCGGCCGATTTGGTTCATGCCTTCCATGTGGCTCATCCTGATCACCCTGGGGGTTTTGATGAGGGTTCGGTGACCCCTCCTCAAGGGGGGTGTACTGTTGTGAACTCTGTTTTTAGGCTCCCTCTTGTGGTCACAAGTGGTACTGTGTGAGTGCTGTCTTTGGGCTCCCTCTGGTGGCTCTTTGTGTCATTCTGCAGGTCTGAGGCAGGATCAGCTGTCTCGTTATCTGTTAGCTGGTTTCCTATTTAGCTCACCTGGACTTTCAGTGTTTGCCTGCTGTCGATGTATTCAGTGCTATTTTGATCTCTCCTGAATTCCCTCGCTATCAGTCTTGCCAAGAGAAGCTAAGTTTCTGTTTGGTTATTTTTTGCTCATCAGTGTTCAATATGTTTCTTGGTTATTTATTTGTCCTTGTCCAGCTTGCTAATATGTGATTTCCTTGCTTGCTGGTAGCTCTAGGGTGCTGAGTTTCTTCCCTCACACCGTTAGTTGGTGTGGGGGTTCTTGTATTCTCAGCGTGGATATTTAGTATAGGGTTTTTTACTGACCGCACAGTTCCCTGCCTGTCTTCTGCTATCTAGTATTAGTGGGCCTCATTTGCTGAATCTGTTTTCATTTCTGCGTTTGTATTTTCCCCTTACCTCACCATTATTATTTGTTGGGGGCTTCCTATATCTTTGGGGTCATTTCTCTGAGGCAAGTGAGGTCTTACTTTCTCTATAGGGGTAGCAAGTTTCTCAGGCTGCGTCGAGACGTCCAGGAATTTAGGCACGTTCACCGGCTACCTTTAGTGTGTTTGGTTAGGATCAGGTTTTGCAGTCAGTCCAGTTACCACCTCCCTAGAGCTTGTTCTATGTTCAGTAACTTAGCTAGTCCAATCTGTGATCCTCAGCCACTAAGGATCATAACAGTGTGGCATCTGTCTCTCATTGTGTGCCACCGAAAACCAGTGTGTAATACTGGGCCATTTTTTTTTTTTTTGTAAATTCTCCCTGTTAAAAAAAAAATTAATAGTGGGAGATAAAGATTGGCAAGTCTGCCTCTGTGCCAGTCCTGTGTGTGGCATCTGTCTCTCCTTGTGTGCCACCAAAAACCAGTGTGTAATATTGGGCCATTTTTGGGGGGGGGGGTAAATTCTCCCTGTAAAAAAAAAAATTAATAGTGGGAGATAAAGATTGGCAAGTCTGCCTCTGTGCAAGTCCTGTGTGTGGCATCTGTCTCTCCTTGTGTGCCACCAAAAACCAGTGTGTAATACTGGGCCATTTTTTTTTGGGGGGGGGGTAAATTCTCCCTGTTAAAGAAAAAAATTAATAGTGGGAGATAAAGATTGGCAAGTCTGCCTCTGTGCAAGTCCTGTGTGTGGCATCTGTCTCTCCTTGTGTGCCACCGAAAACCAGTGTGTAATACTGGGCCATTTTTTTTGGGGGGGGTAAATTCTCCCTGTTAAAAAAAAAATTAATAGTGGGAGATAAAGATTGGCAAGTCTGCCTCTGTGCCAGTCCTGTGTGTGGCATCTCTCTCTCATTGTGTGCCACCGAAAACCAGTGTGTAATACTGGGCCATTTTTTTTTGGGGGGGGGGTAAATTCTCCCTGTTAAATAAAAATTAATAGTGGGAGATAAAGATTGGCAAGTCTGCCTCTGTGCCAGTGCTGTGTGTGGCATCTGTCTCTCATTGTGTGCCACTGAAAACCAGTGTGTAATATTGGGCCATTTTTTGGGGGGGGTAAATTCTCCCTGTAAAAAAAAAATTAATAGTGGGAGATAAAGATTGGCAAGTCTGCCTCTGTGCCAGTCCTGTGTGTGGCATCTGTCTCTCATTGTGTGCCACCGAAAACCAGTGTGTAATACTGGCACATTTTTTATTTTTTTTTAAATTCTCCCTGAAAAAAAAAAATAGTGGGAGATTAAGATTGGCATTTCTGCTTGAGTGCCGGTCCTGTGTGTGCCATCTGTCTCAAATTATTGGGGCACAGAAAACCTAGTGTGTAACATTGGGCCTGATTTTCCTTTCAGTGTCAGGCACCTATAAAGGTATATATAAATCCTACAGAAGTTTGAGTTCACCTTATAAGTTTTACAGTAACAAATACCGTTACTTTGGTTACGTTTTGCAAACAATGAGGAAGTCTAGTGGAAGAGGTCGTGGCTGTGGGCGGTCATTGTCAGCTGGTAATGATGGTAGTGGTGGTGGAGCATCAGTTGGTCGTGGTAAAAGCAGTACAGCACCTAAGTCTCGAGTTGTTGAGCCAGGTTCGTTGTCTGGCTACACAAGGCCTCGAACGCTCTCTTTTCTGGGAGTAGGAAAACCACTTTTGAAGCCGGAGCAGGAGGAACAAGTATTGGCTTTCATTGCTGACTCTGCCTCTAGCTCTTTCGCCTCCTCCTTGGAAAGTGCCAAATGTCAGAGCAGTGCATCGTCAGTGGATGCTCCCGGTCAGGAACAAGTCGCTTCCTTGTGTCCTTCACCCAGAACAACAGTGAAGGATGCGTCAGTCGACACAACAGGCTACTCCATGGAGCTCTTTACACATACCGTTCCTGGGTTAGACAGTGAAACAGTTAACAGGCCATGCCCATTAGAAGTTGAATCGGACATGGAGTGCACAGATGCACAGCCACAGCCAGATTACTATGCTGTTCCTTTGACTCAGACCAGAACATTGCCCTCGCAGTGTAGTGAGGCAGAATCAAACCCAGCGGAGACTATGGTGCCCCGTCTCGAACGCTATACCACCGGCTTACACGGTGACACAGACGAAGTTGCACACGACATAGAAGAGGAGGTCATAGATGACCCAGTTGTTGACCCCGATTGGCAGCCATTGGGGGAACAGGGTGCAGGCGGCAGTAGTTCTGAAGCGGAGGAGGAGGAGCCACAGCAGGCATCAACATCACAACAGGTTCCATCTGCCGGGCTGGTATCTGGCCAAAAACGCTTGGCAAAACCAAAACCAGTTGGAGGACAGCGTGGCCATCCGGTTAAAGAAGCTCAGTCTGCAATGCCTGAAAAGGTATCCGATAGTAGAAAGAGTGCAGTCTGGCATTTTTTTAAACAACATCCAAATGATCACCGCAAAGTCATTTGTCAAAAATGTTCAACTACCTTAAGCAGAGGTCAGAATCTTAAAAGTCTAAATACAAGTTGCATGCATAGACATTTATCCACCATGCATTTGCAAGCCTGGACTAACTACCAAACGTCCCTAAAGGTTGCAGCACCCTCGGCCAATGAAGCTAGTCAGCAACGCTACATCCCTTCCCTCACTGTAAACCCACCATTTCCCGCACCACCTGCAGTATCTGTGCAGCTTTCGTCGCCAGGCCAAAGCAGTCAGGGAATCACCAGGTTCGCAGTAGGAAACACTGCATGTAGGGCACGGGCAAGAATACCATCTCCAACCCTCTCTCAGTCACCCATGTCCACCGGCACCACCGCTAGTTCCACGATCTCCAGACTCTTGTTAGGAAAAGGAAGTACTCATCCTCGCATCCGCGTACACAGGGTTTGAACGCCCACATTGCTAGACTAATCTTATTAGAGATGATGCCCTACCGGTTAGTTGAAAGCGAAGCTTTCAAAGCGCTGATGGACTATGCTGTACCACGCTACGAGCTACCCAGTCGACACTTCTTTTCTAGAAAAGCCATCCCAGCCCTCCAACAGCATGTTAAAGACCGCATCGTCCATGCACTCAGGCAGTCTGTGACTACAAAGATGCACCTGACAACAGATGCATGGACCAGTAGGCATGGCCAGGGATGTTACGTGTCCATCACGGCACACTGGGTGAATGTGGTGGATGCAGGGTCCACAGGGGACAGCAATATTGGGACAGTTCTGCCTAGCCCACGGTCAAGGAAAGAGTTGGCTGTAGGCGTTCGCCCCCCCTCCTCCTCTTCCTCCTCCTCCTGCAGAAGCGAGAGCTCGTCCACAGACTGCAGTCGCACATCCACTCCATCCGCAGCTGCCACTGTTGCACACCAGGTGTGCCATTATGGGACAGCTAGTGGCAAGCGTCAGCAGGCTGTATTGGCAATGAAGTGTTTGGGCGACAACAGACACACCGCGGAAGTTCTGTCCGAGTTCTTGCAGAAAGAAACTCAGTCATGGCTGGGCACTGTACATCTTGAGGCAGGCAAGGTAGTGAGTGATAACGGAAGGAATTTCATGGCTGCCATAGCCCTTTCCCAACTGAAACACATTCCTTGCCTGGCTCACACCTTAAACCTGGTGGTGCAGTGCTTCCTGAAAAGTTATCCGGGGTTACCCGACCTGCTCCTCAAAGTGCGCAGACTTTGCTCGCATATCCGCCGTTCGCCCGTACACTCCAGCCATATGCAGAACTATCATCGGTCTTTGAACCTTCCCCAGCATCGCCTAATTGCAACAAGGTGGAACTCCACACTGCACATGATTCAGAGACTGTGCGAACAGAGGCGTGCTGTTATGTTTTTGTGGGAGGATACACATACATGGGCAGGCAGTTGGATGGCAGACATGGAGTTGTCAGGTGTGCAGTGGTCGAAGCTACAAGACCTGTGTCAAGTCCTTCAGTGTTTTGAGGAATGCACACGGCTGGTTAGTGCAGACAATGCCATAATAAGCATGAGCATCCCCCTAATGCGTCTGCTGATGCAAAGTTTGATGCACATAAAGGAGCAGGCGTCTGCAGCTGAGGAAGAGGAAAGCCTTGATGACAGTCAGCCATTGTCTGGTCAGGGCCGTGTAGAGGACGCGGTAGCGGGCGAAGAGGAGGAGGAGGACGAGGAGGATGATGGGGATGAGTACTTTTTTAATGAGGAAGCTTCTCCTGGGCCAACAGAAATTAGTGGCGTTGCAAGGCCGGGTTCTGTTTTTTTAAGGGAGACAAGTGACGTAGATTTGCCTGTAACTGCCCTCAAACCAGCACAACCGCAGATTTGACAACTGGAACTTTGGCCCACATGGCGGATTATGCCTTACGTATCCTCAAAAGGGACCCACGCATTATTAAAATGATGAGCGATGACGATTACTGGTTGGCCTGCATCCTTGACCCTCGCTATAAAGGCAAATTGCTAAATATTATGCCACATGACAACCTTGAACAAATATTAGCAACCAAACAAGCTACTCTTGTAGACCGTTTGATTCAGGCATTCCCAGCACACAGCGCCGGTGATGGTTCTCACACGAGCTGCAGGGGGGTACAGGGCAGAGGTGTTAGAGGTGCACAAATCAGAAGTGGCGTTGGACAGAGGGGTTTTCTGACCAGGTTGTGGAGCGATTTCGCAATGACCGCAGACAGGACAGGTACTGCAGCATCTATTCAAAGTGACAGGAGACAACATTTGTCCAGTATGGTTACTAACTATTTTTCATCCCTTATCGATGTTCTCCCTCAACCGTCATTCCCATTTGATTACTGGGCATCCAAATTAGACACCTGGCCTGAATTGGCAGAATATGCATTGCAGGAGCTTGCTTGCCCAGCAGCTAGTGTGCTATCAGAAAGAGTATTCAGTGCTGCTGGTTCAATATCAGTTAAAAAAGGACTCGTCTGGCTACCCAAAATGTGGATGATCTAACCTTCATTAAAATGAACCACTCCTGGATTTCAAATTATTTTGCTCCACCTTTCCCGGCTGACACCTAGCTTTCCTATAAAAAGGTCTTGCTTGTGGACTGGTCTTACTGAGTGTTCCAATCTCTTAATTTGCAGCAGCTGTTTGTCCAGCATACGACATGTTTACACCTCCCTCAATGGGAAAACTCCCCCCATGGGGCCGTGGTCTCGCCACTTGGCGCAAGCACCCGTTAGAGTGCCGTTTGTCTGAAGAGGTGGGTGTGCCCGCTTTTGGTCGACGGCACTGCCACTGGGTCCCTCATAGTACAATAAAGTGTCTCTGGTGGTGGTGGCGCGCACCCAACGTCAGACACACCGTTGTAACATGAGGGGCCCTGGGACGGTACCGCCGGCCACAAGAGAGTTCACCCCCCCCAGCTCAAACTGTGCTCTACCACGTGCAAACTTATCTCTCACAGCTCCACCAATGTTTAGTCTATGCGCTGACATCATTCAATGCCTGGCACTGACAATACCAATTTGTAGACATCTATGATGCTAGTTAAAGTATTCTGGGTCAGTGTCCTATATTGACACCAGTAAATACTTACTGCCAAATTACTATGTCAGAAACTCAGCAGATGAGCCCACCCCTGTACCTAAGTATGCCACACTTTTTTTTTTTTGTTGTTGTTTTGCGAGACATTAACATCTATTTATTTTTTGTGAGTACTAACTGTGTCAGACACTCCTTGCAATCCTCCTCCACTGACCACAATGCTGCCTGTGTATCCATGTAACCTATTTAAAACTGCATATAGCCTATTTTTAGTTATTTTAGGCCTAGTAAGCCTGTCTGCGGTCCCTCCGTGCAATCCTCCTCCACTGACCACAATGCTGCCTGTGTATCCATGTAACCTATTTAAAACTGCATAGAGCCTATTTTTAGCTATTTTAAGCCTAGTAAGCCTGTCTGCGGTCCCTCCGTGCAATCCTCCTCCACTGACCACAATGCTGCCTGTGTATCCATGTAACCTATTTAAAACTGCATAGAGCCTATTTTTAGTTATTTTAGGCCTAGTAAGCCTGTCTGCGGTCCCTCCGTGCAATCCTCCTCCACTGACCACAATGCTGCCTGTGTATCCATGTAACCTATTTAAAACTGCATAGAGCCTATTTTTAGTTATTTTAGGCCTAGTAAGCCTGTCTGCGGTCCCTCCGTGCAATCCTCCTCCACTGACCACAATGCTGCCTGTGTATCCATGTAACCTATTTAAAACTGCATAGAGCCTATTTTTAGTTATTTTAGGCCTAGTAAGCCTGTCTGCGGTCCCTCCTTGCAATCCTCCTCCTCCGCTGACCACAATGCTGCCTGTGTATCCATGTAACCGATTTAAAACTGCCTTGAGCCTATTTTTATTTATTTTAGGCCTAGTAAGCCTGTCTGCGGTCCCTCCTTGCAATCCTCCTCCTCCGCTGACCACAATGCTGCCTGTGTATCCATGTAACCGATTTAAAACTGCCTTGAGCCTATTTTTATTTATTTTAGGCCTAGTAAGCCTGTCTGCGGTCCCTCTTTGCAATCCTCCTCCTCCGCTGACCACAATGCTGCCTGTGTATCCATGTAACCGATTTAAAACTGCCTTGAGCCTATTTTTATTCATTTTAGGCCTAGTAAACCTGTCTGCGGTCCCTCCTTGCAATCCTCCTCCTCCGCTGACCACAATGCTGCCTGTGTATCCATGTAACCGATTTAAAACTGCCTTGAGCCTATTTTTATTTATTTTAGGCCTAGTAAGCCTGTCTGCGGTCCCTCCTTGCAATCCTCCTCCTCCGCTAACCACAATGCTGCCTGTGTATCCATGTAACCGATTTAAAACTGCCTTGAGCCTATTTTTATTTATTTTAGGCCTAGTAAGCCTGTCTGCGGTCCCTCTTTGCAATCCTCCTCCTCTGCTGACCACAATGCTGCCTGTGTATCCATGTAACCGATTTAAAACAGCCTTGAGCCTATTTTTATTTATTTTAGGCCTAGTAAGCCTGTCTGCGGTCCCTCCTTGCAATCCTCCTCCTTCGCTGACCACACCAATGCTGCCCGTGTACCCCTGGAACCTATTTTAAAGTGCATAGAGCCTATTTCTTTATTTTATGTAATATTGAAAAAGCCATGATGGACTACGCTGTCCCATGCTACGAGCTACCCAGTCGACACTTCTTTTGCAAGAAAAGCCATCCCAGCCCTCCACCAGCACCACCTCCATTGTCCATGCACTCTGGCAATCTGTGAGTAGAAAGGTGCACCTGACAACAGACGCATGGACCTGTAGGCAGGGCCACGGAAGGTTACGTGTCCATTACGGCGCAATGGGTTAATGTGGTGGATGCATGGTCCACAGGGGACAGCCTACTAAGTCTGTCTGCAGTCCCTAATTCAAATTGTCCTCCACTGTCTAAATCTGAGCTTTAACCTTCTGGCTCTCATTAAGTGCTTTTTTTAAAAAAAATTGGTGGTTGGGGCCTAATACCTCTGTTTGCCGCTCCCTGGTGTTGTCCTCAACTGAATAAAGCTGAGCTTCAACCTTCTGGCTCTCATTAAGTGCTTTTTTTAAACAAATTGGTGGTTGGGGCCTAATAACTCTGTTTGCCGCTCCCTGGTGTTGCCCTCAACTGAATAAATCTGAGCTTCAACCTTCTGGCTCTCATTAAGTGCTTTTTTTAAAAAAATTGGTGGTTGGGGCCTAATAACTCTGTTTGCCGCTCCCTGGTGTTGTCCTCAACTGAATAAATCTGAGCTTCAACCTTCTGGCTCTCATTAAGTGCTTTTTTTAAAAAAAATTGGTGGTTGGGGCCTAATACCTCTGTTTGCCGCTCCCTGGTGTTGTCCTCAACTGAATAAATCTGAGCTTCAACCTTCTGGCTCTCAAGTGCTTTTTTTAAAAAAAATTGGTGGTTGGGGCCTAATACCTCTGTTTGCCGCTCCCTGGTGTTGTCCTCAACTGAATAAATCTGAGCTTCAACCTTCTGGCTCTCATTAAGTGTTTTTTAGAAAAAAAACTGGTGGTTGGGGCCTAATACCTCTGTTTGCCGCTCCCTGGTGTTGTCCTCAACTGAATAAAGCTGAGCTTCAGTCTTTAGGCTTTCGGCCTATAGTATCAGATATTAAACTGCATTTGGCCTTCAACTTTGGTTACAGCCTATTAACGGTGTCTGCCGCTCCCTGGTGTTGTCCTCAACTGTATAAAGCTGAGCTTCAACCTTCTGGCTCTCATTAAGTGCTTTTTTAACAAAAAATTGGTGGTTACGGCCTACTAACGGTGTCTGCCGCTCCATGGTGTTGTCCTCCACTGTATAAAGCTGAGCTTCAGTCTTTAGGCCTATAGTAGCAGATATTAACCCCTTTCTGACATCGGACGTACTATCCCGTCGAGGTGGGGTGGGCCCGTATGACCACCGACGGGATAGTACGTCCAGCGCGATCGGTGGCGCTCACGGGGGGAGCGCGGCCGATCGCGGCCGGGTGTCAGCTGCCTATCGCAGCTGACATCCGGCACTATGTGCCAGGAGCGGTCACGGACCGCTCCCGGCACATTAACCCCCGGCACACCGCGATCAAACATGATCGCGATGTGCCGGCGGTGCAGGGAAGCATCGCGCAGGGAGGGGGCTCCCTGCGGGCTTCCCTGAGCCCCCCGCAGCAACGCGATGTGATCGCGTTGCTGCGAGGGTCTTACCTCCCTCCCTGCCTGCTCCAGACCCGGATCCAAGATGGCCGCGGATCCGGGTCCTGCAGGGAGGGAGGTGGCTTCACAGAAGCCTGCTCAGAGCAGGCACTGTGAAGCAGCCTGCACTTCTCTCAGATCGGTGATCTGTCAGAGTGCTATGCAAACTGGCAGATCACCGATCTGTATTGTCCCCCCCTGGGGCAAAGTAAAAAAGTAAAAAAAAAAAATTCCAAATGTGTAAAAAAAAATAAAAAAAATATTCCAAAATAATGAAAAAAAATATATATATTATTCCCATAAATACATTTCTTTATCTAAATAAAAAAAAAACAATAAAAGTACACATATTTAGTATTGCCGCGTCCGTAATGACCCGACCTATAAAACTGGCTCACTAGTTAACCCCTTCAGTAAACACCGTAAGAAAAAAAAAAAAAAACGAGGCAAAAAACAACGCTTTATTATCATACTGCCGAACAAAAAGTGGAATAACACGCGATCAAAAAGACAGATATAAATAACCATGGTACCGCTGAAAGCGTCATCTTGTCCCACAAATAACGAGCTGCCATACAGCATGATCAGCAAAAAAATAAAAAAGTTATAGTCCTGAGAATAAAGCGATGCCAAAATAATTATTTTTTCCATAAAATAGTTTTTATCGTATAAAAGCGCCAAAACATAAAAAAATAATATAAATGAGGTATCGCTGTAATCGTACTGACCCGAAGAATAAAACTGCTTTATCAATTTTACCAAACGCGGAACAGTATAAACGCCTCTCCCAAAAGAAATTCATGAATAGCTGGTTTTTGGTCATTCTGCCTCACAAAAATCGGAATAAAAAGCGATCAAAAAATGTGACATGCCCAAAAAAGATACCAATAAAAACGTCAACTCGTCCCGCAAAAAACAAGACCTCACATGACTCTGTGGACCAAAATATGGAAAATTTATAGCTCTCAAAATGTGGTAACACAAAAAATATTTTTTGCAATAAAAAGCGTCTTTCAGTGTGTGACGGCTGCCAATCATAAAAATCCGCTAAAAAACTCGCTATAAAAGTAAATCAAACCCCCCTTCATCACCCCCTTAGTTAGGGAAAAATAAAAAAAAATTATTTATTTCCATTTTCCCATTAGGGTTAGGGTTAGGGCTAGGGTTGGGGCTAGGGTTAAGGCTACAGTTAGGGTTGGGGCTAAAGTTAGGGTTAGGGTTGGGGCTAAAGTTACGGTTAGGGTTTAGATTACATTTACGGTTGGGAATAGGGTTGGGATTAGGGTTAGGGGTGTGTCAGGGTTAGAGGTGTGGTTAGGGTTACTGTTGGGATTAGGGTTAGGGGTGTGTTTGGATTAGGGTTTCAGTTATAATTGGGGGGGTTTCCACTGTTTCGGCACATCAGGGGCTCTCCAAACGCGACATGGCGTCCGATCTCAATTCCAGCCAATTCTGCGTTGAAAAAGTAAAACAGTGCTCCTTCCCTTCCGAGCTCTCCCGTGTGCCCAAACAGGGGTTTACCCCAACATATGTGGTATCAGCGTACTCAGGACAAATAGGACAACAACCTTTGGGGTCCAATTTTTCCTGTTACCCCTGGGAAAATACAAAACTGGGGGCTAAAAAATAATTTTTGTGGGAAAAAAAAAGATTTTTTATTTTCACGGCTCTGCGTTATAAACTGTAGTGAAACACTTGGGGGTTCAAAGTTCTTACAACACATCTAGATAAGTTCCTTGGGGGGTCTAGTTTCCAAAATGGGGTCACTTGTGCGGGGCTTCTACTGTTTAGGTACATTAGGGGCTCTGCAAACGCAATGTGACGCCTGCAGACCATTCCATCTAAGTCTGCATTCCAAATGGCGCTCCTTCCCTTCCGAGCCCTCCCATGCATCCAAACGGTGGTTCCCCCCACATATGGGGTATCAGCGCACTCAGGACAAATTGGACAACAACTTTTGGGGTCCAATTTCTCCTGTTACCCTCGGGAAAATACAAAACTGGGGGCTGAAAAATAATTTTTTGTGGGAAAAAATTTTTGTTTTATTTTTACGGCTCTGCATTATAAACTTCTGTGAAGCCCTTGGTGGGTCAAAGCACTCACCACACATCTAGATAAGTTCCTTAGGGGGTCTACTTTCCAACATGGTGTCACTTGTGGGGGGTTTCTACTGTTTAGGTACATTAGGGGCTCTGCAAACGCAATGTGACGCCTGCAGACCATTCCATCTAAGTCTGCATTCCAAATGGCGCTCCTTCACTTCCGAGCCCTTCCATGCGTCCAAACGGTGGTTCCCCCCCACATATGGGGTATCAGCGCACTCAGGACAAATTGGACAACAAATTTTGGGGTCCAATTTCTCCTGCTACCCTCGGGAAAATACAAAACTGGGGGCTAAAAAAATAATTTTTGTGGGAAAAAATTTTTGTTTTATTTTTACGGCTCTGCATTATTAACTTCTGTGAAGCCCTTGGTGGGTCAAAGCGCTCAAAACACATCTAGATAAGTTCCTTAGGGGGTCTACTTTCCAAAATGGTGTCACTTGTGGGGGGTTTCAATGTTTAGGCACATCAGTGGCTCTCCAAACGCAACATGGTGTCCCATCTCAATTCCTGTCAATTTTGCATTGAAAAGTCAAACGGTGCTACTTCCCTTCCGAGCTCTCCCATGCGCCCAAACAGTGGTTTACCCCCACATATGGAGTATCAGCGTACTCAGGACAAATTGTACAACAACTTTAGGGGTCCAATTTCTTCTCTTACCCTTGGGAAAATATAAAATTGGGGGTGAAAAGATAATTTTTGTGAAAAAATATGATTTTTTATTTTTATGGTTCTGCATTATAAACTTCTGTGAAGCACTTGGTGGGTCAAAGTGCTCACCACACCTCTAGATAAGTTCCTTAGGGGGTCTACTTTCCAAAATGGTGTCATTTGTGGGGGGTTTCAATGTTTACGCACATCAGGGGCTCTCCAAACGCAACATGACGTCCCATCTCAATTCCTGTCAATTTTGCATTGAAAAGTCAAACGGCGCTCCTTCCCTTCCGAGGTCTCCCATGCGCCCAAACAGTGGTTTATCCCCACATATGGGGTATCAGCGTACTCAGGACAAATTGTACAACAATTTTTGGGGTCCAATTTCTTCTCTTACCCTTGGGAAAATAAAAAATTGGGGGCGAAAAATAATTTTTGTGAAAAAATATGATTTTTTATTTTTACGGTTCTGCATTATAAACTTCTGTGAAGCACTTGGTGGGTCAAAGTGCTCACCACACCTCTAGAAAAGTTCCTTAGGGGGTCTACTTTCCAATATGGTGTCACTTGTGGGGGGTTTCAATGTTTAGGCACATCAGGGGCTCCCCAAACGCAACATGGCGTCCCATCTCAATTCCAGTCAATTTTGCATTGAAAAGTCAAATGGCGCTCCTTCGCTTCCGAGCTCTGTCATGCGCCCAAACAGTGGTTTACCCCCACATATGGGGTATCGGCGTACTCAGGACAAATTGTACAACAACTTTTGGGGTCCATTTTCTCCTGTTACCCTTGGTAAAATAAAACAAATTGGAGCTGAAGTAAATTTTTTGTGAAAAAAAGTTAAATGTTCATTTTTATTTAAACATTCCAAAAATTCCTGTGAAGCACCAGAAGGGTTAATAAACTTCTTGAATATGGTTTTGAGCACCTTGAGGGGTGCAGTTTTTAGAATGGTGTCAGACTTGGGTATTTTCTATCATATAGACCCCTCAAAATGACTTCAAATGAGATGTGGTCCCTAAAAAAAAATGGTGTTGTAAAAATGAGAAATTGCTGGTCAACTTTTAACCCTTATAACTCCCTAACAAAAAAAAATTTTGGTTCCAAAATTGTGCTGATGTAAAGTAGACATGTGGGAAATGTTACTTATTAAGTATTTTGTGTGACATATCTCTGTGATTTAAGGGCATAAAAATTAAAAGTTGGAAAATTGCAAAATTTTCAAAATTTTCGCCAAATTTCCATTTTTTTTGCAAATAAACGCAGGTAATATCAAAAAAATTTTACCACTGTCATGAAGTACAATATGTCATGAGAAAACAGTGTCAGAATCGCCAAGATCTGTTGAAGCGTTCCAGAGTTATAACCTCATAAAGGGACAGTGGTCAGAATTGTAAAAATTGGCCCGGTCATTAACGTGCAAACCACCCTTGGGGGTGAAGGGGTTAAACTGCATTTGGCCTACTAGTGTGGTTGGGCCCTTAAAACAGTGTCTGCTGCTCCTGGGTTTGCTACTCCACTGAACAAAGCAATGCCGCCTGTTTAGTCCTGTTACCAATTTTGAACTGCATTTAGCCTACTTTATTCTTTGGCCCTATATCTGTGTTTCCTCCTCATCCTGCCCATTGCCCAGCCACTGCTAGATGAGTCTGCTGGTAAATTGACCTAGACCACTACATTCCCCTTGCACTCTACACAGCCAGAATCTGACCCTGCTGAAAGTAAGGTTCCCCTTCCCGCATGTTATACCACCTTACACAGGGACAAAGAGGAAGGTGCAGATGAAAGTGCAGGTTCCTTCATCAGGTGGGGGGGCATACTCATTGGCGACGTCACTGGCACAGGGCCCCTCAGAGTACGCAAAAGTGTCGCTGCTGGTGGGAGGCGCCCCCGCCGTGCAAACACACCGCTGTACTTTGAGGGGCCCTGTGCCAGTGCCAATGCCAACGAGTGGGCCCCCCTGCTTGCTTAGGATCACAGCACTTGCAAACTTGACATACTTACCTCTCACTGCTCCACCGCCGTGACGTAGTCCACGTTTCCTGGGCCCACTAAAACCTTGAACCAGCCCTACCCCCCACAACTTTTGCCAAATGACCCCCAATTTCCAATGCCCAACTATTATTATAAATTTAATTAAGATTGACACGCTTCAGAAACAAGAATGGATGTTTTTGGCATTAAAATGGGCACTGTAGGTGTTTTCCTGGCCTCCACTCACTGCCAACTATGCTTCCCCATTGACTTGCATTGGGTTTCGTGTTTCGGTCGATCCCCGACTTTTAGCGATAATCGGCCGACTGCACTCGACTCGACTTTGGACAAAGTCAGGTTTCGCAAAACCCGACTCGATCTTAAAAAAATGAAAGTCGCTCAACCCTAGTCGTGACACGTATCTCCCCTCACATACAGTACCAGTGAGCCTTTATGTTCTTATTGAAGCGTTCTTTCATGACTGAGTTATTTTAAAGTGGCTTAGAAGGTGACAAATGTATCAGTAGTGCAAAGGAAAGAACAGGAAAATGAGCAATTTATTGACTTTACTGTTTTGTGAAAAGCTCTAGTGGATCCTGAACTTTTATTGTGTGCTAAAACATAAAAGCTGTATGAAACCTTACTTGTCTCTTCCTCAGGACAAATAAAGACAAAAAGCATTATCCTGAAGATACTGATATATTCTCATAGGGCATTAATTATTTAGCTAGCACTTAATATAAGTTTTTGAAGCAACAATCCAGGATTTACTGGAATGTTTTTCTAAGCAGCGCAGTCAAGATAGTCTTCATTTTCCCTGATTCCTCTTCTGCTTGCAAAATGGTAGACAGACATTAGCTTCTTATTAGATTATTTGCACATGGAGGTGTTATGCCAAGAACAGGAACTCATAAGGTGAGCAAAACAGAAGGGGGTACCACTGGAGTCTCCACTTGTTTAGATACACTGGAGCTGCCCTTTGCAGCACTGTTTTCTATTTTGTTTTGTAAATACTGTAGTTAAATATATCAGTAGCAACATTCTTTTTTACAATAATGTAACATGTCTCTCTTATTTGGTTTGGCACTATTAGTTTTTCCAATATTATTGTTATTTATTTTCTAGTGATAATGATGTGGTCTACTGTAGTTAAGGGGCTGCATTAGATACATGGGTAATTGAGAGTGGACTGGCATATAGCTTGCAGAATAAACAGGACCTAGTAACATTACTGTTCTAAACTATCTTATATTTTAGTATGTAGGTTTGTATAATCTTTGCAAGATATATCTAGTAATAATGTCTTCAAATTATAATTAATAATTTTACAAAAGCAAAAATAAGAGTGCACGATGCATCTAAATATGGCAGACAAATGTCTGTAGACAAATGCAAATCAAAATTCAGTGCAGTGTTTATTCAAGATGTTAATGTACGCTGTCATCCAAGGGCTAATGTATTGGATCATTCAAATACAGAAACATGATATCTTTTGAGTAAAAGGAGCAATTGGTAACATTGTTTGCTCATGAACAAATTAATCAGTACATTCATAGTGGAAGAAAAGCAAGGGGCTCATGTTGCAAACACCCAATAGCAATGTTCTGAAATGTGCTATATAACTGCTTAAAAAAAAAAATTGGCAAACTCAAATTTCCTATTAACATGGCTAGTATGTCACATAACATCATTGTCTGGTGATCTAGACCAAAATGCCTTTGTACATTTGCAAAATCAAAATATATGACAAAATACATAAGTTTTCCAGAAGAATCTAGTGCTTGTCCTAAGGCTACTGCTTGCCATCTAAGGCCTCTTTCACACTTCAGTCTTTCATTTTCCGTCACAATGCGTCGTTTTGTGAAAAAAACGGATCCAGCAAATGTTTCTGCTGGATCTGTTTTTTTGTCATAGACTTGTATTAACAACGAATTGTGATGGATGGCCTTCCGTTTAATCCGTCGTGCGCTGGATCTGTCGTAAAATTCCTGTCCATCGGGCAGAGACAACGCACAGAGGAATGTTTTTACTGTACATCGGAAAAATGCTCAGCGACAGATCCTGCGCTGTCTGTCATTGGCTATAATGGAAGCCTATGGACGCAGGATCTGTCGCTGACTGTCAAAAGCAGGATTTCAGCGACGGATGCAGTCTTTTGAAACAGAGCTTGCGCAGAAGAATTTCCCATCAGGGAAATTCTCTCTCGCTCTCTCTGTCTCTCTCTTTTTTAAGTATTGATGCTGCCTATGCAGCATCAATAGTAAAAAGATATAATGTTAAAAAAAAAAAAAAAATCGCATACACAACACAACCCAGGTTAAAAATAATACAAAAATAAAAAATAAAATATCGTGATATTCTTATCATCCGGCGTCCCCCGCCGCCTTCCCGATGCTCGCGATGCTGCCAAAATGACCCGATGACGTAGTGGTCTTGTGATACCACTACGTCATCACAGGTCATTGCTCGCAAGTCATTACTGGGAACGGGAGCTGCCGGCAGCATCCCGAGCATCAGGAAGGCTGCGGGGGACGCCGGAAGGTAAGAATATCACGATTTTTTATTTATTTATGTTTTTTATTATTTTTAACCTTGGTTGTGTTGTGTATGCATTTTTGCAGGATCCGTCGCTGTCCGCCAAATGACGGAATCCACGCTGGATTCTGTTTTTTTACACTGAGCATGCTCCAAATCTGTATTTAGTAGCCAATTGGCCAGACAGCCCCAATCTATATAAACCTGCCATGTGGCTTCATTCCTCAATGTGCCATCAAGAAGCCTAGATGCCAGCAAGAGGACTGCCAGCCAGCCATCCAGACTCCAGCCAGCCAGAGAACTACCAGCTATCCAGACTCCTGCCAGCCAGCCAGCCAGAGGACTACCAGGCAGAGTCCTGCCAGCCAGCCAGCCAGTAAGAGGCCTGCCAGCCAGAGGACTTCCAGCCAGCCAGGTCTCTTCAGTCTGAACAGTCTGTTATCTCCGTCAGACTCCTGGCCTATTTGTGCTCTCCAAATAGTTGCTTTTCAGGCCTACATTCCACTTTTTGGGCTGTCTGCTACCCTAGGTTTATACACTATTTTGGGGCAAAAAAAATAAAAAAATACAGGCCATGTATTGAACAGTCTGTTATCACCGTCAGACTCCTGGTCTATTTTTGCTCTTCAAATACAGTGCCTTGCGAAAGTATTCGGCCCCCTGGAACTTTTCAACCTTTTCCCACATATCATGCTTCAAACATAAAGATACCAAATGTAAACTTTTGGTGAAGAATCAACAACAAGTGGAAAACAATTGTGAAGTTGAACGAAATTTGTTGGTTATTTTAAATTTTTGTGGAAATTTAAAAACTGAAAAGTGGGGCGTGCAATATTATTCGACCCCTTTACTTTCAGTGCAGCAAACTCACTCCAGAAGTTCATTGTGGATCTCTCCATAATCCAATGTTGTCCTAAATGCCTAATGATGATAAATATAATCTACCTGTGTGTAGTCAAGTCTCCGTATAAATGCACCTGCTCTGTAATAGCCTCAGGGTTCTATTTGAAGCACAGAGAGCATCATGAAGACCAAGGAACACAACAGGCAGGTCCGTGATACTGTTGTGAAGAAGTTTAAAGCTGGATTTGGATACAAAATGATTTCCAAAACTTTAAGCATCCCAAGGAGCACAGTGCAAGCGATCATATTGAAATGGAAGGAGCAGGGGCGTACATAGATTTCACAGGGCCCCATAGCAAAATTGAGCAAAGGGCCCCCCCCCCCCCGAAGAAGGGAGGGGAATAGGTGGCGCGCGTAGCGCGTCGAAAATTTGCATGTTAAGCCACGCCCCCTCCACAGCCACACCCCCTCCACAGCCACACCCTCTCCACAGCCACACACCCCAATTACTAATTTATATGGCGAAGCTGCAGACTATCCCCAACATAAGGAACCAATGGTGGAATAATATTCATACAATCGCCTCTGTCTGCAGCAAACAACACAGGACTCCTATAAGAAAAGCCCCTCACTGATGCCACAGAAGCCCCCATTGTCTGCCCCCCAGGGAGGGGATCAGTATGCAGCAGCCTGTGCGGCACAATGTGACTGGGGGGCAGCATCAGCTCCATGTATGATACAGCCCCCACCTGACCGCTGCCTCCATCACTGGCGGTGAGCGCTTCGCACGGTCTCCCGCATGATTAACCCCTTGTCTCCCCGCCTGTGAGCAGCGCTCTCCTGCTCTGGCACGCGGCATGTCAGGGGTGATACAAGTGAGGCGGCTCAGTCAGGGGTCATATAGTGGGAGAGGGCTCAGGTAGGGGTGATAAAGGTTGTGCTGGCACAGTCGGTGAAATGGGGAGGGGGTGCAGTCAGGGGTGATATAGAGGGAGGAGGTGCAGTCAGTCAGGAGTGAAAGTAGAGATGATGTAAATGGTGCCCTCATTTATCCCTAAGTAACTTAGCCCCTCCCCCTCTCTCACCCCAAACTAAAGGCCCCCCATTTACACTTACTTTTAGGCTGGCAGGGGGCCCTTGTTCAACCTTTGCAGCTGTAGCAGGGAGCCCTCTATCTCCCTCTGCTGCTTACACAGTGGGGGAGGGGAGCGCACGTTACAGATCACAGCAGCTCATTACCGGAGCTGTGCTGTACGGCTGGGGAGATGAGAACAGAAACAAAGCTAACACTGATTGGCTGTGCTGTGGCCAATCAGTGTTACCTTAAACCTTATTAAGAGCTGCTCCACCGCAGGGAAGAGTGGTGAGTGACAGAAAAAGTCATCAGGACAGGAGCGCTGTGTTACTTACAAATCGTGAGCTGCAGTTTGCAGCAGAAGAACATGTCAGCTGTTATCGGTGACGCCCACACTGCTCTGTGAGTAGCTCTGAGCGCTGGAGCCTGGAGTAGTGCTGACGTCACGCTGGGAGGAATTCCTGTTGGCAGCTCCTCCTACAGTTAGTCAGAGAGCAGTGCAGGCATCACTGATAACAGCTGACATGTTCGGCTGCTGCTGCTGTAGACTACGGCTCAGGATTTGTAAGGACAGCGCTCATGTGCAGACTGCGGCAAACATTGGATGCTGCACTGTGCTCCGAGCCCATCAATAACCTGCGATGCACAGGCTGGTGACGGCACACCGACGCCCCGGGCTCTCACCTGTGTAATGGCTGCGGTTCGGTCGCAAAGGGTGCACGGTGACGTCACTTCCGGTCGCTCGGAAATGAGATCACCGCGCCCCCTATGTGACCTTCCCCCTCCAACTGCAGCGCAGCACCGTGGGGAAGCTTCCTGCTTCCCCACACGCTCATCTCCGACAGGGCCCGACAGCAAAGCCCTGTCGGCTCTCTCGCGCGCGCGCCCCCCCCCCCCCCGGGACGACTGGTCCCCGACCCGAGCAAAAAAAAATTAACACAAAAAAAAAAAAAAAATAGGTGGCGTACACACCATGGGGCCGGGCAGCACCGGGCCCCCCCGGCCGTGGGGCCCGGATGCGGCGGCACCCGTCGCATACATGGTGTGTACGCCACTGGGAAGGAGTATCATACCACTGCAAATCTACCAAGACCCGGCCGTCCCTCTAAACTTTCATTTCAAAGAAGGAGAAGACTGATCAGAGATGCAGCCAAGAGGCCCATGAAAAAATGGCGCTATAAAAATGTATAATAATAATAATAATAATCTCAAACTAGGAAAAGACTGATTAGAGATGCAGCCAAGAGGCCCATGATCACTCTGGATGAACTGCAGAGATCTACAGCTAAGGTGGGACAGTCTGTCCATAGGACAACAATCAGTCGTACACTGCACAAATGTGTCATTTATGGAAGAGTGGCATGAAGAAAGCCAATTCCCAAAGATATCCATAAAAAGTGTTATTTACAGTTTGCAACAAGCCACCTGGGAGACACACCAAACATGTGGAAGAAGGTGCTCTGGTTAGATGAAACCAAAATTGAACTTTTTGGCAAAAATGCCAAATGATATGTTTGGCGTAAAGGCAACACAGCTCATCACCCTGAACACACCATCCCCACTGTCAAACATGGTGGTGTCAGCATCATGGTTTGGGCCTGCTTTTCTTCAGCAGGGACAGGGAAGATGGTTAAAATTGATGGGAAGATGGATGAAGAAAACCTGTTGACATCTGCAAAAGACCTGAGACTGGGATGGAGATTTGTCTTCCAACAAGACATTGATCCCAAACATAAAGCAAAATCTACAATGGAATGGTTCACAAATAAATGTATCCAGGTGTTAGAATGGCTAAGTCATAATCCAGACCTCAATCCAATCCAGAATCTGTGGAAAGAGCTGAAAACTGCTGTTCACAAATGATCTCCATCAGACCTCACTGAGCTTGAGCTGTTTGCCACGTATGGAACAGTCTGTTATCTCCAGAATCCTGGTCTATCTGTGCTCTCCAAATTGTTGCTTTTCAGGCCTACATTCCACTTTTTTGGCTGTCTGCTACCCTAGCTCAAAACACTATTTTGGGGTAAAAAATAAAAAAAATACAGGCCACGTATGGAACAGTCTGCTATATCTGTCAGACTCCTGGACTATTCGTGGCCTACAAATTGTGGAAATTCAGGCCTATATTCCACTGTCTTTTATGTCAGTTACCCTAGTTCTGCACACTATTTCGGGGGTGCAAAATAAAAAAACTCCAGGCCACATATTGAAGAGTGTGATATCTCTGTCAGACTCCTGGTCTATCTGTGCTCTACAAATCATTGCTTTTCAGGCCTACATTTTACTTTTTGGGCTGTCTGTCACCCTAGGTATATACACTATTTTGGGGTAAAAAATGAAAAAATACAGGCAACGTATTGAACAGTCTTTTATCTCCATCAGACTCCTGGTCTATTTGTGGCCTACAAATTGTGGCAATTCAGGCCTATATTCCACTGTTTTTGCCGTCTGTTACCCTAGTTCTGTACACTGTTTTGAGGTATAAAATAAAAAAAAACTCCAGGCCACATATTGAAGAGTGTGATATCTTCATCAGACTCCTGGTCTATCTGTGCTCTCCAAATAGTTGCTTTTCAGGCCTACATTCCAGTTTTTGGGCTGTCTGCTACCCTAAGTCTATACTCTATTTTGGGGTAAAAAAATAAAAAAATACAGGCCACGTATTGAACAGTCTGTTATCTCCATCAGAATCCTGGTCTATCTGTGCTCTCCAAATTGTTGCTTTTCAGGCCTACATTCCACTTTTTTGGCTGTCTGCTACCCTAGCTCAAAACACTATTTTGGGGTAAAAAATAAAAAAAATACAGGCCACGTATGGAACAGTCTGCTATATCTGTCAGACTCCTGGACTATTCGTGGCCTACAAATTGTGGAAATTCAGGCCTATATTCCACTGTCTTTTATGTCAGTTACCCTAGTTCTGTACACTATTTCGGGGGTGCAAAATAAAAAAAACTCCAGGCCACATATTGAAGAGTGTGATATCTCCGTCAGACTCCTGGTCTATCTGTGCTCTACAAATCATTGCTTTTCAGGCCTACATTTTACTTTTTGGGCTGTCTGTCACCCTAGGTCTATACACTATTTTGGGGTAAAAAATGAAAAAATACAGGCAACGTATTGAACAGTCTGTACACTATTTTTTTGAGGTATAAAATAATGAAACTCCAGGCCACGTATTGAAGAGTGTGATATCTCCGTCAGACTCCTGGACTATTTATGCTCTACAAATAGTTGCTTTTCAGGCCTATATTCCACTTTTTTGGCTGTCTTCTACCCTAGGTCTATACACTATTTTTGGGTAAAAAATAAAAAATACAGGCCACATATTGAACAATCTGTTATCTCCGTCAGACACCTGGTCTATCTGTACTCTACAAATAGTTGCTTTTCAGGCACACCTTCCACTTTTTTGGCTGTCTGCTACCCTAGTCCTGTACACTACTGCACCACTTTGAGAGAATGGGGTTCCTGCCAGTCCATCACAGCCTGTAGCTTGGCGGGATCCATAGTCAATCCTTGGGCCGAGATGATAAAGCCCAGGAAAGGCAAAGACTCCTGCTCAAACACACACTTCTCCAACTTGGCATAGGGGGAGTTTGCCCGTAGGAGGTCGAAGACTTTGCAAACATCTCTCCGGTGGGAGTCTATATACTACCACTAGACGCTGACGTTTTCCAAACTGCTGGGTACATTTCCTGGCATAATGTCCCGACTGCTGGCAGACCGGACAGACCTTGAGTGCACGAGCGGTCCGGGACTTAGACCCCGCTCGTGACACCTCCACAGCCTCATATGGCTCGGACGCCTGGACCAGAGATCCCAGAGGTTTGGCGAATGTGGGAGCCAGCTAAAACTTCTGCCTACACTGGGCTTGCTCCAACCTTCACTCATTAAAACGAAGGTCGATGCAGGTAGATATAGTTATTAGCTCCTCCAGTGTAGCAGGAATCTCCCTAGTGGCCAAGGCGTCCTTCACATGGTCAGCCAGCCCCCTCCAAAATACAGGGATGAGGGCTTTATCCGGCCACTCCAGCTCAGATGCTAAAGTCCGGAAGTGGACGGAAAAATGACTGACCATAGATGAACCCTGTGTCAATGCCAGCAGTTGGAGCGCCGTATCATGGGTGACTTGGGGTCCCAAAAAGACCTGTTTCAGAGTGCTCAGAGACCACGGAGCACTCTGCACCACATAATCGTCGCGCTCTCACAGCAGCGTAGCCAACTCCAATGCCCTGTCCGACAAGAGAGATATAATGAATCCCACTTTAGCCCACTCTGAGGGGAAGCGTGCAGCCAGGAGCTCAAGGTGAATCGCACACTGGTTCACGAATCCCCTACAAGACTTGCTATCACCAGAGAATTTATCTGGCAGCGGGAGGCGGGATAAGGTCGGAACAGGGGTGGCAGTGGACAAAGTGGCTGCAGCCACACTAGCAGCCTGAACAGCTACTGCGGCTACATCCACAGCTGAGGTTGTGCGCGCAAGAGCCACCAACCTGCCCTCCAGCTACTGAATGTACTGCTGCAGTTTCTAGTGTAATGTTAGGATTAGCGGAACACAGTCCAGGGTCCACTGTGCAGAAAGGACACCTGCTGCTTGGTAATAGCGGACTAGATGGTGGTATAATGTGAATACACACACAGGTTAGCTTCACCCGGTATGAAGGAAGTGAACCCTGTTGCGTCACAGGGCCGCGATACTGCACAGAGAGCGCAAGTAAAGAGTCACAGAACTCTGTCCCAAGACACGGGGAAAGAGTTCCTTTAGACCTCTTACCCTCAACACCGCTACTGTGGTGTCAGGGATAGAACTGAACTAATAATTTACCGCACAAGAGTGCGTACAACGCCGCTCTGGTGGATGCCACTAACCACCCTAACTAGGGCCAGGAAAGCGCATGGCGCCGCACTGGCCGTCACTGCTGAGAGATGCTAGATGTGCAGAGTAGCACTGTCTGGCGCTAGGTAGCTTCCACCATTCAGGAGCAGGCTACAACACTAGGGATGGGAACACACACACACACACACCTTTTATAGCAGTAGCGCTTCAGGACCTTCCTGATGGTCCAATAGGAGCCGCAACAGGACCTGAGCATGTGACCCCCGACCTCCAATGGGAGGTCATCCCGTGGGCATGCTCAGTATGGGAAAAGCAGGACCGATGTCTCCGCTGAGAAGGTTACACTGTGGCTGGAGGAGAATGGGAGACCGCAGCGGGCATGGTTTGAGATTCCCCCTGGGCAGCGGCGGGAACTCGACACCTAATACACAGGCCACCTATTTTACATTGTGGTATCTCGGTATAAATACTTCTGTTTCAAGTTGTTATGGCTGCTTCAGAACTGTGTCTTAAATGCACCAACTACTACCACCATCATCATCTTCTGCCTAGAGGCAGTCACTGCGCAGATAGAAAGTCTGAGGAGCAGAGAGTGAATGCTTTAGCGGTGTTGTACTCGGTCTCTGGATTATGAAGGTGAAATCTTCTAGATTAAATCATGACTGGAAGAGCCAGAGCAAGAGCACGGGGCCAGGACTTGCAACTACTGAAGCCTTGTGTTCCTGGGCTGGATTCTGACAATCCATCACCTACTAATTCTGGGCAAGGATGTAAAAAAGGAGCCCCTGCAGGTTCTAGAACAGAAGCTAGAGATTTTGACATTTCGGCTGTATTTCAATAGGTGTCAAGTGAAGAGCATGGTGGTCGTAGATATGACTTCTTCTATATGGGTGTTTCCACTAAACAATCGATCCAATGTTATTGAATCAAAATCTTTTTTTTTTCTCACAACTCTGTTCAGCTGTGCACAAACTATGTCAAATTGGTAGCTAGACCACAGTGGGTTTTGTCAGAGTGTCATGTTGACTATAGTCCACAGATGTTATTTAGATCTGTAATCTCACCTCTACTTTACCAGCATGATGAATTAATAGGAAAAGCACATGATATTGATGGAGCTGTTGTTTCTTTCCAAAGAAACAAAATAAGATCAATGAGGTGGTTAGCCGCACATGCAAAGGAGAAATAGTAAAGATTACAATTACTTTCACATTTCAGTTAACACACACTTCACCAACTCGATTTCACTTTTACAGCATTATATTCCGAAGCCTTGAAGAAGATTAATATATTGGGAAGCAAATAGCTATGAATAATTATCACCCAAATTATGTTACAGAAGTCAGAACATACACAACCTATCTGTGGGGAAATGATTTACCACCAAAATTTTGAAGTATGAGACTAGTGTCATCTTGTGGATTTGAGACACAAAGTCCTTCAAAGTGAAACTGTTCTGGATGTAATGTACAATTTGCTCTTGAAAATTAGAACATGCCTTCTATGATGCTTTCATTAGAGAACTGATTGGCAAGATATGTATTGACTCAGGATGACCGGGCTGCGGGTACCTGTGCTGCGCTGGGTCCAGAAATGTCAAGGCTGCATCCCCTGTTTGCCAGGGGAAGGAATAGGGGAACAGACAGGCTCTATTACCCAGGAAGAGGGGGCATGTTTAGACAGGGAACCTGGCTGAAAGTTGAGGGAAAAAACACGTAAAGCTGGAGTGAGTCCCCAGCTGTCAGCGTGTGAGCAGCAAGGAGGCAGTGCACTATGCACCCGAAGCGCCGGCGCTGCGATGAACTGCAGAAGACAGACCCAGTGACCTAGAGGCAGGGGTCCAGCTTAACAGAAAGCGGGCATGACAGCAGAGATTTTTGGCATGGACAAGCATCGCATAGGAGGCTGAGCAGCATGCTCAGTCCTTAGAGCACTGGCGCTGCAAAGGACTGTTCCCATTGAATTCCGCCACTAAAAGTGGTACGGCCAGAGAGCGAGTTGCCATGTGCCCAGTGTCCGCCAGAGAGCAAGGCGCCGTGCGCTCCATGACTGTGAATACAGCGCACGTGCACAGTAGAGAGAGCCAGTTCATGCCATGTGTTCGGCTTTGCTATTCAATAATTAAAAGGCACAGAGGAATGACAGAGGACATTGGTACAGTAAGCAAGGTACTCCCTCAGCATCTTCCCAAACTTTGCACTCCTTGTGAGAGTCTCCCGCGCCTCTGGGCCAGGACGATGGGAGGGTCTGAGAAAACTCTCTCAGAACATTGCGAGTGTTCCACTGCCTCTGCTGGATTGGAGTTGTGTCTCTGTCACCCATACTCCTTGCTTTGCCAGCGAACTGTGTCTGTGACCTCTGCTGCCAGATGGGAATTTCAGATGGGAATTTTTTAAATAATTCCGCAAGAAGGGTCCTCTGGTACTCCAACATTTTAGTCTGCCTCTGGAATAAGAGATATAAAGTTCTCCATGTAGCTTGGGTATAGAAGTGTCACCAATCAGTTTTGCCTGTCACCCAAAATTATGAGAACGCAAGGGTGACGGGAAAGGCAGTGTAACATAAACTCAGCCAGGGGTGCAAGACTGGTAAAAGTCAATACTTCCATGTCCTCACCAAGAGGATGAATGACCATGCTCTCCTCCTCCTCCTTGTCCTCAGGCCTCCACAATTTTTGACTTTCCTCAGTACTATCGTTGTAAATACACCCCTGTAGTTGCAGTTTTTTTCTCCTCCACCTCATTGTAGATTGTAAGCTGTCAGGAGCAGGGTAGTTTAATTTCTGTTTAATTATTATATTATTGTTATCGCTGTTACTTGGTGTAGATTGTAAGCTGTCACGAGCAGGGTCATCTTAATTTGGTTTTTATTATTGTTATTGCTATCATTGTTACTTAGGACTGTTGTTTTTGAAACTGTTAAACTGTAAATATATAAGAGTACCAGTAGAAAATGGTAACATGTACCCATGTAAATGGTGACTTTTCAATAGAAAATTAAGTAAAAAAAGTACCAAAAAATACAATATTTTATTAAAGGTTAAAAACATAGATAAATAATAAAAAATAAATAAATGGGTTTCTTATAAGTGAATCAGTGAAAAATCCATAGGTGTAATGAATGGCCGACGAGAAGGTCAGGAAAAAGGAATTGCAAACAAAGTTAGTAAAACTGCAGGTATTAAATTTATCATGTGACGGATACCGGTACTTGAAAAATATGTAACAAGCATAGAGTGCAAATGTTCCATTCAAGTTAAATCACCGTCAATATATTAATCACTGTGTAACTTACTAAGGCTAGGTTCACATTGCGGTTGAGTCCGTAGCAAAAAGCATGCAAATGCATGATAACGCAGCGTTTTTTTTCCGCAACAACTTACGCATGACGGATAAAAAATTCAATGTTTGCACAGGTTTACATGCGGTTTTGCATGCGTTCACATTTTTATGCGCATGCGTTTGAAAGGAAACATTGCTTCAAGAAGAATTTCCTTGAAACAAGCCACGCCAAATGGGCATGGCTCATGGGAGTTCTCTATATAAACCCTTGTACAGATGAAATCCTCACATTTTGCTCCTGTATCCTGTGTCAAGATGGATCTTTGCATGGAGAGTTTCTATCGGAATCAGGATTTGGATGTCAACTTGTTTCATTCCTTTGTATTTGCTTGTGAGCAAGAACGGAAAAGAGAACAACAGAGAAGAGGGCGTCGGCGCTTTTGGCAGCACCCGATTCTTGAACTACGACAGAGCCATGGAGACTACCACTCCTTATTCAGTGAGCTCTGTAAAAACTCACAGAAATATTTTGAGTACACAAGGATGTCTCAAGACAGCTTTATGGAATTGCTGGACCGTGTACAAGGAGCCATCATGAGGCAGGACACCCCGCTCCGTAGAGCAATTCCTGCTGAGGAACGTCTGCTGGTGACACTAAAGTACATAATATTTAAACATTAACGCCTGTCATAATTATTATTGTTCTGCAATGTACTTAATATGTTCCCGATTTTTTGTTTAGCTTAAATACTGTCCTAAATATTATTGTGCTTTCTCTTTTTTTTTCTTCCTTTCTTTCTTTCTTTCTTTCTTTCTTTCTCTTTTTTTCAAAACCCCAAGTCATAAAAATTATTGTTCTGATTTATATTTTTCTTTCTCTTTTCTGCAGATTCCTGGCTACCGGAGAGAGCCTATCATCGCTCCATTTCCAGTTCCGGATAGGAATTTCCACACTTTCTGGGTTTGTCGCAGACACCAGCCGGGCTTTGTGGGATCTTTTTCATGTGGCATTTATCCCCCTACCCACCACGGAAATCTGGCAGCGAACTTCAGTTTTTGAAGTTTGTCATTTCCTCAACTGTTTGGGAGCAGTGGACGGAAAATATATCAGGATTACCAAACCGGCTGGAACTGGATCCAAGTACTTTAAATATAAAAAATATTTTTCCATAGTGCTCATGGCGATTGCAGCTGCGGACTGTAGGTTTGTCGCTGTGGACATTGGATCTTTTGGTTGTGGTAATGACTCACAGACATTTAAATACTCGGACATGGGCCAAAGGTTGTATGGGAATCATTTTAATTTCCCCCTGCCACAACCTCTTCCCAACACTCAAGGCCTGCCAATGCCATTTGTTGTGGTTGGGGATGAGGCCTTTCAGATGTGTGGAAACTTCCTGAAACCATACTCCAGTTGGGACTTGAACCACACAAAAAGGATTTTTAATTACAAACTGACCAGGGCAAGAAGAACTGTTGAATGTGCCTTTGTATCCTGGTCTCAAAATGGTGCATTTTAGGGACAGCCATTAATCTAAAAATTGAAACAGTCGATGAGGTGGTCAAGGCGTGTGTGGTTCTGCACAACTATATAATGGCTAAAGAGCGACCCAACATTGAACTTGATGAACCTATTTTTAACCCATTGCCAGATTACCATCATCACCCTTTCAGGACAACCGTTGAAGTTGGCCAAATGAGGGATACTTTTGGATCCTACTTTGTTTCTGATAGTGGACATCTGTCCTGGCAAGATGACATGGTTTAGTGTTCTTTTAATGTTGTGCAATGTTATGTACCTGTAATTATTTAAATTTACTTTAATGTTTGCTGACAATAAAACACCTATAGTTAAACACCTGTTCCAAGTGTCCTCTATATTAGAATAATAATTTTTAGAGGTTAATAAGGTGATCACCGGTTCACAACTACAGTTTTTATATAGTTCACTCACTGTATCTTGCAGATTGCATGAGACAGGGATTGGATTATGACCAAATTGGGTTATGTAACCCATGCTTTACAATACACCTCTTCTCTCTGAGGTCAATGCTATCGTAGGTGAAATTGGATTAGCTCCATCTTCTCTTCAGTCTGCATTTCTGTATTTCTATATACTGCAGACTGAAGAGATGATGGAGCTAATCCACCTCATATCTTTACTCACCTGCCCATGTGTCAGAACTAATGCACTCAGGATGCAGAAAACACTGCATCCTAAGTGCACTAGTGCTGACACCTGGGCAGGTGAGCATTGTTGACCCCTGACCTTTTTTGCTGTATTAATATATTTATTTTTGGAGGATTTTCATTCCTCTTTGTCTTTTTACCACCTCATAGCTCTATTACACACACAAGAAGCAATGCTGCTGGTAAAGCAAATAAAAAAGAAGAGCTGTATATTGTGTGTCATGTAGATATGAGGTGGCAAAAACACACAGTGTGTGTATACGGTGACATGTGTGTTGACAGCGCATGGTGTGTGTTGCCGGCGATGAAAGAGACAAAGATCAAGCAGTGATTGGGGAAAAATAACACAAATTTATTTACAAAAAAAATTAACTTTTACGAACTGAGGGGGAAATGTTATGGACCTTGGGGTGTGGAGCTGGGAGGATTGACTACGGGTCGACGATGAAGGGGTTCCAGGAGAAGGGTTAACTAAACTTGTGGCGTCTGGGAGGTCCTTTTTTTGTTTCTCCTTGGGAAGGTAGGAGTGGTTGGCTCAGCAGGGTGTGCAGAATGTTGACCCGGCCTGGTGGTGGCGGTGGACAGCCGTGCAGGATCTGGACCCAGCCTGGTGGTGGCAGTGGATGGCCATGCAGGATCTGGACCCAGCCTGGTGGTGGAGGTGGATGGCCGTGCAGGAGCAAGACTTGGCATGGTGGTGCTGGTGGAGTGGCTTTTAGCAGCACCTGGCATGGTGGTGGCGGTGTAGTGGTGTGAGGCAGGACTGAGTATGGTGGTGGCCATACAGTGGTATGCAGCAGAACTCGGTATAGAGGTTAAGTGTGGAAATACCACCTGTGCCTGGAGGTAGTACCGAGTCTGCTGCATAGTCTGAATGTAATAATAAGCAGAATCCCAAAACCATATCGACAGTCCGGATAAAGGTGCACAAAAATAGTGCCCCCCCAGACAAATTACATCCGCTCCATAAAATACATGTAGAAAAAAGGAGAACAAGGAGCAACAATAGGATTATATATAAACACGATCTTTATTAATATAAATATAATGTTAAAATTCCAATCAGTAATGCGTCATAGTATACATGTTCCAATGAAAAACAGAAGGAGAACTGCCACTCCAAAGTACCCCAATATTGCTACAAAATAACCCAGAGGGGAGGAAAAACCACAATGTACTCCCCAAATGTGGTATAAAGATAGGTAAGCCCATGTAAGAGAGATAGATCCGGTATGTCTATCGCATATTTCAGCCCATAAGTAAGGTGTGCGCCTATCCAAGGTATCACGTCAATAGTAAGGGGTGAGCTTACCAGCAATGGGGTAGAGAGGAGGGACACAGCCGGCTATATTGGGGTAATTTGGAGTGGCAGTTCTCCTTCTGTTTTTCATTGGAACATGTATACTATGACGCATTACTGATTGGAATTTTAACATTTATATTTATATTAATAAAGATCGTGTTTATATATAATCCTATTGTTGCTCCTTGTTCTCCTTTTTTCTACATAGCCTGAATGTAAGCAGCATTGCAGGCCTGCATCACATTGAGCTGGAGTTCAGGCGTAAGGTGTTCCAACATGCCCTGCTCTATCTTGTTAAAAAAATGATGCGCTGGTCTCTGGAGGTCGGCTTCCAGATGATTAAGGCACTGGTTGACATCCTGGAAAAGTGTGTTAATATGGGTAAGACCACTTTCCAGTCTATCTCCCAGCGCCTTTAAGCCATTCTGGAAGACCGAGTTCAAGTGAATAAACTCGGGCATGAGTGACCTGTCTGAGGCCTTCTGCCGCTGGCGGGAAGTGCCCAAAAAAAATGAGGCAGAGGACTGGGACAGGGGAACACCTGAAGGACCAGCTGCCTGTTCTCCAGCCTGTGACGCTGATCCACTTGCTGCTTCACTGGTGGATGGCTGGGACTGGTCCGTGGCAGTTCTATGAGGGACCGCTCCAGAGGAAGATCCAGGTTCGAGGGTGCTGCTACAGGTTCTGTGAAAAGAAAAGAAAAACATTACTACCAAAAAATAACAGTTGTAAAAGCGCCAAATCCTGTGGAATAGAAAAATTCAGATTAGGGAATACAACACAATGGAATACAACACAAAAATACGTTCTCTGAGCAAGGACAGGCCTCAGGAGATCCAGCACCCGGTGGTATTTGTATTTCCCGATCCTTGCTGCAGCACCACTGCGAACTTGGATCTTCTGTCTCAGGTCTTTGTTGAAGCAATCCTTCATCGAACGCCAACGGGTTTTGACTTTGATCACTGTGAATAGGGAAAAAAAAGAAATTGTTAAACAATGAACTTTTAGGAAGGAATCCCACAACCGTGTGTGATGCGACAAACTCGCAGGAGTTTATCGCATCAAACACGGTTGTGTGATTCCGGTCTTCAGGTTGACTGCCACATCAGACCACACTACAATACTTACGAAAACGCCCCCGGAAGAAGCTGGCGGCGAAACGCGCGTCGGGGTGAGGGGACGCCAGGACCATCCACGCTATAGGTAAAATATACAGCTTATAATTTAAGTTTAGATTCTCACATGTTATGCTATAGCCCATCATGCTCCAGGCCTTACTGCACTTTAATACAGAGAGGTAGCGTTTATAGATATTAGCCTGTATGTTAATTATAACACAGGCTTTTTATGCTACTGATAGTATAAGCTTTGCATGGTCTGGGATGTACAATTGTTTGGGATTTTCTTTATATGTAAATACCTTGTGTGGGGAATTTTTCTTCGTGTATACCTGGCGTCCTCGAGACGGTATTTTGCTTTTTATTGTGTTTTTATATATTGTCACATGTGACTTAATAAAAGTATTGATTTTATATATATTTATTCTGTTGTGGGATCTCTTCTTTGTCCCTGGAATAAACTAGATGGGATTTGGTTGTATAATACTTACGAAAAGCCTTTCTGACATGTGACGTGGCATTGTCCCAGTCATCCATCAGTGCTTGGGCCACCTCATTCCACAGCCGCCGAATCACCACAGCGTCCGAGTGCTGCTGCTCCCGGGAGTCCAACAACGCAACTCGCTCCTGCACCAGGGTGATGAGGAGGTCATTATCTATGTATTCCTCCTCCCATTGTGGGACCTAGAAATGAAAAAAAAATGTTAGAACTATACAACATTAGGGCAGAGACATACTGCCGTATTTCTCGTGCAAGAATCGCATTGTAAAACTCGTACTGGCTGTCGGCTCTCCTGACCTGAGCTTGACAGCTGCATAGTAATCCATCATGCTGTCATGCTAGGGTCAGGAGAGGTGCCGGCCAGTCCATGCAGTGTGATGCGATTATCGCAGGAGGAATACAGCAGTGAATCTCTGTTTTTGGTCGCTCTAGTCAGTCTTCAGCAGTTTGTGACCTGTGGGACCTCTACAGTGTTTCCTGGAGCAATCCAGAAGTCACAACTCAATGTAAGTCTATGAGAGTCAGAACAAGGTCAGAACAATGCTCTCATATACTTACATTGAGAGCTTGCTGTCATCACCTCTGGCTTCTGTTCAGAAGTTGCTGTTACAAGAAGGAAACGATGTGGGACCAAAGCAGTGCTGGGAAGAACTGAAGACGGCGGCTGGTAAATATAAGACTAGTGGCAGGTAACTTAGAATAGTACAATACTCCAGCCCTGAAATGTGCTTTAATTGTACTTCAGCATTGTACTCCAATAACCCCTTTCATTAAGACTGGTGTACATGTAAAGTGTGCGAGAGCAGTAGTCATAACCGAGCTGTTGTCTGCTAAATCTCTGGCACTTTACAGACAAACGGTGTCACAGTCCCAGTGTGCTGTCAAGTGTCGGTTGCATCACACTCACTTGTAGGCCACCACAGGCCTCCGCTACCCCCAGGCTTCCATCCTCAGGAACCACCGCACACAATTCAAGAGACACCGAGCTCTTTACAATAGGCAAATGTTTACTGTTCCATTCAAGTTCATCAGGTGGTGACATATAGTATAAAGCACAGCATTTCACATTTCTTCCTTCCTTAGTACATTACCTCTTCAGCCCTGCTACTTACTCGTCCTGGATTACCTCTAAACCCACTGAATCCATCAGCCTCATGGATTTCCTTCACTTCAGCTGTGCACCTGAGACCGACCACCTGCCCCCTATGTTATTCCATGTCCACAGATCAAAAGATGTCAGAAGCCCAGGCCTGCTCCTGGTTACCTGGCCAGAGCCCTAGGCTCCAGATATTACTGGAATGTTCTGAAATATCCTGGAATCTGCCTAGAACAATTGGCCCACTGCACCTGACCTTGACATTGACACTGCACTTCTCTAACCATCAGCTATCAGAAAGTGCCCCCCTTTTACAACAGTAGTTCCCACCCACGGGACTAGTTATATAATTAACTATTTCCTATCCTATAGACTAAACCTATTGTTCTTATCCTATGCCCTATACTGTTTCTAATCCATTTACTACATAAACCATACTTGTGCTATATTAAAACTAATACTATGCTTACTCTGCACTATACACTACTCCCATTATACATTGACACTTATCGTAGCTGTTTGCATTCATATTAAAGGCAAAAGGCAAATTAAAGGCAAAACATTAACCCTTCTATATCACACTTTACATTACTTATATGCTGTACATTACTGTAACACATTATATAAAATGCACATCACTGTTACATATAATACCGCATGACACTATTCACACAGAGTCGTCAGGGGTAGAAACAGGGTAAGACAGTACACATCCCTACATTCACATGCTAGTCTTAATATATCGGCCTATACAGTATGTCCTCAGCTTAGGCCTCTTTCATACATAATTTTTTTGCCATCAGTCACAATCCGTCTTTTTTGGAAAAAAAGGATCAGCAAATTTTGCTGCTGGAACCATTTTTTTCTCATAGACTTTTATTAGCGACGGAATGTGATGGATGGCCTTCCATTTCATCCGTCGTTTGATGGATCCATCACAAAGTCTTTGTCTGTCAACCAGAGACAATGGATAAAGTAAACTTTGTATGTCGAAAAGTCGGACAGCGACGGATCCTGCGGCGTCCGTCATTGGCTGTAATGGAAGCCCATGGGCGCAGGATCAATTGCTGTCCGTCAAAAGACGCAATCCAGCAACGGATTCCGTTTTTTTTTTTTTAAACTGAAAGAATTTCTATTCTTTTAATTTAACCCATTTTTCCATTCAAGGAATCTCTCTCTCTCATTCTGTTCCTTTAAATTCCTGTGGCAGCTCCTTCGACGGATCCGTCAAAAAAACGGACCCAGTGCATTTTTTTTACAACCTGCACAGGATCCGTCTTTTCAACACTTTGACGGATTGTGACTGATTCTAAAAAACTGATGTGTGAAAGAGGCCTAAGTAAGAAAACTGTTCTTAATTAAAGCATAAGGGGAAAAATACACTTATGATTTAATTTTTCCGTTCAGTGGAGAAATAACCATTTTTGTCCTGCTATAAAAATCCACTCTTGTATTTCACACATTCCTTTGCATTTGGTTAAAATTATTGTTTTTATGATACTTTTCCTGTGCAAAGGAAAAAAGTAGATATGTTTTGAATTCGCATAAATTAGTGAAATACTTTCTACAATGTCCCTTTTTTTTCAGTAGCTATGATTTATTTATTATTCTTTGGGAAAATCTTACTCAGTATTGAATGCTATCAGAAGAGAGTCCCTGTGCAGGAATAATGTTTGGGCCATTTACAGACCAATAGCTTCATAATGCAAGTTCTACCTGCTTTGGAGGTGGCAGTGACCCAATTACCTCTTGTACCCCTGCTTGGCTGCACAGGTTGCACCAATGATATGTCCGCCCTTGGTCTTATTAGTAAAAGCATTAAGTAAGTGAACTTGACCTTTTTACTCTAGGTCTACTAACATGTCTTTGCTTAGCTTCAAGGCTATATCAGCAGACTATGAGACATAGACATAAATAAAATATTTTCATTCTGGACACGTATTCAGTTTATCAATAAATGAAATATCAGGATATAAAGCCAATAATTAAATGATTCTCAGGAGATACAATATTATTATTCGATAATCATGAAGATTAATAATAACTTGTGATATGTGAATGCATTTTCATTAAAAATGCTGTCTGAAACAAGGCCTTTCACACATGCTTTGTTCCTTTGTATCCCTGGGGCTTGATAAATAGACCTCTGTCCCTGAAAAGGTCTTATTAATAACGAAAGCAGCATTGAATAGTGAGAGTCATTGAGAGCGAATCATGGGAATTACAGTTGAAATGTATTATCATATATTAACTCATAAATAGCTGTATTCTGTAAACTGAATTACGACACTCAGCAGACAACGCAAACCTCAGGCAGTGGGACAAAAAAAAACTTGAATCAAACATGTCTTGGTAATCAACCATCAGATCAAGAGATGTTCATTGCTAAAATTGATCTGGACAGCTTTGTACTTTGTACTATTTAGGCTAGTTTCACATTTGGATTTAAATCCGCAGCGTTTAAAACGCGTCCGCAAGTGGTGGAAAAAACGCATATAAATGTGTACAAACGCGGCGTTTTTTAGATGCATGCGGTATCGCATGCGGTTAAAAAAACGCAGCGTTTGTACGCGTTTATATGCGTTTTTTCCTGCATTTGCGTTTTTGGTGCGCATGATGTGAAATTTCACAAGAGAAAAATCTAGACAACCAGACACCGCCAATGGGACTACAGGGGGCGTGTATTATGGAATCTCTATATATAGACCCTTGAACAGCTGAAATGTTCAGATTTTGCTCCTGTATGCTGTGTCATAATGGATCTTCGCATAGAGAGCTTTTATTTCAACCTGGATTTAAGCATCAAGCTTTTTCTTGCCTGTGCGTTTGCTTGGGAGCAAGACAGAAATCGCGAAAGATGGAGAAGGAGACAACGTAGGCGTTTTTGGAGACACCCCATTATCGAACTATGTGAGAGCCGTGGAGCCTATCACACTCTGTATGCCGAGCTTAATGCCAACCCGGAGAAATTGGATGAATATACAAGGATGTCGCAAGGCTCATTCCGGGATTTGCTTGCTCATGTCCAAGGAGCCATACGGAGACAGGACACCTAGCTCCGTAGAGCGATTCCACCGGAGGAACATCTGCTGGTTACATTAATATACGTTCCAAATCTAAAACAATGACAGTCCAAATTTTGTGTTTTCTGACATGTATGTTTTGGGTATTTTCCTTTCTTTCTTTAGCGTAACCACACCATAAATAGAATAGTTTGTAATTTTTTGGGGGTTTCTTTTTCTTACAGATTTCTGGCAACTGGAGAGAGTTTATCATCCCTCCACTTCCAATACCGGCTTGGAATATCCACCCTGTCCGGAATAGTTGCGGACACCTGCCGGGCTTTGTGGAATGTACTCCGGGATGAGTTTATACCCCTACCCACCTTGGACATGTGGCTTGAAATTGCGGAAAAATTCTGGAGTGTGTGTGATTTCCCCAACTGTTTAGGAGCGGTGGATGGAAAGCACATCCGCATTATCAAACCTGCCAGAACAGGATCAGAGTATTTCAACTACAAAAAATATTTTTCTGTTGTGCTCATGGCAATAGCCGATGCTAACTGTCGCTTCATCGCCGTGGACATTGGAGCTTTTAGCCGTGGCAACGATTCCCAGACTTTCAAGAACTCGGATATGGGCCGCCGTGTGTATGGCAAAAATTTCAATTTTCCACCGCCACAACCTCTCCCCAACACTCAAGGTCCACCGATGCCATTTGTTATGGTTGGGGATGAGGCCTTTCAGATGTGTGAAAACCTACTGAAGCCATATTCCAGTCGGGACTTGAACCACACTAGAAGGATCTTTAACTACAGACTGACCAGGGCCCGAAGAACAGTAGAGTGTTTGGCATTCTGGTCTCTAAATGGCAAATTCTTGCATCAGCCATAAATCTAAAAGTGGAAACAGTCAACGAGGTGGTCAAAGCCTGTGTGGTTCTACACAATTATATAATGGCTAAGGAGCAACCCAACATTGAACTGGATGAACCAGTTGCACACCCACTGCCTGATTTCCAGCATCACCCACTGCGGTCAACTGCAGCAGTTGGCAGGGGCGGATTATAAGAGGGTCAATCTGGGCGGTAGCCCAGGGCCCAGTGGTGTGGGGGGGCCCTGAGCTACCGCACAGATTGCCCGCCGGCCGCCACAATCAGGGCATTACTGCACGTGCCCATCAGACTGGCCGGGCATATCATTTATGGGCCCGGACCCGGTGGGCAGAGAGAGGGGGCCCGCATCGGGCCCCATCTCATCTGCTCACCGGGCCCCTACCGGCGGTTTCCTATTGACGTGCGGGCACATGCCCGCAAGTTAATAGTTAACAACAGCCACCAGCCAATTGGAGGTTGGCAGCTGAAGTCGGCCGCAGGCGCAGAACACACGTCGCTGTCGTCTGACGTCATTGTCAGTCGCCGGCGAGTCCACGCTGCTGGAGGGAGCTCGCCGCCTGGAGTGCTGGTCAGGTGAGGAGAACTCTTTTTTTTTTTTTTTGAGAATGGCAATCTGGGGGGCCCGGGGCAGTATGCTGGAGACACTGGGGCAGATTGCTGGAGACACTGGGTGCAATGCTGTAGACACTGGGGGCAATGCTGGAGACACTAGGGGCAATGCTGGAGACACTGAGGGCAATGCTGGAGACACTGGGGGCAATGCTGGAGACACTGGGGGCAATGCTGGAGACACTGGGGCAGATTGCTGGACACACTGGGGGCAATGCTGGAGGACACACTGGGTCAAATGATTGCTGGAGACACTGGGGGCAATGCTGGAGACACTGGGGGCAATGCTGGAGACACTGGGGACAATGCTGGAGACACTGGGGGCAATGCTGGAGACACTGGGGCAGATTGCTGGACACACTGGGGGCAATGCTGGAGGACACACTGGGGCAGATGATTGCTGGACACACTGGGGGCAATGCTGGAGACACTGGGACAATGCTGGAGACACTGGGGGCAATGCCAGAGACACTGGGGGCAATGCTGGAGACACTGGGGGCAATGCTGGAGGACACACTGGGGCAGATGATTGCTGGAGACACTGGGGGCAATGCTGGAGACACTGGGGCAATGCTGGAGACACTGGGGCAGATTGCTGGACACACTGGGGGCAATGCTGGAGGACACACTGGGGCAGATGATTGCTGGACACACTGGGGCAATGCTGGAGAAACTGGGGCAATGCTGGTGCAGCGCCCCAGAGTCCTGGTCATTGCAGTACTGATGCTCTGCCGCTAAGGGGGCTATGGTACGTCTGATGGCACTGAAGGAGTTCTTCTGACCAGGTATCACAGTCACCAATACACTTCACAGTCTGGCCTCCAGGGGGAGCTAAGGGTTGTATGTATTAGGCCACTCCTCACAATCTGGTAAAACTGGGGGTTAGGCAGAAAGTTAGAAAGAAAGCTGACTGGGTTGGAACCAGGCAACACCTTGTGGCAGAGGGTGTTGTAGGGGAAGATTCAGAGGGGTCCCTGTCAGGGGTGGGATCCTAACAGAGGCCTAGCAACCAGAGAGAACGTTACGGGACCGCGCCTGCACGATATAGCGGCGGTGCCCCAAGAAAGGACAAGAAGCGAGATTTATTGTGCTGAGTGAGAAACGAGATCAACGCAACAAGGAGAATACCAGTAGGAGTCGTGCTGTAAGACGAGGCAACATCCTACTGAGGCGCGTAACCGGTGGCCGGAACGCCGAGGAAGTATAGAGCTCCAGGCCAAACTTCAAACCTACGGCAGGACAGTCAGTTATAGGCGGGCTGTCTCACCCAATTGACCTAGGAAGACACAGGGGGTAACAACAGGAGTGGGGCGACGCTAGAGTCCCGGAAGAGCTCCGAGCCTCCCCGTCATATGGGTGCGTCCTAACCATAAGATCTGGGGGACATGGAAGAACATCAGAATCGAGTTGTGAGGGAACACGAGAAACAGACACAACAGTTGTGGGGACTATCCCGTAAGCACAGCAGGGGAGGACCACAACACACAAGTGCTAGAAGGTAGGCACAGATTTCCACCTGCAAAGGGAGCTCTGGATGTGCCAACGGACCGGCCAGGCTTGCGCAGCCCGGTTAACCGTATTCCGGATTGAGAATCCTGAAGCCTTCAGTAAAGAGGTAAAGAGACTGCAACCTGGTGTCCTCGTTATTTACTGCAACCTGCACCGCACCACCACAACATCATCACCATCACGCACACCTATTATTGGGCGCCCCTCAGCAGGGTCACAGACCGGGTCTAGCCACCGTGACAACCCCAGTACAGAGACTCAGAGGCCTGGTACCGGGTACCCCTCGGCCCTGCGGCAGTGGGGGCGCTGCACTGGACATACTGGGGCAGATTTTGGACACACTGAGGTTAATATGCTGGACACACTGGGGGTAATATGTTGGACACACTGGGGCAGATTGCTGGACACACTGTCTGGGGGCAATGCTGGACACTCTGGGGCAATATGCTGGACATACTGGGGCAGATTGTTGAACACACTGTCTGGGGCAATGCTGGACATAGTGGCTAATTAAGGGATATTATTACTGCAGTGATGTATTTATTTTATTTTTTGAGTATACTTTTTTAAATGGGGTGCGGTCCTGTTACTGTGCAGAGTGACACTATGTCGCCTTTTTTTCTTCATGTGGTGTAATGTAGAAGTTGGGAAAAATTAAGTAATGTGTTCTGCAAGCGGAGCTCAAGATAACGGTGCTATTTCCTGCAGAAACGAGTCCTGGCTGGAAGAAATTATGGCGGTCTTTGCTGGATGAAAGATGAAGGACTTCACCTAGAGACATCACTGGTGAGTCAGTGTTACCTATACACTGACACTATACACTGAATACTATATACAGAGCTCCTGTGTATAATACCACTAGTGATCACTGTATTACCTCTACACAGACACTGCATACTAAGTACAGATCTCCTGTGAATACTGGGACTTATGGTGATAGTATTGTGTTATGTTTTTTTATTACTGATCAGTATTGTAGTATTCATTCACTATGTGGTGGTAATATGTGGTCTGGAAATGGTGTTGCAGTATTTGTCCCTTGTATGTGCTATTTGGTCACCAAGTGGTGGTAATATGTGGTCTTGACATGGTGTGGTGGTATTTGTTCCTTGTATGTGATATTGGTCATTTTAAAAATTGATAAATAAATATAAATTTACCTACCGTATTTTTCGGACTATAAGATGCACCGGACCATAAGGCGCACCCCAAATTTGGGGTGAAAATTGCAGAAAAAAAGATTTTTTATAAGATGGGGGTCCGTCTTATTGTCTGAATTTACAGTATCTTACCTGAGGGCTGGCGGTGGCGGAGCAGGGTCACAAGAGGCATGGTGTCGGCAGAGGTGGGGTGATGCGGTACGGCGTGCACCTGAGCAGGGTCCCTTCCTGCTTAGGTGGGCAATGCCACGGCCTGGTGTCCATGGGAGGGTTGCAGCAGTGGTTACCGGCACAGGTGCTGGGATGAGGAGGCGCAGTGAGAGGTATGGCGTGAGAGGGGTCCCTTTCCCCGGTGAGGTGATGCAGCAGCCCGGTAATGCAGCAGAGCCGGGTGAATCCTGTTGTTACCGGTGGTGGCGGCCATCTTCCTGGGGCCGCGCGTGCGCAGATGGAGCGCTCTGCTGCCCGGGGCTTCAGGAAAATGGCCGCGGGATGCCGCGCATGCGCAGATGGAGCGCTCTGCTGCCCGGGGCTTCAGGAAAATGGCCGCGGGATGCCGCGCGTGCGCAGATGGGGATCGCGGCGGCCATTTTCCTGAAGCCGAGTTCGCATATCGGCTTCAGGAAAATGGCCACCGCGATCCCCATCTGCGCACGCGCTGCATCCCGCGGCCATTTTCCTGAAGCTCCGGGCAGCTGAGCGCTCCATCTGCGCATGCGCGGCCCCAGGAAGATGGCCGCCACCACCGGTAACAACAGGATTCACCCGGCTCTGCTGCATTACTGGGCTGCTGCATCACCTCACCGGGGAAAGGGACCCCGCTCACTGTGCCTCCTCATCCCCGCACCTCTGCCGCCACACCTCGGCCGCCGCACCTCTGCCGCCACGGTAAACCTGCATTGCGACTATTAGACGCACCCCCCATTTTCCCCCCTTTTTTGGGGGGGAAAAAGTGCGTCTTGTAGTCCGAAAAATACGGTAAATTGTATTGCATATTTCAACAAATATTTAATAGGTTACAGTAGAGTAGGGCCCGGCCATTTTTCTGGAATAATCTGGTTCAGGTATAACATGACCCCCATCACATGACCCCCGGGGGCCCACAGTGTCTGAACAGCCTGGGGCCCTGGCTGCCCTTAATCCACCCCTGGCAGTTGGTCACATGCGGGACCAATTTGCTGCCTTTTTTGATTCAGATATTGGACGTGTGTCATGGCAGGACAATGTTGTGTAAATGTCCTGTTGTAGTTCGATCTGTACCAGTAATTTTCTGCAATGATAATAATATTTCTCATTAATAAACTTTATTTTTGGTTGTGTTGACCGTGTCTCCTATGTATTTCCTCTACAAACCAAGGCTGTCCTAAAACTAGCAGTATTTGGTCTGTATTTAATATCAGTATTTGTAATCCAAAACCAGGAGTGGATGATAGAGGTAGAGGTGATAGTTATTATATTAATATCAGAATTTACTTCTAATTGTTCCACTCCTTGTTTTGGCTTACAAATACTGATAAAAAACACTAACCACATACTGCTAGTGTTATGGCAGCCATGTTGCTTTATTTAAGCTTGTTGATGTCTTTGCGTCCTGATTCTGTTCTGCTTTATCCATCGGACACAGACTGAGGAGATAATGACTGTCACACTAAAGAGATCTATACTCATCAAGTCAGGTGTCAGAAATAATGAATTCATGATGCACATATAAGCTTCATGAATTCACTACTTCTGACACCTGTGCAGGTGAGCATAGATATGCAGTGTGTGGCCACCATCTTCCCTTCAATTTGTGTGTAATAGATTATGTACAAAGAAGAGAAAATGGTGGTTATACAAGACAGTTCTATACTCACCAGGTCAGGTGTCCCAACTAATGAGTTTTTTGACACCTGACCTGTTCAGTAGAGGTCTGCACTGTATTTCCACCATTGTCTCTTCAGACTGCCACACTAGTCACAGACTAAGCAGAAAGAAGAGATTATGGAGATACATCTAATATTTTTGGGCCCACCTCATATCTGTATACTAAAGACACACAAAGCTGCAGTCTTTTTTTTTATAACTACTGGAGATATGATGTGGCCCAAAAAGTAAGTGTGTGGCGAAGTTTCTTAGTTGGCGCACGGTGTGTGTTGCCGGCGGCGATAGATACAATAAACCAAACCTAATTTGGGCAAATCAAATTGTATTTATTTTTTACAACCAAAAAACTTTATTTAACTGCGCCGGCTTGGGGTAGAGTGATGTAAACGTGGAGTTTGAAGCACTGAGGCCTGGCTAACCGTGGACGACGCAGAGGTGGCAGGAGAAGGGGCAATGAAACTACTGGGGTCTGGTAGTTCGGGGATGGGGCTTGACACATGAGAGGCTTGAGATGCACTGGAAGGGTGAGACAAACCTAAAATTACAGACACATTGGGAGGTGAAGGGGAGGAATGCTAAGAGTCCTCTGTTTTTTTTTGTGTGTGTTTTTTTTGTTTGCCTGGTTGTGGGAGGTCTTGGTGGGCTCATATGGCGTGGTGTGATGGTGGGTGACCTTTCAGGGTCCGGCTGCACTGTGTCAGAGTCCATTGTGCTCATAGAGCGTGCAGCCATGCCAGAGTCCATAGTGCTCGTAGAGTGTGCAGCCATGCCAGAGTCCATAGTGCTCGTAGAGCGTGCAGCCATGCCAGAGTCCATAGTGCTCATAGAGTGTGCAGCCATGCCAAAGTCCATAGTGCTCGTAGAGCGTGCAGCCATGCCAGAGTCCATAGTGCTCGTAGAGTGTGCAGCCATGCCAGAGTCCATAGCGCTCGTAGAGCGGAAGGCCATGCCAGGGTCCTGCTGCATCGTGGTGGTGGCAGTACGGAAGGCCATGCCAGGGTCCTGCTGCATCGTGGTGGTGGCAGTACGGAAGGCCATGCCAGGGTCCTGCTGCATCGTGGTGGTGGCGGTACAGAAGGCCATGCCAGGGTCCTGCTGCATCGTGGTGGTGGTACGGAAGGCCATGCCAGGGTCCTGCTGCATCGTGGTGTCAGTGGAGGAGGTCCAAGCAGGAGCAGCGGTTGTCATGGTGGTGGCGGTGGGATGTCCAACTGCACTCAGCATGGTGGTGGTGCTGTAGTGATATCCGGCTATGGAAGGAATTGAGGTGGCCGTGTAGTGGTATGCAGCAGAGGTCGGCATTGAGGTCAATCGTGACAGTGAAGGCACAGGTGGATATGCCGACACTGTCTGCTGGAAATACCGACTCTGCTGCATAGCCTGCACATAAGCAGCATTGCAGGCCTGCATGACACTCAGCTGGAGATCAGGAGTAAGGTGTTCCAACATGCCCTGCTCAATTTGGTTAAAAAAATGATGTGCTGGCCTCTGGAGGTCGGCTTTGACTTGGTCAAGGCTTGTGCTGATCTCCTGGATATGTGCATTCAAGAGGCTATGTGAAACATCCATTCAGTCACCCAAAGCCTTGATTGCTTTGTGAAAAACCGAGCTCAAGTGCAAAAACTCGGGCATGAGTGACCTGTCCGAAGCCCTCTGCCGCTGCCGGGAGGAGCCCAAAAAAAGGGGCAGTGGAAGAGGACTCCGAAAGGGGAAGACCTGTTGGCCAGCTCCCTGGTCTCCAGTTAGTGTGGAAGGCCCACTTGCTGCTGCGCTGCTGGATGGCTTGGACGGGTCCGTGGCTGTCGGATGAAGGACCGCTCCAGAACCTGGGCCAACAGTAGTGCTGTATGTGCTGTGAAAAAATGAAAAAGAAAATTAATACCAAATATTAACCAGACGCAAAATCCTGTGGAATATAAAAATACAGATTATGGCAATACAATACAACCTAATGCACGTGATACTTACGTTCTCTGGGCAAGGGCCGGTCTTAAAAATGCCAGAACTCGATGGTATTTGTATCCTCTGATCCTTGCTCCTGAACCACTGGGAACACGGCTCTCTTGACGCAGGTCCTTGTTGAAGCGGTCCTTCATCGAACGCCAACGTGTTTTGACTTTGGCCACTGTTAAAAAAAAATTGTGGTCAGAAAAAGGACTTTTGGCCATGCTCACACAACTGTGTGTGATGACAGAAACTCCAGAGAGTTTCTTTCATCACACACAGTCTAGTGAGCATGGCCAAGGTCTCTGCTGCTTCACACTGCAGTGCAATACTTACCAAATGCATTTCGGACCTGTGTCGGGGCATTGTCCCAGCCATCCCACATCTCTTTGGCCACCTCATTCCATAAGTGCCGGATCATGACGTTGTTTGAGTGCAGTGGATTCTGGGTGTCCCACAACGGTACTCGCTCCTGGACCAGCGAGATGAGAAGGTCATTCTCAATAAGATCATCCTCCCGTTGTGAAACCTAAAAATTAAATAAAGTCATTAAAGTTTGCTCAATTAACATAAGGAAAAGAAAGAAAAATATGCTGAGAAATGGCATGAATAGGAAAGTCAACATACAAAAGGATTCCAGAAGAAAAAAGTTAAGAAATACGAATGGGAAGAAAGGAAGATTCAAGATAACAGTCAGCCTTGTATATGTACCCGCTGCCGTCTTTCCACCGGACCTTGACTCCGCTGCTCCTGCCCTGTCTCTGCTGCAGTAGAAGAAGAGTTCTAAAAAAAAGAAAAATTCAATTTGTCACATGTGTAGATGTGACAGTGAATACTTACCAATCTGACGAGGCAAGTACTCACCTCACTGACATGCTCGACTTCAGACGGCCCAGGAAGAAACTCCTCATGGGAAGAATCCGAAGAAGGCATTCTGATGCATGTAGAAAGAAAGAAATGGCAGAAATTAGGACATGTAGAGAAAGAAAATAGAAAATAAAGTCATTGGTTAGGATATACTCACATTGTTCAGAGGCTTGTTTTCTCCAAGGTGCTGTGGTCTGTCTGCTCTGCTTGGCTGTCTGCTGAGAAGTGACCTGCAACTGTCCACACCCTCCCTTTATCACCTTGTATGTGGGGGGTGGCTTATCAGTGTCTAGACATGTTTTTCTCTTGTGGAACGCATGCGTTCATGAGCGCAACCAAACGCATGTGCTTGTAAACGCATGCGTTCATATAGACAGCAATGCGTTTTTTTGTCGCAATCCTTGCGCAATCGACCACATGCGTTACCAGGTGGCAAATTGACGCCTCTAAAAATTACTACATGTTGCATTTCCACTCCAAGCCGCAAACGACGAAACAACGCATGCGTCGTCAAACGCTGCAAAACGCGAAAAAGCAAAAACGCATGCGTCCCTAATGTTAAATATAGGAATACAAAACGCATGCGGATATATGAGGTACAAACGTTGCGGACACAACCGCAAATGTGAAACCAGCCTAAGTCTTGGGATGTACAGTCATCTGTTGTGATCTGTAAGTTATGGCTCAACAGGCATATTTGGCTGTGAGCAGCATAGAAATCCTGGAATTACTAAAGCTCATGAGCAATGGTAATATGTTGCTATAGAAGAAGAATCATAGATTTCTTACATGGTCTTAATGAGAATGCGTCAGCATAAAGTGACATTGCTGCAATTTTTTAAATATATTTGAAAGTATTTGTGCTGATGTTTTTTATTTGTATGTGAAAGTCTAGATAAAAAATTAACATTTTTCGGTTTTCATATCACCTCCTCTTAATTTTTATTTATGACATTAACACATAGCTACAATGCTGCCTCTGCATCAACATAAGGCTAAGGTCTTACTCAGTCTCACAGAAAATTCTTCTTTATTCAGCACCTTTAAGACATGTAACATGTAAATATGCCTTTACTGAGGGATGGATACTGCTGGCCAAAATCTCGTGAAACATGACCCCATCCATCCTCTCTTTAATACGATGCAGTCATCCTGTCCCCTTTGCAGAAAAGCACTCCCAAAGTATGATGTTTCACCAACCATGATTCACAGTTGGGACAGTATTCTTGAGGTTGTACTCATCCTTCTTATTCCTCCAAATACGGCAAGTGGAGTTGATACCAAAAAGTTCTTTTTTGGTCTCATCTGACCACATGCCCTTCTCCCATGCCTCCTCTGGATCATGCAGATGGTCATTGGCGAATGTCAAACAAGCCTGGGCATGTGTTGGCGTGAGCAGGGGGACTTGGCGTGCCCTGCAGGATTTTAATCCATGATGGAGTAGTGTGCTACTAATGGTAATGTTTGAGACGGTGGTCCCAGCTCTCTTCAGGTCATTGACTAGGTCCTCCCATGTAGTTCTGGGCTGATTCCTGACCTTTCTCAAAATCATCCTTACCCTGTGAGGAGAGATCTTACATGGAGCCGCAGCCTGAGGAAAACTGACAGTGTTGTGTTTTTTCCATTTTCTAACAATTGTGCAAACAGTTGTTGCCTTCGCACCAAGCTGCTTGCCTATTGTCATGTAGCCCATCCCAGCTTAGTGCAGGCGTACAATTTTGTGCCTGGTGTCCTAGGACAGCTCTTTTTTTCTTGGCCATGGTGGAGAGATTGGAGTGTGATTGCGTATGTGGACAAGTGTCCTTTAAATAAATAACGAGTTCAAACAGGTGCAATTAATAAAGATAATGAATACACAGTAGGAGGAATCCTTAACCCCTTCACCCCCAAGGGTGGTTTGCACGTTAATGACCGGGCCAATTTTTACAATTCTGACCACTGTCCCACTGACCACATTCAAGAAGTTTATTAACCCTTCAGGTGTTTCACAGGAATTTTTGGAATGTTTAAATAAAAATGAACATTTAACTTTTTTTCACACAAAATTTATTTCAGCTCCAATTTGTTTTATTTTACCAAGGGTAACAGGAGAAAATGGACCCCCAAAGTTGTTGTACAATTTGTCCTGAGTACGATGATACCCCATATGTGGGTGTAAACCATTGTTTAGGCGCATGGCAGAGCTTGGAAGGGAAGGAGCGCCATTTGACTTTTCAATGCAAAATTGACTGGAATTGAGATGGGACGCCATGTTGCGTTTGGAGAGCCCCTGATGTGCCTAAACATTGAAACTCCCTACAAGTGACACCATTTTGGAAAGTAGACCCCCTAAGGAACTTATCTAGATGTGTGGTGAGCACTTTGACCCACCAAGTGCTTCACAGAAGTTTATAATGCAGAGCCGTAAAAATAAAAAATCATATTTTTTCACAAAAATGATCTTTTCGCCCCCAATTTTTTATTTTCCCAAGGGTAAGAGAAGAAATTGGACCCCAAAAAATGTTGTGCAATTTGTCCTGAGTACGCTGATACCCCATATGTGGGTGTAAACCATTGTTTGGGCGCATGGCAGAGCTTGGAAGGGAAGGAGCGCCATTTGACTTTTCAATGCAAAATTGACTGGAATTGAGATGGGACGCCATGTTGCGTTTGGAGAGCCCCTGATGTGCCTAAACATTGAAACTCCCTACAAGTGACACCATTTTGGAAAGTAGACCCCCTAAGGAACTTATCTAGATGTGTGGTGAGCACTTTGACCCACCAAGTGCTTCACAGAAGTTTATAATGCAGAGCCGTAAAAATAAAAAATCATATTTTTTCACAAAAATGATCTTTTTGCCCCCAATTTTTTATTTTCCCAAGGGTAAGAGAAGAAATTGGACCCCAAAAAATGTTGTGCAATTTGTCCTGAGTACGCTGATACCCCATATGTGGGTGTAAACCATTGTTTGGGCGCATGGCAGAGCTTGGAAGGGAAGGAGCGCCATTTGACTTTTCAATGCAAAATTGACTGGAATTGAGATGGGACGCCATGTTGCGTTTGGAGAGCCCCTGATGTGCCTAAACATTGAAACTCCCTACAAGTGACACCATTTTGGAAAGTAGACCCCCTAAGGAACTTATCTAGATGTGTGGTGAGCACTTTGACCCACCAAGTGCTTCACAGAAGTTTATAATGCAGAGCCGTAAAAATAAAAAATCATATTTTTTTCACAAAAATGATCTTTTTGCCCCCAATTTTTTATTTTCCCAAGGGTAAGAGAAGAAATTGGACCCCAAAAAATGTTGTGCAATTTGTCCTGAGTACGCTGATACCCCATATGTGGGTGTAAACCATTGTTTGGGCGCATGGCAGAGCTTGGAAGGGAAGGAGCGCCATTTGACTTTTCAATGCAAAATTGACTGGAATTGAGATGGGACGCCATGTTGCGTTTGGAGAGCCCCTGATGTGCCTAAACATTGAAACTCCCTACAAGTGACACCATTTTGGAAAGTAGACCCCCTAAGGAACTTATCTAGATGTGTTTTGAGAGCTTTGAACCCCCAAGTGTTTCACTACAGATTATAACGCAGAGCCGTGAAAATAATTTTTTTTTTTTTTCTCAAAAATGATTTTTTAGCCCCCAGCTTTGTATTTTTACAAGGGTAACAGAATAAATTGGACCCCAAAATTTGTTTTCCAATTTGTCCTGAGTACGCTGATACCCCATATGTGGGGGGGAACCACTGTTTGGGCGCATGACAGAGCTCGGAAGGGAAGGAGCGCCATTTGGAATGCAGACTTAAATGGATTGGTCAGCAGCCGTCACGTTGCATTTGCAGAGCCCCTGATGTACCCAAACAGTACAAACCCCCCACAAGTGACCCCATATTGGAAACTAGACCTCCCAAGGAACTTATCTAGATGTGTTTTGAGAACTTTGAACCCCCAAGTGTTTCACTAAAGTTTATAGCGCAAAGCCGTGAAAATAAAAATTCTTTTTTTTTTTTCACAAAAATGATTTTTTAGCCCCCAGTTTTGTATTTTCACAAGGGTAACAGGATAAATTAGACCCCAAAAGTTGTTGTCCAATTTGTCCTGAGTACGCTGATACCCCATATGTCGGGGGGAACCACTGTTTGGGCGCATGACAGAGCTCGGAAGGGAAGGAGCGCCATTTGGAATGCAGCCTTAAATGGATTGGTCTGCAGGCGTCACGTTGCATTTGCAGAGCCCCTGATGTACCCAAACAGTACAAACCCCCCACAAGTGACCCCATATTGGAAACTAGACCTCCCAAGGAACTTATCTAGATGTGTTGTGAGAACTTTGAACCCCCAAGTGTTTCACTACAGTTTATAATGCAGAGCCGTGAAAATAAAACATCTTTTTTTTCCCACAAAAATGATTTTTAGCCCCCCAAATTTTTATTTTCCTAAGGATAACAAGAGAACTTGGACCCCAGAAGTTGTTGTTCAATTTGTCCCGAGTACGCTGATAACACATATGTTGGGGTAAACCCCTTTTTGGGCGCACGGGAGAGCTCGGAAGGGAAGGAGCACTGTTTTACTTTTTCAACGCAGAATTGGCTGGAATTGAGATTGGACGCCATGTCGCGCTTGGAGAGCCCCTGATGTGCCTGGACAGTGGAAACCCCCCAATTCTACCTGAAACCCTAACCCAAACACACCCCTAACCCTAATCCCAACGGTAACCCTAACCACACCCCTAGCCCTGACACACCCATAATTCTAATCCCAACCCTAATCCAAACGTAAATGTAATCCAAACCCTAACCCTAACTTTAGCCCCAACCCTAACTTTAGCCCCAACCCTAACTTTACCTCCAACCCTAGCCCTAACCCTACCCCTAACCCTAACCCTAAACGTGACTGAAATACGTGGCACTGAAATACGTGGCACTGAAATACGTGGCACTGAAATACGTGGCACTGAAATACGTGGCACTGAAATACGTGGCACTGAAATACGTGATACGTGGCACTTAAATACGTGGCACTGAAACACGTGGCACTGAAATACGTGGCACTGAAATACGTGGCACTGAAATACGTGGCACTGAAATATGTGATATGTGGCACTTAAATACGTGGCACTGAAATACGTGGCACTGAAATACGTGGCACTGAAATACGTGGCACTGAAATATGTGATACGTGGCACTTAAATACGTGGCACTGAAACACGTGGCACTGAAATACGTGATACGTGGCACTGAAATACGTGGCACTGAAATACGTGGCACTGAAATACGTGGCACTGAAATACGTGCAACTGAAATACGTGGTACTAAAATATGTGGCACTGAAATACGTGATACGTGGCACTGAAATACGTGGCACTGAAACACGTGCCACTGAAATACGTGATACGTGGCACTGAAATACATGGCACTGAAATACGTGGCACTGAAATACGTGGCACTGAAATACGTGGCACTGAAATACGTGGCACTATGACTGTCAGAAAATGTTCATTAAACGGTTAGGGGTGAGGTTAGGGGTAGAGTTAGGGTTAGGGTTTGGATCCCTTTATCACCTTGATGGTGGTGGGTGGCTTTTCAGTGTGTTTTCTGTTTTTTTCGATAAAAATGCATGCGTTTTTAACGGAAACAAACGCATGTGCTTAAAAACGCAAGAAAATACTGCAGGTTGTATTTCTGAAAATGAACGCATGCAGAAAAAAACCGCATGCGTTTGAAAACGCGACCAAACGCGTACAAAAAAACCGCATGCGTTTTCAATGTTAAATATAGGGAAAAAACGCATGCGTTGTTTTGTGCAAAAAACGCTGCAGACAAAAACGGAAGTGTGAAACCAGCGACGCTTTTTATAGCAAAAAAGTTTTTGCGTCTCCACATTTTGAGAGCTATAATTTTTCCACATTTGCTCCACAGAGTCATGTGAGGTCTTGTTTTTTGCGGGACGAGTTGACGTTTTTATTGGTAACATTTTCGGACACGTGACCGTTTTTGATCGCTTTTTATTCCGATTTTTGTGAGGCAGAATGACCAAAAACCTGCTATTCATGAATTTCTTTTGGGAGAGGCGTTTATACCGTTCCGGGTTTGGTAAAATTGATAAAGCAGTTTTATTCGTCGGGTCAGTACGATTACAGCGATATCTCATTTATATCATTTTTTTTATGTTTTGGCGCTTTTATACGATAAAAACTATTTTATAGAAAAAATAATTATTTTGGTATCGCTTTATTCTCAGGACTATAACTTTTTTATTTTTTTGCTGATGATGCTGTATGGCGGCTTGTTTTTTGCGGGACAAGATGACGTTTTCAGCGGTACCATGGATATTTATATCAGTCTTTTTGATCGCGTGTTATTCCACTTTTTGTTCGGCGGTATGGTAATAAAGCGTTGTTTTTTGCCTCGTTTTTTTTTTTTTTCTTCTTACGGTGTTTACTGAAGGGGTTAACTAGTGTGGCAGTTTTATAGGTTGGGTCGTTACGGACGTGGCGATACTAAATATGTGTACTTTTATTGTTTTTTTTTTTATTATTTAGATAAAGAAATGTATTTATGGGAATAATATATTTTTTTTTTTTTCATTATTTTGGAATATTTTTTTTTATTTTTTTTTACACATTTGGAAATTTTTTTTTTTACTTTTTTACTTTGCCCCAGGGGGGGACAATACAGATCGGTGATCTGTCAGTTTGCATAGCACTCTGACAGATCACCGATCTGATTGAAGTGCAGGCTGCTTCACAGTGCCTGCTCTGAGCAGGCGTCTGTGAAGCCACCTCCCTCCCTACAGGACCCGGATCCGCGGCCATCTTGGATCCGGGTCTGGAGCAGGCAGGGAGGGAGGTAAGACCCTCGCAGCAACGCGATCACATCGCGTTGCTGCGGGGGGCTCAGGGAAGCCCGCAGGGAGCCCTCTCCCTGCGCGATGCTTCCCTGCATCGCCGGCACATCGCGATCATGTTTGATCGCGGTGTGCCGGGGGTTAATGTGCCGGGGGCGGTCCGTGACCGCTCCTGGCACATAGTGCCGGATGTCAGCTGCGATATGCAGCCGACACCCGGCCGCGATCGGCCGCGCTCCCCCCGTGAGCGCGGCCGATCGGCTATGACGTACTATCCCGTCGGCGGTCATACGGGCCCACCCCACCTCGACGGGATAGTACGTCAAATGTCGGGAAGGGGTTAAAGAAAAATTAACAAAAATTAATCAAAATTAATTATTTTAAAATCATACAATGTGATTTTCTGTTTTTTTGTTTTTAGATTCTGTATCTCACAGTTGAAGTGTACCTACGATAAAAATTACAGCTCTCTAGCTCTCTCCACTGTTTGTAGGTAGAAAAATGTGCAAATTCAGCAGTGTATTAAATACTTGTTTTCTCAACTGTATGCCCCCCAATGTGGGCCCCTTCCTGGTATATACAGTGCCTTGCGAAAGTATTTGGCCCCTGTATCTTTTAAACCTTTTCCCACATATCATGCTTCAAATACTAAATACTAAATGTAGATATTTGGTGAAGAATCAACACCAAATGGAACACAATTGTGAATTTGAACGAAATTTATTGGTTATTTTACATTTTTGTGGAAATTCAAAAACTGAAAAGTGGGGCGTACAATATTATTCGGCCCCTTTAACTTAATACTTTGTTGCGCCACCTTTTGCAGAGATTACAACTGCATGTCGCTTAGGGTATGTCTCTATCAGTTTTGTACATCGAGAGACTGAAATTCTTGCCCATTCTTCCTTGGCAAACAGCTCGAGCTCAGTGAGGTTTGATGGAGATCGTTTGTGAAAAGCAGTTTTCAGCTCTTTCCACAGATTCTTGATTGGATTGAGGTCTGGACTTTGACTTGGTCATTTTAACACCTGGATATGTTTATTTGTGAACCATTCCATTGTAGATTTTGCTTTATGTTTGGGATCATCGTCTTGTTGGAAGACAAATCTCCGTCCCAGTCTCAGGTCTTTTGCAGACTCCAACAGGTTTTCTTCAAGAATGGTTTGTATTTGGCTCCATCCATCTTCCCATCAATTTTAACCATCTTCCCTGTCCCTGCTGAAGAAAAGCAGGCCCAAACCATGATGCTGCCACCACCATGTTTGACAGTGGGGATGGTGGGTTCAGGGTGATGAGCTTTGTTGCCTTTTACGCCAAACATATCGTTTGGCATTGTTGCTAAAAAGTTCGATTTTGGTTTCATCTGTCCAGAGCACCTTCTTCCACATATTTGGTGTGTCTCACAGGTGGCTTGTTGCAAACTGTAAATAACACTTTTTATGGATATCTTTGAGAATTGGCTTTCTTCTTGCCACTCTTCCATAAAGGACACATTTGTGCAGTGTACGACTGATTGTTGTCCTATGGACAGACTGTCCCACCTCAGCTGTAGATCTCTGCAGTTCATCCAGAGTGATCATGGACCTCTTGACTGCATCTCTGATCAGTCTTCTCCTTGTTTAAGAAGAAAGTTTAGAGGGATGGCCGGGTCTTGGTAGATTTGCAGTAATATGATACTCCTTCCATATCAATATGATCGCTTGCACTGTGCTCCTTGGGATGTTTAAAGTTTTGGAAATCATTTGGTATCCAAATCCAGCTTTAAACTTCTCCACAACAGTATCACGGACCTGCCTGTTGTGTTCCTTGGTCTTCATGATGCTCTCTGTGCTTCAAACAGAACCCTGAGACTATCACAGAGCAGGTGCATTTATACGGAGACTTGATTACACACAGGTGGATTATATTTATCATCATTAGGTATTTATTTCACTTATCCATCATTAGGTACATATATTTATATCATTAGGACAACATTGGATCATTCAGAGATCCACAATGAACTTCTGGAGTGAGTTTGCTGCACTAAAAGTAAAGGGCCCGAATAATATTGCACGCCCCACGTTTCAGTTTTTGAATTTCTACAAAAATTTTAAATAACCCATAAATTTCGTTCAACTTCACAATTGTGTTCCACTTGTTGTTGATTCTTCACCAAAAATTTACATTTGGTATCTTTATGTTTGAAGCATGATATGTGGGAAAAGGTTGAAAAGTTCCAGGGGGCCGTATACTTTCGCAAGGCACTGTATGTCCTGCATCCTGGTATATATATCCCCTATTGTGGGTTTCTTCTGGTTATAAATTGTAGCGTCGGAATCCTTGCAGGCCTTCGCTCCCCCTGCAAAGATCCTGGCCACCCGACCACATCTTCTGCCTCTGCACCCGCTTCCCAGGGTCTATGCATACCTGGAAAATCCCCTGGCAGCATGCTTAGGACACACGCATGCACACTATATCTTAAACAGGTAGAAAGCACTTTCCTAAAGTGTTCCCAACCAATAGCTAGGAGACACTTACCAGGTAAGGCATGCCCACCTGTTGCTGCTGTTAGGTCCCCTTGTCCACTTATCTGATCCTGATCCTGTTTTGAAATGTTGGCCTACTGAAATGTATGTTCAGTAAATGCACTCAACACTTGGTCAGGGCTCCTTTTGCATCAATACGGCGTGGCATGGAGGCCATCAGCCGGAGGCACTGCTGAGGTGTTATTGAAGACCAGGCTGCTTTGATAGCAGCTTTCAGCTCATTTGCATTGTTGGATCTGTTGTTTCTCATCTTCCTCTTGACAATACCCCATAGATTCTGCATAGGGTAAAGGTCAGGTGAGTTTGCAGGCCAATCAAGCACAGTGATACTGTTGTTTTTTTTACCCAGGTATTGGTACTTTGGCAGTGTGGACAGGTGCCAAGTCCTGCTGGAGAATTAAATTTCCATCTCCAAAAAGCTTGTTGGAAGCATGAAGTGCTCTAAAATTTCCATGTAGACGGCTGCTCTGACTTTGGTCTTGATAAAACATAGTGGACCTACACCAGCAGATGACATGGCTCCCCAAACCATCACTGATTGTGGAAACTTCACACTAGACCTCAAGCAGTTTGGATTGTGTGCCTCTCCACTCTTCCTCCAGACTCTGGGACCTTGATTTCCAAATTAAATGCAAAATTTACTTTCATGGGAAAACAACACTTTGGACCACTGAGAAACAGTCCAGTTCATTTTCTCCTTTGCCCAGGTAAGGCGCTTCTGTCATTGTCTATTGGTCATGAGTGATTTGACACAAGGAATGCGACACTTGTAGCCCATGTCCAGAATACATCTGTGTGTGGTGGCTCTTGAAGCAATGACTCCAGCAGCAGTCTACTCCTTGTGAATCTCCCCCAAATTTTTTAATGGCGTTTTCGTAACAATACTTTCAAGGCTGCGGTATCCCCGTTGCTTGTGCACCTTTTTTTACCACACTTTTTCCTTCCATTCAACTTTCCGCTAATATGCTTGGATACAGCACTCTGTGAACAGCCAGCTTCTTTAGCAATGACCTTTTGTGGTTTACCCTCCTTGTGGAGTGTATCAATGACTGCCTTCTGGACATCTGTCAAGTCAGCAGTCTTCCCCATGATAGTGGAGCCCACTGAAACAGACTAAGGGACCTTTTTAAACACTTAGGAAGCCTTTGCAGGTGTGTTTTTTGTTAATTATTCTAATTTAGATCCCAGAGTCAGGAGGAAGAGTGGAGAGGCACACAATCCAAGCTGCTTGAGGTCTATTGTGAAGTTTCCACAATCAGTGATGGTTTGGGGAGCCATGTCATCTGCTGGTGTAGGTCCACTATGTTTTATCAAGACCAAAGTCAGAGCAGCCATAACCAGAAAATTTTAGAGCACTTCATGCTTCCAACAAGCTTTTAAGAGATGGAAATTTAATTCTCCAGCAGGACTTGGCACCTGTCCACACTGCCAAAAGTACCAAAACCTGGGTAAAAAAGAACAGTATCACTGTGCATGATTGGCCAGCAAACTTGCCTGACCTTTACCCCATACAGAATCTATGGGGTATTGTCAAGAGGAAGATGAAAGACAACAGACCCAACAATGCAAATGAGCTGAAAGCTGCTATCAAAGCAACCTGGGTTTCAATAACACCTCAGCAGTGCCACTTGCTGATCGCCTCCATGCCACGCCGTATTGATGCAGTAATTGATGCAAAAGGAGCCCTGACCAAGTATTGAATGCATTTACTGAACATAAATTTCAGTAGGTCAACATTTCGCAATTTAAAATAATGTTTCAGGCTAGTGTCATGAGGTATTCTAATTTACTGAGATAATGACTTTTGGGTTTTCATTGGCTGTAAGCCATAATCATCAACATTAGCAGAAATAAACACTTGAAATGGATCACTCTGTTTTTAATGACTCTATATAATATATGAGTTTCACTTTTTGTATTGAAGAACTGAAATAAATTAACTTTTTGATGGTATTCTAGTTTTGTGAGAAGCACCTGTAGCCATCCTGACCTTGGCCTTAAATTTAGTCTTACTATTGGACTTCTCTATCTTGTTACTGCTTTGGTCAATATTCTGCTTGGCTAAAGCTCTGAGTTAATCCTCTTTATCCATCTTTATCTTTGATCTTTGCTTAGAAACAACTAATATATTAAAGACATAATTCTTCAATGATATGATTACAATATTGATGAATATTTCCTACATCACTAAATATAGGATTTTTTTTGTCTGATTCTATTGTTGCAAGAGATTGCCAGATTCACAAATCGTTTCTGACCAATATTTGACCTAAGTCTGTTATCATCCTTATATTTTCTGTAAGTTATGGAACTGTAATTATATTTTTAAGTAACATGACTATGACTGTGATGTTTTGTGCTGCTTAATGTGTTCCTTAGAGCACATGGACTGTAAAGGAGAACAAACAGATGTGATCAAGAAAAGTATGCAGATTTTGTTGACCAGAGGGAATAATGCAGATGCTTTCATTCATGCTGTACAGCAGCTCTTTCCAGCATTGTTGGAATTTATTATTCCCATCTGACATTTTGTGTTGCCCACGTATCATGTTATGGTGTGAAACATATGACTATACTACAGTGGAAATCTAGGGAGTTTCAAGATGCTTGTGGTTACATAGTAGTTGCATGTACTATAGTGGGTAATATTATTAAATACAAGTAAAACTACTTCTTAGGCAAATAATTATCTGTCGTTGTTCTCATATACACATAAAAGTTCTTAAGTTTATATATTTCTATAGTAAAAATTAAAATTTCTAAAATTTAATGGACACACTGTTAGGGCTGGCGGAACGCACCGAGTAAATATTGAGGTAGAATTGGTGCATTCGCAGCCCGGGGTCCACCGTGCAGGAGTGGAACCTGCTGCTAGTAAATGGCGGCACTAAATAGCGGCACTACGCCTGAATAGACACGGGTTCTGTCACCCGGCCTGCACAGGAGCGAACTCTGTTACTTTACAGAGTCACCGGGATTACAGAAGATGCTGTGCCCTGTTAACCTCACAGGGGACCAAAGCTCATAAATGGAGCAGGTAGCAGTACAGTGGTCCTACAGTCAGCAACAGCACTCAAACAACTCCTCTCTGGAGGTGCCAGAATTCTAATGGCTATATGGCAGCCCTGAATTCATACACACAAACTCCTCTCCGGAGGAGCCGGAATTCTAACGGCTTACAGCCGACCCTGAGCACATGCTGAAAAAGATCACGAGGTAGCTAAGCTCATACACACATGAACATAGGTTGATACTAGCGCATGGCCATGCGGCCATGCGAACCTTTTATAGAGAAAGATCTCCAGGACCTTCCTAGTGGTCCAATTGGAACTGCTTCAGGACCTGAGCGTGTGACCCCTGACCTCCAATGAGAAGACGTTCCTTGGGCATGCTTAGTAATGGAAAAGCAGGACTTAGTCCCAGGAGCATCTGCTCGCCGCTGAACAGTGCTGGTTACAATGGCTGAGCCCGGAAGATCAGCAGTAACCAAGCGCACAGTATCTGACTGAGCCAGACAATGGGACCTACGTCTCCGCTGAGCAGGCTCCACTGCGGCTGAAGAAGAATGGGAGACCGCAGCGGAGGTGGCTCAAGATTCCCCCTATGCAGTGGCAGGAACTCGACACACGTAGAATTCTACTTTCAGTCTAAAGACCCATGATACGTGAACATAATTTGCATAATTTGCTTGCTACTTAACAAGCATTAATTTGCTTGGTAAATAGCAGTAATAAAGTTGAAGTCAGAATAAATTATTAAATAAAGGGACCCAGGATGGGAAGCATTATTAAGCAACAGCCCAGGAAGGATTACATTATTAAATAGCTGAGGCCAGGATAGAGGACATAATTACAGAAAGGCCCAGGATGGGGACTAGTACGGAATACATTATTACTAGTGATGAGCGAATATACTCGGTACTTGAGATTTCCCGAGCACGCTCAGGTGTCCTCCGAGTATTTGTAAGTACTCGGAGATTTAGTTTTCAGTGCCTCAGCTGAATGATTTACATCTGTTAGCCAGCATAAGTACATGTGGTGATTCCGTAGCAACCAGGCAACCCCCACATGTACTTATGCTGGCTAACAGATGAAAATCATTCAGCTGCGGCACTGAAAACTAAATCTACGAGTACTTACAAATACTCGGAGTACACCCGAGCGTGCTCGGGAAATCTCGAGTACCGAGTATATTCGCTCATCACTAATTATTACAGGATGGGGCCAGGATATGTGACATTATTACTGCATAGGGGCCAGAATGATAAACATAGATTATGAGTTTATGGTGGCAAGTGGGGGACTTAATTACATTAGGTGCCAATTACGGGACATTGATACTGCTGTAATATATTTTACTTTTGAGGATACAGTTTTCCATTCAGGAAACAAAAGTGGGGTCCTGTTACTGTGCAGGGTGGCACTATTGTCACTTTTTTCTTCTTCTGCCACTTTGTAGAAGTCAGGGAAAAAGTGGGAAATGTGGTCTAGAAGCAATCAGCTATAGATGTCTGGGTGTTGCTTTCTGTAGAGACAAGTCCTGGCAGGAAGAGGTGATAGTGGTCTGAGCCAGGTGAAGAAGAAAAGTGAAGATGAATTGCTCCAACTAGAGACTAGAGATGGGGAACCTAAACGCTGAATTTCAGGGCCTGTTCCCCGAACATGGACTTCAAACCAGAAGTCCGTTTTAGCATTCAGTTTTGGCTGCATTTAATAAAGCTTGGTGAAAGGCGCAGCACAGCCAATGACCAAGCTTTATGGCAGTGGGCACTTCCTGCTGCATTGAGTGGTGCAACACGTGACCTGGCTTTTACAAGGACTGGATCACGGGTTGTGCCACCATTATCAGCATTGTCAGACAGTAGAAAAGAGCGCGATACAGCCTAGTGCATATAACCAATATTTTCTGTTCTTTACAGTCTGATTATTAGTGCCCATATAGCCTAGTACATAGTGAAGTTCCAGCAGTGTCCAGAGTGCCTGTAGAGCCTGGTGCACAGTGCATTTTCAGTCTCTGTGGAGAGCCCGTACAGTCTGGTGCACACTGCCTGTAAAGCCTGGTGCCTAGTGCCCTAACTACCAGGTTCACAGTGCACTTACTGTCTGCAACGATAGATAGATAGATAGATAGATAGATAGATAGATAGATAGATAGATAGATAGATAGATAGATAGATAGATAGATAGATAGATAGATAGATAAAATAATAGCTGGCAATTCATGTGCCACGTACAGTATAATCACAACGTGACAGGTTAGAAGAATAGAATAGATAGAATAGATATATAAACATAGAATACATAGATATATAGATGTCAGTGACACACACATATACAGTGGGGCAAAAAAGTATTTAGTCAGTCAGCAATAGTGCAAGTTCCACCACTTAAAAAGATGAGAGGCATCTGTAATTTACATCATAGGTAGACCTCAACTATGGGAGACAAACTAAGAAAAAAAATCCAGAAAATCACATTGTCTATTTTTTTAACATTTTATTTGCATATTATGGTGGAAAATAAGTATTTGGTCAGAAACAACAATCAAGATTTCTGGCTCTCACAGACCTGTAACTTCTTCTTTAAGAGTCTCCTCTTTCCTCCACTCATTACCTGTAGTAATGGCACCTGTTTAAACTTGTTATCAGTATAAAAAGACACCTGTGCACACCCTCAAACAGTCTGACTCCAAACTCCACTATGGTGAAGACCAAAGAGCTGTCAAAGGACACCAGAAACAAAATTGTAGCCCTGCACCAGGCTGGGAAGACTGAATCTGCAATAGCCAACCAGCTTGGAGTGAAGAAATCAACAGTGGGAGCAATAATTAGAAAATGGAAGACATTCAAGACCACTGATAATCTTCCTCGATCTGGGGCTCCACGCAAAATCCCACCCCGTGGGGTCAGAATGATCACAAGAACGGTGAGCAAAAATCCCAGAACCACGCGGGGGGACCTAGTGAATGAACTGCAGAGAGCTGGGACCAATGTAACAAGGCCTACCATAAGTAACACACTATGCCACCATGGACTCAGATCCTGCAGTGCCAGACGTGTCCCACTGCTTAAGCCAGTACATGTCCGGGCCCGTCTGAAGTTTGCTAGAGAGCATTTGGATGATCCAGAGGAGTTTTGGGAGAATGTCCTATGGTCTGATGAAACCAAACTGGAACTGTTTGGTAGAAACACAACTTGTCGTGTTTGGAGGAAAAAGAATACTGAGTTGCATCCATCCAACACCATACCTACTGTAAAGCATGGTGGTGGAAACATCATGCTTTGGGGCTGTTTCTCTGCAAAGGGGCCAGGACGACTGATCCGGGTACATGAAAGAATGAATGGGGCCATGTATCGTGAGATTTTGAGTGCAAACCTCCTTCCATCAGCAAGGGCATTGAAGATGAAACGTGGCTGGGTCTTTCAAGATGACAATGATCCAAAGCACACCTCCAGGGCAACAAAGGAGTGGCTTCGTAAGAAGCATTTCAAGGTCCTGGAGTGGCCTAGCCAGTCTCCAGATCTCAACCCTATAGAAAACCTTTGGAGGGAGTTGAAAGTCCGTGTTGCCAAGCGAAAAGCCAAAAACATCACTGCTCTAGAGGAGATCTGCATGGAGGAATGGGCCAACATACCAACAACAGTGTGTGGCAACCTTGTGAAGACTTACAGAAAACGTTTGACCTCTGTCATTGCCAACAAAGGATATATTACAAAGTATTGAGATGAAATTTTGTTTCTGACCAAATACTTATTTTCCACCATAATATGCAAATAAAATGTTAAAAAAACAGACAATGTGATTTTCTGGATTTTTTTTCTCAGTTTGTCTCCCATAGTTGAGGTCTACCTATGATGTAAATTACAGACGCCTCTCATCTTTTTAAGTGGTGGAACTTGCACTATTGCTGACTGACTAAATACTTTTTTGCCCCACTGTATATAAGTATATTTATTGCATAGATAGAAGAAAGGGCAGCAATTCAGCAGCTATGTAGTGTAAAATCACAGCAGGAGCCGACAGGATAGAGGAGATGGATTACATACAGTAAATACAAAGAGAATAGGTAGATATACAGATGTCAGTGACAAATACAATTAGTACAGTGTGTGTGCAGCTTACTGCACATGTATTTAATTAATAAAATATTGTTTTTCTGAAAAAAAATGGAGTGGGCTCCCGAGTAATTTTCATAACTAGCAGAGGGAAAGCCGACGGCTGGGGGCCAATGTTTATAGCTTGGGAAGGGGGTAATACCCACGGAGCTTCCCAGGCTATTAATATCAGCTCACAACTGTATACTTAGCCTTTACTGGCTATTAAAATGGGGGACCCTAAAAAAAATAATGTAGGGTCCCCCAATAATTAATAACCAGCAAAGGCTATGCAGACAGCTGCAGGTTGATATTAATAGCCTAGGAAGGGGCCATGGATACTGGCGCCCCAGGCTAAAAAAATCTTCTTGTGTTCCCCTGTATTTTTGATAACCAGCCAGGCTAAACTCACAGCTGCGGGCTGCAGCCCTCAACTGTCAGCTTCAGCAAGGCTGATTATTGAGAATAGAGGGGTTCCCACGCATTATTTTTAATTATTTAAATAAATAATTTAAAAAACAGCCAGGGTCCCCCCCATTTTTTACAACCAGCCTTGCTAAAGCAGACAGCTGGGGGCTGGTATTCTCAAGCTGGTAAAGTGCCATGGATATTGGCCCCCCAGCCTAAAAATAGCGGTCGTCAGCTGCCTAGAAAAGGCGCAGTTTTTTTCTTTAATTATTTATTTACAGTGCAGAAGGGGCTGATGAATACTCTCATCCGCCACTCCTGCTCTCACTGTTATTAGCGGCAGCAGGTGTCAGGTGAAGGGAGCTGTAGTCCCATCAGCTGACACCAGTAAATTTTACATCTCCGATCACAGCTTAGTGCTCATGCTGTCTTTTGACAGTGTGGGAACCATGGCTCTCTGACCGGCGAGGATGATTTCACTGCCGATCAGAAGTTCTACGCTGGTGTTTCCCACGCTGTCACACAGCGTGGGAAACACCAGCTTTTGTGATGTGTATGTTCAGCTATACTCAGAGATTAAATTGACAATTAAATTGGCGAATATTGCAAATTTGGCGATCGTGAGCCGAACCAAATATTGAAATATTTGCTCATCTCTGCTTGTTACGTGACCAAGTGAATCACTTTCCTTAGGGGAACACAGGCGACAGAATGTTATGCATCATTTCGTAGGCTTGAGTACCGCAGGAGGAATGGTATCTTACATCCTGTCCACTGCAGAAAGCACAGCTTTGGCACGTGATTACCATAGTCATCATTCTTTCATCTCACCCTCTTGCAAAACAGCCAAGCTGTCAGAGTCAGAGCTGTCAGAGTCCGAACACATGCAGCAGTCGCTTCTGCTTTTTGACTCCGCTGGCTGGTGTTCCATTGCCCATCCACCTGGCCCTGCCTCACAAGTGGAACAGACTGAGTGCACTGATGACCAACCACTTGCTATGTCATAAGATGAGTACAAGGGAGGGCCAGTGCACACGGTCAGCAGACCATGGCAGCACATCTCTGAGAATGAGGAAACACAGGTATCAACTGCAGTGTGTTTCCGCAGTGTGCAGACCGGCAAGGAGGACATGGGTGCGGAGTGAGTGGAAGATGATGGAGGAGATGATGAGGTCCTAGACTCCTCATGGAGTGAAGTCCATCATAGTGATGTGCACAGTTTGGAGGAAGAGGAGGAGGTCATGCTGCCCCAGCAGCACAGCAGAAGAGGAAGCAGGGGGCGGAAAAGCACAGTGGCCAGCCCCTTTAAAGTATGTCGGCTGCTACTGTCTACCTTGCCAGGGAAATGAGCACTGAGCACACCAAAGGTAGTCTTTGCATTATTTTATATTTTAAAGGTAATAAATGGGTAAAAGAGGGTTCGGGAGTGCTTTTTACAATTAAAAGACTTTTCTCTGTGTGTGTGTTTATTACTTTTGACTACGGGGTTAGTAACAAAGATGTCTTATAAACACCTCTCCATTACTAACCCATGGGTTTGAAAAAAGCATATGCAGCACACCCACTTATTACGGATGCTCAAACAGGAATCCACTCCAAGATATATAGTATATGAAATTTGACAGTGCAGATAATGATGCAAAATAATTTATTTCATGCAGTAACAACTATGTTGCCAAAAAATTGCATATGAAGCGCTTATCTCCTATGCACCATGATGCCATTCTCCTGCGCTGTTTCTACATTAGCTTGGCCTGTATGATCCTATGCTGTGTAACTACATCCATTTACACTTCTTGCCTCTCTCTGTTCTGAAGAAGGCCGTTTGTGGCCAAAACAACAATTTTTTACAACAGAGTTCTTACTGCATGAAATAAAATTTTTTTGCATCATTATCTGGAGAGCCAAATTTCTTATACTATAACCCATGGGTTTGATGTCAGTAGATGTTACACATCAACCCCAAAACCATTACCCCACTTTCCAACGCACTAGGGCAAGCAGGAAGAGCCAAGGTTAAGCACCAGAAATGGCACATTCATTGGTCGTGCCATTTCAAGAGGTGACTAATAAATATTGTCCCCCTTCCAGACATTATTAGTTTGGGAGGGGGACAATATTCATGACCCTTCCCAGCCTATAAACATTATCCCCCAGCAGTCTGCTTTCCTTCAGCTTTTTAGTAAAAATAAGGGGACCCCTCACCATTTTTTAAAATTATTAATCCATTTGTTCAAAACATACATCTACAGAAATCTACACATGCGCTGCATTAATTATATACCTCACTGACATCTTTGATATCAGCGAGATCAGGCATATGATGATGAGAGTAGTAGTCATCAGCCAAGGCCTGAGTGGTGGTAACCTTTTCACCGCCAGTCACAGCTGCTGGCTCACACTCTGTCCTCTGTGTGACAGTGTGGGAACCACGATACCCCGTGGCTATGTGTTGTGAATTTGGTTTCTGGGCTCCCCCGGTGGTCACTGGTGGTACTGAACTTGTGTGCTTCATCGCCTCTGTTCACCTGTTTCCATCAGGATGTGGGAGTTGTCTATTTAGCCTTGCTCCTCAGTCATTTCTATGCCGGCCAACAATGTTACCAGAAGCCTTTCTGTTGCATGTTCCTGCTCCTAGACTACTATCAGCTAAGTTGGACTTGTAGTCCTAAGTTTGTTTTGCATTTTTGTTCCAGTTCTCTGTGATTGTTTATTTCTGAGGCTGGAAGCTCTTGTGAGCTGGAATTGCCACTCTGGTGTCATGAGTTGATATTAGAGTCTTAAAGTAATTCCAGGATGGTGTTTTGAAAGGGTTTTCAGCTGACTGTGAAGTTCCCTTTTCTGTCTTCCTACTATCTAGTAAGCGGACCTCAATTTGCTAAACCTATCTTCATACTTCGTATGTCAATTTCCTCTGAAATCACCGACAATATATGTGGGGGCTACTGTCTGCCTTTTGGGGAAAATTTCTCTAGAGGTAAGCCAGGTCTGTATTTTCCTCTGCTAGGGTCAGTCAGTTCTCCGGCTGGCGCTGGGCGTCTAGGGATAAAACGTAGGCACGCTACCCGGCCACTGTTATTTGTGCGGTAGGTTTAGCTCACAGTCAGCTCGAGTTCCCATCTTCCAAGAGCTAGTCCTTTTTGTATGCTTTACTACGTTCTCTTGCCATTGAGAACCATGACAGTTTGGCCGGCCAAGGGTTAAAATTATTGGCAGAAGAAAGGAGAGAAAAGAAGTCTGCAGAGAATTTTTTTTTTTTTTTTTTCTCTGAGTTTGCTCATTAGTTGATTCTCTAGCTTCTCTGCTTACTGCAGCCTTCGTCTCTCTCTCCTTCTAATCCTTGAATGGTTCTGACTTCACCTGATGAAAATGGATCCTCAGGGTTTAGCTACAGGTCTGAACAATCTCGCTATGAAGGTTCAAAGTTTACAGGATTTTGTAATTCATGCTCCTATATCTGAACCTAGAGTACCTTTGCCTGAATTTTTCTCCGGGGATAGATCTCGCTTCCAGAATTTCAAACATAATTGTAAATTATTTTTGTCTCTGAGATCTCGCTCCGCTGGAGATCCTGCACAGCAGGTCAGGATTGTAATATCCTTGCTCCGGGGCGACCCTCAGGATTGGGCATTTGCTTTGGCACCAGGGGATCCTGCGTTGCTCAATGTGGATGCGTTTTTCCTGGCTTTGGGGTTGCTTTATGAGGAACCTCATTTAGAGATTCAGGCTGAAAAAGCCTTGATGGCCCTGTCTCAAGGGCAAGATGAGGCTGAAATATACTGCCAAAAATTTCGTAAGTGGTCTGTGCTTACTCAGTGGAATGAGTGCGCCCTGGCGGCGAATTTCAGAGAGGGTCTCTCTGATGCCATTAAAGATGTTATGGTGGGGTTCCCTGTGCCTGCAGGTCTGAATGAGTCCATGACAATGGCTATTCAGATTGATCGGCGTTTGCGGGAGCGCAATCCTGTGCACCATTTGGCGGTGTCTACTGAGAAGGCGCCAGAGATTATGCAATGTGATAGAATTCTGTCCAGAAGAGAACGACAGAATTTTAGGCGAAAAAATGGGTTATGCTTCTATTGTGGCGATTCAACTCATGTTATATCAGCATGCTCTAAACGTACTAAGAAGGTTGATAAGTCTGTTTCAATTGGTACTTTACAGTCCAAGTTTATTCTATCTGTGACCCTGATTTGCTCTTTATCGTCTATTACCGCGGACGCCTATGTCGACTCTGGTGCCGCTTTGAGTCTTATGGATTGGTCCTTTGCCAAACGCTGTGGGTTTAATTTAGAGCCTCTGGAAGTTCCTATACCTCTGAAGGGTATTGACTCCACGCCATTGGCTAGTAATAAACCACAATACTGGACACAAGTAACTATGCTTATTAATCCGGATCACCAGGAGATTATTCGCTTCCTTGTGTTGTATAATCTACATGATGTGTTGGTGCTTGGATTGCCATGGCTGCAATCTCATAACCCAGTCCTCGACTGGAAAGCTATGTCTGTGTTAAGCTGGGGATGTCAGGGGACTCATGGGGACGTACCTTTGGTTTCCATTTCGTCATCTATTCCCTCTGAGATTCCGGAATTTTTATCTGATTATCGTGACGTTTTTGAGGAGCCTAAACTTGGTTCACTACCTCCGCACAGAGATTGCGATTGTACAATAGATCTGATTCCAGGCAGTAAGTTTCCAAAGGGTCGTTTATTTAATCTATCTGTGCCTGAACACGCTGCTATGCGGGAATATATTAAGGAGTCCTTGGAAAAGGGACATATTCGTCCTTCGTCATCTCCCTTAGGAGCCGTTTTTTTCTTTGTATCTAAAAAAGATGGCTCTTTGAGGCCGTGTATTGATTATCGGCTTTTGAATAAAATCACGGTTAAATATCAGTATCCTTTGCCACTGCTTACTGATTTGTTTGCTCGAATAAAGGGGGCCAAGTGGTTCTCTAAGATTGATCTTCGTGGGGCGTATAATTTAGTGCGAATTAAGCAGGGGGATGAGTGGAAAACCGCATTTAATACGCCTGAGGGCCATTTTGAGTATTTAGTAATGCCTTTTGGTCTTTCAAATGCCCCTTCAGTCTTTCAGTCTTTTATGCATGACATTTTCCGTGAATATTTGGATAAATTCATGATTGTGTATCTGGATGATATTTTGATTTTTTCGGACGACTGGGACTCTCATGTCCAACAGGTCAGGAGGGTTTTTCAGGTTTTGCGCTCTAATTCCTTGTGTGTAAAGGGTTCTAAGTGCGTTTTTGGGGTTCAAAAGATTTCGTTTTTGGGGTACATTTTTTCCCCCTCTTCCATTGAGATGGACCCTGTCAAGGTTCAGGCTATTTGTGATTGGACGCAACCCTCTTCTCTTAAGAGCCTTCAGAAGTTTTTGGGCTTTGCTAATTTTTATCGTCGATTTATAACTGGTTTTTCTGATGTTGCTAAACCGTTGACTGATTTGACTAAGAGGGGTGCTGATGTTGCTGATTGGTCCCCTGCTGCTGTGGAGGCCTTTCGGGAGCTTAAGCACCGCTTTTCTTCCGCCCCTGTATTGCGTCAGCCTGATGTTACTCTTCCTTTTCAGGCTGAGGTCGACGCTTCAGAAATCGGAGCTGGGGCGGTTTTGTCGCAGAAAAGTTCCGACTGCTCCGTGATGAGACCTTGCGCGTTCTTTTCTCGTAAATTTTCGCCCGCTGAGCGAAATTATGATATTGGTAATCGGGAGCTCTTGGCTATGAAGTGGGCTTTTGAGGAGTGGCGTCATTGGCTTGAGGGGGCTAGACATCAGGTGGTGGTATTGACTGACCACAAGAATTTGATTTATCTTGAGTCTGCCAGGCGCCTGAATCCTAGACAGGCGCGCTGGTCGTTATTTTTCTCTCGGTTTAATTTTGTGGTTTCTTACCTACCGGGTTCTAAAAATGTGAAGGCGGATGCCCTTTCTAGGAGTTTTGAGCCTGATTCCCCTGGTAATTCTGAACCTACAGGTATCCTTAAGGATGGAGTGATATTATCTGCTGTTTCCCCAGACTTGCGACGGGTCTTGCAGGAGTTTCAGGCGGATAGACCTGATCGTTGCCCGCCTGGTAGAATGTTTGTTCCTGATGATTGGACCAGTAGAGTCATATCGGAGGTCCATTCTTCTGCGTTAGCTGGTCATCCTGGAATCTTTGGTACCAGGGATTTGGTGGCTAGGTCCTTCTGGTGGCCTTCCCTGTCGCGAGATGTGCGAGGTTTTGTGCAGTCTTGTGATGTTTGTGCTCGGGCCAAGCCTTGTTGTTCTCGGGCTAGTGGATTGTTGTTATCTTTGCCTATTCCGAAGAGGCCTTGGACTCACATCTCCATGGATTTTATTTCTGATCTCCCTGTTTCTCAGAAGATGTCTGTCATCTGGGTGGTGTGTGACCGTTTCTCTAAGATGGTCCATTTGGTCCCCTTGCCTAAATTGCCTTCCTCATCCGAGTTGGTTCCTCTGTTTTTTCAAAATGTGGTTCGCTTGCATGGTATTCCGGAGAATATCGTGTCTGACAGGGGAACCCAATTCGTGTCTAGATTTTGGCGAGCGTTCTGTGCTAGGATGGGCATTGATTTGTCTTTTTCGTCTGCTTTCCATCCTCAGACTAATGGCCAGACCGAGCGAACTAATCAGACCTTGGAGACTTATTTGAGGTGTTTTGTGTCTGCGGATCAGGATGATTGGGTTGCCTTTTTGCCCTTGGCGGAGTTTGCCCTCAATAATCGGGCTAGTTCTGCCACCTTGGTTTCTCCTTTCTTCTGTAATTCGGGGTTTCATCCTCGTTTCTCTTCCGGTCAGGTGGAGTCTTCGGATTGTCCTGGAGTGGATGCTGTGGTGGAGAGGTTGCATCAGATTTGGGGGCATGTGGTGGACAATTTGAAGTTGTCCCAGGAGAAGACACAGCATTTTGCCAACCGCCGTCGTTGTGTTGGTCCTCGTCTTTGTGTTGGGGACTTGGTGTGGTTGTCTTCTCGTTTTGTCCCTATGAAGGTTTCTTCTCCTAAGTTTAAGCCTCGGTTCATCGGCCCGTACAAGATATTGGAGATTCTTAACCCTGTGTCCTTTCGTTTGGACCTCCCTGCATCTTTTTCTATTCATAATGTCTTCCATCGGTCATTGTTGCGCAGGTATGAGGTACCGGTTGTCCCTTCCGTTGAGCCTCCTGCTCCAGTGTTGGTGGAGGGTGAGTTGGAGTACGTTGTCGAGAAGATCTTGGACTCCCGTGTTTCCAGATGGAGACTTCAGTATCTGGTCAAGTGGAAGGGCTACGGTCAGGAGGATAATTCTTGGGTGACAGCCTCTGATGTTCATGCCTCCGATTTGGTCCGTGCCTTTCATAGGGCTCATCCTGATCGCCCTGGTGGTTCTGGTGAGGGTTCGGTGCCCCCTCCTTGAGGGGGGGGTACTGTTGTGAATTTGGTTTCTGGGCTCCCCCGGTGGTCACTGGTGGTACTGAACTTGTGTGCTTCATCGCCTCTGTTCACCTGTTTCCATCAGGATGTGGGAGTTGTCTATTTAGCCTTGCTCCTCAGTCATTTCTATGCCGGCCAACAATGTTACCAGAAGCCTTTCTGTTGCATGTTCCTGCTCCTAGACTACTATCAGCTAAGTTGGACTTGTAGTCCTAAGTTTGTTTTGCATTTTTGTTCCAGTTCTCTGTGATTGTTTATTTCTGAGGCTGGAAGCTCTTGTGAGCTGGAATTGCCACTCTGGTGTCATGAGTTGATATTAGAGTCTTAAAGTAATTCCAGGATGGTGTTTTGAAAGGGTTTTCAGCTGACTGTGAAGTTCCCTTTTCTGTCTTCCTACTATCTAGTAAGCGGACCTCAATTTGCTAAACCTATCTTCATACTTCGTATGTCAATTTCCTCTGAAATCACCGACAATATATGTGGGGGCTACTGTCTGCCTTTTGGGGAAAATTTCTCTAGAGGTAAGCCAGGTCTGTATTTTCCTCTGCTAGGGTCAGTCAGTTCTCCGGCTGGCGCTTGGCGTCTAGGGATAAAACGTAGGCACGCTACCCGGCCACTGTTATTTGTGCGGTAGGTTTAGCTCACAGTCAGCTCGAGTTCCCATCTTCCAAGAGCTAGTCCTTTTTGTATGCTTTACTACGTTCTCTTGCCATTGAGAACCATGACAGTTTGGCCGGCCAAGGGTTAAAATTATTGGCAGAAGAAAGGAGAGAAAAGAAGTCTGCAGAGAATTTTTTTTTTTTTTCTCTGAGTTTGCTCATTAGTTGATTCTCTAGCTTCTCTGCTTACTGCAGCCTTCGTCTCTCTCTCCTTCTAATCCTTGAATGGTTCTGACTTCACCTGATGAAAATGGATCCTCAGGGTTTAGCTACAGGTCTGAACAATCTCGCTATGAAGGTTCAAAGTTTACAGGATTTTGTAATTCATGCTCCTATATCTGAACCTAGAGTACCTTTGCCTGAATTTTTCTCCGGGGATAGATCTCGCTTCCAGAATTTCAAACATAATTGTAAATTATTTTTGTCTCTGAGATCTCGCTCCGCTGGAGATCCTGCACAGCAGGTCAGGATTGTAATATCCTTGCTCCGGGGCGACCCTCAGGATTGGGCATTTGCTTTGGCACCAGGGGATCCTGCGTTGCTCAATGTGGATGCGTTTTTCCTGGCTTTGGGGTTGCTTTATGAGGAACCTCATTTAGAGATTCAGGCTGAAAAAGCCTTGATGGCCCTGTCTCAAGGGCAAGATGAGGCTGAAATATACTGCCAAAAATTTCGTAAGTGGTCTGTGCTTACTCAGTGGAATGAGTGCGCCCTGGCGGCGAATTTCAGAGAGGGTCTCTCTGATGCCATTAAAGATGTTATGGTGGGGTTCCCTGTGCCTGCAGGTCTGAATGAGTCCATGACAATGGCTATTCAGATTGATCGGCGTTTGCGGGAGCGCAAACCTGTGCACCATTTGGCGGTGTCTACTGAGAAGGCGCCAGAGATTATGCAATGTGATAGAATTCTGTCCAGAAGAGAACGACAGAATTTTAGGCGAAAAAATGGGTTATGCTTCTATTGTGGCGATTCAACTCATGTTATATCAGCATGCTCTAAACGTACTAAGAAGGTTGATAAGTCTGTTTCAATTGGTACTTTACAGTCCAAGTTTATTCTATCTGTGACCCTGATTTGCTCTTTATCGTCTATTACCGCGGACGCCTATGTCGACTCTGGCGCCGCTTTGAGTCTTATGGATTGGTCCTTTGCCAAACGCTGTGGGTTTAATTTAGAGCCTCTGGAAGTTCCTATACCTCTGAAGGGTATTGACTCCACGCCATTGGCTAGTAATAAACCACAATACTGGACACAAGTAACTATGCTTATTAATCCGGATCACCAGGAGATTATTCGCTTCCTTGTGTTGTATAATCTACATGATGTGTTGGTGCTTGGATTGCCATGGCTGCAATCTCATAACCCAGTCCTCGACTGGAAAGCTATGTCTGTGTTAAGCTGGGGATGTCAGGGGACTCATGGGGACGTACCTTTGGTTTCCATTTCGTCATCTATTCCCTCTGAGATTCCGGAATTTTTATCTGATTATCGTGACGTTTTTGAGGAGCCTAAACTTGGTTCACTACCTCCGCACAGAGATTGCGATTGTACAATAGATCTGATTCCGGGCAGTAAGTTTCCAAAGGGTCGTTTATTTAATCTATCTGTGCCTGAACACGCTGCTATGCGGGAATATATTAAGGAGTCCTTGGAAAAGGGACATATTCGTCCTTCGTCATCTCCCTTAGGAGCCGGTTTTTTCTTTGTATCTAAAAAAGATGGCTCTTTGAGGCCGTGTATTGATTATCGGCTTTTGAATAAAATCACGGTTAAATATCAGTATCCTTTGCCACTGCTTACTGATTTGTTTGCTCGAATAAAGGGGGCCAAGTGGTTCTCTAAGATTGATCTTCGTGGGGCGTATAATTTAGTGCGAATTAAGCAGGGGGATGAGTGGAAAACCGCATTTAATACGCCTGAGGGCCATTTTGAGTATTTAGTAATGCCTTTTGGTCTTTCAAATGCCCCTTCAGTCTTTCAGTCTTTTATGCATGACATTTTCCGTGAATATTTGGATAAATTCATGATTGTGTATCTGGATGATATTTTGATTTTTTCGGACGACTGGGACTCTCATGTCCAACAGGTCAGGAGGGTTTTTCAGGTTTTGCGCTCTAATTCCTTGTGTGTAAAGGGTTCTAAGTGCGTTTTTGGGGTTCAAAAGATTTCGTTTTTGGGGTACATTTTTTCCCCCTCTTCCATTGAGATGGACCCTGTCAAGGTTCAGGCTATTTGTGATTGGACGCAACCCTCTTCTCTTAAGAGCCTTCAGAAGTTTTTGGGCTTTGCTAATTTTTATCGTCGATTTATAACTGGTTTTTCTGATGTTGCTAAACCGTTGACTGATTTGACTAAGAGGGGTGCTGATGTTGCTGATTGGTCCCCTGCTGCTGTGGAGGCCTTTCGGGAGCTTAAGCGCCGCTTTTCTTCCGCCCCTGTATTGCGTCAGCCTGATGTTACTCTTCCTTTTCAGGCTGAGGTCGACGCTTCAGAAATCGGAGCTGGGGCGGTTTTGTCGCAGAAAAGTTCCGACTGCTCCGTGATGAGACCTTGCGCGTTCTTTTCTCGTAAATTTTCGCCTGCTGAGCGAAATTATGATATTGGTAATCGGGAGCTCTTGGCTATGAAGTGGGCTTTTGAGGAGTGGCGTCATTGGCTTGAGGGGGCTAGACATCAGGTGGTGGTATTGACTGACCACAAGAATTTGATTTATCTTGAGTCTGCCAGGCGCCTGAATCCTAGACAGGCGCGCTGGTCGTTATTTTTCTCTCGGTTTAATTTTGTGGTTTCTTACCTACCGGGTTCTAAAAATGTGAAGGCGGATGCCCTTTCTAGGAGTTTTGAGCCTGATTCCCCTGGTAATTCTGAACCTACAGGTATCCTTAAGGATGGAGTGATATTATCTGCTGTTTCCCCAGACTTGCGACGGGTCTTGCAGGAGTTTCAGGCGGATAGACCTGATCGTTGCCCGCCTGGTAGAATGTTTGTTCCTGATGATTGGACCAGTAGAGTCATATCGGAGGTCCATTCTTCTGCGTTAGCTGGTCATCCTGGAATCTTTGGTACCAGGGATTTGGTGGCTAGGTCCTTCTGGTGGCCTTCCCTGTCGCGAGATGTGCGAGGTTTTGTGCAGTCTTGTGATGTTTGTGCTCGGGCCAAGCCTTGTTGTTCTCGGGCTAGTGGATTGTTGTTATCTTTGCCTATTCCGAAGAGGCCTTGGACTCACATCTCCATGGATTTTATTTCTGATCTCCCTGTTTCTCAGAAGATGTCTGTCATCTGGGTGGTGTGTGACCGTTTCTCTAAGATGGTCCATTTGGTCCCCTTGCCTAAATTGCCTTCCTCATCCGAGTTGGTTCCTCTGTTTTTTCAAAATGTGGTTCGCTTGCATGGTATTCCGGAGAATATCGTGTCTGACAGGGGAACCCAATTCGTGTCTAGATTTTGGCGAGCGTTCTGTGCTAGGATGGGCATTGATTTGTCTTTTTCGTCTGCTTTCCATCCTCAGACTAATGGCCAGACCGAGCGAACTAATCAGACCTTGGAGACTTATTTGAGGTGTTTTGTGTCTGCGGATCAGGATGATTGGGTTGCCTTTTTGCCCTTGGCGGAGTTTGCCCTCAATAATCGGGCTAGTTCTGCCACCTTGGTTTCTCCTTTCTTCTGTAATTCGGGGTTTCATCCTCGTTTCTCTTCCGGTCAGGTGGAGTCTTCGGATTGTCCGGGAGTGGATGCTGTGGTGGAGAGGTTGCATCAGATTTGGGGGCATGTGGTGGACAATTTGAAGTTGTCCCAGGAGAAGACACAGCATTTTGCCAACCGCCGTCGTTGTGTTGGTCCTCGTCTTTGTGTTGGGGACTTGGTGTGGTTGTCTTCTCGTTTTGTCCCTATGAAGGTTTCTTCTCCTAAGTTTAAGCCTCGGTTCATCGGCCCGTACAAGATATTGGAGATTCTTAACCCTGTGTCCTTTCGTTTGGACCTCCCTGCATCTTTTTCTATTCATAATGTCTTCCATCGGTCATTGTTGCGCAGGTATGAGGTACCGGTTGTCCCTTCCGTTGAGCCTCCTGCTCCGGTGTTGGTGGAGGGTGAGTTGGAGTACGTTGTCGAGAAGATCTTGGACTCCCGTGTTTCCAGACGGAGACTTCAGTATCTGGTCAAGTGGAAGGGCTACGGTCAGGAGGATAATTCTTGGGTGACAGCCTCTGATGTTCATGCCTCCGATTTGGTCCGTGCCTTTCATAGGGCTCATCCTGATCGCCCTGGTGGTTCTGGTGAGGGTTCGGTGCCCCCTCCTTGAGGGGGGGGTACTGTTGTGAATTTGGTTTCTGGGCTCCCCCGGTGGTCACTGGTGGTACTGAACTTGTGTGCTTCATCGCCTCTGTTCACCTGTTTCCATCAGGATGTGGGAGTTGTCTATTTAGCCTTGCTCCTCAGTCATTTCTATGCCGGCCAACAATGTTACCAGAAGCCTTTCTGTTGCATGTTCCTGCTCCTAGACTACTATCAGCTAAGTTGGACTTGTAGTCCTAAGTTTGTTTTGCATTTTTGTTCCAGTTCTCTGTGATTGTTTATTTCTGAGGCTGGAAGCTCTTGTGAGCTGGAATTGCCACTCTGGTGTCATGAGTTGATATTAGAGTCTTAAAGTAATTCCAGGATGGTGTTTTGAAAGGGTTTTCAGCTGACTGTGAAGTTCCCTTTTCTGTCTTCCTACTATCTAGTAAGCGGACCTCAATTTGCTAAACCTATCTTCATACTTCGTATGTCAATTTCCTCTGAAATCACCGACAATATATGTGGGGGCTACTGTCTGCCTTTTGGGGAAAATTTCTCTAGAGGTAAGCCAGGTCTGTATTTTCCTCTGCTAGGGTCAGTCAGTTCTCCGGCTGGCGCTGGGCGTCTAGGGATAAAACGTAGGCACGCTACCCGGCCACTGTTATTTGTGCGGTAGGTTTAGCTCACAGTCAGCTCGAGTTCCCATCTTCCAAGAGCTAGTCCTTTTTGTATGCTTTACTACGTTCTCTTGCCATTGAGAACCATGACAGCTATGACTGTGTCATGTCGGATGCTGTTCAGACCAGGTCGTTTGACAGACAGCGGTAATTCCGCTTTTGTCCACTATGCGCTCATTGGCGTCGGCTAGATTTTATCTAGCTGGTCCGGGGTTAATTTACCTGGTGCTCGGATTGGAAGCTGGGCCATGCCCACTGCCTTTAAATAGTTCTCCTGAACATTGGGCATCGCCGATTATAGCTTCTGTCTTGTGCGTGGTTATCTCGGTCTGGAGTGGTGAGCTAGTAGTTGGAGTATCGTTGCTGGTGGTGTATTTCCCTTTGTCTTATTTTCTCCTTCCCATATTTGTATTTGTTTTGCCCTTTGCACTTATAGTGTATTCCTGAGTGACTGCGGCGTGGTGCTTATTTTTCCGTTATCCTTGTCTGTGCTAACTGTGGGTATTGGAGTGTGGTCTCTTCACTGGGTGGTGGGTGGTGGTTTCAGCCTAGGGTTGAAACAGGAGATAGGGCGAGCGTGGAGGCCCAGACATGCACACCATCAGTGTAAACTCTGGGAGAGGGTCAGTCAGGGTTTCCCTAGTCTGAGGGAAGTCGCAGGGGCCCGGGTTATTAGCTCTTTCCTACCTAGGTCTCCCGTGACAGACTGGCGGTGAGTTTACTAAGGTTACCAAGTGTGACAGCGTGGGAACCGACGGATGTTCAGGCCTCCAATATACTTGAATGGGGATCGGGTTAGTGATCAAGTTCGGGTACTGTTCTGGTAACCAAACCAAACTTTTTTTTTTTTAAAATTGTCAGAACTCGATGGACCCGAGCATCCACAGATCCGCTCATTCCTACTAGAGACATCACTGGTGATCACTGTATTATCTTTGTACTTTTTACAGAGCCCCTGTACATAATGTCACTGGTCATTACTGTATTACCATATGAGTATCATGGTGCTCAGATGTACTCGTTACTCAGAAAGTAATGGGCGGTGCTCAATGTAAAACTCAAATCAACATCCTGCATCTTTGACACCTGTTACGCTAGCCTATAAGCATGCGGGGATTGCCTGTGAGTCATTGTAATGCTGTAGCCATCTTGGCTGTGGCATTACTATGATTGGCTAGTTGTCTAATATCATCAGGGATTATAAAAGGACAGGCGCCGCCAGGCTCGGCACATTGACTCCATTGTATAGCTTGTGTGACACTTCATATTGGAGGGAGAGAGTGCTTGTCTAGGTCTGTGTGCAAATTATAATGAATCAGAGGCCTGCAGTTTTGATACTGGTGTGGAAGCTGAGCCATCAAACTAATAGCCCTTCTAAGGGATAATCATTTGTATCACATAAAATCTGCATTTAGCCTAGGGAAGAAGAGAGAGTAGCAGGAGCAGGGAGAGTGACAGAATCCAGTGTGCAGACAGGGATTAGGCCTATGCAGTCCATTGGCAAATATGCAGTTCTTTTTGTGGGGGCTGAAAAAATATAGTATACTTTGATCCAAAAAGCATTATGTGCTTTGAGGTCTTTTTTGAGTTAAATAATATACCCAAAATGTATTGAAACATTTTCCTGGTCTACATTTTTCAGCCATACACTGTTCTGTAGCGTTGAGTACATTTCTGTGATCTCTAAAAATGAACAAAAGCTTTTAAAATTGTTCATTGGCATTAATTTCTCAGCCATACAGTGTTACATGGTCTGTGAACATTTATGTAATCTCTAAAACTAATAAAAAGTTTTGCCACCTCCTGTCGCCTCCAACTCAAAAATATTGCCAGAATCCATCCCTTCCTCAGCCCACAATCTACTAAAACTCTTGTGCATGCCCTCATCATCTCCCGCCTCGATTACTGCAACACCCTCCTCTGTGGCCTCCCCGTTAACTCCCTTGCACCACTCCAGTCTGTCATCAACTCTGCTGCTCAGCTAATCCACCTCTCTCCTCGCTACTCCCCTGCTTCACCCCTCTGCAAATCCCTCCACTGGCTCCCAATTCCCCAACGAATCCAGTTCAAACTACTAACACTGATCTACAAAGCCATCCACAACCTGTCCCCTCCCTATATCTCTGAACTAATCTCCCACTATCTTCCCTCACGTAATCTTCGATCTTCCCAAGACCTCCTACTCTCCTCTACACATATTCATTCCTCACACAACCGCCTCCAAGATTTCTCCCGAATATCCACAATCCTCTGGAATTCCACACCTCAACACGTCCGATTATCCACCACCCTCGAATCCTTCAGACGGAACCTGAAAACCCATCTCTTTGGGAAAGCCTACAGCCTGCAATAACCATTCTACCACCTCAACAACCACCCGAGCTGCCGCTTCACCAACCACCCAAGCTGCCGCCTCATCAACCACCTGAGCTGCCGCCCCACCAACCACCCGAGCCGCTGCCGCCCCACCAACCACCCTAGCTGCCGCGTCGCCACCGCCAGACCTGCTGCCTCACCAACCACCCGAGCTGCCGCCTCACCACCACTAGAGCTGCTGCCTCACCACCACCAGTGCTGCAGCACACCAACCTCCAGTCTCTTCCCCATTATCCTGAAGAATGTAAGTCCGCAAGGACAGAGTGCCCTCTCCCCTCTGTACCAGTCTTTCATTGTAAATTTGTTTACCGTTAATGATATCTATAGCCCTGTATGTAACCCCTTTTCACATGTACAGCACCATGGAATTAGTGGTGCTATATAAATAAATAATAATAATTTCTCAGACATACAGTGCTGCGTAGTCTGTAAACATTTCTTTGATCTGAATACATACCCAGATTTACTGGAGCTTCGTACGCCACGTCAGCACCCATTTCCGCAAGTCGGCTACAGCTGCTACTTGTTGCGTTCCCGTGCGGTCGCCGGGCACGTCAAAACAACGCATCCGCATACATCCGCATGTCCTGCATACCCAATGTTAAAGATAGGTACACTCCGTTTACAGTGTCATAAAAGCTAAGTCCTTTATTTAAGAAAGCTTTTCATGGACAAAGTTTTTGAGGGCAGGATGAATGAAGGTATGCAGGCAAATGAACAGGACTACGGCCATTTTGCGTTTAACACGCTTCCACGGGTCCAGATGTTCTGGACCTGTGGAAGCATGTTAAATGTGAAGCGGCCATAGTCCTGTTCCTTTGCCTGCATACCTGCATTCGTCCTGCCCTCAAAAACCTTGTCCATGAAAAGCTTTCTTAAATAAAGGACTTAGGTTTTATGACACAGTAAACAGAGTGTTGCTGCGCACCTGCATCACCGTGATTTCACCCAGCAAAGTGTCACTGACTCAGAGCCCCCCCAGTCCACTAGTAAGTAGACTGTTTCTTATTGTCATTCTATTTTTTCCCTATTAGGTCTATCTTTAAAGATAGGTACGCAGGACGCATGCAGAAGTATGTGGAAGTAGGCAGGGCTTAACGGAGGATGTACGCAGCCCTCCGCAAAGCCCCAGAATGCTAATGTGAACTTAGCCTTAGACCATTGGGGGAAAGTTATGAGCACCCATGGTTTTGGGCAGAAAACCCTACTTTCAGATATGGGAGAAGAGAGGCTGCACAAGCCCAGGGGTGGGTGCAGCATGTGGGAGGGGGCAGCCTAGGGGATAATAGGTAGCTCCTCATTTTGGACTCAGTCTTTCTACTGGCAGGAGACCCATTAGCTGATGCGGCCAGAGAATCACGTAACAAAGATTTGAACCTGTGATCCATCAGCACCTCCCTGTGGTCACATGCTACATAACATGGTAATTGCAACCTATCTATACCCCGCCTCTGTACTACACTCCTGACTGCATTTCTGTTTATTTGCTTTTCTACATATATACCTGTATATTTCTAGTGCGCCTTTCAGCGATTAAATATAAAATTAACCTTGGGCTGCTCTTTTATCTCAATTCACAAATACTCACGTCCACACACTCAGTTGGTTATTATACGCTACCCGGATTGGTTTCTGACCTGATATAAGCCTGTTGTTGGACGGGGCTTATATCGAATGAAGAACTGGTGGCAGCATAGCATACTGTGTTAGTGGGGAGCCCTGACAGTAATGGCTGGGAGTTTTATATATATCCCCAGACTGAACTGGTGATGTATATCCCCCCTAACTTGTACCTATAAAGGAAGCCTTTCCGGTGACTATTTTCCCTCGGTGCATTTCCCTGACTGACCTGGGGCAAGTGGTGACGCCAGAGAGCCAATCCCTGCTGGGTCATTCTCTCCCCTCCCCAGAGGTGAGTGAAGTCAACACACCCCTTCCCCTTTGCGATCCATCACATGAGGACCTTGGGAAAGGCATCTGGACATGAACTCTGCCATGTGTGGCAGACTACAAAGAGTCAAACATTCAGTGTCCTTACCAGGAAGAATACTAACTATCCTCTCCTACTCACGACACATAGCCTCCTCCTCTTTAGGCCATCCATGCATGAAGCTGGAATTGTGTCCCCTCTGTAGCACAGATCAAAAATTCCTGTTCCTCCTCCTCCTCCTGTTCCTCCTCATCACCCAAAGTGGCTTGAGAATATTGTGTGAGGCTGGGCTGTGTGGTATCAGCCACTGTAAAATCTTGCTTCATAGCCACCTGCTTGGCATTCAAAATTTCCTCTTTGAGATTCTGCAGTGAACGTTTTAATAGGATGCTTATGCTGACAATAGTGTCATCAGCGCTCACCATCTTGGTGCTCAAAGTTTTGAAGAACCTCACATACATCATCGATCCACACCCACTCAGCAGTTGTTAAGTGTGGGGGCTGGGTTTTACTCTGACAGGCATTGAGAAGCTGAAATTCAGATACTGTTCTCTGATGCTCACTAAGCCTTGCCAACATATGAACCACCTACCACCTCAACACATTTATCTATCTTTTCCTGTGTTGCCCATTCAAAATTTTCTTCATAACCAGGATCCTTTTATCATGTTCTCACATGCTTTATGCATTTATTAGCCCTCTTTATCTGTACTTTTACACATACTGGTTGGTAATCGCTTCATGCAGCATTACTTGAACACCCGATTTCTTACATTATGGCTGGCCAGAACAATGAAAGCAATTGTTACCATCCACCTTGCGTTGTCTCCCCTATTTCCTCATAGATTGCAAGCTTGCGAGCAGGGCCCTCATTCCTCTTGGTATCTGTTGTTTATGTGATTATTGTTATATTGTAATGTATTTTATTGTCTGTACAAGTCCTCTTTAAAACGTAAAGGGCTGCGGAATATGTTGGCGCTATAGAAATAAAATAATAATTATTTATTATTATGAAAGGTCAAATTACAGCATGTGAGCAGTTCCCGAAACAGATGGTGACAAGCCAAATTAAAGCACTGCTGCAGCAAAGCTAGTACTGCGAAAGCCTGAGATGACCTTGGCAAGTAGGTCCGGCAAGTCAGGGTATGTTTTTAAAAAATGCATACAACCAAGTTCAGCACTTGAGCCATGCATGGAATGTGTTTAGCAGCTTGCTGAGCTGTAAATCACTTGGCACTCAGAGAAAAAAATTTTTGCAAGATGAGGATAAGTATTCCGTTTATTTGTGCATCCAGTTCAAAGATTTAAACGTTTTCGGTCCATACACCAGACCTTCATCAGAAATATCTTTAACAAAACTGGAAACAATACACGTGGGGTGTCTATAAAGGCTGAACGGCCTGAGCTGGGTGACCCAGGATAAAAAGAAAGAAACCCCTGAAACGTCTCTGGGATCCTGGAGAGATGCACTGAGGAAAGGCGAGAACCCGCCGCTTTGAATGGCACTTGAGTAGCCAGGTACGTGGCGTGAGGACAGGAGCTCCCGGGGGGGTTCTCGCCTTTCCTCAGTGTATTGTTTCCAGTTTTGTTAAAGATATTTCTGATGAAGGTCTGATGTATGGACCGAAAACGTTTAAATCTTTGAACTGGATGCACAAATAAACGGAATACTTATCCTCATCTTGCAAAAAAAAATTTCTCTGAGTGCCAAGTGATTTGTGATTACTTTATTGACGGGCTGGAAACCTGACTTGTGCACCACATAGGAACCTTGAGTGCCGTGTGCATTGTCTATATGTTGAGCTGTAAAGCCACCACCGAGTTACACCCATTATCGCACACAACCAGACCTGGTTGGAGGTTCAGCTAGGAGAGACACTGATTGGATTGTTCTTTTATCCTCTTCAACAGCTCAGCTGCGTTGTGAGCTTTATCACGTAAACAGATGAGCTTCAGAAGAGCGTGCTGCCGCTTTGCCAAGGCAGTGTTGCAGACCTCCCAGCTGGGGAGTGATGGCGATGCTACTTTTGGTGAGGGGGACAGGACAGGAACTGTAATACGAGGAGACTGAAACCCTGATGGAAGTTGGGATCGCTATTCTTGGTGTGGGTAAGATGTGTGATGTCCCATCCTCTGGCTCTGTCACAGACTTCACCAGGTTCAGCCAGTGTGTCATAAGGGAAATGTAGCATCCCTATCCCCAAGAACTTGTCCATGTGTCTGTGGTAAAGTAGACCTTCCCTGTGACTGTATTGGCAAGAGCACAGCTGATATTGTGTAACACGTGCTTTTGTACCGTATTGACGGCAGAGTGGGAAAAATAGTGTCAGATGGGAATCAATTACTGTGGGACTGCCACCACCAAGAGGTTGCGGAAAGACTCAGTTCCTACAAATCGAAACAGCAACATTTCCAGGGCTACCAATCTGGCAATGTGGGTGTTTAGCGCTTTGGCCTGAGAGTGGGTGGATATTTCTGCTTTCTGTTAAACGTCAGGGGCAGGGACAAGTGAACACAAGTGGTTCCACTCTATTTGCTCACCACTGTTACATGTTTTTATATTTTTGGTTTATAATAAAGTTTCATATTTTTAGCACTTGGTTCTTTTTGGTGTTTTTTCTTGTATGATTTCTGTCCATGAAGGAGTCGCTGAGGCCTTCAGTCCACAAGCTGCAGTTGCACAGACACAATGGTCAGCAACCATGACTGATTTGTTGTCCCAGCGCAGAGTTCAGTTGTCCCTTGTCAGCATATATGTCTGTTCACAAATTTTTAGTTACACAGGGCATACATATTCGTTAGCACTTTACATTGTATGGTGCTAGACAAAGACCATTGCTGACTTATCCAGGCTGCTGCTTCCCTTACATTTTCAAACTTTCGGTCGTTACAAAAAATGGTGGTGGGATATTGGCCAGTTTCTGTACATTTTAAGCATGTCTATGAAACTGGGTTAAAACGCAACACAGACCTATTCAGGCCGCAGCCTTACACATATTGGAACATGATAATTGCCACGCTAAGGCCTTTACCTGAGATCTGTAGCACTGCCTTTCACCTGAGGAATAGATTCCACAGACCTCGACACTCTCTGTGACATATCCTGTAATTACTCCATTGTTGTTTAAAATCATGCAAAAGATACATTCTGCCTGCTTGGGTAGTTTCCAGAAGGAGTGTGTAGGCTTGTGCAGATTGGTCAATGGCACTCCTGTCTTTTTCCCTTGAGGAGGCTGCTTCTAAGTAAAATGAGGCTTGTACACGTTCCTGACATGGGTTTCAGGCCAGACAAACTGACCACAATACAAGCGATCGCTTGCATACACTGTATTAAGAATTTAATTCTAATGCTTTTGGTGTCCGATAGAATCCAATTTACTGACATTGATCATACACTCCCCAACTCCCTGTATTATATTTACCTTACAGCAGCTTCCCCCGATATGACAGTGGCTCCATTGGGCTCGGGTGGCCAAAATGAACTGCGAAGCTCACAAAACTCAGGTTTCACGGCACCTGCTGGCCCTCTGCTAATTGTCAGCGAGGGCTGCAGAATGACATGTCGGTGGACATGGTGGTGGGGGGCAGGCAAAGCCCAAAATTCAAATGGGCATGTTTGCATTGGCATTGTAAAGTGATGGGGAATATGTATTCCACTATCTTCCAAACTATTTGGCATGAGGGAGGGACCTTCCAAATGTATGATACAGGGCCACTTGAGGGCCCTTGCCAAACTGAGGTTTCACGGCACCTGCTGGCACTCTGCAAATTGTAAGCGAGGGCTACATAATGACATGGCAATGGACATGGTGGTGGTGGCAGGCAATGATCAAAATTCAAATATGTGTGTTTAAAATGGCATTGTACAGGAATTAGGAATATGTACTCCACTTCTTAACTATTTCGCATGAGGGAGGGACATCCCAAATGTAGGAGTGAGAGCTCTCCCAAATGTATGATACTGGGCCACCTGAGGGGCCTTACCCAACTCAGGTTTCATGGCACCTGCTGGCACTCTGCAAAATGTAAGCGATGGCTGCTTAATGACATGGCTGTGGACATGGTGGTGGTGGTGGCGGGCAAAGCCCAAAATTCAAATGAGCATGTTTGAAATGGCATTGTAAAGTGATGGGCGATATGTATTCCACTATGTTCCAAACTATTTGTCATGAGGGAGGGACCTCCCAAATGTAGGAATGAGAGCTCTCCCAAATGTATGATACAGGGCCACTTGAGGGCCCTTACCAAACTCCGGTTTCACGGCACTCTGCAAACTGTAAGTGAGGGCCACATAATGACAAGGCGAACCTCAGAATAATGTCATGCCTAGGTACAGCCAGCTCATATAGAACATATACATCCAAAAAGGAAAAGGAGCTATTGCTTTAAAAGTATAAATACTTTATTAGAATCAATAATAAAAACATAAATAAGACAAGAAGCAAAAAAGTTTTTTTGTGTAGAGACACTGTGCACACTATAAACGGACCAGCCTATGGAGGATATAATGCTGAAGGGCCTAGTGATTGAAGTCAAGTGCAATGGTAGAAATCCTGTGCAGTGACAATACTTGCAAAGGTGTAATGAGTAAAAAGCAAGTGCAACTTGAAATAGAAATAACGGGTTAAATAACCTAAGTACATAGAGCCCCAAAATTAATGGGAAAATTGCTCAGTGGCATAGGCACATTACCTCCGTGGGCGTGGACCGGTTCCCCGACGCGCGTTTCGCGTGCAGCTTTTTCGAGGGGTAAGTATAAAAAGTGTTGTGTATAGGAAGCTTAAATATAATGAAATGAACGAACATTAGTGGCAGCGGCTGTGATGGCGCTCCATCCGGGAAAATCCGCCGACGTCATCGGGTCTCGGCGTCACGCGTCCCTCACATCATAACTCTCCAGCCGCCCAACTGACTGTTGGGAACCACAGATGGCTGAGTCTGAAGATCTCTTCACACATTGTATGCCATTGTCATCAGAATTGTACTCTTAATATTCACAGAGTCAAGAGGATAAATGCATCTGCACCGATGGCCAATCTTTTTCTCAGTTTGATCCTTGGCAGGAACGAAGTTGGGTCCGAGCATAATCCAAACTCTTGTCAACAGATGTTAACCCCGTTGGGTGAAGGTGATCCATTCGTGATGAGATTCAGATACTTGAGGCGCCAGCAAACGGTACTGTGCTGTCATGTCAGGAAGAGGAGGAGGGTGACTCTCAGGGTGAGGAGTAGGAGAACAGACAGGATGATGATGAGTGAAAAGAATAGCAAACCAAAAAATAACAAATAATTAAAATCCAATATAATATGTTATAAAAATAAATATTAGAGTTAAATATGGTCGCTGTAAATTATGAATGGCAGACCATTCGGGATACTGGATAAGAACAAAGAATCAAATATATGGAATTCCAAAAAGTATATTATATATATATATATATATATATATATATATATATATATATATATATATATATATATATAGTATATAAAAAAGAGAAAAAGGCAAATATTATATGAGACAAAATATGTCTTTATTAAATATAACTAGTAAAAACAGTGGCACACTTTGTAGTGCCACTGTTTTTGCTAGTTATATTTAATAAAGATATATTTTGTCTCATATAATATTTGCCTTTTTCTCTTTTTTTATATACTATATACACTGTGTTCCAAATTATTATGCACAAAGAGTTTAGGAGTAGGGTTGAGCGACTTTCATTTTTTTAAGATCGAGTAGGGTTTTGGGAAACCCGATTTTGTCCAGAGTCGAGTCGAGTGCAGTCGGCCGATTATCGCTAAAAGTCGGGGATCGACCGAAACACGAAACCCAATGCAAGTCAATGGGGAAGCATAGTCGGCAGTGAGTGGAGGCCAGGAAAACACCTACAGTGCCCATTTTAATGCCAAAAACATCCATTCTTGTTTCTGAAGCTTGTCAATCTTAATTAACTTTATAATAATAGTTGGGCATAGGGAATTGGGGGTCATTTGGCAAAAGTTGTGGGGGGAGTAGGGCCGGCTCAAGTTTTTCGTGGGCCCAGGAAATGCGGACTACGTCACGGCGGTGTTGCAGGGAAAGGTAAGTATTTAAAAGTTGCAAGTGCTGTGATCCTGAGCAAGCAGGGGGGGGGCCCACTCGTTCGCATTGCCACTGGCACAGGGCCCCTCAAAGTACGGCGGTGTGTTTGCATGGCGGGGGCGCCTCCCACCAGCAGCGACACTTTTGCGTACTCTGAGGGGCCCTGTGCCAGTGACGTCGCCAACGAGTATGCCCCCCCACCTGATGAAGGAACCTGCACTTTCATCTGCACCTTCCTCTTTGTCCCTGTGTAAGGTGGTATAACATGCGGGAAGGGGAACCTTACTTTCAGCAGGGACAGATTCTGGCTGTGTAGAGTACAAGGGGAATGTAGTGGTCTAGGTCAATGTACCAGCAGACTCATTTAGCAGTGGCTGGGCAATGGGCAGGATGAGGAGGAAACAGATATAGGGCCAAAGAATAAAGTAGGCTACATGCAGTTCAAAATTGGTAACAGGACTAAACAGGCGGCATTGCTTTGTTCAGTGGAGTAGCAAACCCAAGAGCAGCAGACACTGTTTCAAGGGCCTAACCACACTAGTAGGCCAAATGCAGTTTAATATCTGATAGTATAGGGCGAAAGCCAGAATGTGGAAGCTCAGCTTTGTTCAGTTGAGGACAACACCAGGGAGTGGCAGACACCTTTAGTAGGCCGGAAAAGCCTATTGCATTTTTTAAAATGGTAATTTGGAGCAGAAGGTTGAAGCTCAGCTTTATTTAGTTGAGGGCAACACCAGGGAGGGGCAGAAGCCGTTAGTAGGCCCTAACCACCATTTTTTTTTTAAAACCACTTAATGAGAGCCGGAAGGTTGAAGCTCAGCTTTATTTAGTTGAGGACAACACCAGGGAGGGGCAGAAGCCGTTAGTAGGCCCTAACCACCATTTTTGTTTTAAAACCACTTAATGAGAGCCGGAAGGTTGAAGCTCAGCTTTATTTAGTTGAGGACAACACCAGGGAGGGGCAGAAGCCGTTAGTAGGCCCTAACCACCATTTTTGTTTTAAAACCACTTAATGAGAGCCGGAAGGTTGAAGCTCAGCTTTATTTAGTTGAGGACAACACCAGGGAGGGGCAGAAGCCGTTAGTAGGCCCTAACCACCATTTTTTTTTTTAAAACCACATAATGAGAGCCGGAAGGTTGAAGCTCAGCTTTATTTAGTTGAGGACAACACCAGGGAGGGGCAGAAGCCGTTAGTAGGCCCTAACCAAAGTTGAAGGCCAAATGCAGTTTAATTTCTGATACTATAGGCCGAAAGCCAGAAGGTGGAAGTTCCGATTTAGACAGTGGAGGACAATTTGAATTAGGGACTGCAGACAGACTTAGTAGGCTGTCCCCTGTGGACCATGCATCCACCACATTAACCCATTGCGCCGTAATGGACACGTAATCTTCCGTGGCCATGCCTACAGGTCCATGCGTCTGTTGTCAGGTGCACCTTTGTACTCACAGATTGCCAGAGTGCATGGACAATGCGGTCTTCTACATGCTGGTGGAGGGTTGGGATGGCTTTTCTCGCAAAAGAAGTGTCGACTGGTTAGCTTGTAGCGTGGTACAGCGTAGTCCATCATGGCCTTATTAATAGTAAATAAAATATATAACTAGGCTCTATGAACTTTTAAATAGGTTCCAGGGGTACACGGGCAGCATTGGTGTGGTCAGTGGAGGAGTATTGCAAGTAGGGGCTGCAGACAGGCTATCAAAGGCCTAAAATAACAAACAGTAGGCAGTCATGGCAGTTTTACATCGGTTACATGGATACACAGGCAGGCACTCCAGGCAGCATTGTGGTCAGTGGAGGAGTATTGCAAGTAGGGGCCGCAGACAGGCTATCAAAGGCCTAAAATAACAAACAATAGGCTCATGGCAGTTTCACAGCGGTTACATGGATACACGGGCAGGCAGCTTGGTGGTGGTGAGTGGAGGAGTATTTAAAGTAGGGACCGCAGACAGGCTTCAAAGGCCTAACATAAGAAAATGGGCTGGCTGTAGGCACTTTATAATTGGTTCCAGGGGTACACGGGCAGCAGTGGTCTGGTCAGTGGAGGAGTATTTAAAGTAGGGACCGCAGACAGGCTTCAAAGGCCTAACATAAGAAAATGGGCTGGCTGTAGGCACTTTATAATTGGTTCCAGGGGTACACGGGCAGCAGTGGTCTGGTCAGTGGAGGAGTATTTAAAGTAGGGACCGCAGACAGGCTTCAAAGGCCTAACATAAGAAAATGGGCTGGCTGTAGGCACTTTATAATTGGTTCCAGGGGTACACGGGCAGCAGTGGTCTGGTCAGTGGAGGAGTATTTAAAGTAGGGACCGCAGACAGGCTATCAAAGGCCTAACATAACAAACAATAGGCTCATGGCAGTTTCACAGCGGTTACATGGATACACGGGCAGGCAGCTTGGTGGTCAGTGGAGGAGTATTTAAAGTAGGGACCGCAGACAGGCTATCAAAGGCCTAAAATAACAAACAATAGGCTCATGGCAGTTTTACAGCGGTTACATGGATACACAGGCAGCTTGGTGGTGAGTGGAGGAGTATTTAAAGTAGGGACTAGGGTTGAGCGAAACGGGTCGATCATTTTCAAAAGTCGCCGACTTTTGGCTAAGTCGGCGTCTCATGAAACCCGATCCGACCCCTGTGCTTGTCGGCCATGCGGTACGCGACTTTCGCGCCAAAGTCGCGTTTCAATGACGCGAAAAGCGCCATTTCTCAGCCAATGAAGGTGAACGCAGAGTGTGGGCAGCGTGATGACATAGATCCTGGTCCCCACCATCTTAGAGAAGGGCATTGCAGTGATTGGCTTGCTGTCTGCGGCGTCACAGGGGCTATAAAGGGGCGTTCCCGCCGACCGCCATCTTACTGCTGCTGATCTGAGCTTAGGGACAGGTTGCTGCCGCTTCGTCAGAAGCAGGGAGAGCGTTAGGCAGGGTCCACTAACCACCAAACCGCTTGTGCTGCAGCGATTTCCACTGTCCAACACCACCTTCGGTGTGCAGGAACAGTGGAAGCTATTTTTTTTTTTTTTTCCCCTCAGCGCTGTAGCTCATTGGGCTGCCCTAGAAGGCTCCGTGATAGCTGTATTGCTGTGTGTACGCCACTGTGGAAACCAACTGCTTTTTTCAAAGCACATATCCTCTTGTTCCTTCCTTTCTGCACAGCTATCTTTTTTGTTTGTCCACACTTTTTATTTAATTTGTGCATCAGTCCACTCCTATTGCTGCCTGCCATACCTGGCTTACATTACTGCAGGGAGATAGTAATTGTAGGACAGTTTTTTTTTTGTTTTGTTTTTTTTTTGTGGGAGATTAAGATTGGCATTTCTGCTACAGTGCCATCCCTGTGTGTGCCATCTCTCACTGAGTGGGCCATAGAAAGCCTATTTATTTTTTCCGTGATTTGTGTTCTAAAATCTACCTCAACACAGAAACACTACATCAATCAGTGGGAGAAAAATATTGGCCTCAGTCAGGGCTTGTGTGCCACTGCTGTGTGTGCGCTATCATTCAGTGGGCTATAGCAAGCCTATATTTTTTTTTTTTTTTTTTTTTTAATATTATTTGGTTTCAAAAGTCTCCCTGAAAAAAAAAAAAAACCTAAAAAAACAGTGGGAGAGTAATATTGCCCTTTCAGCTTGTGTGCCAGTCTTGACTCCTGGGTGTGCCACCTCTCTCCCTCTCATTCAGTGGGCCATAGAAAGCCTATTTATTTTTTTTTTTAAATATTATTGGGTTTCTAAAGTCTCCCTGAAAAAAACAAAAAATACATAAAAAAACAGTGGGAGAGTAATATTGCCCTTTCAGCTTGTGTGCCAGTCTTGACTCCTGGGTGTGCCACCTCTCTCCCTTTCATTCAGTGGGCCATAGAAAGCCTATTTTTTTTTTTTTAATATTATTTGGTTTCTAATTCTCCCTGAAAAAAAAAAAAAAACCTAAAAAAACAGTGGGAGAGTAATATTGCCCTTTCAGCTTGTGTGCCAGTCTTGACTCCTGGGTGTGCCACCTCTCTCCCTCTCATTCAGTGGGCCATAGAAAGCCTATTTATTTTTTTTTTTAAATATTATTGGGTTTCTAAAGTCTCCCTGAAAAAACAAAAAATACATAAAAAAACAGTGGGAGAGTAATATTGCCCTTTCAGCTTGTGTGCCAGTCTTGACTCCTGGGTGTGCCACCTCTCTCCCTTTCATTCAGTGGGCCATAGAAAGCCTATTTATTTTTTCCGTGATTTGTGTTCTAAATTCTACCTCAACACAAAAACACTACATCAATCAGTGGGAGAAAAATATTGGCCTCAGTAAGGGCTTGTGTGCCACTGCTGTGTGTGCTATCTCTCATTCAGTGGGCTATAGCAAGCCTATTTTTTTTTTTTTTTTTTTTTTTTTTAATATTATTTGGTTTCTAAAGTCTCCCTGAAAAAAAAAAAAAACCTAAAAAAACAGTGGGAGAGTAATATTGCCCTTTCAGCTTGTGTGCCAGTCTTGACTCCTGGGTGTGCCACCTCTCTCCCTCTCATTCAGTGGGCCATAGAAAGCCTATTTATTTTTTTTTTTAAATATTATTGGGTTTCTAAAGTCTCCCTGAAAAAAACAAAAAATACATAAAAAAACAGTGGGAGAGTAATATTGCCCTTTCAGCTTGTGTGCCAGTCTTGACTCCTGGGTGTGCCACCTCTCTCCCTCTCATTCAGTGGGCCATAGAAAGCCTATTTATTTTTTTTTTTAAATATTATTGGGTTTCTAAAGTCTCCCTGAAAAAAACAAAAAATACATAAAAAAACAGTGGGAGAGTAATATTGCCCTTTCAGCTTGTGTGCCAGTCTTGACTCCTGGGTGTGCCACCTCTCTCCCTTTCATTCAGTGGGCCATAGAAAGCCTATTTTTTTTTTTTTAATATTATTTGGTTTCTAATTCTCCCTGAAAAAAAAAAAAAAACCTAAAAAAACAGTGGGAGAGTAATATTGCCCTTTCAGCTTGTGTGCCAGTCTTGACTCCTGGGTGTGCCACCTCTCTCCCTCTCATTCAGTGGGCCATAGAAAGCCTATTTATTTTTTTTTTTAAATATTATTGGGTTTCTAAAGTCTCCCTGAAAAAACAAAAAATACATAAAAAAACAGTGGGAGAGTAATATTGCCCTTTCAGCTTGTGTGCCAGTCTTGACTCCTGGGTGTGCCACCTCTCTCCCTTTCATTCAGTGGGCCATAGAAAGCCTATTTATTTTTTCCGTGATTTGTGTTCTAAATTCTACCTCAACACAAAAACACTACATCAATCAGTGGGAGAAAAATATTGGCCTCAGTAAGGGCTTGTGTGCCACTGCTGTGTGTGCTATCTCTCATTCAGTGGGCTATAGCAAGCCTATTTTTTTTTTTTTTTTTTTTTTTTTTAATATTATTTGGTTTCTAATTCTCCCTGAAAAAAAAAAAAAAACCTAAAAAAACAGTGGGAGAGTAATATTGCCCTTTCAGCTTGTGTGCCAGTCTTGACTCCTGGGTGTGCCACCTCTCTCCCTCTCATTCAGTGGGCCATAGAAAGCCTATTTATTTTTTTTTTAAAATATTATTGGGTTTCTAAAGTCTCCCTGAAAAAACAAAAAATACATAAAAAAACAGTGGGAGAGTAATATTGCCCTTTCAGCTTGTGTGCCAGTCTTGACTCCTGGGTGTGCCACCTCTCTCCCTTTCATTCAGTGGGCCATAGAAAGCCTATTTTTTTTTTTTTTAATATTATTTGGTTTCTAATTCTCCCTGAAAAAAAAAAAAAAACCTAAAAAAACAGTGGGAGAGTAATATTGCCCTTTCAGCTTGTGTGCCAGTCTTGACTCCTGGGTGTGCCACCTCTCTCCCTTTCATTCAGTGGGCCATAGAAAGCCTATTTTTTTTTTTTTTAATATTATTTGGTTTCTAATTCTCCCTGAAAAAAAAAAAAAAACCTAAAAAAACAGTGGGAGAGTAATATTGCCCTTTCAGCTTGTGTGCCAGTCTTGACTCCTGGTTGTGCCACCTCTCTCTCTCTAATTGTGGGCCATAGAAAGCCTTTTTTTTTTTTTTTTAATATTATTTGGTTTCTAAAGTCTCCCTGAGAAAAAAAAATAAATAAATTAGGTGGGAGATTAATATTGACATTAGTGCTTGAGTGACAGTCCTGCGTGTGTGTCATCTCTGTGATTTTGTGCCACAGAAAACAGAGTGTGTAACATTGTGCCTGATTTTCCTTGTGGTCTCACCAACCTGTTAAGGGATATTGAAATCATACTGAAGTTATAGCTCACCGTGTAAGTTGTTTGATAGCAACAAATAAAGTTACTTTGGTTAAGATTTTAAAACAATGAGGAAGTCTGGTGCAAGAGGTCGTCGTGGGCGTTCATTGTCAGCTGGTAATGATGGTAGTGGTAGTGGAGCATCAGGTGGTCGTGGGGATAAAAATATTCCACCTAAGTCTGGAGCTGTGGAGCCAGTTTCGTCGTCAGGCTACACAAGGCCTCGAACGCTCTCTTTTCTGGGAGTAGGAAAACCGCTTTTAAAGGCGGAGCAGCAACAGCAAGTTTTGGCTTACATTGCAGACTCAGCCTCTAGCTCTTTTGCCTCCTCTTCCGAAACTGGTAAATGTAAAAGCAGCGCGTCGCTTGTGGATGTTCACGGTCAGGGACAAGTCGCTTCCTTGTCCTCCTCAGCAAAAACTACAACAAGAGAGAAGGATGCAGCAGGCGACACAACGGGTCACTCCATGGAGCTCTTTACACATACCGTCCCTGGCTTAGAAAGTGAAACATTTAACAGGCCATGCCCATTACAAGTATATTCTGACATGGAGTGCACTGATGCACAGCCACAGCCAGAGTACTATGCTGCTCCTTTGACTCAGACCACCACATTGCCCTCTCAGGGTACAGATCCACAATCAGACCCTGATGAGACTATGTTGCCCCGCCACGAACGCTATACCACCGACCGACACAGTGACACAGACGAAGTTGCACACGAGCTCGAAGAGGAGGTAATAGATGACCCAGTTATTGACCCCGATTGGCAGCCATTGGGGGAACAGGGTGCAGGCGGCAGTAGTTCAGAAGCGGAGGTGGAGGAGGGGCCGCAGCAGGCATCAACATCGCAACAGGTTCCATCTGCCGGGCCCGTATCTGGACCAAAACGCGTGTCAAAGCCAAAACCTGTTGGAGCACAGCGTTGCCATCCGGTTAAAGCTCAGTCTGCAATCCCTGAAAAGGGATCCGAGTCTAGGAAGAGTGCAGTCTGGCATTTTTTTAAACAACATCCAACTGATCAGCGCAAAGTCATCTGTCAAAAATGTTCAACTAGCTTAAGCAGAGGTCAGAATCTGAAAAGTCTAAATACTAGTTGCATGCATAGACACTTAACCACCATGCATTCTCAAGCCTGGACTAACTACCAAACGTCCCTCAAGGTTGTAGCACCCTCGGCCAATGAAGCTAGTCAGCAACGCAACATCCCTTCCGTCACTGTAAGGCCACCATTTTCCGCACCACCGGCAGTATCTGTGCAGGTTTCTTTGCCAGCCAAAAGCAGTCAGGGTCAGGGAATCACCAGTTTTGTAGGAGGAAATATTGCATGTAGGGCACCGGCGGAAACAATACCGTCTCCAACCGTCTCTCAGTCTGCCATGTCCACCGGCACACCCGAAAGTTCCACGATCTACAGCTCTCCAGTCCAGCTCACCCTACATGAGACTCTGGTTAGAAAAAGGAAGTACTTATCCTCGCATCCGCGTACACAGGGTTTTAACGCCCACATAGCTAGACTAATCTCGTTAGAGATGATGCCCTACCGGTTAGTTGAAAGCGAAGCTTTCAAAGCCCTGATGGAGTACGCTGAACCACGATACGAGCTACCCAGTCGACACTTTTTTTCCAGAAAAGCCATCCCAGCCCTGCACCAGCATGTTAAACAGCGCATCGTCCATGCACTCAGGCAATCTGTGAGTACAAAGGTGCACCTGACTACAGATGCATGGACCAGTAGGCATGGCCAGGGACGTTATGTGTCCATCACGGCACACTGGGTGAATGTGGTGGATACAGGGTCCACAGGCGACATCAATTTAGGGACAGTTGTGCCTAGCCCACGGTCTAGGAAACAGTTGGCTGTAGGCGTTCGCACCCCCTCCTCCTCCTCCTCGTCCTCCTGCAGAAGCTACAGCTCTTCCACAGAACGCAGTCGGCCAACCACTCCATCGGCAGATGACACTGTTGCACACCAGTTGTCCCATTATGGGCCAGCTACTGCCAAGCGTCAGCAGGCTGTATTGGCTATGAAGTGTTTGGGCGACAACAGACACACCGCGGAAGTTCTGTCCGAGTTCTTGCAACAAGAAACGCAGTCGTGGCTGGGCACAGTAGATCTTGAGGCAGGCAAGGTAGTGAGTGATAACGGAAGGAATTTCATGGCTGCCATCTCCCTTTCCCAACTGAAACACATTCCTTGCCTGGCTCACACCTTAAACCTGGTGGTGCAGTGCTTATTGAAAACTTATCCTGGGTTCTCCGACCTGCTCCTCAAAGTGCGTGCACTTTGCTCACATATCCGACGTTCGCCTGTACACGCCAGCCGTATGCAGACCTATCAGCGGTCTTTGAACCTTCCCCAGCATCGCCTAATCATAGACGTTGCAACAAGGTGGAACTCAACACTGCACATGCTTCAGAGACTGTGCGAACAGAGGCGTGCTGTTATTTATTTGTGGGAGGATACACGGGCAGGCAGTAGGATGGCAGACATGGAGTTGTCAGGTGTGCAGTGGTCGAAGATACAAGACATGTGTCAAGTCCTTCAGTGTTTTGAGGAATGCACACGGCTGGTTAGTGCAGACAACGCCGTAATAAGCATGAGCATCCCCCTAATGCGTCTGCTGATGCAAAGTTTGACGCACATAAAGGAGCAGGCGTCTGCACCAGAGGAAGAGGGAAGCCTTGATGACAGTCAGCCATTGTCTGGTCAGGGCAGTGTACAGGACGAGGTAGCGGGCGAAGAGGAGGTGGAGGACGAGGAGGATGATGGGGATGAGTATATTTTTAATGCGGAAACTTTCACGGGGGCACAGGAAATTGGTTGCGTGTCACGGCCGGGTTCTGGTTTTTTGAGGGACACAAGTGACGTAGATTTGCCTGCAACTGCCCCTCAACCAATCACAACCGGAGATTTGACAAGTGGAACTTTGGCCCACATGGCGGATTATGCCTTACGTATCCTACAAAGGGACACACGCATTACGAAAATGATGAACGATGACGATTACTGGTTGGCCTGCCTCCTTGATCCACGCTATAAAGGCAAATTGCAAAATGTTATGCCACATGAGAACTTGGAACTAATATTAGCAACCAAACAATCAACTCTTGTTGACCGTTTGCTTCAGGCATTCCCAGCACACAGCGCACGTGATCGTTCTCACACGAGCTCCAGGGGGCAGCAGACTAGGAGTGTTAGGGGTGCACACATCAGAAGTGGCGTTGGACAGAGGGGTTTTCTGACCAGGTTGTGGAGTGATTTTGCTATGACCGCAGACAGGACAGGTACTGCTGCATCAATTGAAAGTGACAGGAGACAACATTTGTCCAGTATGGTTACTAACTATTTTTCATCCCTTATCGATGTTCTCCCTCAACCGTCATTCCCATTTGATTACTGGGCCTCCAAATTAGACACCTGGCCAGAATTGGCAGAATATGCATTGCAGGAGCTTGCTTGCCCGGCAGCAAGTGTCCTATCAGAAAGAGTATTCAGTGCTGCAGGGTCAATATTAACCGAAAAAAGGACTCGTCTGGCTACCCAAAATGTTGACGATCTAACATTCATTAAAATGAACCACAACTGGATTTCAAAATCTTTTGCCCCACCTTGCCCGGCCGACACCTAGCTTTCCTATGAAAAGCTCTTGCCTGTGAATTACTTTTCTAATGTCTAATTTGCTGCTGCAGATTGTACAGCATACGACATGTTTACACCTCCCTAAATGGCCAAACTCCCCACACGGGGCCGTGGTATCGCGACTTGGCGCAAGCACCCGTGAGACTGCTGTTTGTCTGAAGAGGTGGGTGTGCTCGCTTTTGGTTGACGGCATTGCTACTGGGTCCCTCATAGTACAATGTAGTGTCTCTGGCGGTGGTGGTGCGCACCCAACGTCAGACACACCGTTGTAACATGAGTGGCCCTGGGGCGGTCCCGCCGGCCTCAAGAGAGTTCCCCCCTACCCCAGCTCAAACTGGGCTGTACTACGTGCAAAATTATGTCGCACAGCTCCACCAATCTTTAGTCTATTCGCTGACATCATTCAATGTCTGGCACTGACAATACAAATTTGTAGACATCTATGATGCAACTTAAAGTAGTCTGTGTCTGTGTCCTATATTGGCACCATTAAATAGTTACTGCCAAATTACTATGTCAGAAACACAGCAGATGAGCCCACCCCTGTACCTAAGTATGCCATCTTTTTTTTTGTTTTGGTTGTTTTGCGAGACATTAACATCTATTTATATTTTGGGAGTACTGGGACAGACACTCCTTGCACTACTCCTCCACTCAGCACCAAGCTGCCTGCCCGTGTATCCATGTAACCGCTGTAAAACTGCCATGAGCCTATTGTTTGTTATTTTAGGCCTTTGATAGCCTGTCTGCGGTCCCTACTCCTCCACTGACCACCAAGCTGCCTGCCCGTGTATCCATGTAACCGCTGTAAAACTGCCATGAGCCTATTGTTTGTTATTTTAGGCCTTTGAAGCCTTTCTGCGCTCCCTCCTTCCACTAGTCCTCCACTGACCAGACCACTGCTGCCCGTGTACCCCTGGAACCAATTTTAAAGTGCCTACAGCCAGCCCATTTTATTGTGTTAGGCCTTCGAAGCCTGTCTGCGGTCCATACTTCCACTAGGCCTCCACTGACCAGACCACTGCTGCCCGTGTACCCCTGGAACCAATTTTAAAGTGCCTACAGCCAGCCCATTTTATTGTGTTAGGCCTTCGAAGCCTGTCTGCGGTCCCTCCTTCCACTAGGCCTCCACTGACCAGACCACTGCTGCCCGTGTACCCCTGGAACCAATTTTAAAGTGCCTACAGCCAGCCCATTTTATTGTGTTAGGCCTTCGAAGCCTGTCTGCGGTCCCTCCTTCCACTAGGCCTCCACTGACCAGACCACTGCTGCCCGTGTACCCCTGGAACCAATTTTAAAGTGCCTACAGCCAGCCCATTTTATTGTGTTAGGCCTTCGAAGCCTGTCTGCGGTCCCTCCTTCCACTAGGCCTCCACTGACCAGACCACTGCTGCCCGTGTACCCCTGGAACCAATTTTAAAGTGCCTACAGCCAGCCCATTTTATTGTGTTAGGCCTTCGAAGCCTGTCTGCGGTCCATACTTCCACTAGGCCTCCACTGACCAGACCACTGCTGCCCGTGTACCCCTGGAACCAATTTTAAAGTGCCTACAGCCAGCCCATTTTATTGTGTTAGGCCTTCGAAGCCTGTCTGCGGTCCATACTTCCACTAGGCCTCCACTGACCAGACCACTGCTGCCCGTGTACCCCTGGAACCAATTTTAAAGTGCCTACAGCCAGCCCATTTTATTGTGTTAGGCCTTCGAAGCCTGTCTGCGGTCCCTCCTTCCACTAGGCCTCCACTGACCAGACCACTGCTGCCCGTGTACCCCTGGAACCAATTTTAAAGTGCCTACAGCCAGCCCATTTTATTGTGTTAGGCCTTCGAAGCCTGTCTGCGGTCCCTCCTTCCACTAGGCCTCCACTGACCAGACCACTGCTGCCCGTGTACCCCTGGAACCAATTTTAAAGTGCCTACAGCCAGCCCATTTTATTGTGTTAGGCCTTCGAAGCCTGTCTGCGGTCCATACTTCCACTAGGCCTCCACTGACCAGACCACTGCTGCCCGTGTACCCCTGGAACCAATTTTAAAGTGCCTACAGCCAGCCCATTTTATTGTGTTAGGCCTTCGAAGCCTGTCTGCGGTCCCTCCTTCCACTAGGCCTCCACTGACCAGACCACTGCTGCCCGTGTACCCCTGGAACCAATTTTAAAGTGCCTACAGCCAGCCCATTTTATTGTGTTAGGCCTTCGAAGCCTGTCTGCGGTCCCTCCTTCCACTAGGCCTCCACTGACCAGACCACTGCTGCCCGTGTACCCCTGGAACCAATTTTAAAGTGCCTACAGCCAGCCCATTTTATTGTGTTAGGCCTTCGAAGCCTGTCTGCGGTCCATACTTCCACTAGGCCTCCACTGACCAGACCACTGCTGCCCGTGTACCCCTGGAACCAATTTTAAAGTGCCTACAGCCAGCCCATTTTATTGTGTTAGGCCTTCGAAGCCTGTCTGCGGTCCATACTTCCACTAGGCCTCCACTGACCAGACCACTGCTGCCCGTGTACCCCTGGAACCAATTTTAAAGTGCCTACAGCCAGCCCATTTTATTGTGTTAGGCCTTCGAAGCCTGTCTGCGGTCCATACTTCCACTAGTCCTCCACTGACCAGACCACTGCTGCCCGTGTACCCCTGGAACCAATTTTAAAGTGCCTACAGCCAGCCCATTTTATTGTGTTAGGCCTTCGAAGCCTGTCTGCGGTCCATACTTCCACTAGGCCTCCACTGACCAGACCACTGCTGCCCGTGTACCCCTGGAACCAATTTTAAAGTGCCTACAGCCAGCCCATTTTATTGTGTTAGGCCTTCGAAGCCTGTCTGCGGTCCATACTTCCACTAGTCCTCCACTGACCAGACCACTGCTGCCCGTGTACCCCTGGAACCAATTTTAAAGTGCCTACAGCCAGCCCATTTTATTGTGTTAGGCCTTCGAAGCCTGTCTGCGGTCCATACTTTAAATACTCCTCCACTCACCACCAAGCTGCCTGCCCGTGTATCCATGTAACCGCTGTAAAACTGCCATGAGCCTATTGTTTGTTATGTTAGGCCTTTGATAGCCTGTCTGCGGTCCTTACTTTAAATACTCCTCCACTCACCACCTAGCTGCCTGTGTATCCATGTAACCGATGTAAAACTGCCATGACTGCCTACTGTTTGTTATTTTAGGCCTTTGATAGCCTGTCTGCGGCCCCTACTTGCAATACTCCTCCACTGACCACAATGCTGCCTGGAGTGCCTGCCTGTGTATCCATGTAACCGATGTAAAACTGCCATGACTGCCTACTGTTTGTTATTTTAGGCCTTTGATAGCCTGTCTGCGGCCCCTACTTGCAATACTCCTCCACTGAGCACAATGCTGCCTGGAGTGCCTGCCTGTGTATCCATGTAACCGATGTAAAACTGCCATGACTGCCTACTGTTTGTTATTTTAGGCCTTTGATAGCCTGTCTGCAGCCCCTACTTGCAATACTCCTCCACTGACCACACCAATGCTGCCCGTGTACCCCTGGAACCTATTTAAAAGTTCATAGAGCCTAGTTATATATTTTATTTACTATTAATAAGGCCATGATGGACTACGCTGTACCACGCTACAAGCTAACCAGTCGACACTTCTTTTGCGAGAAAAGCCATCCCAACCCTCCACCAGCATGTAGAAGACCGCATTGTCCATGCACTCTGGCAATCTGTGAGTACAAAGGTGCACCTGACAACAGACGCATGGACCTGTAGGCATGGCCACGGAAGATTACGTGTCCATTACGGCGCAATGGGTTAATGTGGTGGATGCATGGTCCACAGGGGACAGCCTACTAAGTCTGTCTGCAGTCCCTAATTCAAATTGTCCTCCACTGTCTAAATCGGAACTTCCACCTTCTGGCTTTCGGCCTATAGTATCAGAAATTAAACTGCATTTGGCCTTCAACTTTGGTTAGGGCCTACTAACGGCTTCTGCCCCTCCCTGGTGTTGTCCTCAACTAAATAAAGCTGAGCTTCAACCTTCCGGCTCTCATTAAGTGGTTTTTAAAAAAAAAAAATTGGTGGTTAGGGCCTACTAACGGCTTCTGCCCCTCCCTGGTGTTGTCCTCAACTAAATAAAGCTGAGCTTCAACCTTCCGGCTCTCATTATGTGGTTTAAAAAAAAAAAATGGTGGTTAGGGCCTACTAACGGCTTCTGCCCCTCCCTGGTGTTGTCCTCAACTAAATAAAGCTGAGCTTCAACCTTCCGGCTCTCATTAAGTGGTTTTAAAAAAAAAATGGTGGTTAGGGCCTACTAACGGCTTCTGCCCCTCCCTGGTGTTGTCCTCAACTAAATAAAGCTGAGCTTCAACCTTCCGGCTCTCATTAAGTGGTTTTTAAAAAAAAATGGTGGTTAGGGCCTACTAACGGCTTCTGCCCCTCCCTGGTGTTGTCCTCAACTAAATAAAGCTGAGCTTCAACCTTCCGGCTCTCATTAAGTGGTTTTAAAAAAAAAAAAAATGGTGGTTAGGGCCTACTAACGGCTTCTGCCCCTCCCTGGTGTTGCCCTCAACTAAATAAAGCTGAGCTTCAACCTTCTGCTCCAAATTACCATTTTAAAAAATGCAATAGGCTTTTCCGGCCTACTAAAGGTGTCTGCCCCTCCCTGGTGTTGTCCTCAACTGAACAAAGCTGAGCTTCCACATTCTGGCTTTCGCCCTATACTATCAGATATTAAACTGCATTTGGCCTACTAGTGTGGTTAGGCCCTTGAAACAGTGTCTGCTGCTCTTGGGTTTGCTACTCCACTGAACAAAGCAATGCCGCCTGTTTAGTCCTGTTACCAATTTTGAACTGCATGTAGCCTACTTTATTCTTTGGCCCTATATCTGTTTCCTCCTCATCCTGCCCATTGCCCAGCCACTGCTAAATGAGTCTGCTGGTACATTGACCTAGACCACTACATTCCCCTTGTACTCTACACAGCCAGAATCTGACCCTGCTGAAAGTAAGGTTCCCCTTCCCGCATGTTATACCACCTTACACAGGGACAAAGAGGAAGGTGCAGATGAAAGTGCAGGTTCCTTCATCAGGTGGGGGGGCATACTCGTTGGCGACGTCACTGGCACAGGGCCCCTCAGAGTACGCAAAAGTGTCGCTGCTGGTGGGAGGCGCCCCCGCCATGCAAACACACCGCCGTACTTTGAGGGGCCCTGTGCCAGTGGCAATGCGAACGAGTGGGCCCCCCCTGCTTGCTCAGGATCACAGCACTTGCAACTTTTAAATACTTACCTTTCCCTGCAACACCGCCGTGACGTAGTCCGCATTTCCTGGGCCCACGAAAAACTTGAGCCAGCCCTACTCCCCCCACAACTTTCCCCCAATTCCTTATGCCCAACTATTATTATACAGTTAATTAAGATTGGCAAGCTTCAGAAACAAGAATGGATGTTTTTGGCATTAAAATGGGCACTGTAGGTGTTTTCCTGGCCTCCACTCACTGCCGACTATGCTTCCCCATTGACTTGCATTGGGTTTCGTGTTTCGGTCGATCCCCGACTTTTAGCGATAATCGGCCGACTGCACTCGACTCGACTCTGGACAAAATCGGGTTTCCCAAAACCCTACTCGATCTTAAAAAAATGAAAGTCGCTCAACCCTAGTAGGGACCGCAGACAGGCTATCAAAGGCCTAAAATAACAAACAATAGGCTCATGGCAGTTTCACAGCGGTTACATGGATACACGGGCAGGCAGCTTGGTGGTGGTGAGTGGAGGAGTATTTAAAGTAGGGACCGCAGACAGGCTTCAAAGGCCTAACATAAGAAAATGGGCTGGCTGTAGGCACTTTATAATTGGTTCCAGGGGTACACGGGCAGCAGTGGTCTGGTCAGTGGAGGAGTATTTAAAGTAGGGACCGCAGACAGGCTTCAAAGGCCTAACATAAGAAAATGGGCTGGCTGTAGGCACTTTATAATTGGTTCCAGGGGTACACGGGCAGCAGTGGTCTGGTCAGTGGAGGAGTATTTAAAGTAGGGACCGCAGACAGGCTATCAAAGGCCTAACATAACAAACAATAGGCTCATGGCAGTTTCACAGCGGTTACATGGATACACGGGCAGGCAGCTTGGTGGTCAGTGGAGGAGTATTTAAAGTAGGGACCGCAGACAGGCTATCAAAGGCCTAAAATAACAAACAATAGGCTCATGGCAGTTTTACAGCGGTTACATGGATACACAGGCAGCTTGGTGGTGAGTGGAGGAGTATTTAAAGTAGGGACCGCAGACAGGCTATCAAAGGCCTAAAATAACAAACAATAGGCTCATGGCAGTTTCACAGCGGTTACATGGATACACGGGCAGGCAGCTTGGTGGTGGTGAGTGGAGGAGTATTTAAAGTAGGGACCGCAGACAGGCTTCAAAGGCCTAACATAAGAAAATGGGCTGGCTGTAGGCACTTTATAATTGGTTCCAGGGGTACACGGGCAGCAGTGGTCTGGTCAGTGGAGGAGTATTTAAAGTAGGGACCGCAGACAGGCTTCAAAGGCCTAACATAAGAAAATGGGCTGGCTGTAGGCACTTTATAATTGGTTCCAGGGGTACACGGGCAGCAGTGGTCTGGTCAGTGGAGGAGTATTTAAAGTAGGGACCGCAGACAGGCTATCAAAGGCCTAACATAACAAACAATAGGCTCATGGCAGTTTCACAGCGGTTACATGGATACACGGGCAGGCAGCTTGGTGGTCAGTGGAGGAGTATTTAAAGTAGGGACCGCAGACAGGCTATCAAAGGCCTAAAATAACAAACAATAGGCTCATGGCAGTTTTACAGCGGTTACATGGATACACAGGCAGCTTGGTGGTGAGTGGAGGAGTAGTGCAAGGAGTGTCTGTCCCAGTACTCCCAAAATATAAATAGATGTTAATGTCTCGCAAAACAACCAAAACAAAAAAAAAAGGTGGCATACTTAGGTACAGGGGTGGGCTCATCTACTGAGTTTCTGACATAGTAATTTGGCAGTAACTATTTAATGGTGCCAATATAGGACACAGACACAGACTACTTTAAGTTGCATCATAGATGTCTACAAATTTGTATTGTCAGTGCCAGACATTGAATGATGTCAGCGAATAGACTAAAGATTGGTGGAGCTGTGCGACATAATTTTGCACGTGGTAGAGCACATTTTGAGCTGGGGTAGGGGGGAACTCTCTTGAGGCCGGCGGGACCGCCCCAGGGCCCCTCATGTTACAACGGTGTGTCTGACGTTGGGTGCGCACCACCACCGCCAGAGACACTACATTGTACTATGAGGGACCCAGTAGCAATGCCGTCAACCAAAAGCGAGCACACCCACCTCTTCAGACAAACAGCAGTCTCACGGGTGCTTGCGCCAAGTCGCGATACCACGGCCCCGTGTGGGGAGTTTTGCCATTTAGGGAGGTGTAAACATGTCGTATGCTGTACAATCAGCTGCAGCAAATTAGACATTAGAAAAGTAATTCACAGGCAAGAGCTTTTCATAGGAAAGCTAGGTGTCGGCCGGGCAAGGTGGGGCAAAAGATTTCGAAATCCAGTTGTGGTTCATTTTAATGAATGTTAGATCGTCAACATTTTGGGTAGCCAGACGAGTCCTTTTTTCGGTTAATATTGAACCTGCAGCACTGAATACTCTTTCTGATAGGACACTTGCTGCCGGGCAAGCAAGCTCCTGCAATGCATATTCTGCCAATTCTGGCCAGGTGTCTAATTTGGAGGCCCAGTAATCAAATGGGAATGACGGTTGAGGGAGAACATCGATAAGGGATGAAAAATAGTTAGTAACCATACTGGACAAATGTTGTCTCCTGTCACTTTCAATTGATGCAGCAGTACCTGTCCTGTCTGCGGTCATAGCAAAATCACTCCACAACCTGGTCAGAAAACCCCTCTGTCCAACGCCACTTCTGATGTGTGCACCCCTAACACTCCTAGTCTGCTGCCCCCTGGAGCTTGTGTGAGAACGATCACGTGCGCTGTGTGCTGGGAATGCCTGAAGCAAACGGTCAACAAGAGTTGATTGTTTGGTTGCTAATATTAGTTCCAAGTTCTCATGTGGCATAATATTTTGCAATTTGCCTTTATAGCGTGGATCAAGGAGGCAGGCCAACCAGTAATCGTCATCGTTCATCATTTTCGTAATGCGTGTGTCCCTTTTTAGGATACGTAAGGCATAATCCGCCATGTGGGCCAAAGTTCCAGTTGTCAAATCTCCGGTTGTGATTGGTTGAGGGGCAGTTGCAGGCAAATCTACGTCACTTGTGTCCCTCAAAAAACCAGAACCCGGCCGTGACACGCAACCAATTTCCTGTGCCCCCGTTAAAGTTTCCGCATTAAAAATATACTCATCCCCATCATCCTCCTCGTCCTCCACCTCCTCTTCGCCCGCTACCTCGTCCTGTACACTGCCCTGACCAGACAATGGCTGACTGTCATCAAGGCTTCCCTCTTCCTCTGGTGCAGACGCCTGCTCCTTTATGTGCGTCAAACTTTGCATCAGCAGACGCATTAGGGGGATGCTCATGCTTATTACGGCGTTGTCTGCACTAACCAGCCGTGTGCATTCCTCAAAACACTGAAGGACTTGACACATGTCTTGTATCTTCGACCACTGCACACCTGACAACTCCATGTCTGCCATCCTACTGCCTGCCCGTGTATCCTCCCACAAATAAATAACAGCACGCCTCTGTTCGCACAGTCTCTGAAGCATGTGCAGTGTTGAGTTCCACCTTGTTGCAACGTCTATGATTAGGCGATGCTGGGGAAGGTTCAAAGACCGCTGATAGGTCTGCATACGGCTGGCGTGTACAGGCGAACGTCGGATATGTGAGCAAAGTGCACGCACTTTGAGGAGCAGGTCGGAGAACCCAGGATAAGTTTTCAATAAGCACTGCACCACCAGGTTTAAGGTGTGAGCCAGGCAAGGAATGTGTTTCAGTTGGGAAAGGGAGATGGCAGCCATGAAATTCCTTCCGTTATCACTCACTACCTTGCCTGCCTCAAGATCTACTGTGCCCAGCCACGACTGCGTTTCTTGTTGCAAGAACTCGGACAGAACTTCCGCGGTGTGTCTGTTGTCGCCCAAACACTTCATAGCCAATACAGCCTGCTGACGCTTGGCAGTAGCTGGCCCATAATGGGACAACTGGTGTGCACCAGTGTCATCTGCCGATGGAGTGGTTGGCCGACTGCGTTCTGTGGAAGAGCTGTAGCTTCTGCAGGAGGACGAGGAGGAGGAGGAGGGGGTGCGAACGCCTACAGCCAACTGTTTCCTAGACCGTGGGCTAGGCACAACTGTCCCTAAATTGATGTCGCCTGTGGACCCTGCATCCACCACATTCACCCAGTGTGCCGTGATGGACACATAACGTCCCTGGCCATGCCTACTGGTCCATGCATCTGTAGTCAGGTGCACCTTTGTACTCACAGATTGCCTAAGTGCATGGACGATGCGCTGTTTAACATGCTGGTGCAGGGCTGGGATGGCTTTTCTGGAAAAAAAGTGTCGACTAGGTAGCTCGTATCGTGGTTCAGCGTACTCCATCAGGGCTTTAAAAGCTTCGCTTTCAACTAAACGGTAGGGCATCATCTCTAACGAGATTAGTCTAGCTATGTGGGCGTTAAAACCCTGTGTACGCGGATGCGAGGATAAGTACTTCCTTTTTCTAACCAGAGTCTCATGTAGGGTGAGCTGGACTGGAGAGCAGGAGATCGTGGAACTTTCGGGTGTGCCGGTGTACATGGCAGACTGAGAGACGGTTGGAGACGGTATTGTTTCCGCCGGTGCCCTAGATGCAATATTTCCTCCTACTAAACTGGTGATTCCCTGACCCTGACTGCTTTTGGCTGGCAAAGAAACCTGCACAGATACTGCCGGTGGTGCGGAAAATGGTGGCCTTACAGTGACGGAAGGGATGTTGCGTTGCTGACTAGCTTCATTGGCCGAGGGTGCTACAACCTTAAGGGACGTTTGGTAGTTAGTCCAGGCTTGAAAATGCATGGTGGTTAAGTGTCTATGCATGCAACTAGTATTTAGACTTTTCAGATTCTGACCTCTGCTTAAGCTAGTTGAACATTTTTGACAGATGACTTTGCGCTGATCAGTTGGATGTTGTTTAAAAAAATGCCAGACTGCACTCTTCCTAGACTCGGATCCCTTTTCAGGGATTGCAGACTGAGCTTTAACCGGATGGCCACGCTGTCCTCCAACAGGTTTTGGCTTTGACACGCGTTTTGGGCCAGATACGGGCCCGGCAGATGGAACCTGTTGCGATGTTGATGCCTGCTGCGGCCCCTCCTCCACCTCCGCTTCTGAACTACTGCCGCCTGCACCCTGTTCCCCCAATGGCTGCCAATCGGGGTCAATAACTGGGTCATCTATTACCTCCTCTTCGAGCTCGTGTGCAACTTCGTCTGTGTCACTGTGTCGGTCGGTGGTATAGCGTTCGTGGCGGGGCAACATAGTCTCATCAGGGTCTGATTGTGGATCTGTACCCTGAGAGGGCAATGTGGTGGTCTGAGTCAAAGGAGCAGCATAGTACTCTGGCTGTGGCTGTGCATCAGTGCACTCCATGTCAGAATCTACTTGTAATGGGCATGGCCTGTTAAATGTTTCACTTTCTAAGCCAGGGACGGTATGTGTAAAGAGCTCCATGGAGTGACCCGTTGTGTCGCCTGCTGCATCCTTCTCTCTTGTTGTAGTTTTTGCTGAGGAGGACAAGGAAGCGACTTGTCCCTGACCGTGAACATCCACAAGCGACGCGCTGCTTTTACATTTACCAGTTTCGGAAGAGGAGGCAAAAGAGCTAGAGGCTGAGTCTGCAATGTAAGCCAAAACTTGCTGTTGCTGCTCAGCCTTTAAAAGCGGTTTTCCTACTCCCAGAAAAGAGAGCGTTCGAGGCCTTGTGTAGCCTGACGACGAAACTGGCTCCACAGCTCCAGACTTAGGTGGAATATTTTTATCCCCACGACCACCTGATGCTCCACTACCACTACCATCATTACCAGCTGACAATGAACGCCCACGACGACCTCTTGCACCAGACTTCCTCATTGTTTAAAAATCGTAACCAAACTAACTTTATTTGTTGCTGTCAAACAACTTACACGGTGAGCTATAACTTCAGTATGATTTCAATATCCCTTAACAGGTTGGTGAGACCACAAGGAAAATCAGGCACAATGTTACACACTCTGTTTTCTGTGACACCAAATCACAGAGATGACACACACGCAGGACTGTCACTCAAGCACTAATGTCAATATTAATCTCCCACCTAATTTTTTTTTTTTTTTTTCTCTGTGAGACTTTAGAAACCAAATAATATTTAAAAAAAAACAAAAAAACAAGGCTTTCTATGGCCCACTGAATGAGAGATGGCACGCACAGGAGTGGCACACAAGCCCTGACTGAGGCCAATATTTTTCTCCCACTGATTGATGTAGTGTTTTTGTGTTGAGGTTGATTTTAAAACACAAATGAAGGAAAAAAATAAAAAGGCTTTCTATGGCCCACAATTAGAGAGAGAGGTGGCACACCCAGGAGTCAAGACTGGCACACAAGCTGAAAGGGCAATATTACTCTCCCACTGTTTTTTTAGGTTTTTTTTTTTTTTTTCAGGGAGAATTAGAAACCCAATAATATTAAAAAAAAAAAATAAATAGGCTTTCTATGGCCCACTGAATGAAAGGGAGAGAGGTGGCACACCCAGGAGTCAAGACTGGCACACAAGCTGAAAGGGCAATATTACTCTCCCACTGTTTTTTTATGTATTTTTTGTTTTTTCAGGGAGACTTTAGAAACCCAATAATATTTAAAAAAAAAAATAAATAGGCTTTCTATGGCCCACTGAATGAGAGGGAGAGAGGTGGCACACCCAGGAGTCAAGACTGGCACACAAGCTGAAAGGGCAATATTACTCTCCCACTGTTTTTTTAGGTTTTTTTTTTTTTTCAGGGAGACTTTAGAAACCAAATAATATTAAAAAAAAAAAAAAAAAAAAAAAATAGGCTTGCTATAGCCCACTGAATGAGAGATAGCACACACAGCAGTGGCACACAAGCCCTGACTGAGGCCAATATTTTTCTCCCACTGATTGATGTAGTGTTTTTGTGTTGAGGTAGATTTTAGAACACAAATCACGGAAAAAATAAATAGGCTTTCTATGGCCCACTGAATGAAAGGGAGAGAGGTGGCACACCCAGGAGTCAAGACTGGCACACAAGCTGAAAGGGCAATATTACTCTCCCACTGTTTTTTTATGTATTTTTTGTTTTTTCAGGGAGACTTTAGAAACCCAATAATATTTAAAAAAAAAAATAAATAGGCTTTCTATGGCCCACTGAATGAGAGGGAGAGAGGTGGCACACCCAGGAGTCAAGACTGGCACACAAGCTGAAAGGGCAATATTATTCTCCCACTGTTTTTTTAGGTTTTTTGTTTTTTTTTCAGGGAGAATTAGAAACCAAATAATATTAAAAAAAATAAATAAATAGGCTTTCTATGGCCCACTGAATGAAAGGGAGAGAGGTGGCACACCCAGGAGTCAAGACTGGCACACAAGCTGAAAGGGCAATATTACTCTCCCACTGTTTTTTTATGTATTTTTTGTTTTTTCAGGGAGACTTTAGAAACCCAATAATATTTAAAAAAAAAAATAAATAGGCTTTCTATGGCCCACTGAATGAGAGGGAGAGAGGTGGCACACCCAGGAGTCAAGACTGGCACACAAGCTGAAAGGGCAATATTACTCTCCCACTGTTTTTTTAGTTTTTTTTTTTTTTTCAGGGAGACTTTAGAAACCAAATAATATTAAAAAAAAAAAAAAAATAGGCTTGCTATAGCCCACTGAATGAGAGATAGCACACACAGCAGTGGCACACAAGCCCTGACTGAGGCCAATATTTTTCTCCCACTGATTGATGTAGTGTTTTTGTGTTGAGGTAGATTTTAGAACACAAATCACGGAAAAAATAAATAGGCTTTCTATGGCCCACTGAATGAAAGGGAGAGAGGTGGCACACCCAGGAGTCAAGACTGGCACACAAGCTGAAAGGGCAATATTATTCTCCCACTGTTTTTTTAGGTTTTTTTTTTTTTTTTCAGGGAGAATTAGAAACCAAATAATATTAAAAAAAAAAAAAAAAAAAAAAATAGGCTTGCTATAGCCCACTGAATGAGAGATAGCACACACAGCAGTGGCACACAAGCCCTGACTGAGGCCAATATTTTTCTCCCACTGATTGATGTAGTGTTTTTGTGTTGAGGTAGATTTTAGAACACAAATCACGGAAAAAATAAATAGGCTTTCTATGGCCCACTGAATGAAAGGGAGAGAGGTGGCACACCCAGGAGTCAAGACTGGCACACAAGCTGAAAGGGCAATATTACTCTCCCACTGTTTTTTTATGTATTTTTTGTTTTTTCAGGGAGACTTTAGAAACCCAATAATATTTAAAAAAAAAAATAAATAGGCTTTCTATGGCCCACTGAATGAGAGGGAGAGAGGTGGCACACCCAGGAGTCAAGACTGGCACACAAGCTGAAAGGGCAATATTATTCTCCCACTGTTTTTTTAGGTTTTTTTTTTTTTTTTCAGGGAGAATTAGAAACCAAATAATATTAAAAAAAAAAAATAAATAGGCTTTCTATGGCCCACTGAATGAAAGGGAGAGAGGTGGCACACCCAGGAGTCAAGACTGGCACACAAGCTGAAAGGGCAATATTACTCTCCCACTGTTTTTTTATGTATTTTTTGTTTTTTCAGGGAGACTTTAGAAACCCAATAATATTTAAAAAAAAAAATAAATAGGCTTTCTATGGCCCACTGAATGAGAGGGAGAGAGGTGGCACACCCAGGAGTCAAGACTGGCACACAAGCTGAAAGGGCAATATTACTCTCCCACTGTTTTTTTAGGTTTTTTTTTTTTTTCAGGGAGACTTTAGAAACCAAATAATATTAAAAAAAAAAAAAAAAAAAAAAAATAGGCTTGCTATAGCCCACTGAATGAGAGATAGCACACACAGCAGTGGCACACAAGCCCTGACTGAGGCCAATATTTTTCTCCCACTGATTGATGTAGTGTTTTTGTGTTGAGGTAGATTTTAGAACACAAATCACGGAAAAAATAAATAGGCTTTCTATGGCCCACTGAATGAAAGGGAGAGAGGTGGCACACCCAGGAGTCAAGACTGGCACACAAGCTGAAAGGGCAATATTATTCTCCCACTGTTTTTTTAGGTTTTTTTTTTTTTTTTCAGGGAGAATTAGAAACCAAATAATATTAAAAAAAAAAAAAAAAATAGGCTTGCTATAGCCCACTGAATGAGAGATAGCACACACAGCAGTGGCACACAAGCCCTGACTGAGGCCAATATTTTTCTCCCACTGATTGATGTAGTGTTTTTGTGTTGAGGTAGATTTTAGAACACAAATCACGGAAAAAATAAATAGGCTTTCTATGGCCCACTCAGTGAGAGATGGCACACACAGGGATGGCACTGTAGCAGAAATGCCAATCTTAATCTCCCACAAAAAAAAAACAAAAAAAAAAAAAAAACTGTCCTACAATTACTATCTCCCTGCAGTAATGTAAGCCAGGTATGGCAGGCAGCAATAGGAGTGGACTGATGCACAAATTAAATAAAAAGTGTGGACAAACAGAAAAGATAGCTGTGCAGAAAGGAAGGAACAAGAGGATATGTGCTTTGAAAAAAGCAGTTGGTTTCCACAGTGGCGTACACACAGCAATACAGCTATCACGGAGCCTTCTAGGGCAGCCCAATGAGCTACAGCGCTGAGGGGAAAAAAAAAAAAAAATAGCTTCCACAGTCCCTGCACACCGAAGGTGGTGTTGGACAGTGGAAATCGCTGCAGCACAAGCGGTTTGGTGGTTAGTGGACCCTGCCTAACGCTCTCCCTGCTTCTGATGAAGCGGCAGCAACCTGTCCCTAAGCTCAGATCAGCAGCAGTAAGATGGCGGTCGGCGGGAACGCCCCTTTATAGCCCCTGTGACGCCGCAGACAGCAAGCCAATCACTGCAATGCCCTTCTCTAAGATGGTGGGGACCAGGATCTATGTCATCACGCTGCCCACACTCTGCGTTCACCTTCATTGGCTGAGAAATGGCGCTTTTCGCGTCATTGAAACGCGACTTTGGCGCGAAAGTCGCGTACCGCATGGCCGACAAGCACAGGGGTCGGATCGGGTTTCATGAGACGCCGACTTAGCCAAAAGTCGGCGACTTTTGAAAATGATCGACCCGTTTCGCTCAACCCTATTTAGGAGTGATAAGGTTAGAATTTTTTTGTTTGTCATTTAAACTCATTGATGGTGATGTGTGTCAGGGCGCTTTATATCACTGAAAGCAATTGCAAATACCTGTGCAAATTAGTTTGGCAGGTGTGTCCAAATAAAGGCAAGACTACTTAAGAAGGCTGTTCCACATTATTAAGCAGCCTACATTTTTGGCCAAAATGGGAAAGAAAAAGGATGTGTCGGCTGCTGAGAAGCAGCAAATTGTGGAGTATTTAGGTCAAGGTATGACTACAATCAACATTGCCAAGACACTTCATCGTGATCATTGCACAATCAAGAAGTATGTAGCTGATTCCCAGTGCACACGTGTGCGTGCTGACAAGGAACAATTGAGGACAGACAATTGCGTAAGGTTAAAAAAACAGCTGCAAAAATGCCTTGTCATAGCAGCAGACAAGTTTTTGAAGCTGCTGGCGCCTCCAACGTCCCCAGAACAACAAGATGCAGGGTCCTTCAGAGGTTTGCAGCTGTGCGTAAGCCATCCTGTTGACCATCTCTATCCACTGCACACAAGCAGAAATGGCTCCAGTGGGCCAAACGATACATGAAGACTGACTTCCAAACTGTTTTGTTCACCGATGAGTGCCGTGCAACGCTCGATGGTCCAGATGGATGGAGTGGAGGATGGCTGGTTGATTGAAAACCCATGAAAACACGGCTAAGGCGCCAACAAGGAGGTGGAGTAATGTTTTGGGCTGGAATCATGGGGAGAGAGATTGTTGGCCCCTTTATGATCCCTGAAGGGGTAAAGATGTACTCCATAATCTATGTGGAGTTTCTAAAACAACACTTCCTTCCATGGTTCAAGAAGAAGAACCGTGCTTTCCGCAGCAAGATCATTTTCATGCATGATAATGCACCGTCTCATGCTGCAAAAAACACATCTGCATCTCTGGCTGCTATGGGCATAAAAGAGGACAAACTTATGGTGTGGCCACCATCTTCCCCTGACCTCAACCCCATTGAGAACCTTTGTAGCATCATCAAAAGAAGTGTCTATGATGGCGGGAGGCAGTTCACATCTAAGCAACAGCTCTGGGAGGGTATTCTGTCCACATGCAAAACAATTGAAGCAGAAACCTTCCAAAAACTGACAAACTCAATGGACGAGAGAGTTCAGAAGCTTCTTTCGAACTAGGGGTCCTATGTGCAAATGTAACATCACCTAAAATAAAATTTTCACTTGAAAACTGTTTGATTTCATTTTGTAATAAGCTGATAATGCTTATAACTTCACAATTGACCATTTTTTTGTTCAAAATAAAATAAAAAAGGTTGAAAACTCTGCTGTGCATAATAATTTGGAACATGCATTTTGAGTGTTTATTTTTTTTTAAAAAAGATACTGTATTCATAGGCAGTTTGTTCCAAAACATTGCAATTATACTAGAATAGTAGATGACTGGAAAATAACTATGACTGCAATTCAGATAGGTAATTTAGAGAAAATATGAGGAAATATTATTTGCATAATAATTTGGAACACAGTGTATATATATATATATATATATATCATATAATATTTGCCTTTTTCTCTTTTTTTATATACTATATATATATATATATATATATGTTTTTATATAATATACTTTTTGGAATTCCATATATTTGATTCTTTGCTCTTATCCAGGATGATGATGAGGTAGTAGATCACACTTGGTGTAAACCCAGAGGCATGCAGCTGAGTAGCTCAGCAGAGGAGGATGAAGACAAGGAGGTTACGTAGACAGAGTTAGGCAACCACGACAACCAATGCATCCTGAGCCCCAACTCTCGCAGTCGACAGCAGCATTCGCGGTTCTGCAGTTGCCTATCTTGGGTCTTTTTTTCAGACCAGCAAAAATCTAAAAAATCACATCAACTATCAACTTACACACGAGCCTTGCATGGCTCACATCCTCAACCTGATGGTACAGCAATTCCTCTGCCACCCTCCCAGACTAGGTGCGCTGCTGCAGAAACCACTATTATTGTGCGCTGACTTCCAGCATTCCACTTCAGTTGGTAAAGAGATCTTTTGGACTACCAGTTAACTGGTTGATATGCGATATGGCCACACCACGGAATTAAACTCTGCACATGTTGCAGCGCCGAGACCTGGTGCAGTATGACATTTTCCATAGTCTGGCACAAGGCAGTATGGATGTGGAGCAATTCACACTTGCATAGTGGACACAGATGAAGGACCTCTGCAACCTTCTGCGCGTTTTCTTAATGGCTACCACGATGGTTAGTGGTGACGATGGCATCATCAGCATTACTATTACTGTCATCTATACTGTCATCTACATGCTGGAGCACATTTTAAATACCGAATATGCTCGAGTATAAGCTGTCTCAAGTATAAGCCGAGGCACTTAATTTTGCCACGGAAAACTGGGTAAGCTATTGACTCGAGCATAAGCCTAGTATAGGTTCCCCCATCCCTGTCCTGATATGCATGGCTCCGTGGTCCCTGTCATTGTATGCATTGCTACCTGGTACTTGTCCTGCTATACATGGCTCCCCGGTCCCTGTCTTGCTATGCATAGCTCTCTGGTCCCTGTCCTGCTATGCATGGCTCACACATCCCATTATGGTATGTGTGAAGAGGGAGCAGCCGCCATCTTGGATATGGGGCATAATGCTGGCCTCCTATCAGAGATTGGCCTGACTCCATTTTGTCTCATATCAGAATTCACCTGGTCACACATCTGCCGGGACATGGGCACTCCTGGCCCCCACCTTTTCCCCACCGACGGGCGATGGCTCAACATGGGCTCCCGCTGGATGCCCCAGCACCACCCGAGTCCAAGGCTTCCAAAATCCGGGCCGAGGACTTCCCTCTGCTTGAGAAGGATGGAGACCTGGATTCCTTCCTGCTGGCCTTTGAAAGGACTTGCCTCCAACACCATCTGGCCCTGGACCAAACCTCCTGTTTGAGGGGTAAGTCCCTGGAAGTTTTAAGGGACTTACCTGCCGGGGCGGAGCAGGACTACAACAGCATCAAGCGGGCCCTGATCCAGCACTACAACCTCACCCCGGAGTCCTACCGCAAGAAGTTCCGGAGCCTGCAGCAGGGCCCAAAGGACACCTGGACCGACCACATGTGGGCGTTGCTGAGAGCTTCAGAGCACTGGACCTTGGGTCTAGTGCTCATTACCCGCCAGGAGGTCCAGGAACTGTTAGTCACGGAGCAGTTCTTGTGGAACTGCCCTGATGACCTCCAGCAGTTCCTCCATGATCGGAAACCGAAGGGGGCTTCTGCTACAGCCGCCCTGGCAGACGAGTATGCCAATAACAGAGTGCCTGAACCGGAGAAGCCTGCCAGCAGCACCTGGAGAGGGAGTAAACCCAATCCTGCCCCGGTTTCCCCAGCCCTCAGAATGCAAGGGGTGTACCCCCCTGCTGCCCTCTCCAGGCCAGGTGCAGAACCCAAGACAGGGAAGAATTTTTATTTTACTTTTTTTTTTTAACCTCCCCTACCCTCAGTTAGACAATCCAGGAAATCTGTTGTCTTTTTTTGGGGGGGGCGCACCTCCGCAATTTCCGGGGTCAGAGAGGTCCCTGCATCCGAGGTGCTGCAGTGTCTGTGCATGTGATGAAGATTAGATCATCTCTCACTGCAGACATCACAGCAGAGGAGGAAGAAAACATGGGAGCGGACACAGGAGCAGGTGAGCACTCATAGAGCTGAAAATGGGGGAGGCTGGTGACAGGGGAGGCTGTGCTGTATACTGATGAACAGGGGAGGCGGGTGACAGGGGAGGCTGCTGTATACTAGTGAACAGGGGAGGCTGGTGACAGGGAAGGCTGTGCTGTATACTGGTGAACAGGGGAGGCTGGTGAAAGGAGAGGCTGTGATGTATACTAGTTAACAGGGGAGACTGGTGACAGGGGAGGCTTTGCTGTATACTGGTGAACAGGGGAGGCTGGTGAGAGAGGAGGCTGCTGTATACTGGTGTACAGGGGAGGCTGTGCTGTATACTGGTGAACAGTGGAGGCTGGTGACAGGAGAGGCTGTGATGTATACTAGTGAACAGGGGAGACTGGTGACAGGGGAGGCTGTGCTGTATACTGGTGAACAGGGGAGGCTGCTGCTGTATACTGGTGAACAGGGAAGACTGGTGACAAGGGAGGTTGTGTTGTATATTGGTGAACAGGGGAGGCTGCTGCTGTATACTGGTGAACAGGGGAGGTTGGAGCTGCTATATACTGGTGAAGCAGGGAGGCTGGAGCTGCTATATACTGGTGACAGGGGAGGCTGGAGCTGCTAAATATTGGGGAACAGGGGAGGCTGGTGCTGCTGTATAATGGTGATAGGGGAGGCTGTGCTGTATACTGGTGAACAGGGGAGGCTGATAACAGGAGGTTGTGCTGTATACTGGTGAATAGGGGAGGCTGGTGACAGGGGAGGTTGTGCTGTATACTGGTGAACAGGGGAGGCTGGTGACAGGAGAGGCTGCTGCTGTATACTGGTGAACAGGGGAGACTGGTGACACAGAAGGCTGTGCTGTATACTGCTGGACAGGGGAGGCTGTGCTGTATACTTGTGAACAGGGGAGGCTGGTGACAGGGGAGGTTGTGTTGTATACTGGTGAACAGGGAAGCTGGTGACAGGGGAGGCTGTGCTGTATACTGTGAACAGGGAAGGCTGGTGACAGGGGAGGCTGTGCTGTATACTGGTGAACAGGGGAGGCTGGTTATGGGAGGTTGTGCTGTATACTGGTGAACAGGGGAGGCTAGTGACAGAGGAGGCTGCTGCTGTGTACTGGTGAACAGGTGAGGCTGGTGCTGCTGTATACTGGTGAAGAGGGGAGGCTGCTGCTATATACTGGTGAACAGGGGAGGCTGGAGCAGCTATATACTGGTGAAGCGGGGAGGCTGGAGCTGCTATATACTGGTGACAGGGGAGGCTGGAGCTGCTAAATATTGGTGAGCAGGGGAGGCTGTTGCTATATACTGGTGATAGGGGAGGCTGTGCTGTATACTGTTGAACAGGGGAGGCTGGTGACAGGGGAGGCTGTGCTGTATACTGGTAAACAGGGGAGGCTGGTGACAGGGGAGGCTGATGCTGTATACTGGTGAACAGGGGAGGCTGGTGCTGCTGTATACTGGTGAACAGTGGAGGCTGCTGCTATATACTGGTGACAGGGGAGGCTGGAGCTGCTAAATATTGGTGAACAGGGGAGGCTGTTGCTGCTGTATACTGGTGAACAGGGGAGGCTTTTGCTATATACTGGTGATAGGGGAGGATGTGCTGTATACTGGTGAACAGGGGAGGCTGGTGACGGGGGAGGCTGATGCTGTATACTGGTGAAAAGGGGAGGCTGGTGCTGTGTATACTGGTGAACAGTGGAGGCTGCTGCTATATACTGGTGACAGGGGAGGCTGGAGCTGCTAAATATTGGTGAACAGGGGAGGCTGGTGCTGCTGTATACTGGTGAACAGGGGAGGCTTTTGCTATATACTGGTGACAGGGGAGGCTGTGCTGTATACTGGTGAACAGGGGAGGCTGGTGACAGGGGAGGCTGATGCTGTATACTGGTGAACAGTGGAGGCTGCTGCTATATACTGGTGACAGGGGAGGCTGGAGCTGCTAAATATTGGTGAACAGGGGAGGATGGTGCTGCTGTATACTGGTGAACAGGGGAGGCTTTTGCTATATACTGGTGATAGGGGAGGATGTGCTGTATACTGCTGAACAGTGGAGGCTGGTGTTGCTGTATACTGGTGAACAGGGGAGGCTGCTGCTATATACTGGTGACAGGGGAGGCTGTTCTGTATACTGGTGAACAGGGGAGGCTGGTGCTGCTGTATACTGGGGATTTGGGGGAGGCTGGTGCTGCTGTATACTGGTGAACAGGGGAGTCTGGTGCTATGCAGGCTGGGGATTTGGGGGAGGCTGGTGCTGCTATATACTGGTGAACAGGGGAATCTGGTGCTATGCAGGCTGGGGAATTGGGGGGCTGACGCTTTAGAATGGGGATTAGGGGTCATATTCATATAGAATAGTTTTTATTGGTGCTATAAAGTTAAATGTACTTTATGCAATATGCAAATGAGGGTGTTTCGCAGCACTCTCATATTTGTATACTAAAGCTTGTCTTTACTGTCAGCGCTATTCCTCTCTGAAGAGACAACTTGCATATTTCCCAGAGGAGCATTGCGGCTTTAAGTCTCCTCATCTCGACATGCGTAACATGTCACTCTCTGCAAGGAGAAGCGATACTTCTTGGATCCCAGTCAGACGCCTCTCACCCAGCCAAACCAGGTCTCTACTTTGCACTGATGAGGGGCAATACCCCAAAACACAGTGTCTGCAAATTGAGATCTGGTTTGGCTCTTATCCTAAGTCATGGGACAAGGCTCGTTAAAGGGTGGACATTGACAGTTAGATTTGCTACTTCCAATAGGTGACACTAGAGTTCTAATCCTCTTCCTCTCTGAGGAGTCAATTTCCATTAGTAAAAATGAGTGCTGTCTAAAATCAGCTTGCAAGTCCATGCTTACTCACTGAGGCTGGTTTCATACTTGTGTTTTTTTTAAGTCAGGCAAAATCAGGTTTTTCAGCCAAATCCTGACCATTTCAGGATACAGTTTTTTTATCCATTCACTTTAAAGGGAACCTGTCACCCCCAAAATCAAAGGTGAGCTAAGCCCACCAGCATCAGGGGCTTATCTACAGCATTCTGTAATGCTGTAGGTAAGCCCCCGATGTATCCTGAAAGATGAGAAAAAGAAGTTAGATTATACTCACCCAGGGGCGGTCCCGGTCTGGTTCTGGTCTGATGGGCGTCACGGTCCGGTCCGGGGCCTCCCATCTTCTTACGATGACGTCCTCTTCTTGTATTCACGCTGCAGCTCCGGCGCAGGCGTACTTTGTCTGCCCTGTTGAGGGCAGATCAAAGTACTGCAGTGTGCAGGTGCCGGGCCTCACTGACCTTTCCCAACGCCTGCGCACTGCAGTACTTTGCCCTGCCCTCAACAGAAGAGGACGTCATCGTAAGAAGATGGGAGGCCCCGGACCGGACCTCGATGCCCATCGGACCAGAACCGGATCGGGACCGCCCCTGGGTGAGTATAATCTAACCTCTTTTTCTCATTTTTCAGGATACATCAGGGGCTTATCTACAACATTACAGAATGCTGTAGATAAGCCCCTGATGCTGGTGGGCTTACCTCACCTTCGATTTTGGGGGTGACAGCTTCCCTTTAATGGTGTCAGGAAGCAACCTAAAGTAACTGGATTCTACCTGACACCATTAAACTCAATGGGCAAAAACTGGATCCTGAAAGGATCAGGATTTGGCTGAAAAACCTGATTTTGCCTGATTAGAAAATAAAACGCAAGTGTCAAACCAGCGACACTGGATGAGTGCAGCAGCGCGCTCCAAGTATCAGTGTGGGTGCACACAATGTGGCTGTAGGCAGGCTCGCTCAGCTACCTGTCTGCTCTTGGCTTCACTTTGAACACCTTCAGTAAAGAGGAGGTTGAATGAGCAGACAGCTTGTCTCTATATCACTAGGCCTCTCCTCACTGAAGCAATGGTTAGGTCACCTATTTTAATCGCTTGATGACTTTGAAAACCGGAAGGCGTTAAAAAAACGCTCAAAAGACTGAACCTGTGCGCAGCAAATGCAGATGTTCATTCTTTTAGTGTTTAATTAGCATTTTTTTAAAGCATTTTACAGAGTAGATCTGCCTTAAATAGACATCTTGTGTACAGACTCAGTGTGTGACGTCAGTAAGGGGCGCGACCACGAAAAGTGCCTAGGGCAGCATGAAGGCCAAATACGGCCCTGACGATGGGCTGTATTAGATTTAGCAACAGAAAAGATTAATATGTTTTTAATGTGCATGAGCTATGCACACCGTGAAATTTCACTGCCATTAAATAACATGGTGAGATATGGCCTGGTGAATCACGCTAGCAACTGCCCCAAAAATATTTCTTCATGCACAACAGCTCCAATCACAGAACAATGTCACCACAGCACTAAATGACAAAGTGGGATATGGCATGTTGTTTCACATTTAGCTAGTGAAAAAAGAAGATTTAGAAAGCTTTACTCGTGCATGGAGCACAACAGAAGCAGTGCACAACACACTTATATGACATGTGCCCTGCTGGCTTTGTATGTGGACCTCAGTAATGGCAAAAAAAAATGCTGGAAGGTCGATTTCACAGCCACACAGGACACTACCTAGCTAAACTATCTGAGTAAGAAACAACTGTCTAGCTAACTAGCTAAAATCTAGCTGCTAACACTGTCAGCATCAGGAGCAGCCTCTTTGCACTGGTGCAGTGTCAAAATAGCGCTAAAACAAGATGTTGGCTCTTTATTTGGAGAGGGACATGTAATTTCAGCAGCCAATGACACAAGTCGTTGTGTCAGGAGGACATTGCGGATGTTTCCTGTGCTTTTATTGGCTAGCCGCAATGGTCACATGTAAAGTTAGGAAAAAAATTAATGTTTACAAGAACGCCGCGCCTCTCAGCTCTGCAAACCCACTCCTCTCATACACCACCATTATCATTGCAAAAGTTGCAAAAATACTTTTGCGGCAACGCAAATATTTTCCTGCACTTTTTGCCGAATGTTTCTGATTTTTCTCAATTTTATGACATTTTGCTCGTGTTTCCGATCACGAATCCGAAAGTGCTATATTAGTGCCGAATTTATGTTTGGCAATCGTTTTCTGAATAAATTCGCTCATCACTATCTGTGGTACTAAGAGCATGTCCTTTTCTGATGTTGAGGATCGGAATAAAGGCTCATTCAGACATCCATGCATGTTGGTCCGAGATCGGACAGCAATGTACGTACTTGCCGCGGGACTCCCACCCGAGCATCACAGCCTCAAAGCAGCATATGAAGCTGTCATGCTCGGGTGGCGAGCTCGGAGGCCAGTCTGTACATCACCGGTCCAATCTAGGATCAAAGGGAACGGACGTCTGAATAAGCCTTAAGGATATATTCAGTGGGTATGTGTGCTGTCCAAGAAAAAAATCGAGCAGCACACAGGTATTTATCAAGTTGTATGAATATATCCTGAAAGCACAGCTACTGGGAGAAAATTTACTTTATTGCTCCTGGAAACTGGTGGCTTTCAGTCGTATAGGTGTGCGCAAAGTGATTGACAGCATGATTGACCGCTCACTCTGCAGCACATCTGAACAGACTGACCTGTCAATCAAAGTGCCAGAGCATACTTATAAAGTAGATGTCGCACACTGTGATGACCGTAGCTCCTCTGTGCACGTCTCCATGACTAAAAGCCAACAGTTCCCAAGATGAGCCAAGTATATTTTCTTCCAGTAGCTGCACTTTCAATAAGGCAGACAGACAGCATTGTAAAGCTGAAAACATGCAGAATAACCCTATATCTGCAGGTTTATAGTGTTTGGGGATATTATATGTTCTCTTTAAGTAATAAAAGAAAACCTTTAAAGCAATAGTCTACTTCATTTCATGACTTTAAGAATTGCAAACTTTCTGGCCAATAAGTAAAACTGTAAAGGAGATTTTTCCCTATAACTCATTTTACTGTCAGGATGACAGTAGTCCATAAATAGTGACTAATATTTTACTTCAATTCCTTGTGGGAAATAGATGTTATATCTTGCAAATAGTAGCAAACAACAATCTCTTTTATAAGCAAAAACATGTCTAAGCCAGGTCTACAGCAGTTTAAACTGAAAATCCCAAAAGAAATAGTAAAACAGTAATTGCAGCTGTCAGTGGAATATTGTATAGCCAGATGTTACGGCTAGAAAGCATTTGTCAAATCTGTGTAGTTCATAAACTTTTCACTTTTTATCCCTATCTGTTTGAGTGGATCAATAAAACCAAAGCCACAAGCAATGCATGTGAGGGTGACATTTTAAAGCATACCTCCCCTTCCAAACAAAACCTACCAGTCTAATATGTCCAGGGAGCAGGAACCAAATCTTATGCTCTGTTACTTTCCATTCACTGTGTAACACCCCAGGTAACCTGTTGTTACAGTGGCATTGCTTTCCTCACGGGGAGAGAGATGTCATGCTTGGAAGCAAGGAATGATCCCTTTAATGGGTATTCAGCACATACAAGACCGTTCTGACTCCAGGCCAGAAGGGGGAGCTCTACACCCGACTTCAGGGGAGCTGCTCTCTCTGGTCGGTTGGAGGAGTCAGTTGCTAGGCAGTTGCTAGGCAGTTGGAGAGAGGCAGTTGGTGAGAGGAGAGCGAGGAGTGAGGAAGGAAAGCTGGGGCCATGCAGACGAGAGATTCAGCAGCTCCTGGGAAGGAAAAAGAGAGCAGAACAGCTTGTAAAGAGACTGAAAGGAGGAAGGAGCAAAGGTGAAGTGAAGAGCAGGAGAGAGAAGTTGTGACTGAACTTCCTCCACGCTGAGCGCATATACCGGTAGCCAGAAGACCAAGGTTGTGGGGGTAACTTCATGCCCCATGGCAGAAACCGGTGGGCAGCTAGATTTCAAGTTACCTTTCACCATTAACTCCCGAGGACACAGTAACAGATAGAGCCCGGGTCATGATAGAGATCCTGTAAAAAGGCTCGAGTTACCTGTCGTACGGGTTACTGTCCTTCCTAAAGGGGGACAGAGAGAACGTGAGGACCTTGTGTGAGGCCTAAGGCAGCAAGGGACTACAACAACACAGCACTAGAAGGAAGGCTTCCAACTCCACCAGGTTAGGGGGATTCCTGAGATGCTTCCAAGCCGGCTGGACCACCACCAGCACCTGTGATCCGGTACCCTGGACTGTGGCTGCCTGAATCATACAGTAAAGAGGTAAAGAGACTGCAACCCTATGCCCTACATTTCTTTCTACACCACCTATCACCTGTCCCTACTACATCGGGAGCCCTGGGGACCCAGCTACACCTGTGGGAAGCCATACCATCCCTGCTGCCATAACACCACCCCACTGGACCCCTTTAAGCAGCGTCGGTCACCCCTGACCGAATACAACATGTGGCGTCACAAACTTTTATTATTTCACACATCCCTTTAAAGACCTTTCCTTTAACATGCAGTGTGTTATGCATTATGCAAAGTGCGGGGCTGGGATTCACAAGCTGGGTGGCCGCACAGGCGCAGTCTGCGAGACAACATCTGAGGTCAGATGGGCAGCGTTCACTGCGCCTGCCCCAGGCAGAACAAAACAGCGCAGGCTCCAGATTTGATTTAAAAACAGCGCGGAGGGGGTGGCGCCTGGCGCCAAAGAAGCCTTGAGTGACGGCAGTGTGGTGTGTGCAGCAGGGGGGTTAAGACCTGCCTCCAGGGCTAAAGACAGGTATTTTTGCGAAATTATAAAACGCTTTATTTCTGCTTTGACTGCACCAATAACTAAAAGAGCCACCTTGTCAGAATGCAGCATTACTGCTGCACAAGGTGGCTCTTTTAGTTTATAACGGCTGGACAGAGTCCCTTTAAATTAACAGAAAGTACAAGCCATTTAGGTATGATAATACTAATCAAAGCAGTAGATTAGAAAGTTTAATCACTGACCCAAAATAGTTGAAATATGGATCCGACACATTGATATAAAATGGTCCGTTTTTTGTGATCTTGAAAAAATGTGTGACATGACAATGAGGCCTAACAGATCTTATGGCCCCATATGAAGTGGAAAAGCGGCACTCCCTTTTGTTTCTCCCACACACAAAATAACCGCTGCCAAGATCTGCCTTTAACATGCACTGATAAAAAAAGAAATAGTTTACATTTTTAAACCGGTAACATTTCTTGAAATATTTAATATTTAAAGCTTTCAGTGATAATTTAATGGTTTTTGCGATTTTATTAAGAAAAAGAAAAACTTGATAAATCACATGAAAATGTAATTAGACGGAGCACAGAATACTGATGTTAATTTTATGATTCTGGGACAGATCCCAAATGTGTCTCTACGTTCTTTATGTGAGCTTTGGGATATCATAACTATTTTATTGAGACCTCCCATGGTTATTTCTGCTACAATTCACTTTAGAGATCTATTGTCATAGACCTCACAAACAAATAGTGTCTACCTATTTAAAGTGACAACCTAATACTATCCCACTGTGGGCACAAAACAAATGGGAATCACCAGTAACACCAAAGAGACCCAAATAATCCAGCAATAAGCCCAGGATTTATGGAGCTTTCTCTAGGCTTCTTAGACCAAATCAACTGAGAATTAAAGTTTCCTTCAAGATGATTTCAGTGGCGCTGAAAAGCCCATAAAATACTTGTATGGAGGATATTTTGAAGGAAGAAGAAACTAGAAGGAACTTGTATTGAGCAATAATTGCATAACAGTATTATCATTAATACTCTCTCACAGGTGATTTATCAATAATTCCACCAAAACTCCCCAAAGGCAAAATTCATTGTCATTGTCTAGTAAAGCTGTAAAATAGCGGACGGTCCGGCACGCCTTCCATAGACCACGCATTCTAGCGAAAACTTGATATACTTGTATAACTGAACCGGTTTTGATCAGAATTAGTGTTGTTTTCGTCATTGGTAATGTATAAATGTTGACATTTCTGTTGCAATCAACTGAACTGTCATCTTGACTTATCTTCAGGACATTCAGAACTGTTTGCTTAGAATATGCAGTTATGTTTGCCTCCAGCAGGATTACTATGTGTCATTTAGGCATCTTGCGTGGGGCTCCAGACATAGATAATCAGTACTGAAGTTTGACAGGTGTTTCCTATTTTGTCCAAAATATTGCAACATACCTGCCATGTGGAATACGTATGAAATACGTAGTGAGAAGCATTTAAGTTCAGGTAGGTGGTGAGCGGTAATCTATAGTCAGCTACAAAAGTAAAACTTGATTGGTCAATAGATTATTTTTTAAATTCATCATATGAAATATCCCTAACATTTATTTATTAAAGGATTATAGTTTATGGACACCTTTGACATAATATAAGGTCTGTGTATCTAGGGCACTTCTGTATTCACAGTTCAGTTCAGATCATGCACAGCTTCTATCCTGCACGTATTTCCTATTCATGTGCTTTACTACTTATAAATAGCCTTTTCTCCCTGCTCTTTGAGAAACTGTAAAATGTGTCACTCCTCTCCACATTGCACATATCTGTAACCCCTTCATCCTCCCTCTCTCTTTCATTTATTCCTCAACATGTACACTCTGCTTGGTTTCTTTGCATTCACACACAATCTGTATGTCTGATGAAGCTCTGCAGTATAAGACCAAAATCTAAGATATGTATTACTTTGGATTGTTACAATTAAAATCTTTTCAATATTACTATTTGAAGTGCCAAGCTCTTTTTAAATTGTACCCTACTTGAGCACCCTGATTTTTTTTGAGTGCCATGTATCAACATTAAAATTTTAGAGTCCTTTTTGTTTGATATATTCTTTTCAGTTAGCCATTAAAAAGTAGCAAATTGCCAGCTTTTGAGACAAACATTAAAGTGGAAATGCCAAAATCTGGAATTTGCGGAATGCTAATTTCAACAAATTAAGAGAAGAGCTTAATCGTGTAGACTGGGACCACATCATGGGCTCAGCAGATACTGAACATAAATGGGGCATTTATGGCATCTGGCAGGGGCGTCATTTGAGCATTGCATCCTACAAGTGGCCCCGGATCTGCCTTTTGTCCAGGTGAGATGGAATGAAATAGTATTTTCTTCTGGTTCTAATAAAATGTAACCATAATAATGAGATATTAATTGACAAAGTAACAAACTACACTGCAGTTCAAAATTTTGGGGTCACCCAGACAATTTGTGTTTTCCATGAAAACTCATACTTTTATTAATCAAATGAGTTGCCAAATGAATTTAAAATCTAGTCCAGACATTGACAAGGTTCGAAAAAAATATTTTTATTTGAAATAATAATTTTCTCCTTCAAATTTTGCTTTCGTCAAAGAATGCTCCCTTGGCAGCAATTACAGCATTGCAGACCTTTGGCATTCTAGCTGTTAATTTGCTGAGGTAATCTGGAGAAATTTCACCGCATGCTTCCAGAAGCCCCTCCCACAAGTTGGTTTGGCTTGATGGGCACTTTTTGCGCACCATACGGTCAAGCTGCTCCCACAACAGCTCAATGGGGTTGAGATCTGGTGACTGCGCTGACCACTCCATTACAGATAGAATACCAGCTGCCTGCTTCTTCCCTAAGTAGTTCTTGCAAAATTTGGAGGTGTGCTTTGGGTCATTGTCCTGTTGTAGGATGAAATTGGCTCCAATCAAGCGCTGTCCACAGGGTATGGCATGGCATTGCAAAATGGAGTCATGGCCTTCCTTATTCAAAATCCCTTTTACCTTGTACAAATATCCCACTTTACCAGCACCAAAGCAACCCCAGACAATCAATCACATTACCTCCACCATGCTTGACAGATGGCGTCAGGTACTCTTCCAGCATCTTATCAGTTGTTCTGCATCTCACAAATGTTCTTCTGTGTGATCCAAACACCTCAAACTTGGATTCGTCTGTCCATAACACTTTTTCCAATCTTCCTCTGTCCAATGTCTGTGTTCTTTTGCCCATGTTAATCTTTGCCTTTTATTAGTCAGTCTCAGATATGGCTTTTTCTTTGCCAATCTGCCCTGAAGGCCAGCATCCCGGAGTTGCCTCTTCACTGTAGATATTGACACTGGCATTTTGCATGTACTATTTAATGAAGCTGCCAGTTGAGGACCAGTGAGGCGTCAATTTCTCAAACTACAGACTCTAACGTACTTCTCCTCTTCTCTTTCTACTATGGATAGAGCCTGTTTGTGCTCTCCTTTGAAGGCAGTAATACACACCGTTTTAGGAAATCTTCAGTTTCTTGGCAAATTCTCACATGGAATAGCCTTCATTTCTAATCATTTCTGGTTAATTTCTGGTTATTGGAACCAACAAATGTAATGCTCCAGATTCTCAACTAGCTCAAAGGAAGGTCAGGTTTATAGCTTCTTTAATGAGCCAAACTGTTTTCAGCTGTGCTAACATACTAGCACAAGGGTTTTCAAGGGTATTCTAACCATCCATTAGCCTTCTAATGCAGTTAGCAAACACAAAGTACCATAAGAACTCTGGAGTGATGGTTGTTGGAAATGGGCCTCTATACACCTATGAAGATATTGCATTACAAACCAGACATTTGCAGCTAGAATAGTCATTTACCACATTAACAATATATAGAGTTTATTTCTGAATTATTTAATGTTAGCTTCTTTGGAAAAAACTGTGCTTTTCTCTCAAAAATAAGGAAATTTCTAAGTGACCCTAAACTTTTGCACGGTAGTGTAAGTTTACTTTTTAACACTCGAGAAATAATATTTACCATATTATAGAAAAGATACTGTCAACTTTTTTGTCATCTCACGCCTAGATCATCACGGAAGTCTGTAGCAGTACATGATACAGGGGAGAACATGAAGGCCAGTGAGAAGGAAACTAGATCTGTGGGCACGGTATTAGAAAAATAAGAGAAAAAAAAGCTTTTAGTGACACTACTAAACACTGAAGCAAAACGTAAAAAATCATCTACAATTACATTTCACTAATGCGCAACAAGTTTCTGCAACATAAATCTATACCTTATAAGACAATCTATATTTTACTATTTTAGACTCCAAATTCTTTTATGTGGCAAGTGTGGCTCTGTAATAGGACTTCCATTTTCTACTTTTCAATAGTCAAAATGTCATTATTTTAATATTTAGCCTTATTTTTCTTCCTTTTCTTCAAAATGTCATGATTTAGTCATTACAACTATTCATTTTTTCAGTAAGAGACAATACAAGGAGAAGGTGGTCTGATCTGGCAGTCTAGCCTTTAATGCAATCACTTTACTAGGGATTACATTTGAAAAGACCAAAGATCTGGTCGCCATTAAGGTCTTAGGAAAATGTGACTTTAATGTGTCTGTTATGATAAAGAAGATAAATGGCTTTCTAAAAAAATTTCCTTGCAAAGTAATTAACTCATTTTCTACAGTTGTGAAGTCAGGATGTAGTAGGTGGTACTATTATTCCCAATCAATCACTTAATAGTAATAATTGATGTTACTTATATTAATGCTAGAAAACAAAAGTGAATTGTATAAAGAAGATATTTAATTGTCTTTGTGGGAAAAAAATCAGGAAAGTTATACGTTCATTATTTTGCTTACATTAAAAATGCTTAAAATGCAGATTAGTTATAACAATAATTCCAATTACGAAAAAAGTCCTATAGTTAAGGTATGTTTTAACTCATTAGTTATGTGCTACAAGCTCCGCAAAATATAATCAGAAACAAAATCTTAAAAGTATATTATTCTGTTTGTATTACATGATTTTCTATGGATATTATATGGATTTTTTTTCCAAGTCTGCACCTATGCAATATAGGATGACATATAGGAATGAAATTTTGTCTGGTAGTTTTCTCAAATTATTGAAAAAAATACCCAGAACAGGTGCTCAAGTTCTTTCGTGGGTCACCTACTAATGCCAGTGTTCCTCTAGGAGATGTCAGCATGCAGCACAGATTGAATGTCTATGTGTCTATTCAGAATTACTGCTTAAAGATAGGTAAGTAGGCACTTGGCCTGAAGTTCTTTCATTCTGGTTGATTTTTTTGTTCAGTATTGTTGACAACACTCTAGATGTGGCTGCCATTTACATAGATATCACATGCAACTATCTTGAGAAATAATGTTTTTTGTGGAGTTTATTTTTTCAAAAGAAAAGAAGGAACAAGGCAAAGAGGATGGCCAGCAAACCAATAGCTTGAAACAAACAAGAAAAAGGCAGAGAAGACTCTGGTGGTCCTATCTAGGCATGCACAAGATCAATCTTCAAACAACATTTTCATCCATCAAATCGCCTTGGCTCGAGAGCGAGCTGAAGGCCATTAATAATAAATAATAGTTGACAACAGATACGTGCAAAGAAAGATTCTTTGGTGGTCATCCTTGACTAGGGGGTTAAATACATAAACCCATGGATAATCAACCCAACCTTCTCTCCTGTCCCATGTGCATGATTTCCTTTTCATATACATTTACTTTACTTGAACCATTTGCTAATCTGCTTTTTTTCATATTGGGATGAAACAATTGCAGTTTATTTCTCTTATGTGAATGTGAAAAAGTCTAGCACTCAACTTAAGTATGAATAATAGATTTATTTGTAGCACTTGAAATGTTTCAGTCCGTAAGGACTTTCATCAGTCACGTGCTTAGCTAAGCTTATCTGGCATAATTTGTATACCGGGAGAGTGGTACATATATTGTGCAGTAGTGCCGCCGCACTATATGTTGATAATAAAAGTGTTTAATCTGGCTTAAAGAAAATGCTGCTGGGGTCGGACGGAAGTCACACGTAGCTGTTCAGCATAAATGGCTGTAAACGCCGATAAAGGGTAAGAAGGGGCTCTGCCACCAGACACGGAGTCCACCGTATGTCTGGTTTATTATTATTATTATTTATTTATATAGCACCATTAATTCCATGGTGCTGTACATGAGAAAGGGGTTACAAGCAGAGTTACAGATATATATATATATATATATGTATATATATATATATATATATATATTTGTCTTATTACCTTATCCGCTAAATGCAAATTATTTTTTTATATACTCAATTTTTATTATATATATACTTTTGTAACTATTCTGCAATTTATACCTTGATACATGCACATTAATAATACGTTGTTGTATTGTCAAGCCAATTATAAATAAAGTGTTATTTTTCATATTTTCTGTCTTGGTGATCCCTGACCTTCTAACAGTTTGGTGCATATATTAGTTATTTATATATGGAAATATGGAACAATAAAGGTTAACATTTCTGTTGTTCAAAGATTCACAGGTCTACAGTGCACAGCTCCAAGAGTCCAAAAATCAATTCTATTAGTCTACTATACTTTATGGCTCTTATTTGCATAACCTATGCGGGATTTTTATCACACATAGGACTCACTCATACAACCGTATTTTTGAACCTAGTGCTATCCATAAAAAAAATCACAGCATGCACTAGTATCTTCTGTAAGTCGGATGACACTCACCCATTCAAGTCTATTGGTGCATAAAAAAAATCAGATGCCATATGGAGCCATAGTATAGCATTGATTTTTAAGGATACTTTGCAATTCTGAAACATAGGAAACTGTAAATGGTCCTGTAAATGATCAATATCTGTTGTTAAAAAAATGGATTGCATACGGATGACAAGTGAGAAAAGAATTGTCCCACTTTTCTGGATGGATGAAATTCTGAACAATTTTTTTTATGCATTCGTGTGAACCTATACATAATCTGCTAAAATACCAAATTGTACTATCATGACAATCCAATTTGGCATAGATTCCATGAAAATTTGTGAAAAAAAGTGAGACGTAGCATCTTATTGTGGTAGCAAAACTTTCATAGAGGGACCATATAGCGATACATAGATTGCCACTTTTGCCCATTTCTGTATTCAGTTTCTTGGTTCTTTGTATATTCTTCTCTCGGCTTCTTTACTGCTACATTTTTCTTTCTTGTTTCCTGATACTTGTGCTTTCCATCTCCTATCTCAAGAGACACTGAATACCTATTTTGGTCTGATGCTTAAATATCGGAAATTTGGCCTTAAATAGAGATATTTATTTTAGCTTGAAACCAGATCTGAAACACCTGCACAAATTTTCAGAGATTTGTTGGATTTGTTAATGAATGATATACTTGCAAAACCCTTTCCTCTTAAATCCCATGCTATACTGGTTGTAAGGCATGGTGCTCAATCATAGGTGGACTGTCTGCAGGGTACAATATGCCACAGACAGAACTTCACTTTGAACTTAGACAAAAAGTTACACAAACAACCCACTGGTGTTTGAAAATCGGCCCCTGAATCTCTCTGGGATTAGCTCTTAAACCACCCGCTGGTGTGAACAAAACATTGGGAGCAATTCCAAAAATAGTTTCAAACACTGAAAGGGTTGCACCACATGTGCTTTTTCACCTTGGATGCTCCCTGGGTTCTTTTGACTTGTGACTGCCCTTTAATTTAACCCTTATCCACTTAACAACATTTTGAAGACATTGTCTTTGTGAAGCATCGGCTGTTCTATCAATAGAGTGGGGTTAATATGTTGTGTTTTGAGAAATATCTTAATGCACTTTATTAGCCATTTTTTGTAGTGTACCTTTTATTCTCTAGGCAGTGTCCACAAAAACATGTTTCAGAACATCAAGGATGTTTTGATTCTAGAACATTAATTTAGTCCAGGCTTTAGACACAATCATGGTACAAGGCTGGAGACTTGAATAAACAAACACTAGGGTGGAAGAATCAGATGTACGTTGCATACACATTTCATAGGACCTAGATGAAAGACAACAATGATAATGTCTCAAATATTCATATGATATTGTGATTGGCACACTGCACCTTCGAGAAATCTGGAAATTAGGAAATTAGAGATAAAAGTACCTTATTAGCCTAAAGCTGTTAAGTATATGATGTTATGTTATGTTGCAATCTGCTTTTTTAGTGAAAAATAAACCAAAGGAGCAAGTAGGAAGACACAAGACATAGATTCAATACAAAAGAATGAAGTAAAATAACAGAATTTTGCAAATTATTTACATTTCATTTCTAAAAACATACAGAGAGATAAAAGCTTTGAAAGAGACTCATACAATCAATAAATAGAAGAAGATGAAACACATTATGAGAAAATACAGGTGCAGCCTTCAGGGATCACACAAATGATGAATATTTTTACATGATTGAAGGTTTAGTTTGTATTTTTAAGCATTTTACAAAGGCCAATTTCAGAAGACTGTAATGTGGCCACATTATAGTATCTGTTTTACCACTAATACCTGGATCTCTCAGTTCATTGAACAGTAGATCAGAAAGTTCCTAGTAGTTTGATTAAATAGAATCTCTTGAGCTCAGTATTGTGTCTGTATTTACACTTTGCTCCAGAATAGAGTAGAATGCTGCAGTATTTTACCCAGAAAACAAAGTCAGCATCATGGTGGATCAGCGGTTATCACTGGTGCTCTTCAGTGCTCAGGTCCTGTGTTCAATGCTGACATCCAAAATGTTGTCCCCATGTTTGTGTGGATTTCCTCCGTGCTCTCTGGTTTGTTCCCACAATCCAAAGAAATACAGATAAGGAATTTAGATTGTGAGCCCCTACTTAAACAGTGATGATAATGTGTGCAAGCTGTAAAGCGCTGTGGAATATGATAAGTAAGCACAGGGCAGCCAGTAGGAATTTTGGGGCCCCATACTGTCAAAATTTTCGGGGCCCCCTTGAGACTCCGCCCAGGCTCCACCCATCAAACTGTCTACAGCCCCACCACTCTCTCTTGGAAAAGCTCCACTTCTTACCAACCACACATTAACAGTTCCCATCACTAGATCGCACATATAGCCAGCAGCTTTTGTTTTTGGCCAAAAGATTTTTTAAGCCGCCACAACGACAAGGTAGATTCTTTTGGCCGAGCTCTACTCCATCCTGCCCATGATCCTGCACCATGTATCCTCACTCCACGACACAGACACTGCCACTGCTTTCTACAATGCCACACTTGCATCAGCTATTGACATGGCCGCCCCTGTCATGCATAGCAGAGTGCGATGAACCAATAGACAACCCTGGCACAATATCATCACTAAAAAGCTTTGACAAGCATCCATAATTGCATAACGGCGTTGGAAGAAAACTCATTCGCAAGATGATTTCACTGCACTCAAACAAGCAACACTCGCATTCAAATCAGCTCTCACCTCTGCTAAACAGGCCTACTTCACAACCCTCGTATCTTCCCTATCCCACAACCCCAGTTGTTCAACACTTTTAACTCCCTCCTCCACCCAACACTGCCCCCTCCGAGTTCCTAATCATTGCCGAGGACTTTGCCACGCACTTCAAAAATAAGATCGACCGAACAAGGCAAATCTTTCTCGTCAAACCAGCACAACCCCTTTGTATACCAGATCAATGCCCAAACCCCATAACTTCCCTCTCCAAAATCACTGAAGGGAAGATTGCTCATCTCCTCTCAAAATCACACCTCACCACTTGTGCACTTGACCCCATCCCATCCCACCTCCTCCCCAACCTCACCACCTCACTAATCCCATCCCTAACCCATCTGTTCAACCTAAACCTAACTTCTGGTACCTTCCCCACTGCTTTCAAACATGCCACAATCACACCTATCCTCAAAAAGCCATCCCTAGACCCAAGCGCTATGTCCAGCTATTGCCCCATATCTTTGCTCCCATTTGAATCCAAACTCCTTGAGCAGCACGTCCATGCTGAACTTTCCTCTCACTTTATATCTAACTCTCTCTTTGACAACCTACAATCTGGCTTCCATCCCCACCATTCCACTGAGACTGCCCTGACCAAAATTACTAAAGACTAAGGGTACCGTCACACAGTGCCATTTTCATCGCTACGACGGCACGATTCGTGACGTTCTAGCGATATCGTTACGATATCGTTGTGTCTGACACGCTACTGCGATCCGGATCCCCGCTGAGAATCGTACGTCGTAGCAGATCGTTTGAAATTTTCTTTCGTCGTCTAGTGTCCCGCTGTGGCGGCATGATTGCATCGTGTGACACAGGTTGTATACGATGTGCGCACAGTAACCAACGGCTTCTACATCGCAAATATGTCATGAAATTATCGCTCCAGCGCCGTGTATTGCAACGTGTGACCGTGGAGCGATAATCATACGACGCTGCAACGTCACGAATCGTGCCGTCGTAGCGATGAAAATGGCACTGTGTGACGGTACCCTTACTTACAGCCAAAGCTAACAGACAATTCTATATACTCCTCCTTCTAGACCTGTCCCCTGCCTTCGACACAGTTGACCACTGCCTCCCACTACAGATCCTCTCTTCCTTTGGGGTCAAAGACCTTGCCCTATCTTGGATCTCCTCATACCTTACCAACCGCACATTTAGCGTTTCCTACTCCCATACCACCTCTTCATCTCGCCCCTCTCTGTTGGTGTCCCTCAACTCTCTGTTCTTGGGCCCTTACTCTTCTCAATCTATACACTCGGCCTGGGACAACTCATAAGGTCCTATGGCTTCCAGTATCATCTATATGCTGATGACACTCAGATCTACCTCTCTGGCCCAGATGTCACCTCTCTGCTCTCCAGAATCCCGGAGTGTCTATCAGCCATATCCTCCCTCTTCTCCTCTCGCCTCCTCAAGCTCAATGTGGACAAATCTGAACTAATTATCTTTCCTCCATCTCGCATATCTTCCCTACCTGATCTATCTATCAAAATAAATGAAATCACACTTTCCCCTGTCCCCAAAATCCGCTGCCTCGGAATAACCCTGGACTCTGCCCTGTCCTTCAAACTGCACATCCAAACTCTCACCACATCCTGTCACCTCCAGCTCAAAAATATTTTCAGAATCCATCCTTTCCTCAACCCTCACTCTACCAAAATGCTTGTGCATGCCCTAATCATCTCCTGCCTCGACTACTGCAACATCCTCCTCTGTGGTCTACCTTCTAACACTCTCGCACCCCTCCAGTCCATCCTTAACTCTGCTGCCCGTCTAATTATTCTCTCTCCTCGCTACACTCCTGCTTCCCCTCTTTGCAAATCCCTTCACTGGCTCCCAATTTCCCAGCGTATCCAGTTTAAACTACTAACACTGACCTACAAAGCCATCCATAACCTTTCTCCTCCGCATATTTCCAAACTAATCTCTCAATATCTTCCCTCGCATAATCTCCAGTCCTTCCAAGACCTCCTTCTCTCCTCCACGTTTATTCGCTCCTCATCCAATCGCCTCCAAGACTTCTCCCGAATATCCCCCATCCTCTGGAATTCTGTGCCCCAACACGTCCAGTTATCAACCACATTTGGATCCTTCAAAAGAAACCTGAAAACCCACCTCTTCAAAGAAGCTTACAGCCTGTAACACCACACGGCCAGCTCAACACTATCGGCGCTACTGCAACCCTCGACCCCACTGTCTCCTTCCCCATAATCCTGTAGAATGTAAGCCTGCAAGGGCAGGGTCCTCTCCCCTCTGTATCAGTCTGTCATTGTTAGTTTTGTTTACTGTAAGTGATATTTGCATTTTGATGTAACCCCTTCTCATGTGCAGCACCATGGAATTAATGGTGCTATATAAATAAATAAATAATAATAATAATAATGTGTCTCCAGCATGCACCATGTCTCCATCCGGCCCCATGATCCTTCACCATGTGTCTCCATCCTGCCCCATGATCCTGCCCCATCAGTCTCCATCCTGCCCCTGTGCCTCCCATCCTGCCCCATCTGTCTCCATCCTGCCCCCTGTGTCTCCCATCCTGCCCCCTGTGTCTCCGTCCAGCCCCCATGTCTCCCATCGTGCCCCCTGGCAATTGTGTCTCATCGTCGTCCACCTCTTGTGACACTTTCCCACCATCGCCTTCGTGTGACCGTGGCTGCTCAAATATTTTTGCATTGCTACATGCCATCTCCTCTTGCCCCACTTCAAGTGGACCGGGCGAGAGGCCCAAATCTATAAATGGAAAAGTGAACAGCTCTTCGGATTGTCCAAGTGTGGTATCAGTTGTCTCCGGGCACTCGGCATGGTGGGAGGAAGGAGGATCAGGGTGCGGAATATGCGGTCCAGACTCACGGCTACTGAGACTTGACCGTGTGGAAGATAGGGTGGTGGTGGTGGTGGCAGTAAAGTGACCGGAAGCATTATCCGCTATCCAACCAACAACCTTTAGACACTGCTCTGGGTTCAATAGTGGCGTGCTGCAGTCCCCTAGTAATTGGGACAGGAAGGTCAGGCGAGAAGATATGGATGTTTGTTGTGGCACAATTTCAGCTTGCCCATGGCCTCGGGCTCTGCATGCACCATCACCATCACATCCAGTTCCCCATCCGTTGCCAGGCGTCTTGACCATTTTAAATGGAGGACAATATTTTCAACATTCACTACAAATGTCTGAATTTGGAGTGAACTTATATGTGATCCGTGTGATGGAAAACCACAGTTTTAAATAGCTGTCCTGTAGGCAACTATTTTTAACAGCAAACTTGTGTCAATAACTTTGCTAACACACTGCAACAAAATTTAAATGAAGGCCAGAAATTGCATAATTTTGAGCACACTTATATTTGATCCGTGTTTACAGACCAACCACAGTTTTAAATAGATGGATTTTTAGCACTGTAATATGGAAAGGATCTGGCTGCATTCTGCAGTGCCAACAAGCCAGTGGAGCAGAAAAACGGTGTTCTCTGGATTGCTTTTTAAGCCAATAATCAGGATTAAGATCCAAAAAAAAAATTATTCCTGGCTCCTGATACCTAGGGCTGTGACTGTTTCATCTGTTGTCACTGTTTCATGTCACCCTTTTTCACTATATTTGCAGCGTGTTTACTCACCAAATTGTCCAGATTCGGGTGCCCATACTTTTTCCCACAATGAAGATGGTTGCCGTGCTGCACGCATGTGCGATATGTTTCTTGTTCACTCGCGCCCCGGAAGGCATCCATGCGGCTCAGTGCGGGTCAGTGACGTCACAGGAAACATTTTCCTTGACCCGCACTGCTGCCCGGATTGCCGGAAGTGAGGCTCTTGCGGCAAGGGTCCCACCCCCATGAGCTCACATGAGCGCGGCACCATTGAAACTGGGTAAGGCTTCCCCTATACATATCTGTGACTGGCTTGGTGGACCACACAGCCCCCTGAGGAAGAAATATCACAGGAAACAAGCTACGGGGCCTCTGTTTGGCGAGCATAGTTTGTGCCCTGTCTACCGCTCTTCTATACATGGGTAAGCACTAGCTTTGGCACTATTAGTGCCACTTTATTCCCTTACAATTAGGAGTATGGCTAGATGACCTCACAGACTTACTTACAAAGGCCAGTATTGGAACTTTTCTTATATGCCCTATAGAGGTTATGCATCAATTTTGCCTGTGCTATTTATCTTGCTAGTACCTTACATAATTACTATTGGGGTCAGTGGCACCTGTGTGGCCTGGCTCTTTCCCCTTCAATACCTTATGTCATGTTTTTTTCAACTTTGTCTTGGCTTGTATTTTGTATTTTTTACATGAGATTTTTGTATTAATAAATATTTTTTCATTATATACTTACTGTATACACAGCCTCAGTCTTTATCTAAAAATGTTATTCATTGTAAGTACTCCTTTGTCTAGGTAGGATTAATCTATGCCTAGAAATACAGTGTCTGTCAAAGCAGAAGCAGCAGACAGAACTGGAATGGACCCTCTTGCTATATGCACTGCATTCTGCCACATACACTGCCTGCCTGCCTAGCACTGATATCTATACAGCTGGATTGGTCCTCAGGACTGTTAGTTGAGATGTGTATAATATATTGTGGTATACCTGCAGTAACTAAGGCTGCCATCACACTAGCAGTATTTGGTCAGTATTTTACATCAGTATTTGTAAGCCAAAACCAGGAGTGGGTGATAAATGCAGAAGTGGTGCATATGTTTCTATTATACTTTTCCTCTAATTGTTCCACTCCTGGTTTTGGCTTACAAATACTGATGTAAAATACTGACCAAATACTGCTAGTGTGAAGGCAGCCTAATAAACAAGCAAATCTCTCCCTAGCTCAGCAGCAACTCTCCCTACACTGCCTGATTCCGGAGTAGACTGTGAAGAGCATGGCGGCGCCAGGTCTGATATAAACCTGATGACGCTGTGCGGCCAGCCAATCACTGTAATGCCACAACCAGCATGGCTGCGGCATTTCAATCCCTGCTTGTTCATTGGCTCACTAAAGAGCGCCAAACATGCAGGGAGGGGACCCGAGCTCCCACTGAGCAACCCAGGAAATACTCAGCGAGCTCCGAGCATCTCTAGCAGTGAGATGCTCGGGCGAGTACCAAGTAGTGGTGAGCATGCTCGCTCATCACTAGTGATATGTGTTAAAGGGGCCCACTGAGAATTTCACGCAGGCTCACAAAAACTGGAATTGGCCCTGGGGGTTGTTTAATGTAGTTATATATCTTTAGTCAATACAATTATGTGTTTCCTTTTTATCACATGCGAATATTGATTTTAACAAACTAAATTGTCAGTGACAATGTTTTGGATAGAATATTTTAGGATTGAGGATCCCACTTAGAATTTTTCACAGAGCCACAATTTGTCAAAAAATAGCCCTGTGTTACAAATCGATCAATTTACAGCCACATTGACTATGCAGGTACAGCACCTCCCTATTATTTAAAAGTTTGGATTATTATTCAAAGGCCACGTTCAGTATTTGATCAGTATTTTACATCAGTATTTGTAAGCCAAAATCAGAAGTGGAATAGTCAAAGGAAATGTATAATAGAAATACGTGCAGTGTGTGCACTTCTTCTGCATATTTTACCCATTCCTGGTTTTGGCTTACAGATACTGATGTAAAATACTGACCAAATACTGAATGTGTGAACGTGGTCAAAGACTAAGACTGCTACTCCCAATTGCAATGTACTTCAGCATTGAAATAGTACCCCACAATCCAAATTAGGACTTTTTCTGACCTATATGTAATGAGGTGTGCACTCTCGCCTTTTATCCCTAGTGTGTAAAATTGTAAACTGACATTGCCTGGCCAGACACCATCTGTTAGGCCGGTTTCACACACCCTGATATTTACTGGTAAACACGGTACCGGAGATATCCGTGTTCGTGTGTCCGTGTGTGTCCTACATGTGGCACACATGTGGCAACCGTGTGCCGCCCGTATACTGCATCAGTACCACAGGGACGGCTGCAGAGGAAGAAGCCCTACAGTTAGCGCTGTTCCCCTGCATGTGGTGCTGAAGCCGGCTGTCATCCCTTCTCCCCTGCTCTGCCAGTAATGAGGGGTTAATGTCACCTTTCTATTGTAAGGTGACATTAAGCTGGCTAAGTAATGGAGAGGTGTCAAAAAGACACCTCTCCATTACTAATCCTATAGTTGTTAAAGTGTTAATCAAACACCACACAGTAAGAACAAAGTCTTTTAATGAAATAAAACAATATACACAGTTTTTCCATCTTTATTTGTCTGCCATTCCAAGCAAATCCCTCGATCTCCTGTAAAAAAATTTAAAATATTAAACCAACAATATATCCATACCTGTCAGCATACAGTCAGTCCCATGCAGTAATCCATATCTGGGGTATATACAGTTTACAACCAGAAGCGCTGCTAATGCAACCGCTCCCGGCTGTAAACTACTGTGAAATGAATGAAATGCTGGGAGCAGAGCTTCAGTGACTAGCGGTGATGTCACCGAAGCTGTGCTCCCTGCCGGCCTGAACTAAAATGAACTCTTCAGCGTGGGAAAATCAGCTGGCATTTTCCCACGCTCAAGAGTTCATCTACATTCTTGCCGGCAGGAAGCGCAGAGTCGGCGACTTCACTGCTAGTCACTGAAGCTCTGCTCCCAGCATTTCATTCATTTCACAGTAGTTTATAGCCGGGAGTGGTCGCATTAGAAGCGCTCCCGGTTGCAAACTGTACATTACTCTAGATATGGATTACTGTATGGGACTGACTGTACACCAGACAGGTATGGGTATATTGTTGGTTTATTATTTTAACATTTTTTACAGGAACACCTAATTATATCCCCTATAGGGCCATGAAGAGACAACACATAAATGAAAACCGAACCAAACCATTCACATAAGGCTAAAATATATAAAAACTATGTTTTTATTAAATACATATAGCCATTAAAAACAGGGTAATAACCACAAATACAGGAGAAAAAATGGTGGGACATCCACGAAGACACCCCCCCAAAAAAATATATACAAGGTATATTATAAAATACAATGACAAATGAAGTGTCAAATATGGTAGTGTTACAAAAATACGTAATCCAATTCACCTTCAATATGCAAACCAGGATATCAGAGGTGCAATAATTGTGTATAAGTAAATCAAAATCCAGTGATAATAAAGATTAATATCAATAAGTAAAGATATATCTAAGCTAAAGCTGTATCCATGTTTGCACAAGAGGAGCGAAGAGAAATCAAACGTCAATATCTAATAGTAACCACCAACATATACATAGATATACAGAGCTATATTGGAATAAATAAGGCATAGTTACCAAGGAGGCACACCCGTGGAACCCACCACACCCGATGCGCGTTTCGCACTGAAATGCTTCATCTATGTATATCTATGTATATGTTGGTGGTTACTATTAGATATTGCCGTTTGATCTCACAGGCGATTGAGGGCTTCGCTTGGAATGGCAGACTAATAAAGATGGAAAAGCTGTGTATACTGTTTTATTTCATTAACCCCTTCACCCCCGGAGCTTTTTCCGTTTTTCCGTTTTCGTTTTTCGCTCCCCTCCTTCCCAGAGCCATAACTTTTTTATTTTTCCGTCAATTTGGCCATGTGAGGGCTTATTTTTTGCGGGACGAGTTGTACTTTTGAACGACATCATTGGTTTTAGCATGTCGTGTACTAGAAAACGGGAAAAAAATTCCAAGTGCAGTGAAATTGCAAAAAAAGTGCAATCCCACACTTGTTTTTTGCTTGCCTATTTTGCTAGGTTCACTAAATGCTAAAACTGACCTGCCATTATGATTCTCCAGGTCACTACGAGTTCATAGACACCTAACATGACTAGGTTATTTTTCACCTAAGTGGTGAAAAAAAATTCCAAACTTTGCAAAAAACAAAACAAAACAAAATTGCGCCATTTTCCGATACTCGTAGCGTCTCCATTTTTCGTGATCTGGGGTCAGGTGAGGGCTTATTTTTTGCGTGCCGAGCTGGCATTTTTAATGATAGCATTTTGGTGTAGATACGTTCTTTTGATCGCCCGTTATTGCATTTTAATGCAATGTCGTGGCGACCAAAAAAACGTAAATCTGGCGTTTCGAATTTTTTTCTCATTACGCCATTTAGCGATCAGGTTAATGCTTTTTTTTAATTGATAGATCGGGCGATTCTGAACGCGGCGATACCAAATATGTGTAGGTTTTTGGTTTTTTTTATTGATTTATTTTGATTGGGGCGAAAGGGGGGTGATTTAAACTTTTATGTTTTTTTTATTTTTTTCACATTTTTAAAAACTTTTTTTTTTTACTTTTGCCATGCTTCTATAGCCTCCATGGGAGGCTAGAAGCAGGCACAGCCCGATCGGCTCTGCTACATAACAGCGATCATCAGATCGCTGTTATGTAGCTAAAATGCAGGTGTGCTGTGAGCGCCGACCACAGGGGGGCGCTCACAGCCACCGGCAATCAGTAACCATAGAGGTCTCAAGGACCTCTATGGTTACAATGGAGGAGCATCGCCGACCCCCGATCATGTGACAGGGGTCGGCGATGCGCTCATATCCGGCCGCACGGCCGGATGCGGTAGTTAAATGCCGCTGTCTGCGCTTGACAGTGGCATTTAACTAGTTAATAGCGGCGGGTGATCGCGATTTCACCCGCCGCTATTGCGCGCACATGTCAGCTGTAAAAAACAGCTGACATGTCGCGACTTTGATGTGCGCTCACCGCCGGAGCGCACATCAAAGCGGGGGTCCCGACATGTGACGTACTATACCGTCACATGTCGGGAAGGGGTTAAAAGACATTGTTCTTACTGTGTGGTGTTTGATTAACCCTTTAACAACTATAGGATTAGTAATGGAGAGGTGTCTTATTGACACCTTTCCATTACTAAGCTGGCTTAATGTCACCTTACAATAGGAAGGTGACATTATCCCCTCATTACCCCACTTGCCACAGCTAAAGGGCAAGTGGTAAGAATCAGGCAAAGCTCCAGAATTGGCACATCTAATAGATGTGCGTTTTCTGGGCAGCTGCGGGCTGCTGTTTTTAAGCTGGGGGAGGCCATATCCATGGCCCTTTACCAGCCTGAGAATAGCAACCCAAACCTGTGAGTTTTGCCAGGTTGGTTTTAAATATAGGGGTGACCCGCATTGTTTTTTCTTTCATTCATTATCCCCTGCTCACGTTGCTTGCCGGCAAAGCAGGGGACAATGGATGAAAGCCCTGTTCAGCACCACACGCAGGGGAACAGTGGCTTACAGTAGTGCTGCTCCACCCACGGCCATCCGTGCACATGGAGGACAGTGTACACTGTTCTCTTTGTTCACGTGTGTGGGACGTTTGGCGGCCCGTGTGTCCAGGTAAAAACAGACATGTCTGCGTGTTTTGCACATGGACACATGATCCATCAAAACACGCTGACATCTGCATAGACCCATTCTTTTGAATGGGTCTACGTGTGTCAGTGTCTCCGGTACGTGAGAAAACTGTCACTACACATATCGGAGGCACTGATGTGTGAAACTGGCCTTATAGTGACTGTGCAAGCCCCACTGATTGACTTCTCTAGACAATATGATGTGATATAGAATGGAAATATATGGGGAAGCTCATATACAGTGGGTACAGAAAGTATTCAGATCCCTTTAAATTTTTCACTTTTTGTTTCATTGCAGCCATTTGGTAAATTCAAAAAAGTAAAAAAAATGTTCTCATTAATGTACACTCTGCAACCCATCTTGACTGAAAAACAACAGAAATGTAGATTTTTTTGCATATTTATTAATAAAGAAAGACTGAAATATTACATGGTTATAAGTATTCAGACCCTTTGCTCAGACACTCATATTTAAGCCACATGCTGTCCATTTCCTTGTGATTCTCCTTGAGATAGTTCTACTCCTTCATTGGAGTCCAGCTGTGTTTAATTAAACTGATAGGACTTGATTTGGAAAAGCACACACCTGTCTCTATAAGACCTCACAGCTCACAGTGCATGTCAGACCAAATGAGAATCATGAGGACAAAGGAAGTGGCCAAGGAGCTCAGAGACAGAATTGTGGCAAGGCACAGATCTGATCAAGGTTACAAAACAATTTCTGTAGTACTCAATGTTCCTATGAGCACAGTGGCCTCCATAATCCTTAATTGGAAGAAGCTTGGGACCACCAGAAGTCTTCCTAGACCTGTCCGTCCAGCCAAACTGAGCAATCATGGGAGAAGTAAAGAAGAACCCCAAGATCACTGTGGCTGAGCTCCAGAGATGCAGTAGGGAGATGGGAGAAAGTTTCACAAAGTCAACTAGCACTGCAGTCCTCCACCAGTCTGGCCTTTATGGCAGAGTGGCCCGACAGAAGCCTCTCCTCAGTGCAAGACATATGAATGCCAGAATAGAGTTTGCTAAAAAAAAAACACAGGAAGAAGCCCCAGACTATGATAAATAAGATTCTCTGGTCTGATGAGACGAAGGTAGACCTTTTTGGTGATAATTCTAAGAGGTTTATGTGGCGAAAACCAGGCTGTCATGATCCGTTCCAGGGTTTAGTTCTGTCTGCTCTTTTTCCAGGTGGATCATGTCAAGGGTTAACTTTGCTCTGCCTCGTTCTGGGCTCAGGTTTGCTATTTATCTCCCAGGCATCTTGCTGGTGGTGTCAGCTATAGTTCTGCCTTCGGCATGTGAACCTGACTCTGGTAACTCTTGATTTGTCCTGCTGTGATCCCTGAGTTGTCCCGTGTCTGTTGACTCCCTCTGTCTGCCCAGCATTTCTCTGTTTGTCTATTTGATTCTCTGGTTCCTGACTTGACTCGTATTCGGGCTTGCTTCTGCTTTCTGACTTTGTCTTATCCGCTTCTGACCACTGCTGAACCTCCTGGCTTGTTTTCTGACCACGTTTACTGCTTATCCCTTTTTGGTCCTTCTGCCTCTGATTGTATTTTGATTCGGCTTGTCTGACCACTCTCTCGCCACTTGGTGGCGCCGGTGCTGCTGCTCTGCGGTGCTTCTCTGTGTATGCAGCCTCACTTGCCTCTCAAGCTCCCTCTGGTGGAGGTTGCGTTATACTGCACTGCAGCAGCATGACACAGGCACTGCTGATCACCTGCCCAATACAATCCCAAGAGTGAAACATGGTGGTGCCAGCATCATGCTATGGGGGTGTTTTTCAGCTGCAGGAACAGGACAACTGGTTGTCATTGAAGGAAAAATGAATGCGGACAAGTACAGAGATATCCTGGATGAAAACCTCTTCCAGAGTGCTCTGGACCTTAGATTTGGCTGAAGGTTCACCTTCCAACAAGACAATGACCCTAAGCACACAGCTAAAATAACAGGAGTGGCTTCAGAACAACTCTGTGACCATTCTTCTCTGGCCCAGTAAGATCCCTGACCTAAACCCAATTGAGCATCTCTGGAGAGACCTGAAAATAGCTGTCCACCAAAGTTCACCATCCAACCTGACAGGACTGAAGAGAATCTGCAACGCAGAATGGCATAGGATCCCCAAATCCAGGTGTGAAAAACTTGTTGCATCATTCCCAAGATGACTTATGGCTGTACTAGCTTAAAAGGGTGCTTCTACTCAATACTGAGCAAAGGGTCTGAATACTTATGACCATGTGATATTTCAGTTTTCCTTTTTTAATAAATTTGCAAACATTTCTACATTTCTGGGGGGTTTCAGTCAAGATTGGGTGCAGAGTAGTGTTGAGCATTCCGATACCGCAAGTATCGGGTATCGGCCGATACTTGCGGTATCGGAATTCCGATACTGAGTTCTGATACTTTTGTGGTATCGGGAATCGGTATCGGAACCATATTCATGTGTAAAATAAAGAAATAAAATAAAAAATATGAATATACTCACCTCTCCGGTGGCCCCTTGATGTTACCGCTGTAACCGGGAGCCTTTGTTCCTAAGAATGAGCGCATGAAGGGGCTTCGATGACGTCGCGGCTTCTGATTGGTCGCGTGACCGCTCATGTGACTGCTCACGAGACCAATCAGAAGCCGCGACGTCAGCCGCGACGTCATCGAAGGTCCTTCACGGGCTCATTCTTAGGAACGGAGGCTCCCGGTTACAGCGGTAAGGTCCAGGGGCCGCCGGAGAGGTGAGTATATGGATATATATGGATATACTCACCTCTCCGGTGGCCCCGTGGATCTTACCGCTGTAACCGGGAGCCTCCGTTCCTAAGAATGAGCCCGTGAAGTAAAAAAAGGATATCACCTATAAATATAAAATAAATGATGAAGCAGCATATTATTTAAAGTGCAAATGCATGAAAGATACAACATCCAAATCACATTTAAATAGAATCATTGATCATCACCTGTAAGTTTTAAAGGAAAATACAACCTTTAAATGCAAAATAGCAGATGAAGCAGCATATATGTAAAGTGCAGATGCATGAAAGGTGCAACATCTAAATCACATTAGGGGTGAAACCATGTATACAACAGTCGCGGAGCCCCAAATTGTTACTGCATCGTCAGCTACCATACCTACATCCTATAGCAGAAAAAAGGCAATTAGTCCCCCATGCACAACGGCACCCACCGGAGGGAGTTCATCTACCTGTATGTATCGTTTTTTAATATTTTTGATATCATTAAACTATTTTAATGCTAAGGAGCTGGAACTCAACCTTTTTTTTTTCTCATGATACCTACATCCTGATTGATTACCAAGAGCAAAATTAACATCCCGTATCAATACATATTACCTGTGTCTGTGTCTGCTTCACATGTGTAGTGCCGAGTGACACACTGCACCTCCAAACCGCGATGCGCGTTTCACGAGTGCTTCTTCCTGGGGCGCGTGGAGTGTTTTTTGTGTGGAGTGCTGCCCACCCATTGTGTAGGAGAATGGGCTTGGGTAGTATGTTTATCAAGAGTATTTGTATTTGTTGTACAATGATTTTTGTTGATTAGGGAATAATTGTTTTTTTAAAAAAATACAAAAGAAAATTCCCCAAATCCAGACATTTAATTGTGACTGTCTACCTCATAAAATGTACGTGCCAGGAGTTTTTTTTTTTTTTTTGCACATCTGTATTACTAGTGAAATTTTATATCTGTACATTTCACACCAATGTAGCTACCTAATATTTATTATCATGTCATTTGGGGGAAAAACAGTTACATTTTGTTAAAAAAAAATTTTTTTTCAACATTTAACGATGCATGTCTGTTTTTGCACACGTGTTTTACCAGTCCAATTTGATAATCATACATGCCACACCTATACTGCCGCCTGCTGTCCAATTTTGCTTTCTATATATGTACTGTACCTAGCTCTTCATTATTTCTTGTTATGTCCTTTTTGACAAAAAATAATGGGGTTGAAAAGATTGTCAAAAGTTAATTATAGTGTTGCACAAAATGTATGGTAAAAAATGTGGTAAGTGGCAATGGACAAGGAAAGGTAAAATAAAAAAAATACCATAGCTAAAAATGTGGAAGCAACTAGCAGCAGCAGAACCACCACTAACAAAAGCCATCTGGGCAGCAGTACTACCAAACGCACCCCACAATTGTTTCCAGCAGTCAAGTAAGCATATTAATGGTGTAGAAGATCAGAGTGTTGAGGAATATATGGTAATTCACACATCTTAGGCTGCCGTCACACTAGCAGTATTTGGTCAGTATTTTACATTAGTATTTGTAAGCCAAAACCAGAAGTGAAGTGGAACAAATAGAGGAAAAGTATATTAGAAACATGTGCACCACTTCTGCATTTATCACCCACTCCTGGTTTTGGCTTACAGATAGTGTTGAGCATTCCGATACTGCAAATATCGGGTATCGGCCGATATTCGCTGTATCGGAATTCCGATACCGAGTTCCGATATTTTTGTGATATCGGAAATCGGAATAGGAAGTTCCTATAAGTTCCCAGGCGTGTGCAGTGCGTGTGGTTCCCAGGGTCTGGAGGAGAGGAGACTCTCCTTCAGGCCCTGGGATCCATATTCATGTAAAAAATAAAGAATAAAAATAAAAAATATGTATATACTCACCCCTCCGACAGACCCTGGACCTCAGCGGTGCAACCGGCAGCCTCCGTTCCTAAGAATGCAGTGAGTGTAGGACCTGCGATGACGTCCCGGCTTGTGATTGGTCGCGTGAGCGGTCACATGAGCGGTCACGCGACCAATCACAAGCCGCGACGTCATCGAAGGTCCTTCACTCTGCATTCTTAGGAACGGAGGCAGACGCTTGCAGCGGTGACAGCCAGGGCTCGTCCGAGGGTGAGTATATCCATATTTTTTATTTTTATTCTTTATTTTTTACATGAATATGGATCCCAGGGCCTGAAGGAGAGTTTCCTCTCCTTCAGACCCTGGGAACCATCCACGATCACTTCCGATATTTGTGTCCCATTGACTTGTATCGGTATCGGGTATCGGTATCGGCGATATCCGATATTTTTTGGATATCGGCCGATCCAATCCGATACCGATACTTTCAAATATCGGAAGGTATTGCTCAAAACTATTTACAGATACTGATGTAAAATACTGACCAAATGCTGCTAGTGTGACTGCAGCCTTAGTCACAGCATGATTATGTTACTTCTGATAGTAACACCATCAGTTTGAGTAAATATTCTGCAAACAACAGTTTGCCTGATCACAAGTAAGGCCGGCGTCACACTAGGCGTATGAAAATACGGTCCGTTTTTTTAGGCCGTAATAAGCAGTAATTGTCCCAAAACACTGTTCCGTATTCAATGCGAGGATGCGATTTTTACGCACAAATTTATCTGTGTGTCATGTGTCTCACTGACATATATATATATATATATATATATATATATATATAGACTGTATATATGTTTTTAAGAATATTTGAGCCGATGGATCCATGACATGTCCATTTTGCAAGCCTGCGAGAGAAAATCACCGTACGGAAGCCATACGGATGCCATACGGATGACACACGGATAAATTTCTGCGTAAAAATCGCATCCTCGCATTGAATACGGAACAGTGTTTTGGGACAATTACTGCGTATTACGGCTGTAAAAAATGGACCATATTTTCATACGCCTAGTGTGACGCCGGCCTTACACTCACACCCACACACTCACATTCACATTCACACACTTACACTCACATTCACACTCACACACACACTCACATTCGCACTCACACACACACACAGTCACACACTCACACTCACGCAGCCTCTTGCACGGTACCACCAGCAGAACACAGTCACGAACACGCCGCTGCCGGATCAGTCGAATGATTCACTGACTGCCGCCATCTTTGTACAGAACGAGTTCATGCACAGTTTTAATGTGATCGCCGCTATCTGTCTGCACAAAGATGGCGGCTGTCTGATTTACTGCCCCTGCGTGAATTATGCACAGGTGCAGTGAATCATTCGGCTGATCCCGGCAGCAGATGCGCGACATGTCTACAGGCAGAGGAAGCCAGTCACATTAAAGGGGCTTTTCCATGAACGAAAGTTCATTTTAAAAATTGACTGTGTCTGACTGTGTACGGAGCATACCACATCTTCTGGGCAGGGTAAGAAGCAAAAGATAATACTGACATTACAGCAGGGGATTACAGTGGATTCATTTTGTGAGGTAAAATATTTCACTGACTGTTTTTTAAAAATATTTTACCTCACAAAATGTATCCTCTGCGGTCTCCTGCTGTAATGTCAGTATTGTCTTTTGCTCATGAAAAGTACACCAATGACAATGAGAGGAAAGCAGCAAAGGCACAACGTCGAAGACAACAAAGGGCAAATGAGACTCTAGAAGAGCAACAGCATCGCTGAGACTAAACAATGCATACAAGCCTAGGCGTCAAGCACATGAATCCCCTGATGCAAAAGTCATTAGATTATCACAGGATGCCATTAGGCAACAACAGTGCCGCATGCCTGCCCCCTTTGTCACATTATCACCCTCCCGATGCGATAGCATTGGTCCTCCATCTAGTATATATATGCACCATGTTCCAAATTATTATGCAAATTATATTTTTCTCGGATTTTCCTAAATGGTCGGCGCAAACGGCAGTCAGTCTAATAAAAGTCATCGCCCGTTAGATTATACATCGAATTTTATTGAAGAAACCTCCCAATGATAACAGTATAATCTCCAAAATGAATAAAAACTCAAAATGCACTGTTCCAAATTATTAGGCACAGTAGAATTTCTAAACATTTGATATGTTTTAAAGAACTGAAAATGCTCATTTGTGGAATTTGCAGGATTAGGAGGTCACATTCACTGAACAAAAAAGCTATTTAGCTCCAAAACATCCTAACAGGCCAAGTTACATATTAACATAGGAACCCTTCTTTGATATCACCTTCACAATTCTTGCGTCCATTGAACTTGTGGGGTTTTGGAGAGTTTCTGCTTGTATTTCTTTGCATGAAGTCAGAATAGCCTCCCAGAGCTGCTGTTTTGATGTGAACTGCCTCCCACCCTCATAGATCTTTTGCTTGATGATACTCCAAAGGTTCTCTATAGGGTTGAGGTCAGGGGAAGATGGTGGCCACACCATGAATTTATCTCCTTTTATGCCCATAGCACACAATGACTCAGAGGTATTCTTTGCAGCATGAGATGGTGCATTGTCATTCATGAAGATGATTTTTCTCCTGAAGGCACGGTTCTGGTTTTCATACCATGGAAGAAAGTTGTCAGTCAGAAACTCTATATACTTTGCAGAGGTCATTTTCACACCTTCAGGAACCTTAAAAGGCCCTACCAGCTGTTTCCCCATGATTCCGGCCCAAAACATGACTCCTCCACCTCCTAGCTGATGTCGCAGCCTTGTTGGGACATGGTGGCCATCCACCAACCATCCACTACCCCATCCATCTGAACCATTCAGGGTGGCTCGACACTCATCAGTAAACAAGACTGTTTGACAATTAGTCTTCATGTATGTCTGGGCCCACTGTGACTGTTTCTGCTTGTGAACACTGTTTAGGGGTGGCCGAATAGTAGGTTTATGAACCATAGCAAGCCTTTGAAGGATCCTACACCTTGAGTTCGAGGGACTCCAGAGGCACCAGCAGCTTCAGATAACTGCTGCTTTGTAATGGTATTTTGGCAGCTGCTCTCTTAATCCAATGAATTTGTCTGGCAGCAACCTTCCTCATTATGCCTTTATCTGCATGAACTCTGTCTGTTCTCTGTTTCAGTCACAAATCTCTTCACATTATGATGATCACTCTTAAGTTTTCGTGAAATATCTAATGTTTTCATACCTTGTCCAAGGCATTGCACTATTTAACACTTTTCAGCAGCAGAGAGATCCTTTTTATTTCCCATATTGCTTGAAACCTGTGGCCTACTTAATAATGTGGAACATCATTTTTAAGTAGTTTTCCTTTAATTAGAATCACCTGGAAAACTAATTATCACATGTGTTTCAGATTGATTTCAGTGATCCATTGAGCCCTGAGACACAATACCATCCATGAGTTTATTTGAAAAACAAAACAATTAAATCTTTATGGCACTTAAATCCAATTTGAATAATAATTTGGAACACAGTGTATATATATTATTACTATTATTATTATTTTGTTATTTATTTTTTTATATTTTTGCAACTTTTTTCCACTTTTTTAAAACTTTTTTGCTTAGTCCCACTATGGGACTTTCACTTTCTGCAGTCTGATCGCAGTTATAAGGTATAGCAATGCAGCAACATTGCTATATGCTATAGCATGTCAGCCCTGCAGACACAAGTTAGTTAGATCATACACTGCTCATGATCTAACTAACTTTCTAGTGCCTGGTGACCCAAATGTCGGCATGACAATGACATTGCGTCACCATGGCAATGATCGGGACCCAATGATAATGTTGTGGGGTCTCTGATCCAAGGGCAAAGGGGCTCTCTGCCCTCTACCTGCTCGCTAAATGCTGCAATCACAGATATCACAGTATTTAAGGGTTAAAGTGCTAGGAGTGGTGTGGGCACCACTCCTGGCACTGAGAGCCGGGTGTTAGCTGTCAGAATCAGCGGACACCCGATGACAATTGCGCGTGCACAGCCTGTGTGCCCGCAAAATTGCCATGAAGTATCCATACGTCCAAGGTCGGTAAATACCAGGTGAACATCTAAGGCTACTTTCACATTTCCGTTTTTTTAAATCCGTCACAATGCGTCGTTTTGGGAAAAAAACGCATCCTGCAAATTTGCCCGCAGGATAAGTTTTTTTTTATCTCCCCGAGGTCATTCATCCTTATGTTTATATACATTTTTTTCCATAGACTTGTATTGCCGATGGATCGCGACGTATAGCCACACATTGCATCCGTCGTGCACTGGTTGCTTCAGGTTTTGGTGTACCGTCCCCGCAGAAAAATGTTCAAGGGAACGTTTTTCTGTACGTCGCATCCAGTGTTTCAGACTGCGCATGCCCAACAGGAAATATCGCTCTCATGATCTTTCCTCACCCTGCAGTCTGACGGAAATGTGAAAGCACACACTTCCGTCGGTACGTCGCGCCGACGCTTCATGACGGCCCCGTACCGACGGAAATGTGAAAGAAGCCTAAGGGCGGAAAGGGGTTAAATGGGCTGTGTTACTATCGCGTTACCATCAATTTATATGGTGAGGTCACTTTTATATTAGTAATATTTCTATTAAATAGCTTGAAATTGGGTTAGTACAGTTATAGGAGAACTCAAAGTGTTGCACATGTTTTTTTTCAGGGCATTTGGAAGCTTTGCAGTATTGTGATTCATGGCAAATCAATTTACTGCACATCAAATATTTGGTGAAAATTGTCGATCCAAGAGAAATCAAATTTCAAAAGAATATCAATCATCTCTAATAAATGGCATTAAGCTTGAAGAATTACTGCAGCTTGCTTTATTCAGAAGCAATGTGGCTTGGCACTGGTTTGGTGCCACTCTGATATCATATAAAAAAATTAAATTATCTCTCCTAAAGCAATCTGATAATTTTCGAGAAATTAATAAGATATCCATGATATTTATGATGACAATATATCAGCTGTAATACTTTGTACCATTTTGTATAAATATTACTGTATGCCTCAGATACAAGTCGCATTATACTAATGGCGGCTTACATAAAATTCATAAATCTAAGTTATTCATATATTCACTTTAAGAAGTCATTATTGGAATTGCCACCTAGCATAATCCATACATACAAATGCTTGAGCTTAGATGTATAAACTTGCTCTCATATCAAATGTATAAACATGTTATGAAATCCTGTGAAACAGATGACAAGGGTTTATTTAACTCCCTGTTATTGTGCTTAGCTCCAGGTAGTATTTTTTCAGCAGTGAAGGGGGTGCCACATCGTAAGCAGTGAGTAATGGGGCCACCACTCAGTGTTTCTGTTCTAGTTATCAGCATAGAATGTAAGAACAAACCGTTAATGATTAAAATTACTTTACAAGCATTATCACTGCAATAGCAAGAACAAACTTTTTGCATAATCTGTAATAGAAAAAGTAAAGATTAGCAAATAAATGGAAATATGTTTACTCTGGCAGCCACCAAATTCCTTTACGATGCACAAGCAGGATAAACATTGATTTGAACTTTTAATAGCAATCCATTTGATATAGGAAATATATATATATATATATATATATATATATATATATATATATATATATATATATATATATATATATATATATATATATATATATAGGAAATATGGGAGACAAAACTGACGAATTGTGTGAAACAAAACTAGCATGGTAGCAAGATTTGAGGTGGAGAATAAAATAATACAATCACGGTGTGATGCACTGATTCCTCTGGATTCCTCTGGCTCTGTAGAACCAATTGTCTGAAAAAGTAATTGAAACCATCAATTTTTAAGATGATTTTAGTGATCGGGAAAGAAATGTAGAATCCAGGTTGATGTAAATCAACAGAGCGGTTGTGCAAAGTAACGAATGATTACTCACAATAATCAACAAATCATGCTATGAACATGTGACTTTTGCTGGCAATAGATTAAAAAAATCCAATAGATCACATTTTTGGCAGACAGAATCAATAATGATAATTATCTTGATCTTACTCACGTAAGTATTTCTTTGCTCATACACTACATTTTACACTTACATTTCATGCCAGGTTTTAACACAAAGAGTATCTGTGTGTGGCAAAGAGAAAGAAACCCACCACTTACCAAACAATAATTTAAAAAGTTAACAGAAACATAATATAATACATCAAAGGACCACTTAAGGCAAATAGGCAAGACAACCATATAGCTATTTATAAGGATTTACTTTGTAAAACTGTGACTACATTTACAAAGAATGCAAAATATGAAATTATTACGTATTACTGTAAATTAAAATCTTGAGCTCCCGATCCACAGGTTTAAACGCTATGTTACAACGTGTCTAAGAGAAGCATTACAGTTTACTAATCAAATCAATAGCAAAAGTGTATAGTTGAACATCTTGTTTGTTATTTTTATTTTTTATTCTTTTAAGAGTTTTTTTTACTGGAATTTAGTTAGCACTAGTTTGTCATGATGGGCAAATCAAACATTAGCATTCCTTAATGTATAGTAATTATGATATTACAGATAACAAACATCAACCAAACAGTAGCATGAGAATTGTGAAATGAGTGTAAGGAGGTGAAGCACAAGAAGAGTCCGGGGGTGGTTACCTTCTCGGCTCTGTGCCTGGAACCATTGAGCTGTGCTACAGGTTCCCCAGGGGGCAGACTTTGAGACTGGGACAGGAAGGAAGCTTGGCAGAGAGCGGGAAAGACATGCTCGCAAGGGACAAAGCAGCGTGAGCAGTGGTCAGAGCAGGGTGCAGCTGCACTCCGGGAGAGAGAGAGAGCTCCCAGTAAGAGGACAAATACAGGGAGATTGCTCAGAAAGACTACATTTTGTGAGTACATGAAAGCGGACTCTGCTGTGACTGGAGAGGGGCGCTTTGAGACCCGTGTAGAGACATTGGCCCGTGTAGAGACTGTGACCCCCTGGTACCCATGGTATCAGTGCAGAGACTGTGACCCCTGGTACCCACGGTATCAGTGCAGAGCCCCTGATTCCTGGTGAGGGACTTAACAGTGCAGAGCCCCTGATTCCTGGTGAGAGACTTAATAATAGACTGACCATCGTTTTCTCGAGATAGGCTGTTGTTGTGAATCCACTTTTTGGGCTCCCCTGGTGGTTGCTGGTGGTACTGGTGACTTGTGTGTGCTTTGCTGTCTCAGGTCACCTGTTCCCATCAGTGTTTGGGAGTTTCCTATTTAGCCTTGCTCTCCAGTCATTTCCTTGCCGGTCATCATTGTAACCAGAGCCTTCGGTTGCATGTTCCTGCTACTAGTCTGCTGATCAGCTAAGTGGACTTTGTCCTTTTGTTTTGTATCTTTTGTCCAGTTTGCAGTTTTGTTATTCTCTGTAGCTGGAAGCTCTTGCGGGCTGAAATTGCCACTCCTGTGTCATGAGTTGACACAGGAGTCTTAAAGTAATTTCAGGATGGTTTTTTGAAAGGGTTTTCAGTTGACCGTGAAGTCCTCTTTTGTATCCTTCTGCTATCTAGTAAGTGGACCTCACTTTGCTAAATCTACTTTCATACTGTGTATGTCTTTTCCTCTTACCTCACCGTCATTACATGTGGGGGGCTGCTATCATCTTTTGGGGTATTTCCCTAGAGGTAAGCCAGGTCTGTTCCTTCCTCTACCAGGCGTAGTTAGTCCTCCGGCTGGCGCGTGGCATCTAGGAAGTCGTAGGTATGCTCCCTGGCCACTATTAGTTGTGTGGTAGATTTAGCTCACGGTCAGCTCGAGATTCCATCACCCAGAGCTCGTCCGTTATTTTTGTGTTCTGATGTTTCCCTGCCATTGGGAATCATGACAGTATGACCGGACCGTGTTAAAGTTATTGGCAGAAGAAAGGAGAGAAAAAAGAAGTCTGTAGATTTTTTTTTTTCTTCCCCCTATGCGTGCTCCATAGTTGGATCAGTTGTATTTCAGCTCTAATTACAGCCTTTGCCTTTCTCTCCTTCTAATCCTTGAATGGCTCTGATCTCACCTGTTTAAAGATGGACCCTCAGAGTTTAGCTGTAGGTTTAAATAATCTTGCTACCAAGGTTCAAAATTTACAAGATTTTGTTATACATACTCCGATGTCTGAACCTAAAATTTCTACACCAGAGGTGTTTTCCGGAGATAGATCTCGGTTCCTGAATTTCAAATATAATTGTAAATTGTTCCTTTCTCTCAGACCTCACTCCTCTGGAGATCCTGTCCAGCAGGTTAAGATTGTAATCTCTTTCCTGCGAGGTGACCCTCAAAATTGGGCATTTTCATTGACACCAGGGGATCCTGCGTTGCTCAATGTGGATGCGTTTTTTCTGGCTTTAGGGTTGCTTTATGAGGAACCTAATTTGGAGATTCAAGCTGAAAAAGCTTTGATAGCCCTATCTCAAGGGCAAGATGAAGCTGAGATATACTGCCAAAAATTTCGTAGATGGTCTGTGCTTACTCAGTGGAATGAGTGCGCCCTAGCGGCAAATTTCAGAGAGGGCCTTTCTGATGCCGTTAAAGATGTTATGGTCGGGTTCCCTGCACCCACAGGTCTGAATGAGTCCATGACAATGGCTATTCAGATTGATCGGCGTTTGCGGGAGCGCAAACCCGTGCACCATTTGGCGGTATCTTCTGAAGAGACGCCAGAGAAAATGCAATGTGACAGAATTCTGTCCAGAAGCGAGCGGCAGAATTATAGGCGTAAAAATGGGTTGTGCTTCTATTGTGGTGATTCTGCTCATGTTATATCAGCATGCTCTAAACGTACAAGGAAGCTTGACAAGTCTATTTCAATTGGCACTTTACAGTCTAAATTTATTCTGTCTGTAACCTTGATTTGTTCATTATCAGTTATTACCGTGGATGCCTATGTGGACTCTGGCGCCGCTCTGAGTCTTATGGATTGGTCCTTTGCCAGGCACTGTGGGTTTGATTTAGAGCCTCTGGAAGTCCCTATACCTCTGAAGGGTATTGATTCTACGCCTTTGGCTTGTAATAAACCACAATTCTGGACGCAAGTGACTATGCGTATGACTCCAGACCATCAGGAGGTGATTCGCTTCCTTGTGTTGTACAATTTGCATGATGTTTTGGTGCTTGGATTACCATGGTTACAATCTCATAACCCAGTCCTTGACTGGAAAACAATGTTTGTGTTAAGCTGGGGATGTCGGGGGGCTCATGGGGACATACCTTTGGTTTCCATTTCGTCATCTATTCCCTCTGAGATTCCGGCATTTTTGTCTGATTATCGTGATATTTTTGAGGAGCCAAAAATTGATTCACTCCCTCCCCACAGAGATTGTGATTGCGCCATAGATCTGATTCCTGGCAGTAAATTTCCAAAGGGTCGTTTGTTTAACTTATCTGTACCTGAACATGCTGCTATGCGAGAGTATATTAAGGAGTCCCTGGAAAAGGGACATATTCGTCCTTCTTCATCTCCTTTAGGAGCTGGTTTTTTCTTTGTATCTAAAAAGGATGGCTCTCTGAGGCCTTGTATTGATTATCGACTCCTGAATAAAATTACAGTCAAATATCAGTATCCGTTGCCTTTGCTGACTGATTTGTTTGCTCGCATAAGGGGGGCTAAGTGGTTCTCTAAGATTGATCTTCGTGGGGCGTATAATTTGGTGCGAATTAAGCAGGGGGATGAGTGGAAAACTGCATTTAATACGCCTGAGGGCCATTTTGAGTATTTAGTAATGCCTTTCGGCCTTTCTAATGCACCTTCAGTCTTTCAGTCCTTAATGCATGATATTTTCCGTGAATATTTGGATAAATTTATGATTGTGTATTTGGATGATATTTTGATTTTTTCTGATGACTGGGAGTCTCATGTTCAACAGGTCAGGAGGGTTTTTCAGGTTTTGCGGGAGAATTCTTTGTGTGTAAAGGGTTCAAAGTGTGTTTTTGGGGTTCAAAAGATTTCCTTTTTGGGGTACATTTTTTCCCCTTCTTCTATTGAGATGGACCCTGTCAAGGTTCGGGCTATTTGTGACTGGACGCAGCCTACTTCTCTTAAGAGTCTTCAGAAATTCTTGGGCTTTGCTAATTTTTATCGTCGATTTATAACTGGTTTTTCTGGCGTTGCTAAACCTCTGACGGATTTAACCAAGAGGGGTGCTGATGTTGCCAATTGGTCCCCTGCTGCTGTGGAGGCCTTTCGGGAGCTTAAGCGCCGCTTTTTGTCTGCCCCTGTGTTGCGCCAGCCTGATGTTTCTCTTCCCTTTCAGGTTGAGGTCGATGCTTCCGAGATCGGAGCGGGGGCGGTTTTGTCGCAGAAAAGTTCCGACTGCTCAGTGATGAGACCTTGTGCGTACTTTTCTCGAAAATTTTCGGCCGCCGAGCGAAACTATGATGTTGGTAATCGGGAGCTTTTGGCCATGAAGTGGGCATTTGAGGAGTGGCGTCATTGGCTTGAGGGTGCCAGACATCAGGTGGTAGTTTTGACTGATCACAAGAATCTGATTTATCTAGAGTCTGCCAGGCGCCTGAATCCTAGACAGGCACGATGGTCGTTGTTTTTTTCTCGGTTTAATTTTGTGGTTTCATACTTACCGGGTTCTAAGAATGTTAAGGCAGATGCTCTTTCTAGGAGTTTTGAGCCTGACTCTCCTGGGGATTCTGAACCTGCTGGTGTCCTTAAGGATGGAGTGGTTTTGTCTGCTGTCTCCCCAGATCTGCGACGTGCTTTGCAAGAATTTCAGGCGGATAGACCTGATCGTTGTCCGCCTGGTAGACTGTTTGTTCCTGACGATTGGACCAGTAGAGTCATCTCGGAAGTTCATTCTTCTTCGCTGGCAGGTCATCCTGGAATCTTTGGTACCAGAGATTTGGTGGCTAGATCCTTCTGGTGGCCTTCCCTGTCTCGGGATGTGCGTGTTTTTGTGCAGTCTTGTGATGTGTGTGCTCGGGCCAAGCCTTGTTGTTCTAGGGCTAGTGGGTTATTGTTGCCCTTGCCTGTTCCGAAGAGGCCTTGGACGCACATCTCTATGGACTTTATTTCTGATCTCCCTGTTTCTCAGAAGATGTCTGTCATCTGGGTGGTGTGTGACCGTTTTTCTAAAATGGTTCATTTGGTACCATTGCCTAAGTTGCCTTCCTCATCTGAGTTGGTCCCTCTATTTTTTCAAAATGTGGTTCGCTTGCATGGTATTCCGGAAAACATCATTTCTGACAGGGGAACCCAGTTCGTGTCTAGATTTTGGCGGGCATTCTGTGCCAGGTTGGGCATTGATTTGTCTTTTTCGTCTGCATTCCATCCTCAGACTAATGGCCAGACGGAGCGAACTAATCAAACTTTGGAGACTTATTTGAGGTGTTTTGTGTCTGCGGATCAGGATGACTGGGTTGCCTTTTTGCCGTTGGCAGAATTTGCTCTTAATAATCGGGCTAGTTCTGCCACTTTGGTTTCTCCTTTCTTTTGCAATTCAGGGTTTCATCCTCGTTTTTCATCTGGTCAGGTGGAATCTTCGGATTGTCCTGGAGTGGATGCGGTGGTGGATCGGTTGCATCAGATTTGGGGACAAGTGGTGGACAATTTGAAGTTGTCCCAGGAGAGGACTCAGCAGTTTGCTAACCGCCGTCGTCGTGTTGGTCCTCGCCTTCGTGTTGGGGACTTGGTGTGGTTGTCTTCCCGTTTTGTCCCTATGAGGGTTTCTTCTCCTAAGTTTAAGCCTCGGTTCATCGGTCCTAATAGGATTTTGGATATACTTAACCCTGTGTCCTTTCGTTTGGACCTCCCGGCATCTTTCGCTATCCATAATGTATTCCATCGGTCGTTGTTGCGGAGATATGAGGTACCGGTGGTTCCTTCTACTGAACCTCCTGCTCCTGTGCTGGTGGAGGGTGAATTGGAGTACGTTGTAGAGAAGATCTTGGATTCCCGTGTTTCCAGACGGAGACTTCAATATCTGGTTAAATGGAAGGGCTATGGTCAGGAAGATAATTCTTGGGTAACTGCCTCTGATGTTCATGCCTCGGATTTGGTTCGTGCCTTTCATAGGGCTCATCCAGATCGCCCTGGCGGTTCTCGTGAGGGTTCGGTGCCCCCTCCTTAAGGGGGGGTACTGTTGTGAATCCGCTTTTTGGGCTCCCCTGGTGGTTGCTGGTGGTACTGGTGACTTGTGTGTGCTTTGCTGTCTCAGGTCACCTGTTCCCATCAGTGTTTGGGAGTTTCCTATTTAGCCTTGCTCTCCAGTCATTTCCTTGCCGGTCATCATTGTAACCAGAGCCTTCGGTTGCATGTTCCTGCTACTAGTCTGCTGATCAGCTAAGTGGACTTTGTCCTTTTGTTTTGTATCTTTTGTCCAGTTTGCAGTTTTGTTATTCTCTGTAGCTGGAAGCTCTTGCGGGCTGAAATTGCCACTCCTGTGTCATGAGTTGACACAGGAGTCTTAAAGTAATTTCAGGATGGTTTTTTGAAAGGGTTTTCAGTTGACCGTGAAGTCCTCTTTTGTATCCTTCTGCTATCTAGTAAGTGGACCTCACTTTGCTAAATCTACTTTCATACTGTGTATGTCTTTTCCTCTTACCTCACCGTCATTACATGTGGGGGGCTGCTATCATCTTTTGGGGTATTTCCCTAGAGGTAAGCCAGGTCTGTTCCTTCCTCTACCAGGCGTAGTTAGTCCTCCGGCTGGCGCGTGGCATCTAGGAAGTCGTAGGTATGCTCCCTGGCCACTATTAGTTGTGTGGTAGATTTAGCTCACGGTCAGCTCGAGATTCCATCACCCAGAGCTCGTCCGTTATTTTTGTGTTCTGATGTTTCCCTGCCATTGGGAATCATGACAGGCTGTGCTGTAACAGCTAAAGACTCAGAGCCTGTGCATATCACATTAACTCCCGAAACCCCAGGCAGTGGGCTCCTAGAGACTACTCAGCCCACGGACAACAGAGGGATGACAAGTGCTGCTGTTTCTCGGCGCCTACGTTGGAGAAGATGACCCATCAAGCAAGTCCTTATCAGACTGATAAGTGTTCTTTTCTCAAGAAATCCTGCTTACTTCTGTTACACTGTTTGACTCCCATATTTTTGCACTGTTTTATTGCTAGTTATATTCCATTGCTTCCTCCCTGCGAGGAGAACCTGATTCCTGTTATTAAACTTCTCAACTGTTGGTTTGTCTGTTCCGTGGTGACATACTCAATACCTGCATACTATTACATGAGCATTGCGCAAGGAAAAATGAACATTAGTTAATATTTTCTTAGCAGTCTACTTGTCTATAAGAGCCAGAGAGAACGTTGCAAACCAAGGCCAAAGATGCAGAGAGTGTGCGGTAGACTCAGGGAGGATAAGTCTATCCATTTTTGTCAAATTGTAAGACTTGGCATCCCAGCCATGCACTTTCTCAAACATGTTATTGTACCTTCTCCCACCATTGATCAAAACTCAATTTCAATGAAATGTGTAGTTTAGTTCAATGTTTAGATCTTTTGGAAGGGGTAATGAGAGGTAGAGCGGTAAGAGTTCAGTTGAAGAGAATTATCTTCCTGTACACTTATTAATTGCTCAAATGGACAAGTCATGATTAAGAACTGAGGGCTCAATTTACTAAGACTAGCACTGTACATTCCAGTCTTACTGAAGAGGTGTGCCAAAGTATGAGGAGCATGATTCATTAAAAGGCATGCATCACTTAAGGTGAATAAGGTGCATCTTAAAAATGGTATGTGCCTCCATGCGCTTAGCCAGAAATCTTACTCCAGTCACCGACTGGAGTAAGATTGCCAGTTTAAAGGAATATTTTTTGAGCAGTTCAGAGCTAATATTCTTAGTTTCCTTACTTCCTGCTTTGTAGCAGGGCGGCCTCTCCTCCTTCAGTAACAGCTCTGGTGAATAGACCTGTAATATTAGTAGAACTAAAAAGTCAGGCACAAGTTCTGCTTTAACACATTCGGCTGTCAGTGTTGTTTTCTGAGTATATATTGTTATTCCTCTATTTACATGTAGAGATAACAGGGAGAGCAGAGAGACATGATTCAGAGACTTGATGGGAATGATGCTGGACTGGTGTTTTATAACGGCATCTCTTTAGAAGATGAGAGGGAGAGGAGGGAAGGGGGGGTAGCTGTCTGCTGTCTAGAAATCAGTGGGCTAGAGAGAACTGACTGGGATGATAAAAGTTAACCCCTCTACTGGGATGTAGCTACTGCGCACTCTTGCTGGCACTAGAGGGCGGGCTCCACAGAAACAAGCTGTATAAAAGATAAAACTTTTCATTGCAGGAGAATGACAGCAGATAGAAAAGCAAGTCAATTGCAAACTTGCTTAGTTTCATGCTGTCTAACTAACTAAAGCAATGTGAGAACTTGAGAACACTCCTTTAAGGTAAGCCATGTCTGTTAATGAATTAGGCGGATAGAAGGTTGGGACTAGTGTGAAAACGCCAAAAGTCGCAAATGTTTTGCAAAACTTTTCTGTACGCAAAAATGTTGTGACTTGTTAAAGTAATTTACATAAGAAAATTGACTTAACCCCTTAACGACCAGGGGTATTTTTTATTTTGCATTTTCATTTTTTGCTCCTCTTTTTCCCAGAGCCATAACTTTTTTTAATTTTTTGGTCAAAATGGCCAAGTGAGGGCTTGTTTTTTGTGGGACGAGTTGTACTTTTGAGCGACACCATTGGTTTTACCATGTCGTGTAACAGAAAATGGAAAAAAAAATTCCAAGTGAGGTGAAATTGCAATCCCACACTTGTTTTTTGTTTAGTTTTTTTACTAGGTTCACTAGGATCTGGCAAAAAGAAAAAATTGAGTCCACACCAACAGCACACTAGATAATCAGCACATACTGATCACAGCTGACTTTGCGTTATATTGCCAATAGCGGAATTCGGGTGCTCATTCAGGTAAAAAGTAAGTCCAATCAAATACACTGGTATAGAAGAAGAAGAGCACTCACCCTCCGCAAACTTTTTTTAGTCTTTATTCTGGCATCATATAAATAGCAGGACCATATAGGGAGAACAGTGGATCCAAAAGATGACGGCCGTTTCGCGCTGCCACGCTTCTACGGGTCTAGATGGCAACTGACAGAGGGGGGGCCTTTTAAACATATCCGCCCCAAAGTTACCACCCATCTATCTGCGTCATCCACATAATAAAGCATCCTACTAATCAGATAAAAATAATGGTAAAAACACTGCAATGTAACAACAATGTGTGAACAACAAGAATAACAATAAAAAACTCTGCACCATGATAACTGATTAACATCACAAAAACACTGACATGTCAATTCTTTCGTTTAATCCTATGAGTCCCATGGCGTTAACCCTTAAGGTACCGTTAGGGTACCGTCACACAGTGAAATTTCCATCGCTACGACGGTACGATTCGTGACGTTCTAGCGATATCGTTACGATATCGCAGTGTCTGACACGCAGCAGCGATCAGGGATCCTGCTGAGAATCGTATGTCGTAGCAGATTGTTTGGAACTTTCTTTTGTCGCTTGATCACCCGCTGACATCGCTGGATCGTTGTGTGTGACAGCGATCCAGCAATGTGTTCGCTTGTAACCAGGGTAAACATCGGGTAACTAAGCGCAGGGCCGCGCTTAGTAACCCGATGTTTACCCTGGTTACAAGCGTAAAAGTAAAAAAAACAAACAGTACATACTTACATTCCGGTGTCTGTCCTCCGGCGTCTCAGCTTCTCTGCAGTGTGAGCGCCGGCCAGCCGGAAAGCGAGCACAGCGGTGACGTCTGACGTCACCGCTCTGCTTTCCGGCCGCTGTGCTTACACAGTGGAGAGAAGCAGAACGCCGGAGGACAGACACCGGTATGTAAGTATGTACTGTTTGTTTTTTTTACGTTTACGCTGGTAACCAGGGTAAACATCGGGTTACTAAGCGCGGCCCTGCGCTTAGTTACCCGATGTTTACTCTGGTTACCCGGGGACTTCGGCATCGCTCCAGCGCCGTGATTGCAAAGTGTGACCGCAGTCTACGACGCTGGAGCGATAATCATACGATCGCTGCGACGTCACGGATCGTGCCGTCGTAGCGATCAAAATGGTACTGTGTGACGGTACCCTTACACTAAGCGACTTACCAACGATCACGACAGCTCTCTCCAGTGACCAACGATCAGGGGAAAGACTTCGGCATCGTTGAAACTGTCTTCAACTATGCCGAAGTCCCCTGCAGCACCCGGGTAACCAGGGTAAACATCGGGTTACTAAGCGCAGGGCCGCACTTAGTAACCCGATATTTACCCTGGTTACCATTGTAAAAGTAAAAAAAAAACACTAAACACTACATACTCACCTTCTGATGTCTGTCACGTCCCCTGGCGTCCACGCGCTGCTGCAGAGAGCTTTCCCTGCACTGAATGTGTCAGCGGCGCCGGCAGTAACAGCGGTGACGTCACGCTGTGCTCTGCTTTACGGCCGGCCGGCGCTCACACAGTCAGTGCAGGGAAAGCTCCCTGCAGCAGCGCATGGACGCCGGGGGACGTGACAGACATCAGAAGGTGAGTATGTAGTGTTTTTTTTTTACTTTTACAATGGTAACCAGAGTAAATATTGGGTTACTAAGCGCTGCCCTGCACTTAGTAACCCGATGTTTACCCTGGTTACAAGTGAACACATCGCTGGATCGGTGTCACACACACCGATCCAGCGATGACAGCGGGTGATGTTATGATCCCAATGGCAGAGGATCTCTGATATTCCGGCAAGATAGCAAAAATATAAAGATTGCTCTAGGGAGGTGGAAACTGGGCTAACCGCATACCTGATCCTGACACAAACAACTAAAAGTAGCCGGTGAACGTGCCTACGTTGGTTCTAGACGTCTCGAGCCAGCCGGAGAACTGACTACCCCTAGAGGGAAAAAATAAGACCTCGCTTGCCTCCAGAGAAATTGAACCCCAAAGATAAAGAAAGCCCCCAACAAATAATAACGGTGAGGAAAGAGGAAAACACAAACGTAGAGATGAACTAGATTCAGCAAAGTGAGGCCCAATAGTCTAGATAGCAGAAAATAGATAGTGGACTATGCGGTTAGCAGAAAACCCTACAAAACATCCACGCTGAACATTCAAGAACCCCCACACCGACTGACGGTGTGGAGGGAGAATATCAGCCCCCTAGAGCTTCCAGCGAGTCAAAAATCAAATGTAAAGCAAGCTGGACAAAAACACTGAATAATGCAAACGATCCAAATTGTACAAAACAGACATAGCTTTTCTTGCATGAGGCAGACTGAAAGGAATCCGGAGGAGACCAAATAGGTCTGGATACAACGATGCCAGGCAAGAGACTGAGTCCAGAGGAGACTCAAATAGAAAACACCCGCTGCTTAACGACACAGCTGGAGCTCAGGCCTGCAACAAGACATACCTAACACAATACCGTTAGTGACCACCAGAGGGAGCCCAGAAACACAGTTCACAACAGTACCCCCCCCTTGAGGAGGGGTCACCGAACCCTCACCAAGACCCCCAGGGCGATCAGGATGAGCAGCGTGAAAGGCATGAACCAAATCAGCCGCATGAACATCAGAGGCGACAACCCAGGAATTATCCTCCTGACCATAGCCTTTCCACTTAACTAAATACTGGAGTTTCCGTCTAGAGATACGAGAATCCAGAATCTTCTCCACCACGTACTCCAACTCGCCCTCAACCAAAACCGGGGCAGGAGGCTCAACAGCAGGAACCATAGGCACCACGTACCGCCGCAACAAGGACCTATGGAACACATTATGAATAGCAAAAGACGCTGGAAGGTCCAAGCAAAAAGACACCGGGTTAAGGATTTCCAAAATCTTATAAGGACCGATAAAGCGAGGCTTGAACTTAGGAGAGGAGACTTTCAAAGGAACATGCCGAGAAGACAACCAAACCAAATCCCCAACACGAAGTCGGGGACCCACACCGCGGCGGCGGTTGGCAAACCGCTGGGCCTTGTCTTGTGACAATTTCAAATTGTCCACCACATGGTTCCAAATCTGCTGCAACCTATCCACCACAGAATCAACCCCAGGACAGTCAGAAGGTTCAACCTGACCCGAGGAGAAACGAGGATGAAAACCAGAGTTGCAGAAAAAGGGTGAAACCAAGGTGGCAGAACTAGCCCGATTATTAAGGGCAAACTCGGCCAGTGGCAAAAAGGTAACCCAGTCGTCCTGATCAGCAGAAACAAAACATCTCAAATAAGTCTCTAACGTCTGATTAGTTCGCTCGGTCTGGCCATTAGTCTGAGGATGAAAAGCCGACGAAAAAGACAAATCAATACCCATCTTAGCACAAAAGGATCGCCAGAATCTGGACACAAACTGGGATCCTCTGTCAGATACAATATTCTCAGGGATGCCATGCAAACGAACCACATTCTGAAAGAACAAAGGAACCAAATCAGAGGAGGAAGGCAACTTAGCAAGGGCACCAAATGGACCATTTTAGAAAAACGATCGCACACCACCCAGATGACAGACATCTTCCGAGACACCGGAAGATCCGAAATGAAATCCATGGAAATGTGCGTCCAAGGCCTCTTTGGGATAGGCAAGGGCAAAAGCAACCCGCTGGCACGAGAACAGCAAGGCTTAGCCCGAGCACAAATCCCACAGGACTGCACAAAAGAACGCACATCCCGCGACAAGGAAGGCCACCAAAAGGACCTGGCCACCAAATCTCTGGTACCAAAAATCCCAGGATGTCCCGCCAACACCGAAGAATGAACCTCAGAAATAACTCTGTTGGTCCATCCATCAGGGACAAACAATCTCTCTGGTGGACAACGATCAGGCCTATCAGCCTGAAATTTTTGCAGCCCTCGTCGCAAATCTGGGGAAATGGCAGACAAAATTACTCCCTCTCTGAGAATACCAGCCGGCTCAGAGACTCCCGGAGAATCAGGCACAAAACTCCTAGAAAGTGCATCAGCCTTCACATTCTTCGAACCAGGCAGGTACGAGACCACAAAGTCAAAACGGGAGAAAAACAACGACCAACGGGCCTGTCTAGGATTCAGGCGCTTGGCAGACTCGAGGTAAATCAGATTTTTATGATCAGTCAAGACCACCACACGATGTCTAGCTCCCTCGAGCCAATGTCGCCACTCCTCAAATGCCCACTTCATGGCCAACAACTCCCGATTACCAACATCGTAGTTCCGCTCAGCAGGTGAAAATTTCCTTGAAAAGAAGGCGCATGGCTTCATCACGGAGCCATCAGAACTTTTTTGCGACAAAACAGCCCCTGCACCAATTTCAGAAGCATCAACTTCAACCTGGAAGGGAAGAGAGACATCCGGCTGGCACAAGACTGGCGCTGAAGTAAACCGACGCTTCAGCTCCCGAAAGGCCTCCACGGCCGCAGGAGACCAATTCGCAACATCAGAACCCTTCTTGGTCATATCCGTCAAAGGTTTAACCACGCTGGAGAAATTAGCGATAAAACGACGGTAAAAATTAGCAAAGCCCAAGAACTTCTGCAGGCTCTTAACAGACGTGGGCTGAGTCCAGTCATGAATGGCACGGACCTTAACTGGGTCCATCTCCACAGTAGAAGGGGAAAAAATAAAACCCAAAAAAGAAACCTTCTGTACCCTAAAGATACATTTTGAGCCCTTCACAAATAGAGCATTCTCCCGCAAAACCTGAAACACCATCCTGACCTGGTTCACATGGGACTCCCAATCATCAGAAAAAACCAAAATATCATCCAGATAAATAATCATGAATTTATCCAGATATTTCCGGAAGATGTCATGCATGAAGGACTGAAACACAGAAGGAGCATTAGATAATCCGAAAGGCATCACCAGGTACTCAAAATGACCCTCAGGCGTATTAAATGCCGTTTTCCATTCATCTCCCTGCTTTATGCGCACAAGATTATACGCACCACGAAGATCTATCTTGGTGAACCAACTGGATCCCTTAATCCGAGCAAACAAATCAGACAACAATGGCAAAGGATACTGAAATTTAACAGTGATCTTATTCAGAAGACGATAATCAATACAAGGTCTCAGAGACCCGTCTTTCTTGCCCACAAAAAATAATCCTGCACCAAGAGGGGACGAGGATGGGCGAATATGTCCCTTCTCCAAAGACTCCTTTATATAACTCCGCATCGCGGCATGCTCTGGCACAGATAAATTAAAGAGTCGTCCCTTAGGAAACTTACTACCAGGAATCAAATCTATAGCACAATCACAGTCCCTATGAGGAGGAAGGGCACTGGACCTGGCCTCATTAAATACATCCTGAAAGTCTGACAAAAACTCAGGGATCTCAGAAGGAGTAGAAGAAGCAATAGACACCAATGGAGAATCGCCATGAATCCCCTGACACCCCCAACTAGACACAGTCATAGCTTTCCAATCTAAAACTGGATTATGGGCCTGTAACCATGGCAGACCCAAAACGACAACATCATGCATTTTATGCAGTACCAAAAAACGAATCACCTCCTGATGTACAGGAGTCATGCACATGGTCACCTGCGTCCAATACTGAGGTTTATTCTCTGCCAATGGCGTAGAATCAATTCCTCTAAGAGGAATAGGATTTTCCAAAGGCTCCAGGACAAAACCGCAGCGCTTGGCAAACGACAAATCCATCAGACTTAAAGCAGCACCAGAATCCACAAAAGCCATAACTGAGTAAGAAGATAATGAACAAATTAAAGTCACAGACAAAATAAACTTAGGCTGAAAAGTACCAATGGCGACAGGATTAACTTTTTTCTTTAAACGTTTAGAGCATGCTGAGATAACATGTGATGAATCACCACAGTAGAAACACAACCCATTTTGACGTCTATGATTTTGTCGCTCGGCTCTGGTCAGAATTCTGTCACATTGCATAGAATCAGGTGACCGTTCAGACAGCACCGCCAAAGGATTAACAGATTTGCGCTCCCGCAAACGTCGATCAATTTGAATGGCTAGAGCCATTGAATCATTTAGATCTGTAGGGATAGGAAACCCCACCATCACATCTTTAATGGCTTCAGAAAGACCATTTCTGAAATTTGCGGCCAGTGCACACTCATTCCATTGAGCAAGCACGGACCATTTCCGAAATTTTTGGCAATATACCTCAGCTTCGTCCTGACCCTGAGAGATAACCAGCAATATTTTTTCAGCCTGATTTTCAAGGTTAGGCTCCTCATAAAGCAAACCAAGTGCCAGAAAAAACGCATCAACATTCACCAATGCAGGATCTCCTGGCGCCAGAGAGAAGGCCCAATCCTGAGGGTCGCCGCGCAAGAAGGAAATAACAATCTTAACTTGCTGAGCGGAATCACCAGAGGAACGAGGTTTCAGAGACAGAAACAATTTACAATTATTCCTAAAATTCAGGAATTTAGATCTATCTCCAAAAAACGGCTCAGGAATAGGTATTTTTGGTTCAGACATAGGGCTATGGATAACAAAATCCTGAATGCTTTGCACCCTAGCAGCAAGCTGATCCACACTAGAAGTCAGAGTCTGGACATTCATATCTGCAGCAGAGTTTCAGCCACTCAGACAAAAAGGGGATGGAAGAAGCTAGGCAAACTGCAGCAAAAAAAAAACAAAAAAAACAACTCAGAACTTCTTTTTAATCCCGCTTCTGCGATGCATTAAACATTTTCTTTTGGCCTGGCATTCTGTTATGATCCCAATGGCAGAGGATCTCTGATATTCCGGCAAGATAGCAAAAATATAAAGACTGCTCTAGGGAGGTGGAAACTGGGCTAACCGCATACCTGATCCTGACACAAACAACTAAAAGTAGCCGGTGAACGTGCCTACGTTGGTTCTAGACGTCTCGAGCCAGCCGGAGAACTGACTACCCCTAGAGGGAAAAAATAAGACCTCGCTTGCCTCCAGAGAAATTGAACCCCAAAGATAAAGAAAGCCCCCAACAAATAATAATGGTGAGGCAAGAGGAAAACACAAACGTAGAGATGAACTAGATTCAGCACAGTGAGGCCCAATAGTCTAGATAGCAGAAAATAGATAGTGGACTATGCGGTTAGCAGAAAACCCTACAAAACATCCATGCTGAACATTCAAGAACCCCCACACCGACTGACGGTGTGGAGGGAGAATATCAGCCCCCTAGAGCTTCCAGCGAGTCAAAAATCAAATGTAAAGCAAGCTGGACAAAAACACTGAATAATGCAAACGATCCAAATTGTACAAAACAGACTTAGCTTTTCTTGCATGAGGCAGACTGAAAGGAATCCGGAGGAGACCAAATAGGTCTGGATACAACGATGCCAGGCAAGAGACTGAGTCCAGAGGAGACTCAAATAGAAAACACCCGCTGCTTAACAACACAGCTGGAGCTCAGGCCTGCAACAAGACATACCTAACACAATACCGTTAGTGACCACCAGAGGGAGCCCAGAAACACAGTTCACAACAGGGTGATCAGAGACGAAATAAGGTGCTGGCCTTCTAGCTCCGACCAGCGATATCACAGCGGGATCCAGATCGCTGCTGCGTGTCAAACACAACGAGATCACTATCCAGGATGCTGCAACGTCACTGCAACGTCACGGATCGTTGTCGTTCTCGTTGAGTGTGACGGTACCTTTAAGATCCACCTGCCTTCTCTTCTCAACAGCATTCTATTGTGATCCCCTCCTTGCTCTGAAAGATTAACTCTTTCCAACCCAGCGAACCGCAACAGTGACACATTACCTTCATGATATGCCCGCATGTGACTAATGAGGCGGGGACCTCCTTTACCCATACTGATTGATTTAAAATGCTCCCTGAACCTGACGAACAAGGGGCGGATGGTTTTACCACCATAGTAGAAACCGCACGGGCAAAATAATACGTATACTATATAAGTGTTCCTACAAGATATAAAATTCCGGACTTTATGTTAAACGGGGCCAATTGTAACTACTTTGTCCGTTATGTGGTACGTGCAATAATTACAGTGACCACACTTGAAATTCCCTTGTGGTAACCCCGTTTGTAGCCAGTTGCTGCACTTAGTGTCTACTCTGTTATGCACCAAAACATCTTTTAGATTTTTACCTCTGCGGCAAGCAAATAGCGGGCCCCTGCTAGTGGCCTCTGATAAGGCCGGGTCCTTTTCCAAGATGTGCCAACTTTTCCTAATGGCCGATCTTATATAACTGTCCATGGGTCCGAATTTAAAACTAAACGTGAACCTTTTTTGCACTGATTCTTTACTCAATGCTCCAACCCCTTGATCCACCTCTACTGATTCCCCCGCCTTAGCCAGGGCATTGTCCAATACAGTGCAAGGATAATCTCTTGCCCTAAATCTATTATATAGTTCTTGAGATTGTCTCTGACGCTCCTCTTGGCTACTGTTGATCCTTTTAACTCTTAAAAATTGGCTATAGGGAAGAGAGTTTTTAGTGTACTGTGGATGTGCGCTCTTGTAATGCAGTAAGGAATTGGTGGCTGAAGATTTTCGAAACACCTCCGTTTGTATTGACCCATTACTGATCCATACCTTGACATCTCTTTTTTAAATTTTTGGTCAAAATGGCCAAGTGAGGGCTTGTTTTTTGCGGGACGAGTTGTACTTTTGAGCGACACCATTGGTTTTACCATGTCGTGTAACAGAAAATGGAAAACAAAATTCCAAGTGCGGTGAAATTGCAATCCCACACTTGTTTTTTTGTTTGGCTTTTTTACTAGGTTCACTAGGATCTGGGGCAGAGCGAGGGCATTATTTTTGCGCGCCGATCTGAGGGTTTTTTTTATACCACTTTGGTGTTGATATGATCTTTTGAATGCCCGTTATTGCATTTTAATGCAATGTTGCAGTGACCCAAAAAAACGTAATTCGGATGTTTAATTTTTTTCTCGCTACGCCATTTACCGATTGGATTAATTATTTTTATATATGAATAGATCAGGTGATTATGAAGGCGCCGATACCAAATATGTGTATATATTTTTTTTGTTGTTTTATTTTAAATGGGGCGAACGGGGGGGAGGGGTGACTTGAACTTTTATATTTTTTTACTTTTTTTCATATTTTTAAAAAACTTTTTTTTACTTTATACTTGCTTAGGCTACGTTCACATTTGCGTTGTGCGCCGCAGCGCACAACGCAAACAAAAACGCGGCAAAACGCACGCTAAAACGCTGCGTTTTGCGCCGCATGCGTCCTTTTTGGCCGAAAGTTGGACGCAAAAAAAATGCAACTTGATGCGTTTCTTGCGTCCAACGCTTGCGGCCATGCGGCGCAAAACGCAGCACAACGCATGTCCATGCGCCCCCATGTTAAATATAGGGGCGCATGACGCATGCGGCGACGCTGCGGCGCCCGACGCTGCGGCGCTGACCGCAAATGTGAACGTAGCCTAAAATAGTCTACATAGGAGACCAGAACCTGCAGTTGTCCGATTGCCTTTGCTACTTAGAGCAGGTATGCTCACTTGCTATGAGTGCCGACGAGCAATGACAACCACAGGGGTCTCCTGCTAACCCCGGGTTGTCATGCCAATCCATCGGCAACCCGCGGTCATGTGACACAGGAGCCGATGGAAGGAGGTAATGATGTGCTTCCTGCACGTGCATATTAAATGCCGCTGTCAGCATTTGACAGTGGCATTTAACAGCCATGGATGAATTGTGATTCCTCCCACGGCTGTTCCGGGCACATGTTAGCTGATTAGATCAGCTGTCATGTGCCGGAAAAGGTGCGGGCTCATTGCCGGAGCCCGTACCATACAGGGGGAGGCGTCCAATGACGGACTATGTCTGTCATTTACGTTAAGGGGTTAAACATTTTGAGTGTTTGAAGTGTGTAGGCTAACTTTGCTCTTGTCTATCAAAAAGTCACTTTTGCTTTGCTGTAAAAGTGTGCTGAATTTAACCTGATTTGAATAGGCTTGGTGTTCTCACTTGTCCATGCATCTAAAGGATGAGAACAATGTGCTAAAGTTTCATTCCTTTTTTTCACGAGGATACTTGTTTTTCTCTTCCCTCTTTATTTTTACAAATGTATGATATATACAACTTTGTTGATCACAAAATGTAAAAAAAAAAAAAATGCAAATAATATATGTAGAAAATCTATAAAACAAAAATTCCATAAAACTTTTAAAATGTATTGTATATCAAAGCACAAACACCCAGAAATAGTATAAAGTATCATACAATTAATAACTTCATTTATCTAAGGGTACCGTTACACTAAACGATTTACCAACGATCATGACCAGCGATACGACCTGGCCGTGATCGTTGGTAAGTCGTTGTGTGGTCGCTGGGGAGCTGTCACACAGACAGCTCTCCAGCGACCAACGATGCCGAAGTCCCCGGGTAACCAGGGTAAACATCGGGTTACTAAGCGCAGGGCCGCGCTTAGTAACCCGATGTTTACCCTGGCTACCATTGTAAATGTAAAAAAAAACCCACTACATACTTACATTCCGATGTCCGTCAGGTCCCCCGCCGGCGGCTTCCCGCACTGACTGTCTTAGTGCCGGCCGTAAAGCACAGCACAGCGGTGACGTCACCGCTGTGCTCTGCTTTTACTTTACGGCCGGCGCTCACAGTCAGTGTGGGAAGCCGCCGGCGAGGGACCTGACGGACACCGGAATGTAAGTATCTACTTTTTTTTTTTTTACATTTACAATGGTAACCAGGGTAAACATCGGGTTACTAAGCGCGGCCCTGCGCTTAGTAACCCGATGTTTACCCTGGTTACAAGCGAACACATCGCTGGATCGGTGTCACACACACCGATCCAGCGATGACAGCGGGTGATCCAGCGACGAAATAAAGTTTCAAACGATCTGCTACGACGTACGATTCTCAGCGGGGTCCCTGATCGCTGCTGCGTGTCAGACACAGCGATATCGTATGTATATCGCTGGAACGTCACGGATCGTGCCGTCCTTGCGACCAAAGTGCCACTGTGAGACGGTACCCTTAGGCACCCAACAACAAATACTGACCAATTAATTATCAGTAATCAGTTGTAAATACACAACTTAATTGACTATGTATACATGTATAGCCATCAACAAACATCTATAATTAGATAAAGAAAAGGTAAATATTTAGGGTATGTGCACACGTCCGGATTTCTTGCAGAAATTTCCTGAAGAAAACCGGAAATTTTCTGCAAGAAATCCGCATTTTTTTTTTTTGCGTTATAATAATAATAAAAAAAATAAAAAAATGCTTATACTCACCCAGACATCTCCTCAGCGGCATCCGTTCCTCTTCCTATAGCTAGTGTGTGCGCACAGGACCTTCCGTGACGTCACGGTCACGTGAGCGGTCACATGACCGCTCACGACCAATCACAGGACAGTGACGTCATCGGCAGGGTCCTTCACCGCACATCAGCTACAGGAACCGAAGCGACAGCGTGCAGTGGAGGCGGGAAGACATCGAGGGTGAGTATAGGACTATTTTTTATTTTAATTCTTATTTTTTGACCACTTATATGGTGCCCAGTGCGTGGAGGAGAGTCTCCTCTCCTCCACCCTGGGTACCAACCGCACATAATCTGCTTACTTCCCGCATCGTGGGCACAGGCCCGTGCGGGAAGTAAGCAGATCAATGGACTCCTAGGTGTGCGGAATCCCCTGCAATTCCGCATTTTAATGAACATGTTGCTTTTTTTTCCGCGATGCGATTTTTTCGCAGAAAAAAAGGCTACATTTGCACAAAAAATGCGGAATACACTTAAAATAATAGGAGGCATATGTAAGCGTTTTTTTCGCGTTTTTATCACGTTTTTATAGCGAAAAAACGCGAAAAAAACGCGAAAAATACTTAACGTGTGCACATGGCCTTAGAGCTGGAAAATAACAACATGACTGGAAGAATTACCTAAGGGCAAGATGCTGGTGTATGTATCCAACTGGTGTAAAATCTCACCCATATGACAAGGGACACCTTGATGTGCCTTTTGCTATCTTCATCAGAAGATCTTTCTTTTCTGTTTTTTTCATCAGGTTACTTGTTTTCTTCTTCCCTCTTTATTTTATACTAGCTATTGAACCCGTTCTATGCCCAGGTGGTGAGCATTTATATTGGTATATGGTCTCTATCCTGGTATGTGCTGCTTCCATCCTGCACCCTAATATTGTCATGTGCTGCTACCATCTTGCGCCCCAATCCTGCCATGTGCAGCCCCCATCCTGCGCCCTCATCCTGTTTTGTGCACCTCCAACTTGCTATGTGCTGCTCCCATCCTGCACCCCCATTCTGTCATGTGCTGCTCCCATCCTGCGCCCCCATTCTGTCATGTGCCGCTCTTATCCTGCGCCCCTATTCTGTCATGTGCTGCACCCATCTTGTGCCCCCATTCTGTCATGTGCTGCTCCCATCCTGTGCCCCCATCCTGTCATGTGCTGCTCTCATCCTGCACCCCCATCTCGTCGTGTGCTGTTCCATACTGCGCCCCCTTTCTGTAATGTGCTGCACCCATCCTGCGCCCCATCCTGTCATGTGCTGCTCCCATCCTGTGCCCCCATTCTGTAATGTGCTGTGCCTGCTCCCATCCTGCGCCCCCATTCTGTAATGTGCTGCTCCCATCCTGCGCCCCCATTCTGTCATGTGCTGCTACCATCCCGTGCCCCATTCTGTAATGTGCTGCACACATCCTGTCATCTGCTGCTCTCATCCTGCGCCCCATCCTGTCATGTGCTGCCCCATCCTGTGCCCCCATCATGTCATGTGCTGCTCCCATCCTGTGCCCCATTCTGTCATGTGCTGCTCCCATCCTGTGACCCATCCTGTCATGTGCTGCTCTCATCATGCACCCCCATCCAGTAATGTGCTGCTCCCATTCTGCACCCCCATTCGGTCATGTGCTGCTCCCATCCTGCGCTCCCATTCTGTCATGTGCCCCATATGCTGCTCAATAAACATTGATGGCCCTATAAGATGCTCCATAGCATAATATGCCCCGTATGCTGCTCCATAAAGGTTAATAATGGCCCCATAAGATGCTCCATAGAATAATATGCTCCATATGCTGCTGCGATAAAAAAAAAATGACATACTCACCTTTCGTCTCTGGGTGCCGAATGCCAGGGTCCAGTGCAGGAGGGGACACCGGCGGTGTCAGGTGCCAGAGTCGCCGCTGGCTCAGATCCCTGGCACTTGCAATATTCACCTGTCCCCGTTCCACTGCCGGGCGCCACTGTGTCTTCCAGGTCTCTGCTGTGACGTTCAGGGTCTCTGCTGTGACGTTCAGGCAGGGGGCGCGCACTAACCACGTCATCACGCCCTCTGACCTGAATGTCACAGCCAGAGGATGCGGAAGATGGAGCCCGGCGGTGGAACGGGGACAGGTGAATATCGCATGGCTCACCCTCCCCGTCATACTCACCCTCTCCTGGCACGTCCCTGTTCAGTGCTTACGCATACCGCGATCTCCTGGGCTGCGTCACTCTGTGGGGTCCAGACTGCGCAGGTTCGTCGCACTTGCGCAGTCTATAAAGGCTTCGGACAGAGTGACGCTCCCAGCGTTATATTATAGATTTCTGTGGCTTGAAAGTAACAGTTTATAATTACGCAAGTCTGCAAGGGTAAAATTGTTTGAAAACTTAAAGGTGATTTTTATATGCTTTCAATCGCTCAACTCAGTAAAAATATGAAAAAAATTCCATCACATGCAGCTTTTTCATAAACACTGACTCAATAGGCTTTTTATTGGACCATACTTTGACCCCATTGGATGACCTTTGGTGGGCGACTTTTGTGTCATTAGATTGGTTAGACATTAATTGTCACTGTGCTGAGATTGGCCGCTTTGGGCAGAGAAGATTTTCTTAACCCAGATTCCAAAGAGTGTGGTGGTGTCCACAGCAGCCAATCATAGCATATCTTTTATTTTACCTCAGTATAAGAAATTAAAGCAGCTCTGTGATTGGTTGTTATGGGCAGGAAAGACAGATTTTTTTTAGTCACAGTTCATAACAGTGTGGTGGTGTCCATACCAACCAATCAGGGCACAACTTTCATTTTACCTCAGCAATATAAGAACTTAAAAATGTACTGTGATCGTTGCTATGTGGAGCAAAGGCAGATTTTCTTTTAAACAGAGTTGATAAGAGTGTGACAGTGTGCTTGCCAGGATTCCTTTCAGTATTTAGTGGTTGTGGAGGATTAAGCTTCTGTTTCTAGCAAAGTAATCAAAATAGCTACAAGGGGGTGTCGTAATTCACCCGACAACTTTTGTGACATTTGTGGTTGTTTTGTAGTGAAGAAACAACAAAGGAACATTATGGACTTCATTAGAAAAGTGTATTATGCGTGCCTTGGTGTAAAAAACTAGGTGATCAGGACAAGTCATGGGCTCCACATGTAGTGTGTTCTGTTTGTGTAGAAGAACTACGACAGTGGTCTGAAGAAAACCTAATGTTTTTTATGATTATCTGTTCTGTAAAACATATTAAATTCTTATACTCATTGTGTTAAATTTAAAAAGGTTAAAATGTTTTAGTAGGTAAAAGATCAAATCAGTATAGGTAACAATTCCTACAATACTCACTTATGTTGAAAGTAATGCAAGGCTATCTCATTACCAGGCCTTAGGGTGGTTCTTCATTGTGCTTTCCATTGCGAGTTTCTGTCTGAGTAGCTGAAAAACAATATTCAGATGTGCCCCCATGTAGTCTTTTACTTGAATGAGGCAAATAGAGTACTTTCCTCCTGGACCCTGAGGGAAAGGAGGTCAAATGGTGTCCAAAGTTTCATATTTGGACCCTTAGAATATTTTTTCTGAATCGTTTTTTGCTATTGAGAAAGAAGCCCTCAACAGAATGCACAATTGTGAGCCTTCCCTTATTATATCTTAAGAAAGTTTGCCATGTTTAGTTTTTGCTGTGCCAATACTTATACTAAGTTTGAATACCATAGTTCACGCTCTTTATTCATATAATTAGAGTATATTGGGCCTTAAGAATTTATGCAATGAAATCCAGCATCCAAATATTTGGTTATTTCACACTTTTTCTGCTTAATTATGACTTATGATTAGTTTAGGCAATTCCAATTTGGAAAGTATCCAGAACTGATCACATGAAGAAATTTCATTGCATTCTTCTTGGTTGATATGTCTGTGTTCAATAGATAAATCATTTCTGAGTAATAGAAGGATTAACTAAATTTGTATAGAATAATGTCCATATTGGTTGGTAACAGCTGGAATGACTCTACTGGGTCAATTTTACTATGAAACGTTGACGTTTTGCTTTATGAGTTCAACGATATCATAGTAAATATAGATGATGGGGGGAAAAAATGAAAATCACAGCACACAGAATTACTCTTTCTGGTAAAATAACAGACAAAAAGAAAGAACGGGATTTTGCTGACTACCAAGGGACATATGTATCATCCTGTTATTTCTTTGTTTTCTGTTTTGTGAGATGATTTTGCCTTTGTTTTGAGTACTGTAATAGTGACAGGCCTTTCTTATAATGTTAGAAGAATTACAAACTTCTATAAATGTCAAAGTACTGTTTGGGGACCCTCCCTAAATTTCAATGAATGTCAGCGTTGACTGGCACACTGGTTGGGAAATATTGGTGTAGTACAATAGAAATCTACTTATAAGAATTGGGTGAATAATAAGAATCTTTATTTTGACAAGCTGAGATTCTTTACTGCCCCACCTTCAATCTGACCACTTAGTATGACAGAAATGCAGTATTGTCACAGTAGATGTCACTCTAGTGCAGATGTAGGAAGATGGACAAGAATAGTAGTCTCTCTTGTGTGTCTGGGCCGGAACTGTCGGGACTGTCACCATTGTTGCCAGGGGAAGCACTTTCTGACCGGAAGAGACCTTTGCACCTGACTGCTGGGGGCGTGTGTTATATAAAGGGGACTGCGCACGCGGAAACAGGGCTTTTGGCTGGGACCCAGCGTGTGCAACAGGAGAAGGTTGACTCCCTCTCCACAGACCGATGCCAACTGACAGGCCCACTTTGCAGCATTCCATCCCCCGCACATACAAACAGTGCAGTTCCAGAGACTAACGCCCCGTTAATTCCCGATTCTAACAGCACTAATTGGTCGATGCATCGTACACCTGCTGACTCTTTTCGCAATGCTTATCCGGCGTCACACGCGGTTCACAGGTTTGAGACCGGGGCCTTCACTCCGGGACTTTGTACTTCTTTGGCTGTGCAGTAGATCTTTCCCCGTTCTGCACCTCGTTCCAGGATCACAAGACCACGTGTAAAAAGATCAGGATACTTCGCCGCCAAACAGAGACAGTGCTTCACTTTTCTCCAAGACCGGCTCAGAGACGTCACGCTCCACCTACGGCGCAATCGTGGGATTTTCCAGCCACCATCCTCCAGAAACCAGAGACTTATAAGTAGTGTTGAGCATTCCGATACCGCAAGTATCGGGTATCGGCCGATATTTGCTGTATCGGAATTCCGATACCGAGATCCGATACTTTTGTGGTATCGGGAATCGGAATCGGAAGTTCCCAGTGTATGGTTCCCAGGGTCTGAAGGAGAGGAAACTCTCCTTCAGGCCCTGGGATCCATATCCATGTAAAAAATAAAGAATTAAAATAAAAAATAGGGATATACTCACCCTCTGATGCGCCCTGGTAGTAACCGGCAGCCTTCTTTGCTTAAAATGCGCGCGTTTACTGCCTTCCGTGACGTCACGGCTTCTGATTGGTCACGTGCCGCCCATGTGACCGCGACGCGACCAATCACAACAAGCCGTGACGTAATTTTCAGGTCCTGAATTGCATTCAGAAGCCGTGACGTCACGGAAGGCAGTAAACGCGCGCATTTTAAGCAAAGAAGGCTGCCGGTTCCCTCGATAAGGTGCAGGCTGCGTCGGAGAGGTGAGTATATCAATATTTTTAATTTTAATTCTTTATTTTACACATTAATATGGATCCCAGGGCCTGAAGGAGAGTTTCCTCTCCTTCAGACCCTGGGAACCATCAGGGATACCGTCCGATACTTGAGTCCCATTGACTTGTATTGGTATCGGGTATCGGTATCGAATTAGATCCGATACTTTGCCGGTATCGGCCGATACTTTCCGATACCGATACTTTCAAGTATCGGACGGTATCGCTCAACACTACTTATAAGTTAATCTGTTATTTCACTCGTTGACATTACCTAATTGCTATATCTACATTGTGGACCTGTATGTTTACACCCCCTTCCTCCCTGCGTGGAGTATTTACTATTGAGACATATTCCTATAAAAAATCTGTTAACTCTTGCTCTGCCCTCTGCTCGTCACTGCATCCCGCATTCCTGCTAGTACCTTACATTTGGCATAATTGGCAGGATGCAGTCTAACAGCATGGAGGCGGCAGACCAAGCAGTTGGGGGACGCCCTAGGTCCAGTATCTCACTGGGGGCAATGTTGAATAGTTTACCAAAGTTTACGGGGAGTAACACCATGGTGTGGAGCTGGACTGAGCGTATATTAGGGGGTATGATGAGGCTGCACCCCATGACCTCTGCATTGGAAGCCAAAGTGGCTATTATGGCATTGGATGTGGAAGCCAGAGACTCAGTTAAGAAAGAGAAGCCAGAAACTCAGTTATGTTGCAGACCCCCAGGGAGCGAGACACTTTTAGTAAAGTGCTGCATATTCTGGAAGAGAGCCATAGATGCAGGGGAACTGAGGACACATCTCTTTAGTCGCATGCAGAGGGAAGGGGAGACCGTGAATCAGTATATGAACGCCCTGCAGGAATTACATACTGCGATTGTCAAGAAAGATGGCATTGGTATAGACCCTACTGACATAATTCTGTGAGACCTTTAAGTGATAGGTTTGCGGGACACGATGACAAAACAGACCCTGCGAGAGCGTGTGCGGGTAAACTCTTGGGTGACTTTTGCTGAGATAGGAAGTGAAGTGCACACGTGTCAACAGGAGCAGGGGGTGGCAGTCCCGGTGGGGAAGGTCCGGAGCGGGGAGGTGACCATGAATGCAATCACAGAACACCAATGGGTGGAAGAAATGAGGAGAGAACTTCTGAATATTAACCCCTTCATGACCCAGCCTATTTTGACCTTAACCCCTTCACCCCTGGAGCTTTTTCGTTTTTTTTGTTTTCGTTTTTCGCTCCCCTCCTTCCCAGAGCCATAACTTTTTTATTTTTCCTTCAATATGGCCATATGAGGGCTTATTTTTTGCGGAACAAGATGTACTTTTGAGCGATACCATTGGTTTTACCATGCCATGTAACAGAAAACGGGAAAAAAATTCCAAGTGTGATGAAATTGCAAAAAAAAGTGCAATCTCACACTTGTTTTTTGTTTGGCTTTTTTGCTAGGTTCACCAAATGCTAAAACTATCCTGTCATTATGATTCTCCAGGTCATTATGAGTTCATAGACACCTAACATGTCTAGGTTGTTTTTTATCTAAGTGGTGAAAAAAAATTCCAAACTTTGCTAAAAAAAATAAATAAAAAATTGTGCGATTTTCCGATACCCGTAGCGTCTCCAATTTTCGTGATCTGGGGTCAGGTGAGGGCTTATTTCTTGCATGCCAAGCTGGCGTTTTTAAAGATACCATTTTGGTGTAGATACGTTCTTTTGATCGCCCGTTATTGCATTTTAATGCAATGTTGTGGCGACCAAAAAAACTTAATTTTGGTGTTTTGATTTTTTTTCTCGCTACGCCTTTTAGCGGTCAGGTTAATCCTTTGTTTCTGTTGATAGATCGGGCGATTCTGAATGCGGTGATACCAAATATGTGTATGTATGATTTTTTTTAAAATTGTTTTATTTTGATTGGGGCGAAAGGGGGGTGATTTGAACTTTTATATATTTTTTATTTTTTTATATTTTTAAACACTTTTTTTAAATTTTTTTGGCATGCTTCAATAGCCTCCATAGGAGGCTAGAAGCATGCACAACTCGATCGGCTCTGCTACATAGAGGTGAAGTACAGATCACCTCTATGTAGCAGAAATCCAGGTGTACTTTGAACGCCGACCACAGGGTGGCGCTCAAAGCAATCGGCCATCAACAACCATAGAGGTCTCAAGGAGACCTCTGGTTGTTATGGTAATGCACCGATGACCCCCGATCATGTGACGGGGTCAGCGGCGCGAGCACTTCCGGCCGCGCGGCCGGGAGCGCTAGTTAAATGCCGCTATCAGCTCTTGACGGCAGCATTTAACTAGTTAATGGGCGCGGGCGGATCGCGATTCCGCTCGCGCTCATTGCGCGCACATGTCAGCTGTACAAAACAGCTGACATGTCGCGGCTTTGAGGTGGACTCACCGCCGGAGCCCACCTCAATAAAGGGGATCTTCCAGCTGACGTACTATTCCGTCAGCTGGCAGAAAGGGGTTAATGACCTGGCCGTTTTTTGCAATTCTGACCAGTGTCCCTTTATGAGGTAATAACTCAGGAATGCTTCAACTGATCCTAGCGGTTCTGAGAGTGTTTTTTCGTGACATATTGGGCTTCATGTTAGTGGTAAATTTAGGTCGATAATTTTTGCGTTTATTTGTGAAAAAAAAAATGGAAATTTGGCTAAAATTTTGAAAATTTTGCAATTTTCAAATTTTTAATTTTTATTCTGTTAAACGAGAGAGTTATGTGACACAAAATAGTTAATAAACAACATTACCCACATATCTACTTTACATCAGCACAATTTTGGAAACAAAATTTTTTTTTCTGGGAAGTTATAAGGGTTAAAATTTGACCAGTGATTTCTCATTTTTACAATAAAATTTACAAAACCATTTTTTTTAGGGACCACCTCACATTTGAAGTCAGTTTGAGGGGTCTATATGGCTGAAAATACCCCAAAGTGACACCATTCTAAAAACTGTACCTCTCAAGGTGCTCAAAACCACATTCAAGAAGTTTATTAATCCTTCAGGTGCTTCACAGCAGCAGAAGCAACATGGAAGGAAAAAATGAACATTTAACTTTTTAGTCACAAAAATGATCTTTTAGCAACAATTTTTTAATTTTCCCAATGGTAAAAAGAGAAACTGGACCCCAAAAGTTATTGTACAATTTTTTCGTGAGTACGCTGATACCCCATATGTGGGGGGGAACCACTGTTTGGGCGCACGACAGGGCTCGGAAGGGAAGGAGCGCCATTTGACTTTTTCAATCTTTAGTGGACACCATGTCGTGTTTGGAGAGCCCCTGTGTGCCTAAACATTGGAGCTCCCTCACAAGTGACCCCGTTTTGGAAACTAGACCCCCCAAGGAGCTTATCTAGATGCATAGTGAGCACTTTGAACCCCCAGGTACTTCACAATGATCCGTAAAAATGAAAAAGTACTTTTTTTTCACAAAAAAATTATTTTAGCCTCAATTTGTTCATTTCCACATGGGCAACAGGATAAAATGGATTCTAAAATATATTGGGAAATTTCTCCTGAGTACACTGATACCTCACATGTGGGGGTAAACTACTGTTTGGGCACACGGCAGGGCTCGGAAGGGAAGGAGTGCCATTTGACTTTTTCAATGAAAAATTAGCTCCAATCGTTAGCGGACACCATGTCGCGTTTGGAGAGCCCCTGTGTGCCTAAACATTGGAGCTCCCCCACATGTGACCCCATTTTGGAAACTAGACCTCCCATGGAACTAATCTAGATGTGCGGTGTCCACTTTAAACCCCCAAGTGCTTCACAGTAGGGTTGAGAGACTTTTATTTTTATAGGATCTGGTCGGGTTTCACGAAACCCGACTTTCTCAAAAGTCGGGTCGAGTGAAATCGGCCGATCCTATAAAAAAGTCGGGGTCGGCCGAAACACGAAACCCAATGCAGTGCAATAGGATACTATGGTTCCCAGGGTCTGAAGGAGAGGAAACTCTCCTTCGGGCCCTGGGATCCATATTAATGTGTAAAATAAAGAATCAAAATAAAAAATATTGATATACTCACCCTCGGACGCGCCCTGGTACTAACCGGCAGCCTTCCTTCCTAAGAATGAGCGCGTGAATGACCTGCAGTGACGTCGCGGCTTGTGATTGGTCGCGTGAGCGGTCAAATGGGCGGTCACGCGACCAATCACAAGCCGTGACGTCATCTAAGGTCCTTCACACGCTCATTCTTAGGAAGGAAGGCTGCCGGAAAGAAGCAGGGCGCGTCCGAGGGTGAGTATATTCCTTTTAGGTATATACTCACCCTCGGACGCGCCCTGCTTCTTTCCGGCAGCCTTCCTTCCTAAGAATGAGCGCGTGAAGGACCTTAGATGACGTCGCGGCTTGTGATTGGTCGCGTGACCGCCCATGTGACCGCTCACGTGACCAATCACAAGCCGCGACGTCACCGCAGGTCATTCACGCGCTCATTCTTAGGAAGGAAGGCTGCCAGTTAGTACCAGGGCGCGTCCGAGGGTGAGTATATCAATATTTTTTATTTTGATTCTTTATTTTACACTTAAATATGGATTCCGATACCGATTCCCGATATCGCAAACATATCGGAACTCGGTATCGGAATTCCGATACCAGATTCAGAAGATCGCTGACCTCATGGCCGACCCCACACAGGGGTCGGGTTGGGTTTCATGAAACCCGACTTTGCCAAAAGTCGGCGACTTCTGAAAATTGCCGACCCGTTTCGCTCAACCCTACTTCACAGAAGTTTATAATGCAGAGACGTGAAAATAAAAAATCATTTTTCTTTCCTCAAAAATTATTTTTTAGCCCGCAATTTTTTATTTTCACAAGAGTAACAGGAGAAATTGGACTCCAAAAGTTGTTGTTCAGTTTGTCCTGAGTACGCTGGTACCCCATATGTGGGGTGGGGGGAACCACTGTTTGAGCACACGTCGGAGCTCGGAAGGGAAGTAGTGACGTTTTGGAATGCAGACTTTGATGAAATGGTCTGCAGGCATCACGTTGCATTTGCAGAGCCCCTGATGTGCCTAAACAGTAGAAACCCCCCACAAGTGACCCCATTTTGGAAACTAGACCCCCCCCTAGGAACTTATCTAGATATGTGGTGAGCACTTTGAACCCCCAAGTGCTTCACAGAAGTTTACAACGCAGAGCCATGAAAATAAAAAATAATTTTTCTTTCCTCAAAAATTATGTTTTAGCAAGCAATTTTTTATTTTCGCAAGGGTAAGGCTAGTTTCACACTAGCGCTTACCTGATCTGCGGCGGGCTGCGGACTTCCACAGTATGCGGATGGTGCCGCATGCGTCGTTTTGACGATGCGAAAAAAAAAAAAATGCTACATGGCTGCGTCTACGATGGTCGCCGCATCGTCAAAACGACGCATGCGGCACCATCCGCATACTGCGGCACGACCTGCGTACCTAATGTTAAATATAGGTACACAGGCCGCATGCAGAAGTAGGCGGAGCTAGCGGCGGAGGTGCGGCGGGGGCGGGGCTTCAGGGAGGAAGTCCGCAGCCCGCCGCAGATCAGGTAAACGCTAGTGTGAAACTAGCCTAACAGGAGAAATTGGACCGCAATAGTTGTTGCCCAGTTTGTCCTGAGTATGCTGGTACCCCATATGTGGGGGTAAACCACTGTTTGGGCACACATCGGGGCTCTGAAGGGAGGGAGCACCATTTGACTTTTTGAACGCAAGATTGGCTGGAATCAATGATGGCGCCATGTTGCATTTGGAGACCCCTCATGTGCCTAAACAGTGGAAACCCCTCAATTCTAACTCCAACACTAACTCCAACACACCCCTAACCCTAATCCCAACTCTAGCCATAACCCTAATCACAACCCTAACCCCAACACATCCCTAACCCCAACACACCCCTAACCCTAATCCCAACCCTAATCCTAACCCTAATCCCAACCCTACCCACAACCCTAACTCCAACACACCCCTAACCCTAACCATAACCCTAACCACAAGCCTAATCTTAACCCTTTTTTCCAACCCTAGCCCTAATTCCAACCCTAACTCTAATTCCAACCCTAACCCTAAGGCTATGTGGCCACGTTGCGGAGTCGTGTGAGATTTTTCCGCACCATTTTTGAAAAATCCGCAGGTAAAAGGCACTGCGTTTTACCTGCAGATTTACCACATATTTCCAGTGTTTTTTGCGCTGATTTCACCTGCGGATTCCTATTGAGGAACAGGTGTAAAACGCTGCGGAATCCGCACAAAGAATTGACATACTGCGGAAAATACAACGCAGCGTTTCCGCGCGGTATTTTCCGCACCATGGGCACAGCGGATTTGGTTTTCCATAGGTTTACATGGTACTGTAAACCTGATGGAAAACTGCTATGAATCCACAGCGGCCAGTCCGCTGTGGATCCGCAGCCAAATCCGCACTGTGTGCACATAGCCCTAACCCTAACCCTAACCCAAACCGTAGCCCTAACCCTAACCCTAGCCCTAACCCTAACCCTAGTGTAAAAATAAAAGTAAATATATGTTCTTTATTTTATTATTGTCCCTACCTATGTGGGTGATAAAGGGGGGTTCATTTACTATTCTTTTTTTTTAATCACTGTGATAGGTTTTATCACAGTGATCAAAATGTACCTGGAACGAATCTGCCAGCCGGCCGATTCGGCGGGTGCACTGTGCATGTGCCCACCATTTTGGAAGTTGGCTGCGCCCATGGAGAAGACAGATGGACACCGGGAGGCTCGGTAAGTATGAGAGGGTGGGATCGGAGCACGGGGGGTGGATCGGAGCACGGGGGCAGACAGGAGGATGGGGAAGTGGACAGGAGCGGACCACAGTACAGGACAGAATGGAAGACTGGGGAGGAGATCGGTGGTGGTGGCGGGGGCAGATCAGGGTTACCAGCCATGGCCGATGATATTGCAGCATCGGCCATGGCTGGATTGTAATATTTCACCACTTTTCATAGGTGAAATATTACAAATTGTTTCATTTTCAACAGCCAATCAGAGCGATTGTAGCCACAGGGGGGTGAAGCCACCTCCCTGGGCTGAAGTACCACTCCCCCTGTCCCTGCAGATGGGGTGAAATTGGAGTTAACCCTTTCACCCGATCTTCAGGGACGCGATCCCTCCATGATGCCACATAGGCATCACAGGTGGGATTGGCACCAACTTTCATGACGCCTACGTGGCATCACTGGTCGGGAAGGGGTTAAAGGAGAATTGGCTGACATTAAAAAGAAGTCAGAGACTGCCACAAATGCTTCTGGGAACAGGGAAGGCCCAGAGTCCCGCCGTGACACTAGAATGCTTCATTGACAGAGGCCTCTCACTTGCTTTAATTGTGGCGAGAGTGGACATATAGCACGGGAGTGTACACGTTGTGGAAGAGTTCCACCCTGTCATCCCTTAAACTAGAAGGCTCTGAGCTGGGGAGTTGCTGCCTGGAGCCAGAACAGATGCAGAGGAGTAGTGGAAGTCCCACTAGTCTAGCGTCAGTGTGTCCTCTAGTCTGGGCCGAATTTGATGGTTGTGCAGTGCGCTGCCTGGTGGACACGGGTTCACGAGTAACAGCGATGCCAGAAACTTACTTCTGGAGACATTTTCCTGAAGCAAGGCACCGGAGTGGGGCCCAGTGATAAAGTTCATGGCTGCCAACCAACTGCCCATCCTGGTCGCAGGGGTGGCGTGGATGCAAATCTCCATTTGTGGAAAAGATCTGGGACGAAAGGGTGTGGTGCTAACCCAAGTAGAAGTGAGCAGCAGACATACAGTCACTTTAGGGATGAACATTTTGAAGGAATTTGGGAGTCTCCTCATCAATGAACCCTCCAATGAGACTCTGGAACAATGGAGTCCACATACGCCTCAAAGAGGATTCCAACAGTTAGTGCGTGCAGCTCAAGCTCAAGAAACTTGCCGTGAAGGAAGAGTGTTAGGCAAAGTGATTGTTCCTGCTTCTTCCAAACTCATTCTACCACCCGGACAAACAGTACTCACTCTGCCCGTCCAAGCTCGTGTCCCATTGGAGGGACTTGAGATTCAAATTGAGCCTTCTTCCTCAGAGCAACTTGCCTCGGGATTCTTGGTGGCCCGTACGTCAGCCATTGTATGCGATAGAACTGTTCCTGTACATTGCATCAATTTAGCGGATCAGGACATCACGGTTCTTCCCAAATTTAAAGTATCCCGGATTCTGAGTATGCCTGAAGAGATAATACCATCTCAGTCTGTACAGCTGGAGGTGCAACAAGGAGATCCATGGACTGTCACCAGTCGTCACCAGAGCCCCAACACATTCAGGATGGACGACTTGTTCTGGAACTAACGCAGGCTGAATTGGCTGGACTCACTCAGGCACAAGTGCTACAGGTGGAAGCTCTAATAGGGCAATATAGGGACGTGTTTGCTCGCCATGAGGACGATTTTGGCTGCACCACGGCTATGACACATGAGATACCTACCGGAAATACTGCGCCCATTAGAGAACGCTATCAGCAAATTCCACCTCAGAGTCCCTGGGCTGCTCCGATAGTGCTGGTGCGGAAGAAGGACGGGCTCAGCGTTTTTGTGTGGATTACCTGAAACTCAATGCTTGCACTGTGTGAGACTCATACTCTTTACCCAGGATTGAGGAATCCCTGTCTGCACTAGGAAAATCCAAAATCTTTTCTACAATGGACCTCACCAGCGGCTATTGGCAAGTGCCAATGTCCAAACAGGATCGAGCAAAGACCTCTTTCATTCTACCCATGGGCCTGTTTGAATTCAACTGAATGCCGTTGGCCAATGCTCCCTGAACTTTTTACCGTCTCATGGAAAGGTGTCTGGGCGACTTGAATTTTGAAGCCACACTTTTCTACCTAGACAACATTATAGTTTATGCTACTTCATTTGAAGAACATCTCCGACGACTGGAACAGGTGTTTAGTTGCCTCCAAAAGCACGGATTAAAGGTGAAACCCCCAAAATGTAATTTGTTCCGCACACAGATTGAATATTTGGGCCATATTGTTTTTGCTGATGGGGTGAAACCATCCCGCAAAAAGATCGCAGTGATACAGGATTGGACCACTCCAGAGATGGTGAAAGATGTCTGTGTGTTTCTGGGATTAACCAGATATTACCACCGTTTTGTGAAGAATTTTGCCTCACAGCCAGACAGCTGCTGGAGCTGCTTAAAGGAGTGCCCTCGGGTGCAAAGAACTGGAGCATTCGTTGGAAGGAACATCATGAGGAAGCTTTTCAAGATTTGAAGAAAGCATTGATTGAAGTTCCTGTGTTGGCCTATGCGGACTTTTCTAAATCGTTTATTCTCCACACTGATGAGAGTTTGCTGGGACTTGGGGCGGTGTTGTCACAGATACAGGATGGGAGAGAGAGGGTGATGTCCCCAGATTCCTAGGCCTCGCCAGGATGGTGGTGACATTGCTGGACCACAAATCCCTACTCAGGGGGTGTCTTGGGCTGATCTCGGGATGAATGGGTCCAGTTACAACAAGATAGTGAGCTTGCTCTGCTTAGACAGTGTGACCTCAAAGAAACTTCCCAATTCATCGGAGAGAAGTACCCTGTCCCAGGGGACTCTGCGGATTCTTCGACAGTGGGAACACCTTCAGATGAAGAATGGTTTACTATGCTGGAAAGTGCAACGTTCAGGTAGAGCTGGGTGCCACCTGGCAAGTCTTGGTCCCTGAAACATTGTTGTCTGACATAGCCACCTAAGCACATGAAAAAGGGGTGCACTTCGGTCAGGAGAAGACTTTTCAGTGGTTACAATGGTTCATTTTTCATCTTCGGTTAATGACGGTTGTGGAAGAAGCTTGTGAGGCATGCCGGACATGGGAATTGGCTAAGCAGAAAGACACGACACAGACAACGGCAGCCCTGGCACACTATGCAAACATGCTTCCTGCAGCATTGCTCAAGGTGTGCAGAGCGGCAGTGGAGAAAATCTCTCTTAGCAGAAGACTTCATCCACTATAAGTTTATGCTCAAAACCTACAACTCTGCCCTTTATCTGGCCAAACAATCCTACTTCACCACCCTCATCACCTCACTATTCAACAACCCAAAACGACTTTTTGAAACCTTAAACTCCCTCCTGAAACCTAAAGTGCAGGCCCCCATCACCAACCTCAGCGGTGAGGATCTGGCCACTTATTTCTTAGAAAAAAAAAATCAACCTCATCCATCAGGATATCTCAGCGCAATCTCCTCAGTGCCTCGATCCCCTTCCCTGCAGCACCTCAAGCTCACTAGACATCTTCGAGCCTGTTTCAGAAGAAGAAGTCTCCAAGCTCCTCGCTTCTGCTCGGCCTACAACTTGCAACAGTGACCCCATTCCCTCACCTTTCCTGCAGTCTCTCTCACCAGTGGTCACCACTCACCTGACTAAAATATTTAACCTCTCTCTTTCTTCAGGTATCTTTCCCTCCTCATTTAAACATGCCATCATAACCCCTTTACTTAAAAAGCCATCCCTGGACCAGAACTGCACTGCTAACTACAGACCTGTCTCTAACCTTTCCTTCATCTCTAAACTCCTGGAACGCTTGGTTCACTCCCGTCTAATCCGCTATCTCTCGGATAACTCTCTTCTCGACCCCTTACAATCTGGTTTCCGCTCTTTACACTCCACTGAAACTGCCCTCACTAAAGTCTCTAATGATCTAATAAAAGCAAAATCCAAAGGTCATTGCTCTCTGCTGATTCTCCTGGATCTATCTGCCGCATTCGACACTGTGGATCACCAGCTCCTTCTCACTATGCTCCGCTCCATAGGCCTCAAGGACACAGCCCTCTCCTGGTTCTCCTCCTACCTATCTGACCGCTCCTTCACTGTATCAATGCCGGCTCCTCTTCCTCTCCTCGTCCCCTTACTATCGGGATTCCGCAAGGCTCAGTCCTAGGCCCTCTCCTCTTCTCTCTTTACAAGGCCCCTATTGGACAAACAATCAGCAGATTTGGGTTCCAGTATCATCTCTATGCTGATGACACCCAATTATACACTTCTTCCCCTGTCATCACCCCTACCCTAATTCAAAATACCAAGGATTGTCTGTCTGCTGTCTCTAACATCATGTCCTCCCTCTACCTGAAACTAAATCTCTCCAAAACGGAACTTCTTGTGTTTCTCCCTTCTACTAACCTCACTCTACCCAACATCGAAATTACCCTGGAGGGTTCAACCATAACTCCCAAGCAGCATGCCCGCTGTCTTGGGGTCATGTTCGACTCCGAACTTTCCTTTACTCCCTACATCCGATCACTCACTCGCTCGTCATCTGCATCTTAAAAACATCTCCAGAATCCGACCTTTTCTCACCGTTGAAACTGCTAAGACTCTTACTCTCGCTCTTATTCATTCTTGTCTGGACTACTGCAATTCTCTTCTAATCGGTCTCCCTCTTACCAAACTTTCTCCTCTCCAATCCATCTTGAATGCTGCAGCCAGAGTCATATTTCTGTCCAGCCGCTTCACCGATGCCTCCATCTTGTGCCAGTCATTACACTGGCTACCCATTCGCTACAGGGTCCAGTATAAACTCATCTCTCTCACCCACAAAGCTCTCCACAGTTCTGCACCGCCTTATATCTCCTCTCTCATCTCTGTCTATCGTCCTACACGTGCCCTCCGTTCTACAAACGACCTAAGACTAGCATCCCCCAAAATCCGAACCTCACACCTCCGTCTCCAAGACTTCTCTCGTGCTGCGCCAGCTCTCTGGAATGCACTTCCCCAGACGATCAGACTGATACCTAGCCCCGACCTATTCAAGCGAGCTTTAAAACCCATCTATTCAAACAAGCCTACTACACCAACTACTCAGTAAACTAACTTTGCCCTGTTCCCTCCTTCCAAATATTACTCTGAATCTGCACCCTACAATCTGCACCCTACTATTCATCTGTCTCCACACCCTCCATGCACACGATAACTGCACTTGATACTTGACTATTGCACTTAAACACACAGGCTGATGACCGGATCATGCAGCTTTGTATGAAAATCCCTATGTATTATAATTGCCAGACCTGAAATAACAAGCACTTTTCACTTATTTTGTCCCCCCATTTCCTTGTAGATTGTAAGCTTGCGAGCAGGGACCTCACTCCTAATGTCACTGTTTAAATTGTCTTAACCTGTATTGAATTTATTGTTTGTACATGTCCCCGCTTAATTGTAAAGTGCTGCGGAATATGTTGGCGCTATATAAGTAAAAAATATTATTATATTATTATTATTTATAAATAAAAAATTATTATTATAAGCCACCAGAGCAGAGAGCCCCCATACAGTCCATTGTGACATCCGTCCCCCTGCAGTGGGGGAACATAGGAAGATGGACCAGAATAGTAGTCTCTCTTGCGTGTCTGGGCCGGAACTGTCGGTACTGTCACCATTCTTGCTGGGGGAAGCACTTTCTGACCGGAAGAGACCTTTGCACCTGACTGCTGGGGGCGTGTGATATAAAGGGGACTGCGCGCATGGAAACAGGGCTTTGTGCGGGGACCCAGCGTGTGCAACAGGAGAAGGTTGACTCTCTCTCCGCAGACCGATGCCAACTGACAGGCTCGCTTTGCAGCGTTCCATCTCCCGCGCATACGGACTGTGCAGTTACAGAGACTAACTCCCCGTTAATCCCCGACCCTAACAGCACTATCCGGTCGGTGCTTCGTACACCTGCTGACTCTTTTCGCAATGCTGATCTGGTGTCACACGCGGTTCGCAGCTTTGAGACCACAGCCTTCACTCCGGGACTTTGCACTTCTTTGGCTGTGCAGCAGATCTTTCCCCGTTCTGCACCTCGTTCCAGGATCACAAGACCACGTGTAAAAAGATCAGGATACTTCGCCACTGTACAGAGACAGTGCTTCACTTTTCTCCAGGACCGGGTAAGAGATGTCACGCGCCACCTACAGCCACCATCATCCAGGAACCAGAGACTGATAAGTTAATCCGTTATTTCTCTCGTTGACATTACCTAATTGCTATATCTACATTGTGGGCCTGTATGTTTACACCCCCTTACTCCCTGCATGGAGTATTTACTGTTGAGACACATTCCTATATAAAATCTGTTAAATCTTGCTCTGCCTCCTGCTCGTCACTGCATCCTCCAAATTAACAAGCACCAAGTCTAGAAGAATATACAATAAACAGGAAGACACAGAGTATATAGATGCATAAAAAAATGTACGGTAAGTTTTATTCATCTACTCCATAAAATATAAAGATGTGGTACAAAAGACACTTTCAATTATAAAAAGAAACATTGGGGTTGCTGCTTGTAAATTTACCAGTATTACACGTTTCCCACAATATACAAATCTTGTAAGGGAGGGGGCACAAGGTTTCAGTGAGGATTTTGTAAGGAAGCTTTGGTCATCATCACAACGATAATTATGAATTCTGACTGTCACTACTGTTGGGGACGGTTGACCTGCATGTGACTCTCAAGGTAAGAAAGATTGAGGACCATTACAGTAGTGTATCTACATAGTGTGTGGTCAAAAAAGTGAGGAAAATGTCTCAAATAATATTCTCATTGACTTTTACGATATCCTTGTGGGAAAGATTTGCTAGATGGCCCAGATCCAAAGATCTACAGAAATTATTTTTTCTTTAGCTTATTGTGCTGCTACAATGCTGTTCTCTGCTATATGGTTTCATTTCCTTTTCTGTTACAAAGAAAAGTCCATATTTTGTCAGTTTACTGTAATACTTTTCTTTATGCCATGCTCTCTTGATACAAAGAGCTGTGTTAACAATAGTCAGCAATAGCCGCCTTGTTTACTTTGATGTGTAAGTTAATCCATTGTAGATGGCCAGCAGTGATGTCATCCCACCAAACACATAATACATTTCTCAGCATTGTTCCCACAGTAGGAACATTCACTCACTATAGTTACAAAGGACGGCAATTTATTTCATTACTAATACACTCAATAAAGAGGGAATTGTTTTCTCATCTCCCCTAATAATAATGGAAATACAACCGTTACAGAGTGAAGTGGTTGATCTTCACCTGGTTTCAGGAATTCCTTACTTGAAATTACTTCTTAATAAGTTTGTGAAGGTTAAGTGGTTTTCATTCATTAAGTGATGTGGTTACAAATATTTACAATACTGACGATAGCAGCTTCAACTACAAAGGTACCTGCCTTTCAAAGAATATTTATGCTGGATGTAATACAAGCTGTAGAGTCGCATAGTGCAGAGGCAGCGGTTGTTAGGATGCATTGAGTTGCATCATTATACCAAGGCTAGTATAGCATTTCATGCATTTTAATTTTCGTTTCATTAACTAGATGTAAAACTGTGGAAGAGAAATGATGTGTTTATTATTTTTTTAAATGTAGCAACCATTTCATTTCTATTTTTAAAAACTTCTCTGGGGACGGCTATATTGAAGACACACCCTTCTTATACTATTTGTACAGACAGTACAGCAGGGGATGTGTTTTGCTTTATGACATCTGCAATACATGGAAGTTAATAGGGTTTTTAGGAACATGTAATAACGTGCAGGTACTGAGTATGTCACCACGGAACAGGCAGACCAACAGTTGAGGGGTTTAATAACAGGAATTAGGTTCTCCTCGCAGGGAGGAAGCAATGGAAAATAACTAGCAATAAAACAATGCAAGAATACGGGAGTTAAACAATAAAACAGAATTAAGCAGGATTTCTTGAGAAAAGAACACTTATCAGTCTCATGAGGACTTGCTTGGAGGGTCGTCTTCTCCAACGTAGGCGCCGAGAATCAGTGGCACTTGTCGTCCCTCTGTGGTCCGTGAGCAGAGTAGTCTCTGAGAGCCTGCTGCCTGGGGTTTCGGGAGTTAATGTGGTATGCACAGGCTCTGAGTCTTTAACTTTTATAGCACAGCCAGAAAATCAGGGCTCCGCACGGTTGTCTCTGTACCAGGAAAACAAGGGGCTCTGCACTGTTAAGTCTCTGTACCAGGAAAACAGGGGCTCTGCACTGTTAAGTCTCTGTACCGGGAGTCAGGGGCCAGGGTGTAGTAGTCTCTCAATGGGTCTCAAAGCGCCCCCCTAAAGTCACAGCAGAGTCCGCTTTAAGTACTCACTGGATGCAGTCTTTCTGGGCAGTCTCTACAAGATGCAGTCTTTCTGGGCAGTCTCTACAAGATGCAGTCTTTCTGGGCAGTCTCTTTCTCTCTCTCTTCTGGAGCGCAGCTGCACCCGGCTCTGCACGCTGCTCTGCAAGCTGCTCTCTCCTGCATGCGTCCCTTTCCCACTCTCTGGCTGCTTCCCTCCTGTCCCAGTCTACAAGTCTCTCCCCTAGGGAACCTGCGGCACAGCTCAAAGGTTCCGGGCACAGAGCCGAGAAGGTAACCGCCCCCAGACTCTTCTGGTGCTTTTAACTCCTTACATTCCCCCCCTCTTTCTGCTCGCCATTCCACGGGCGAGATCTTCAGGAGCTCCTGTTGGCAATCTTCTAGTCCTTGCACAATCTGCTGCCAGATGAACTCATCCTGATTGTAGCGAACAGGGGGTACACCAGCCGTTGAGCGTTCAGAGCGTCTAAAACCAGCAGGGGCGGTGGTGTCAGCTGCTGTGGGAGGAGTCGAGGCTTCCTCCGATACGTTGGTAGAATCTGGCACCAGCCCTGTTCCTGGGTTCACTGGAGGAGATTCGAAGTCTTCCTCATCTTCCACATCTCCATTGATCACTGGCGCAGCCGGTGGGGGTGCTGGAGCCAATTGGACTGATTCAGGATCTCGAGACAAACATGGACGCAACATATTCCTGTGCAGCGTGCGGGTGGGAGTCCCTTCTTCCGTTTCGGTCTGGACCTCATAAACGGGACCCCCGTTGCCGAGCCGCCGCTTCACTCGGTATGGCCTTTTCTCCCATCGGTACTCCAGTTTGTTGTGTGGGCGCTTTTCCCTCACTAAGACTCGGTCTCCAGGCCACAGGGCTGTCCCCTTTTTAGGAGCTACCTGGGGATGCTCCAATTCTTGTAGCCGGTCCTGCACTAGACGTTGAATTGTCCGCAGCCGACGACGATGTTCTTGAACCCAGGAGTACACCCCCGTCCGTGGGTAGTCCTCCTCGGGTTCCAGCGCCAGCTCTGCCAGTCCCTTCCCGGGTCGGCCAAAGAACAGAGAGTAGGGGGTGAATCCGGTAGTGCTGTGTTTATGATTGTTATATGCCCACACCAATTCAGGGACGGACTCAGTCCACTTCGCCTTCTGGTCCTCCTCCAGAGTCCTCAGCATTTGAATCAGAGTGCGGTTAAATCTTTCACAAGCCCCATTCCCCTGTGGATGATAAGGGGTGGTCCGGGACTTATCTATTTTGTACAGCTGGAGCTCCTCCATCACTCTTCCGAGGAAGCAGGCCCCTTGATCAGAATGGATGCGCTTGGGACACCCGTACACCTGAATGAAGTGTTTGCAGATTGCGTGAGCCGCAGACTCGGCAGTTTGGTCCCGCGTGGGCGTCACTACGGCAAATTTAGTAAAGTGGTCTATCATCACTAAACAATGCTCATAACCTTGATGTGCTGGTCCAATTGTCAAGTAATCTATTGCCAGTAGGTCCATGGGGCCAGAAGACCTCACCGTCTCTGTGGGAGCTCTTTGTTCTGGTGGTTTGACCAGCTCACAACTTCTGCATTGCCGACATACTTTATCCACAGTGTTCCTTAAGTGGGGGTGATAAAATAGGCGCTGTAACCACTGGAAAGTCTTTTCTGGCCCAAAGTGTGCTCCTTTCTCATGTGCTTCCTTAGCCACCTGGTCTATCATGGACGAGGGAATCACTGTCTGCCATACAAGACTGAGTTCTGTTTGCAGGAATACCTTCCGGTACAGGATACCATCCCGCAACTCGAGCCTCTCCCACTGGCGTAGCATCTTCAGTACTTCAGGTGACATGGACCTCCTCTCACGTCGATTGGGCATTTGTTCAGACACGACCCACCTTCTCAACTGAGCTAGCTCTGGATCCTCCTGTTGTACTCGGACCCACTCATCGCGGGGCTGCTCCAGCAAATTCACACAGGCCTCTTCCTGTTCAATTTCCCGCGCTGCTGCCACCGTCCTGGCAGTCTTTCCAAAACCTGGAACCTCTACATCTTCCAGTTCTTCATCCTGGCTGGGTGCTGGTTTGCGATAGTTTACTCGAGAGAGGGCATCCGCATGTACATTCTCAGCTCCTCTTTTATACGAAATTCTGTATCGGAACTTGGCCATTCGGGCTACCCAATGTTGTTCTAGGGCGCCTAACTTGGCATTCTCGAGATGGGCCAACGGATTGTTATCGGTGCGTACATGAACTTCTGAGCCAGCCAGATATTCCACGAACTTCTCAGTCATTGCCCACACCAGCGCCAACAACTCCAGCTTGAATGAACTGTAATTTTCTGGATTCCTTTCTGAGTCATGCAGAGACCGACTGGCGTATGCGATGACGCGCTCTTTCCCGTCCTGCATCTGCGACAGTACAGCCCCGAGGCCCTGCAGGCTCCCGTCAGTGTGCAAGATGAACGGTTGTGTGAAGTCAGCGTAGGCCAGCACGGGGGCCTCCGTCAATGCCTTCTTCAAAGCCAAGAATGCCTCCTCCTGATGCTTCCCCCACTGTATGTTCCTGTTTTTGGCGCAAGAGGGCACTCCCCTCAACAACTCCTGGAGTGGATTAGCAAGGCGGGTAAAGTCTTTTACAAAGCATCTGAAGTATCCCGTGAGTCCCAGGAATGCACGCACATCTTTCACCGTTTTTGGAGTTGGCCACTCTTGTACCGCAGCGATCTTCTCCTGGGAAGGCCTCACCCCTTCAGCGGAGACAACATGTCCCAAGTATTCAATCTCAGTACGGAAGAGGTGACATTTCTGGGGTTTCACTTTCAAGCCATACTTCTGTAGCCGACTCAGAACTTGCTCTAATCTCTGCAGATGCTCCTCAAAGGTGGGGGCAAAGACGATGATATCATCCAAGTAGATCAAAGTGGCTTCAAAGTTCAGGTCTCCCAGACATCTCTCCATGAGTCGCTGAAATGTTCCTGGGGCGTTTGCTAGGCCGAAGGGCATCCGGTCAAACTCATACAGTCCCATCGGAAGGATGAAGGCCGTCTTGGCTCGGTCTTGCTCAGACATGGGCACCTGCCAGTAGCCGCTGGCCAAGTCTAACGTGGAGAAATATCTGGCATTCCCTAGTGCCGTCAGGGACTCCTCTATCCTGGGCAGTGGGTATGAGTCCCGCACTGTGCAAGCATTGAGCCGCCGATAGTCCACACAGAACCGCAGGGACCCGTCTTTCTTTCTCACCAAGACGATAGGGGCAGCCCACGGGCTCTGACTCTCACGTATAACTCCCTTCTTCAGCATGTGTGACAGCATTCCCTTCACCTCCTGGTACATCTGTGGAGGTATTTGGCGGTACCGTTCCCGGATTGGCGCCGCATCCCCGGTGGGTATCTCGTGGGTAATGGCCGTGGTACGTCCAAAGTCATCTTCATCTTTGGCGAACTCATCCTGAAATTTCCCCAATACAGCTTCTACCTGAGGTACCTGCTGCGGAGTAAGTTCCGAGAGCTCCGCCCTCATGCGTTCCAGTATCTGGCACCCTTCTTGCATTAACCTGGGGTCCGGAGCTGCCTCCGCCTTGACGGTCACCAGCCACGGATCTTCTGGCCTTGCTGTCAGCTGTACCGCCTCAGTGGGGACCAATTCGTCTGGAAGGCCCAGGACTTGAGCGACTTTGCTTCTAGGGGGCAAAGTTATATCTGTCTCCCCCAAATTGATGCAGCGCACAAGGACAGTTCCATCCCGCACGGTAGCCAGGGACCGTGCGACCAATATTCCTGACGGCAGCTGGTCGGCTCTGCTGGGCTCAATTTGGACTTCGACTCCCTCCAGCGGGATGCCAGCTCGTACAGGCAGGGGAAGCACTGTCTGCCCAGGGGGCAACACTCGATTGACTGAGGTGGGGACGACGACTTTGCCGAGTTCCTTTCCGTCGCTGTATGCTTTCCGGACCTGGGCGGTCCGTATCAGTTGTTGGAAGACCCTTCTCTGGGGAGTTTGGTCACTCCATTGTTGTAGGAACTGTTCCGGGGACGCGTTGAAAACGAGGCTTCCGAGGTCTTTTAACACATTCATGCCCAGGGTCACGGTATGGTCTTTAGCTACCTCTCCATCCACCAATACCACTCCTCTCCTCCCGAGGTCTTTTCCGCAGACCTCTATGTTCATCCATACCACCCCTGCGACCGGGATGGGTAAGTGATTGGCCGCCATAAGTTTGATCACAGGACCCCATTCGGGCCGTAGCGCCTCTGTGAAGTGATGGTGGAAATATCTTTCAGGCATGGTGGTCACTTGAGAGCCGGTGTCTATCAAGCATCGCACTGCTCTTCCATTGATTTCTGCCCAGACCAGAGGGCACGTGGAAACAAGGCTGTGGGGACTTTTACTCCTCCTCCTCTGTTCTTCACGCTCTCAGCGGCACCCCTCAAGCCCAGAGCCACCTAGTTTAAAGGAGGATGCGGGGATGGTCGGCTCCGCCGGGGACACCATCGAGCAATGTGGCCGGACTCTCCACAAGTGTAGCATGTAAGAGGGCTTCTCCTCCTGGTAGTTTCACCCTCCCTTCGGGGGGCAGCTTCTCTGTCTCGCACCAGAGGGCCGGGCCCCTCTGCCAGAGTTCTTCTGGAGGCCGCCATTTCTTCACGGACCTGTCTAATCTCCATTCTCAGGTCCTCCACCCACTGGGGAATATTGCCTGCGGTGGTGGTTACCTCCCTGCTCTGCACCCTTCCTACCAGCCCCGTCACTCCCTGTTCTTGTTCTCGCACACGCGCCTCACTGCCAACCTCAGAGAAAGTCATGTCTGGCTTTACTCGCATGCGCTCTCGCAGTGCCTGTTTCATCATTGCGTCACGCAGTCCTGTCACTAGCTGATCTCTGAGCACCACATCAACTGACCCTACCCCTACACCGTCCTTTCGTCTGATAGCAGTGTGAAGCTCTTGTAGGGCGTTCATGAATTGGGTCACGGTCTCCCCCTCCCGTTGTACCCGGTGAAACAGTCGCATGCGAAGTTCCTCTACGTCAGTGGGGTCCTAATGCGTTTCCTCAAGTATGCGCAGCACTTTGTCCAGGGTATCTCTCTCCCGGGGGGACCTATGCATGACAGAATCCCGCGCCTCCCCCTCCAGAGCCATCAATGCAATTTCTGCCTCCAGGGCTGGTGTCATGGGGTGCATCCGCATCATTCCCCGGATACGCTCTGTCCAACTCCACAACATTACATTGTTCCCAGTGAACCTTGGCAAATTATTCAACATGGCTCCCAGGGAAATGCTAGACCTGGGAACTTCCCCCGCTGCTTGGTCTGCCCTATCCGCACTACCGTGTGACATCCTGCCGACTACGCCAAATGTAATAACGTGCAGGTACTGAGTATGTCACCACGGAACAGGCAGACCAACAGTTGAGGGGTTTAATAACAGGAATTAGGTTCTCCTCGCAGGGAGGAAGCAATGGAAAATAACTAGCAATAAAACAATGCAAGAATACGGGAGTTAAACAATAAAACAGAATTAAGCAGGATTTCTTGAGAAAAGAACACTTATCAGTCTCATGAGGACTTGCTTGGAGGGTCGTCTTCTCCAACGTAGGCGCCGAGAATCAGTGGCACTTGTCGTCCCTCTGTGGTCCGTGAGCAGAGTAGTCTCTGAGAGCCTGCTGCCTGGGGTTTCGGGAGTTAATGTGGTATGCACAGGCTCTGAGTCTTTAACTTTTATAGCACAGCCAGAAAATCAGGGCTCCGCACGGTTGTCTCTGTACCAGGAAAACAAGGGGCTCTGCACTGTTAAGTCTCTGTACCAGGAAAACAGGGGCTCTGCACTGTTAAGTCTCTGTACCGGGAGTCAGGGGCCAGGGTGTAGTAGTCTCTCAACGGGTCTCAAAGCGCCCCCCTAAAGTCACAGCAGAGTCCGCTTTAAGTACTCACTGGATGCAGTTTTTCTGGGCAGTCTCTATAAGATGCAGTCTTTCTGAGCAGTCTCTACAAGATGCAGTCTTTCTGGGCAGTCTCTTTCTCTCTCTCTTCTGGAGCGCAGCTGCACCCGGCTCTGCACGCTGCTCTGCAAGCTGCTCTCTCTCCTGCATGCGTCCCTTTCCCGCTCTCTGGCTGCTTCCCTCCTGTCCCAGTCTACAAGTCTCTCCCCTAGGGAACCTGCGGCACAGCTCAAAGGTTCCGGGCACAGAGCCGAGAAGGTAACCGCCCCCAGACTCTTCTGGTGCTTTTAACTCCTTACAAACACACATTAACAGGTAGCGGATAAAGACATAAGTGGGTCTGTGTGCAAGAACAATATTTGGCCCCTTTGCAGTTTCAAACACTCTTCATAATGCACAATTCCACCAGCTTTAGAGGTAGAAGTGGACACCCTAACCACTTGGGTCCCTGATGAACCATCTTTGGGATAGGTCATTAATACCAGATAACTGAGGGGTCTATCATGGAACTGCTCCACCAATCAGCTATTATAAGTTCCATTGATGGTCAGATGTGAAGATTGTAGCTGTAGATCTGGTTCTTCGTATACAGCAGAAAGAAGGTCCTGGCCCAGATTTTCTGCTGATGATAATGCACTACTGGAGTTTTATTTTATTTTGCCACTTGATTGTTTCCTTTAATCTAAGTAGTCCCATATATACCAGTCATTGTTTTCTGCAACTGGCACCTCTCCAGTTGGTTTCCAGCAGTTTGTAACCTGCCGGATGGCTCCATTGTTTGCTGGGCTATCCAGAATTCACAACTCAATGTAAGTCTATGACAGCCAGTACGGGGCCAGAACAAGGTTCTCATAGACTTACAATGAGTTTGTGACTGTTACATTGGACTTATGGTCAGTCAGAAGTTGCAGTCACAAGTTGGGGGAGCAAGACCAGTGCGGCCTCAGGAACAGCTGAAGACGGAGTCTGGTAAATATAATATTAGGGTTAGGGACCCTACATTAGTTGCACCAGCCCAGTGTTTAAATTAAAAAGAAAAAAAGCTGGAGTAATGCTTTAAAGTCAGAGAAAATTTGGAGCTTTTATAATCTATTATCAACCCCGCGCTGCAACTTTATATAAGTGACATTACATGGCTGAGTTACTGTGGCTCCTAAATGCTATTATTTTTCAATAATACAACAAATCATTTATTGGGGAAGATATTTCATGAACTAACTTGTTACAAAGGTGACATCTTACTACTAGTGATGAGCGAACGTGCTCACCACTACTCGTTACTCGCCTGAGTATCGGGGTACTCGGGGTACTCGCCGAGCAGTGAGCATTTCTGGGATTATTAGGCGGTAACTGCAGTCTCCACCCCGCTTTTTTGGCGGACTTTAAAGACCAAATCAGGGTGCAAGGATTGTCTGCCAGGCCATGAAACACCGCAACCATCTTTGTTGTGGTCTTGTAGTGATTGGCTGGGCCGTACAGCATCATCCCAAGTATAAGACACCTGGCGCCGCCCTGCTTGCTGCATTCTGCTTCTGTTTCAGCGAGAGTAGGGAGAGCTGCTGCCGAGATAGGGTCAGAATCGTGGTTTTAGAGTTAGTGTAGGTCTGCAGCAATTACATCCACAACTCCTGATAACCCAACAGTCCTTTTTAGGGCTAATTCATGTGTCCCGATATTGCAGCGCTAGGTAGGCAGGGCACAGCATACCCACACCAGTGCAAGGCCTGCAGGTACTGAATGTGCGTCCATTGGTCCAACTGCATCCTACCCAAAGCTCCATAACTGCCTGCTGCTGCATCTTATTTACAGCGTTTTCAGATGTGATTTTTTAAAATAATTCAGCAAGAAGGGCCCTATGGTCCTACAACCTTGTAGTACACCTGTCTGCCTCTGGAATAAGAGATATAAAGTTCTCCTTGTAGCGTGCGTCTAGAAGTGTCAACAACACCAATCAGTATTGCCTGTCACCCAAAATTTGGAGAACGCGAGGGTGACTGAAAGGCAGCGTATCCTAAACTCAGCCATGCTTCATAGACTGCAAACAGTCGATACTTCCGTGTCCTCACCAAAAGCACAACTGACCATGGTCTCCCCCTCCTCCTTATCTTCAGGCCTCCACTGCTTTCGACAAACCTCAGTAATATCATTATAAATACATCATTGTAAATACATTCCCCTGTAGTTTTTATTTCCCCCACCTCATTGTAGATTTTAAGCTGTCACCATTTTTTTTTTTTTTTCGTTTTAATTATTGTTATCATTATAAGTTAGTGTAGATTCTAAGCTGTCACGAGCAGGGTAGTTTTATTTCTGTTTAATTATTGTATTATTGTTATCGTTGTTACTTAGGACTGTTGTGTTTGAAACTGTAAATATGTTTAGGCTATATAAATAACTATAAATATTAATATTAGAACACAGAGAAGCAGGATGGAGATGTTAATTATGGCGTCATTGCCGCTCACCATCTTGGTGAATTCCTCAAAGTTTTGGAGGATGGTACATATGTCTGACATCCATGTCCACTCATGAGATCTTATGTGTGAATTCAGAGCTGGACACCGACGGCCTTGATGATGCTGGTAGTCAACAACTACCCTCTTCCGCTCACATATCCTTTCCAAAATATGCAGTGTAGAATTCCAATGCATGGGGAGGACATAACACAACAGTCGGTGAGACATAGGCTGCAAGTGCTGCAGAAGCACTGAAGCTCTAGCTAACTTTCTAAAATGTGTACGCAGAGCCTCATACTTTTCCTAGCAGATCTGGCACCTATGTGTTGCTTTTCATAAAATGTTGAACAATGAGATTAAGCACATGGGCCAGGCATGACACGTGTGTGAGCTCACCTCGACACAGAGCAGACACCAGGTTCCAGCCATTGTCCCACACGACCATGGCTGGCTGTAGGTTCAGTGGTGTCAGCCACAGATCGGCCTGCTCTTTCAGAGCTGTCCAGTGTCCACAAATCTTCATCACTGTGGGGGTTGTCACCTAAGCATATTAGCTTCAGCACAGCCTGTTGCCGCTTGGCTGAGGCAATGCTGCAGTGCTTCCAGCTTGTGACTGATGTGCTACTTGCGGAAATGGAGGCTGAAGAGGAGGAGGTGGAGTAGCTGAAGACTGTGGGGGCGACCCAGATTGACTAAGAGCCCGCAATACTCATGGTTGGTCAGACATGCACCATCCCAAGGTCGGACTGTGTCCCGGCTTCCACTATGTTAACCTAGTGTGCTGTTAGTGTGATGTACCGTCCCTGACCACAACCACTTGTCCACGTGTCGGCGGTTAGGTTGACTTTGCCAATAACAGCATCTTGGAGGGTACAGGTAATGGGACATGTCATTGTTTGTATAATGTTGTGACAGCAGACCAGGCGAAAAAAGCAGTACTAAATAACTATTTGGAATATTCCAACAAGATCCCACCAGTATAATAGGAACACAGCTATAGTAGGAATTAAAACTTAACCTTTATTTTAAAGGGATTTAAAATATCAAAAAAACACAAAAAAAAAAAAACACAAACACCTCAAACAAGTACCAATTGATACAGCCTGTATGGTAGTGTGTCAACTAATGGCACTATTAGATTATGATTGGAACTTTGGTTCTACTTGTAACGTACACTGTCCCAAACATATAGGATACCTGTAATCAGTACGTACAGAAACGAATCAGGTAATCCTATTATATAGATATCAACAAGTATCAAAAAAGTATCAAACATTCAATACTTAAACAGGCGGGATGAAAACAAGATACAGTGAAAATCATAAGAATTAAAACAGGAATGATCTCACCAATTGCCACAGACCAGGTAAATGATGCCCATGATTCACTGAAGCGGAGAGTTCCATATGTCAGCGATGTCGGGAGACAATACCCTGTCAGTCCCTTTTGGGCTATCAATAAACCTGCGTCCCAGACTCCCGCCCTTACAAGGGCAGTCCACAGCTACCCCTGAGCAAAGTCATGCCCTGCACTCTCCCTATTGAAGTGTCCCGACGCGTTTCTTTGCAGGCCTCATCATCAGGGGACTTGCCTGCTTGGGAGATTAAAGTGCACGAGTGCTATGAGAAGGACAAAAGAACCTGCCACCCTCCTTGCTGTATTAGAGAGAGTGGGAGGAGTCATGAGGTCCACATTATATAGTGAAATGGCGGACATGATTAGCCAATCGGATATTCAGACCCCAAACATGTGATCAAAAGATATGGGTCCTTGCTATGTGCGGCGATATTAATGGTAAAAACCATTAATCAAAAGAGAAACCAGAGGCAAAACTACCCATAGGTCACTGCAGTCAAAGTTACCTGTCAGGGAACCGCAGGAAAATCACCGCACTGGTGCCGATGAGATGATCCGTACATGCGCTCTCTGTTAGTGGCAGAAGTTATCGTAACCAGGATACCAGGACGCCAAGTCGCGTCAGGACCCGACAACTTCCGGTTTCCACAGGAGTGATTGTTGCTAAGACGCTCAAGCGCTATACTATATAGAGCGCTCAGGCGTCACAAAAAAGCCGATGGAGCGCCCGAAACTCGCCGATCCATCGGCGAAAAGAGGACGCTGTAGCGTCATATAATGAACGCAGCAATGCAATGTATAAGAAGCAATATTTATAAGGACACTCAGGCCCTGAATCCCAACAAACTATCAAAAACATTACACCGTAAAGCTCATACAGTACAGATGGCTATTTCTGGTTATGGAATAATTGGTATTGTTAAGATATCATATATTAGAGCCCAGAAAAAATACAATTGTAACAAGATTAGTGGTATGTTATGGCGCATACAGCGCCTTATTACATTAATGCGTTACCACCAAAACTATGCGATGCTACAATTAATAAAGATATTATCGCCTCTAGTATCAAGACACGAAGAGAGCCACTTTATGTCTGAGAGTCTCACATCAGGCCACCAAATATGAATAATGATAACAAGTAATATAAATACAATTGAAAATAAGAGGTGACAAAAGGGATTTAAAAAGGCTTCATAAACATGTAAACTGATATTAGGACTATAGATAAGGGAGGGAAAAAGGGAGGGTATTAGCAGAAACAGGTCTACAGAAAACATCCATAATTGATTTGGTCATTAAGACCATGCGGTGAAATGGTGTTCAGATAAAAAATCCATTTCGCCTCTTTTTTTAGGAGCAACTGATCCCAGTTGCCTCCTCGAATGGGCATGGTCACCTTTTCTATGCCCATAAACTGCAGATGATTGACTTGTCCATTATGTAACTGGTTCACGTGTCGGGACACAGGTGTATCCCTATTGTGTAGCACGTCGCCCACATGTTCCCCAATTCTCTTTTTGAATTCCCTGATGGTTTTACCTATATATTCCATGCCGCAAGAACAAGAGACCCTATAGATGACCCCTTTCGTGCTGCAGTTAATAAACTGCTTGATGGCATACTCTTTACCGGTCACATTGCTTACAAAGAGCTTGTCAACATGGACATACTGGCACACTGAACAATGTCCACACCTATGACACCCCACAACATTGCTTCTAAGCCACGTGTCCCTGGCCGGATTGGAAAAATTACTATGGACAATCCTGTCCTGCAGGGATCTAGACTTTTTATATGTGATGGTAGGGACATCCCCCAGATGATCCGAGATTTCAGGATCCATCTGGAGAATCGACCAATGTCTTTTGAGAATGTCCCTGACTCGATTGGCCCCGTTGTCATAGGTGGTAATGAACCGTACGGAGGAATCATCCTGTTTCTTCGAGACGGGGTTCAACAGTTCACTGCGGTTCCTCCCCTTTGCCTCCTGGTATGCTTTATTGAGAACCCCCTGTGGGTAACCTCTAGCCAAAAAACGCTCTCTCAAATCACGGGACTGCATCTCAAAGGTACAATTTTTTGTGCAGTCTAGATCCCTGCAGGACAGGATTGTCCATAGTAATTTTTCCAATCCGGCCAGGGACACGTGGCTTAGAAGCAATGTTGTGGGGTGTCATAGGTGTGGACATTGTTCAGTGTGCCAGTATGTCCATGTTGACAAGCTCTTTGTAAGCAATGTGACCGGTAAAGAGTATGCCATCAAGCAGTTTATTAACTGCAGCACGAAAGGGGTCATCTATAGGGTCTCTTGTTCTTGCGGCATGGAATATATAGGTAAAACCATCAGGGAATTCAAAAAGAGAATTGGGGAACATGTGGGCGACGTGCTACACAATAGGGATACACCTGTGTCCCGACACGTGAACCAGTTACATAATGGACAAGTCAATCATCTGCAGTTTATGGGCATAGAAAAGGTGACCATGCCCATTCGAGGAGGCAACTGGGATCAGTTGCTCCTAAAAAAAGAGGCGAAATGGATTTTTTATCTGAACACCATTTCACCGCATGGTCTTAATGACCAAATCAATTATGGATGTTTTCTGTAGACCTGTTTCTGCTAATACCCTCCCTTTTTCCCTCCCTTATCTATAGTCCTAATATCAGTTTACATGTTTATGAAGCCTTTTTAAATCCCTTTTGTCACCTCTTATTTTCAATTGTATTTATATTACTTGTTATCATTATTCATATTTGGTGGCCTGATGTGAGACTCTCAGACATAAAGTGGCTCTCTTCGTGTCTTGATACTAGAGGCGATAATATCTTTATTAATTGTAGCATCGCATAGTTTTGGTGGTAACGCATTAATGTAATAAGGCGCTGTATGCGCCATAACATACCACTAATCTTGTTACAATTGTATTTTTTCTGGGCTCTAATATATGATATCTTAACAATACCAATTATTCCATAACCAGAAATAGCCATCTGTACTGTATGAGCTTTACGGTGTAATGTTTTTGATAGTTTGTTGGGATTCAGGGCCTGAGTGTCCTTATAAATATTGCTTCTTATACATTGCATTGCTGCGTTCATTATATGACGCTACAGCGTCCTCTTTTCGCCGATGGATCGGCGAGTTTCGGGCGCTCCATCGGCTTTTTTGTGACGCCTGAGCGCTCTATATAGTATAGCGCTTGAGCGTCTTAGCAACAATCACTCCTGTGGAAACCGGAAGTTGTCGGGTCCTGACGCGACTTGGCGTCCTGGTATCCTGGTTACGATAACTTCTGCCACTAACAGAGAGCGCATGTACGGATCATCTCATCGGCACCAGTGCGGTGATTTTCCTGCGGTTCCCTGACAGGTAACTTTGACTGCAGTGACCTATGGGTAGTTTTGCCTCTGGTTTCTCTTTTGATTAATGGTTTTTACCATTAATATCGCCGCACATAGCAAGGACCCATATCTTTTGATCACATGTTTGGGGTCTGAATATCCGATTGGCTAATCATGTCCGCCATTTCACTATATAATGTGGACCTCATGACTCCTCCCACTCTCTCTAATACAGCAAGGAGGGTGGCAGGTTCTTTTGTCCTTCTCATAGCACTCGTGCACTTTAATCTCCCAAGCAGGCAAGTCCCCTGATGATGAGGCCTGCAAAGAAACGCGTCGGGACACTTCAATAGGGAGAGTGCAGGGCATGACTTTGCTCAGGGGTAGCTGTGGACTGCCCTTGTAAGGGCGGGAGTCTGGGACGCAGGTTTATTGATAGCCCAAAAGGGACTGACAGGGTATTGTCTCCCGACATCGCTGACATATGGAACTCTCCGCTTCAGTGAATCATGGGCATCATTTACCTGGTCTGTGGCAATTGGTGAGATCATTCCTGTTTTAATTCTTATGATTTTCACTGTATCTTGTTTTCATCCCGCCTGTTTAAGTATTGAATGTTTGATACTTTTTTGATACTTGTTGATATCTATATAATAGGATTACCTGATTCGTTTCTGTACGTACTGATTACAGGTATCCTATATGTTTGGGACAGTGTACGTTACAAGTAGAACCAAAGTTCCAATCATAATCTAATAGTGCCATTAGTTGACACACTACCATACAGGCTGTATCAATTGGTACTTGTTTGAGGTGTTTGTGTTTTTTTTTTTTTGTGTTTTTTTGATATTTTAAATCCCTTTAAAATAAAGGTTAAGTTTTAATTCCGACAGCAGACCAGGCAAAATTGTGGTGGCTGGGTAGCGAGTACCTTGTGATGGTCACTGCCATCAGGGTGCTGAAAGCTTTGGCCTCACACGGGCCTAAAATGCAACATTTTGAGCGCCTGCAGATGAGAAATGTGTGAATTTAGTACTGTGGCATTGCCTGCTTATTTCCACTTGCGTTCCAAGGACTGGGGTATGGACAACTGAACGGTGCTCTGGGACCAAGGACGTGGACGTGCTTGTTGATGGTGGTAGTTGAGTTTGTGTGCAACTGAAGATGCAGGGCATGAGGCATGTTTGCATGCAGCATGGACAGGGGATTGGCTTGCACGCACAACATCGGAAGAAGCAGTGGCATCACCCGCACACATTGTTCATGGAGCCTTGTGTTTAACCCACAAAGTCAGGTGCTTTCCTGCCATGTGCCTGATCATGCTTGTGGTGGTTAGGATGGGAGTTTTGCTACCCCTACTGATGCTGGCATGGCCAGTGGTGCAAATGGCCGTTTTGGGGTAATCGGCAGAGTCTTTAAAAAACAACCAGGCTGTTACGGGGACATTCAGTGTCTCCCTCACCACCTCCTCACCTAGACCCCCGTCTTTTGATGTTCCCCAAGGCACAGTTCTAGGACCCCCTACTCTTCTCCATCTACACCTTTGGGCTGGGCCAGCTGATGTAATGGCACAGTTTGCAATCTCATCAGTATGCCGATGACTCTCGTATCTACCTATCTGTACCTGACATCACCTCCTTACCGTCCAAAATCACACGTCTTCCGCCTAATTCATCCTTCTTTTGTGCTCGCTTTCAAAAAGTGGACATGGACCAAACAGAATACATCATCTTTCAACCATCTCAGGCTAAATAGACATGAGAGCTGTGTATGCATCATTCGGTACCACTTTAGTAAGAGGGAAAGTTTGCCCAAGAGAAAATTATTTCCGAGACATGTACAGGACCTGCGATGACGTCGCGGTCTTGTGATTGGTCGCATGACCGCTCATGTGACCGTTCACGTGACCGCGACGTCATCGAAGGTCCTTCACTCACTGCATTCTTAGGAACGGAGGCTGCCGGTTGCACCGCTAAGGTCCAGGGCCCGTCCGAGGGTGAGTATATCCATATTTTTTATTTTTATTCTTTATTTTTTACATGAATATGGATCCCAGGGCCTGAAGGAGAGTTTCCTCTCCTTCAGACCCTGGGAACCATCCAGGATCACTTCCGATATTTGTGTCCCATTGACTTGTATTGGTATTGGGTATCGGTATCGGCGATATCCGATATTTTTTGGATATCGGCCGATCCAATCCGATACTGATACTTTTGAATATCAGAAGGTATCGCTCAACACTAGTGGTGGCTAATCATTGTAGGCTGTATCCTGGATCTCATACCTCCCATAGCCACTGCTGTTATTAATCATGTACGTTCCCATTCCTGTGATCACATGCCCCTTTTCCTGATCACTTCATTCAACGATTTGTCCTCTATATATTTAGTAAAAAGCTGAACCTTCCCAGCAGCAACTGTGTAGGAAACCAATTTACAGTTTTGCAAGGTCTTTATAAATTGTGATGCCCGTTAACATTTTTTTTTTTACAAAATTCACCCCCCATGGGGAAATGTTTCACAGCCCATGCACTTAATCTATGGGCATTACAAGTGTAGGAGACCTGCTCCTTTACATTGGGAATAGGTTTTAATGAGGCCTTCCTCCACCTCTCATCATTCTCCACCACTACATCACCAGGCGTCATGTGTTCTGTGCTGCTAAAGACAGTCAATTTTTGGGCAAGGGTGTCTATGATCCCCATTAAATATTTTTTAAACATTTACCCCCCCCCCCATGAGCAATTGCTTGTCAGGCCATGCACTCCATTACAAGTGTCAAACACCACACCACTACATTGGGCCTACTTCTTAACCTGTCTCCTGCAATGTCTTCTTTAACTGCCACTGTCAGTGCAGTGATGTTCTTTAATGTGTCATATTTGTTAACATACAACAGCAGGTTGTAGGCGATGAGGGTGCGGGGAGGGTGAACTGGGTGCTGCTGTTGTATTTTAACAAATATGACACATTAAAGAACATCACTGCGCTGACATTGGTGAGTGCCGCTTTTTTCTGTTCTCGGCTCTGTGTTTGTGTTGCATGCTTTTGTATTTTTGAAAGCTGAGCACCACTTTGCAGTTACAATTTACACTGCATGCTGTGGGTCTGAAAAGGGTTACATACATTCGCTCCATTATAGTATTGAAGGCACTATAATTTTAAGTCCAAAAAGGACATCACATTGGGAATTGGGCATGACATTTCTTTGGGCCTAATTCGTAACGCGGTCTCCTGCAATCTGTCTTGTACCTGCCACTAGATCACCAGGGTCAACATGCTCTGTACGGTGCCTTTTGGCCAAGGGGGCTCTCATGCCACTCTTTTATTTAAAAAACAAAGATTTTACATTGGGGAATTAGGCATGGCATTCCTTTGGGCCTACTTCTTAACTCGGTCTCCTGCAATGTCCAAAAAGGACAACACATTTGGGAATTGGGCATGACATTACTTTGGGCCTACTTCTTAACTTGGTCTCCTGCAATCTGTCCTGTTCCTGCCAGTAGATCACCAGGGTGAACGTGGTCTGTACGGGGTATTTAGGGCTAGGGGGCTGTGATGGCACTATTTTAATCGGTCCAAAAAGGACACCACATTGGGGAATTGGGCATGGCATTCCATTGGGCCTACTTCTTAACTCTGTCTCCTGCAATGTCTCTTGTTTAATTTTCACTAGATCACCAGGGTGAACGTGCTTTGTACTGTTATAGGCCCGTGAAGTTTGGGCAAGGGGGCTGTGATGGCACTTGTCTATTTTTACAAAAGGTACCCCACATTGGTGAAACCACATCCTCGTTGGCAAATGCTTCATAACATTTGTATACCTTAACCCCTTAAGCCCCAAGGGTGGTTTGCACTTTAATGACCGGGCCAATTTTTACAATTCTGACCACTGTCCCTTTATGAGGTTATATCTCTGGAACGCTTCAATGGATCCCGGTGATTCTGCTCATGACATATTGGGCTTCATGATAGTGGTAAAATTTAATTGATATTATGTGTTTATTTGTGAAAAAATGGAAATTTGGCGAAAATTTTGAAAATTTCGCAATTTTCCAACTTTGAATTTTTATGCCCTTAAATCACAGAGATATGTCACACAAAATACTTAATATGTAACATTTCCCACATGTCTACTTTACATCAGCACAGTTTTGGAAACAACATTTTTTTTTGTTAGGGAGTTATAAGGGTTAAAAGTTGACCAGCAATTTCTCATTTTTACAACACCATTTTTTTTTAGGGACCACATCACATTTGAAGTCACTTTGAGGGGTCTATGTGATAGAAAATAACCATTCTAAAAACTTAACCCCTCAAGGTGCTCAAAACCACACTCAAGAAGTTTATTATCCCTTCAGGTGTTTCACAGGAATTTTTGGAATGTTTAAAAAAAAATCAACATTTAACTTTTTTTCACAAAAATTTACTTCAGTTCCAATTTGTTTTATTTTACCAAGGGTAACCGGAGAAATTGGACCAGAAAAGTTGTCGTACAATTTGTCCTGAGTACGCCGATACCCCATATGTGGGGGTAAACCACTGTTTGGGCGCATAGCAGAGCTCGGAAGGGAAGGAGCGCCATTTGACTTTCCAATGCAAAATTGACGGGAATTGAGATGAGACGCCATGTTCTGTTTGGAGAGCCCCTGATGTGCCTAAACATTGAAACCCCCCACAAGTGACACCATTTTGGAAAGTAGACACCTTAAGGAACTTATCTAGATGTGTGGTGAGCACTTTGACCAACCAAGTGCTTCACAGAAGTTTAAAATGCAGAGCCGTAAAATAAAAAATTATATTTTTTCACAAAAATGATATTTTGCCCCAATTTTTTATTTTCCCCAAGGTAAGAGAAGAAATTGGACCTCAAAATTTGTTGTGCAATGTGTCCTGAGTATGCTGATACCCCATATGTGGGGGTAAACTATTGTTTGGGTGCATGGCAGAGCTCAGAAGGGAAGGAGCGCCATTTGACGTTTCAATGCAAAATTGACTGGAATTGAGATGGGACACCATGTTGCGTTTGGAGAGCCCCTGAAGTACCTAAACAGTAGAAACCCCCCACAAATGACCCCTTATTGGAAACTAGACCCCAAGGGACTTATCTAGATGTGTTGTGAGAACTTTGAACCCCCAAGTGTTTCACTACAGTTTATAACGCAGGGCCGTGAAAATAAAAAATCATTACTTTTCCACAAAAATTATTTTTTAGCCCCCAGTTTTGTATTTTTCCAAGGGTAACAGGAGAAATTGGACCCCAAAAGTTGTTGTCCAATTTGTCCTGAGTAAGCCGATACCCCATATGTGGGGGGAACCAACGTTTGGGCACATGGCAGAGCTCGAAAGGGAAGGAGCGCCATTTGGAATGCAGACTTAGATGGATTGGTCTGCAGGCATCACGTTGCATTTGCAGAGCCCCTGATGTACCTAAACAGTAGAAACCCCCCACAAGTGACCCCATATTGGAAACTAGACCCCCCAAGGAACTTATCTAGATGTGTAGTGAGAACTTTAAACCCCCAAGTGTTTCACTATAGTTTATAACGCAGAGCCGTGAAAATAAAAAATCATTTTTTCCCACAAAAATGTTTATTTAGCCCCCAAAATTTTTCTTTTCCCAAGGGTAACAAGAGAATTTGGACCCCAAAAGTTGTTGTACAGTTTGTCCTGAGTACGCTAATACCCCATATGTTGGGGTTAACCCCTGTTTGGGCACACGGGAGAGATCAGAAGGGAAGGAGCACTGTTTTACTTCAACGCAGAATTGGTTGGAATTGAGATTGGATGTCGCGTTTGGAGAGCCCTGATGTGCCTAAACAGTGGAATCCCCCAATTGTAACTGAAACACTAACCCAAACACACCCCTAGCCCTAATCCCAACCACACCCCTAACCCAAACCATAACCCTAACCACATCCCTAACCCTGACACACCCCTAACCCTAATCCCAACTGTAAATGTAATCCAAACCCTAACTTTAGCCTCAACCCTAACTGTAGCCTTAACCCTAACCCTAACTTTAGCCCCATCCCTAACCCTAACTTTAGCCCCAACCCTAACTGTAGCCATAACCCTAATTTTAGCCCCAACCCTAACTCTAACTTTAGCCCCAACCCTAACCCTAACTTTAGCCCCAACCCTAACTGTAGCCTTAACCCTAACCCTAACTTTAGCCCCAACCCTAACCCTAACTTTAGCCCCAACCCTAACCCTAACTTTAGCCCCAGCCCTAACCCTAACTTTAGCTCCAACCCTAACTGTAGCCCTAACCCTACTTTTAGCGCCAACCCTAACTCTAACTTTAGCCCCAACCCTAACCCTAACTTTAGCCCCAGCCCTAACCCTAACTTTAGCCCCAACCCTAACTGTAGCCCTAACCCTAGCCCCAACCCTAACCCTAGCCCTAACGGGAAAATGGAAATAAATACATTTTTTAAATTTTATTATTTTTCCCAACTAAGGGGGTCATGAAGGGGGGTTTGATTTACTTTTCTAGTGGGTTTTTTAGAGGACTTTTATGATTGGCAGCTGTCACACACTAAAAGATGCTTTTTATTGCAAAAAATAGTTTTTGCGTCTCCACATTTTGAGAGCTATACTTTTTCTATATTTTGGTCCACAGAGTCATGTGAGGTCTTGTTTTTTGAGGGACGAGTTGACATTTTTATTGGTAAAATTTTCGGGCACGTGACATTTTTTGATCGCTTTTTATTCTGATTTTTGTGAGGCAGAATGACCAAAAACCAGCTATTCATAAATTTCTTTTGTGGAGGGCGTTTATACCATTCCATGTTTGGTAAAATTGATAAAGCAGTTTTATTCTTCGGGTCAGTACGATTACAGCGATACATTTATATCATTTTTTTATGTTTTGGCGCTTTTATACGATAAAAACTATTTTATAGAAAAAATAACTTTTTGCATTGCTTTATTCTGAAGACTATAACTTTTTATTTTTTCGCTGATGATGCTGTATGGTGGCTCATTTTTTGCGGGACAAGATGACATTTTCAGCGGTACCATAGTTATTTACATCCGTCTTTTTAATCGCGTGTTATTTCACTTTTTGTTCGGCGGTATGATAATAAAGCGTTGTTTTTTGCCTCTTTTTTTTTTACCGTGTTCACTGAAGGGGTTAACTAGTGGGACAGTTTTATAGTTCGGGTCGTTACGGACGCGGCGATACTAAATATGTGTACTTTTATTGTTTTGATTTTTTTATTTAGATTAAGAAATGTATTTATTGGAACAATATTTTTTTTTCTTTATTTAGGAATTATTATTTTTTTTTTACACATCTAAAATTTTTTTTTTTACATTATCACATTGCCCCAGGGGGAACATCACTATATAGTGACAGATCGCTGATGTGACACTTTGCAGAGCACTGTGTAAGATTACCGATCTGACGTGCACTGCTCTAGGCTTACAGGCGCCTGCTCTGAGCATGCGCTTGTAAGCCACCTCCCTGCAGGACCCGGAAGTAGCCACACGGCCATTTTGGATCCGGGGCATGCAGGGAGGAGACGCTCGGTACAAGGTGAGCACATCGCCTTGTACCGAGGGTGTCAGGAAAGCCCGCAGGGAGCCCTCTCCCTGCGCGATGCTTCCCTATGCTCCCGGAACGCTGCGATCATGTTTGATCGCAGTGTTCCGGGGGTTAATGTGCGAGGAGCGGTCTGTGACCACTCCTGGCACATAGTGCCGGATGTCAGCTGCGATAGTCAGCTGACACCCGGCCACGATCGGCCACGCTCCCCCCGTGAGCGCGGTCGATTGCATATGACGTACTATCCCGTCACTGGGAATTAAGTCCCAGGTCACCTCAATGGGATATTACGTCATATGGGATTAAGGGGTTAAAGAGCTCACTTGAAAAGCTCCTTTTTGTGTTGCCTGGTTGCTAACATTGGACACAATACACTTCATATAAATTTGATAAAGCAATGCTGTTACTTTGCCTCAGTAGTTCATTAAAAATATAGCTTTATCCACTATATTAGTTTCTCTCCTTGCGAGCCTTAACTTTGTCTGCCTCAAATGTACAAATGGAGAATATACAAATGGCGATTTGTAAACAAGATTGAAATACTGTATACCCAATGCATTCAGACAGTCACATAGCTGCATTTCTTGTAAAACATTTAGAGATGTGACAGACAATGCTCATAGTGACACAATCCTGATAAATGTTTGTTTATTCACTTCACAAACAGTTCTAAGACTCTATATGTTTGCTGTTTGTCATTGTAAAACATTAAGGTTTACTGAAACTATGCCGGTGAGTGGTTTGATCTAAATCCTTGTGGCTTTTATCTTCTAGGGGTTTATGGCCCCTCGTCGGATGACTCCATGATATCTCAGTTTCATCCAACCTTGAAAAGTGGCCACTTGAAGGTGTGGGTGAAACTAGAGTTACTACATAGTGTTATTCACTCCATAAGACCTGAGAAACATGACTAAGACAGATGCCAAAACTGGGGTACCTGTACATGTACAGTGTGCTGATACCTGCATAATTGGGGACACCCATGCATTGTAGGTAATCTCCCAGGGGTTCTCTGTCTTGGTGTTGCTTCTCTGATGTTCCAGACGGATGATGTTTAAAAGCCTCTTGGTGATGATCTAAGTATACTGTATGTAGTTAATCTTCATATATACGTAATCACTATATTTATTTAATCCTTATATGTACTTATTAACCTGTGTATGTTAACACATACAAAAGTGTACGCACTCACACTATTCTATCATACTATTCCTTGAATGTTGTAGTTTGCAATAAAATTGCCTTGTATTGCAAGTATTAGCCTTTTTTAAAGCCGTATCTGAACCTTAGTGTTAAAAACATGTCAAATAAAATTGGCAAATTCTCCTGTAAATAATTGTGCAAAGAGGGAACCATCACACTGTTAAAAAATATGAGTGAATTTTCCTGGACCCATGCAGTATGTGGGTTCCAAGGCCTAATAGAGTGCATATGACTGACTATGCAACAGGGCTGGCCTTGCTTCCAATGTGTAAAACAAAAGGGTATGGAGCTCAAAATGCATATTCTGAAGTGGATTTTCATGGGCCTATCCAGTATGTGGGTTCCAAGGCCTAACGGGGTGCATATGATTATGCAGCAGGGCTCGCCTTCCTGCCAATGTATAAAACAAACGAGTCTGGAGCACAAAATGCATATTGTGAAGTATATTTTCATGGGCCAATCCACTATGAGGGGTTCCAATGCCTAATGGGGTGCATATGACTGACTATGCAACAGGGCTGGCCTTGCTTCCAATGTGTAAAACAAAGGGGTATGGAGCACAAAATGCATATTCTGAAGGGATTTTTTTCATGGGCCCATCCAGTAAGTGGGTTCCAAGGCCTAATGGGGTGCATATGACTATGCAGCAAGGCTCGCCTTCCTGCCAATGTATAAAACAAAGGAGTATGGAGCACACAATGCATATTGTGAAGTGAATTTTCATGGGCCCATACTGTATGTAGGTTCCAAGGCCTAATGGGGTGCATTTGAATGACTATGCAGCAGGACTCGCCTTCCTGCCAATGTATAAAACAAAGGACTATGGAGCACACAATGCATATTGTGAAGTGGATTTTCCTGGGCTCATCCAGTATGTGGGTTCCAAGGCCTAATGGGGTGCATATGACTGACTATGCAGCAGGGCTCGCCTTCCTGCCAATGTATAAAACAAAGGAGTATGGAGCACAAAATGCATATTGTGAAGTGGATTTTCATGGGCCCATCCAGTATGTGGGTTCCAAGGCCTAGTGGGGTGCATATGACTGACTATGCAGCAGGGCTCGCCTTCCTGCCAATGTATAAAACAAAGGAGTATGGAGCACAAAATGCATATTGTGAAGTGGATTTTCATGGGCCCATCCAGTATGTGGGTTCCAAGGCCTAGTGGGGAGCATATGACTAACTATGCAGCAGGGCTGGCCTTGCTGCCAATGTGTAAACCAAAGGAGTATGGAGTACAAAATGCATATTGTGAAGTGGATTTTCATGGGCCCATCCAGTATGTGGGTTCCAAGGTCTAATGGGGTGCATATGACTATGCAGCGGAGCTCGCCTTCCTGCCAATGTACAAAACAAAGGAGTATGGAGCACAAAATGCACATTGTGAAGTGGATTTTCATGGGCCCATCAACTATGTGGGTTCCAAGGCCTAATGGGGTGCATATGACTGACTATGCAGCAGGACTCACCTTCCTGCCAATGTATAAAACAAAGGAGTATGGAGCACACAATGCATATTGTAAAGTGGATTTTCATGGGCCCATCCAGTATGTGGGTTCCAAGGTGTAATGGGGTGCATATGACTATGCAGCAGAGCTCGCCTTCCTGCCACTGTATAAAACAAAGGAGTGTGGAGCACAAAATGCAAATTGTGAAGTGGATTTTCATGGGCCCATCCAGTATGTGGGTTCCAAGGCCTAATGGGGTGCACATGACTGACTATGCAGCAGGGCTCGCCTTCCTGCCGATGTATAAAACAAAGGAGTATGGAGCACACAATGCATATTGTGAAGTGGATTTTCATGGGCCCATCCAGTATGTGGGTTCCAAGGCCTAATGGGGCGCATACGACTATGCAGCAGGGCTGGCCTTGCCGCCAATGTGTAAAACAAAGGAGTACGGAGAACAAAATGCATATTATGAAGTGGATTTTCATGGGCCCATCCACTACGTGGGTTCAAATGCTTATTGGGGTGCATATGAATTGGTAGCAGGGCAGGCCTTGAATTCAATGCAACACTTTTTCAGGAGTCCCCCCTGGACATCTTATGACAGGGGTATTGTGGTGCGTCATAATTCTTGGTAGCCCATCCACTCATAGCATAGGCTACAACAGCTCACTGTTTCATAATGGCCCTTTAAGAAGATTAATGCCGCCTGATGCACCAGTAAAAATAGGCTCTGTGACTTTAAGGGTATGTGCACACGTCCGGATTTCTTGCAGAAATTTCCTGAAGAAAACTGGAAATTTTCTGCAAGAAATCCACATTTTTTTTTTTGCGTTTTTTTTTCTGTTTTTTTTGCGTTTTTTTTAGCATTCTGCAAGCGTAATTAGCTTGCAGAATGCTAAATGCATTATGCTTATGCAGCATCTATAGTAAAAGATAGAATGTTTAAAAATAATAAAAAAATTAAAAAATGGTTATACTCACCCTCTGCAGACAGCCAATCTCCTCAGCAGCGTCCGTTCCTATAGATGCCGGTGTGGTTCAGGACCTTCGATGACGTCGCGGCTTTTGATTGGTCGCGTGAGTCACATGAGCGGTCACGCGACCAATCACAAGACAGCGACGTCATCACAGGTCCTGAACCACACCATCTATAGGAACGGAAGAGAGAGCATGCACCGGAGAGGTGGGAACACTTCGGGGGCCATCAGAGGGTGAGTATATCACTATTTTTTATTTTAATTCTTTTTTTATTACCAATTATATGGTGCCCAGTCCGTGGAGGAGAGTCTCCTCTCCTCCACCCTGGGTACCAACCACACATAATCTGCTTACTTCCTGCATGGTGTGCATAGCCCCGTGCGGGAAGTAAGCAGATCAATGCACTCCTAGGTGTGCGGAATCCCCGCAATTCCGCATTTTTAATGAACATGTTGCTTTTTTTTCCGCGATGCGATTTTTTCGCGGAAAAAAATGCAACATTTGCACAAAATATGCGGAATACCCTGTAAATAATAGGAGGCATATGTAAGCGTTTTTTTCGCGTTTTTATCACGTTTTAATAGCGAAAAAACGCGAAAAAAACACGAAAAATCCTGAACGTGTGCACATGGCCTAAGAGTCCCTCCTTTGTACATGAGACAAGATGGGTCTGCTTATGTGTCACACACCGCTGGAGTTGTTAAATGTTACAATGATATTTCCCAGTGAATGCATTTGTAGTGGTTGAAAGCAATGTTAAAGTTGAAAAACGCTTCAAAAATGCAGCGTCTGAACTAAGCCTAAGTGGGAGAGAAAATTTTCGGTCTCGAGTTAAATATTTGGCCTTGCAGGCAAGTCATTAACCTGTAAAGGATGTACCTTGACATATTTCCAACAAAACCCGTTTTGGTTTCGCTTTCATGTGTTTTTTGTGGCACCGGGAAAAATGGCATGAATCTTGGAAAAAAATGATTAAAGCTGTGAACTAGGAGTCAGGAATGCTTCCAGGGGTGATCCCCATAAGGTTCCTGTGTCATTTGAGCAGTGTTCCCATCATTTTCAGACGTTTTTAGACCTTAAAACGACCCGCGGGGATCGCGGTAAAAATACTCAGGTCTCCCATAGACTTACATTGGGCTCGTTGTTCTGGCCGAGTACCCGAGTATTCCAATTTGCTGGACACGAGCATTTTAGTGCTCGCCCATCACTACTTATTACGCCATCCATATACTTTTGTCAATATAGTGTATCAGGATTGGATGTGGCTACTCTCATAAAACATAAACTAAGATATTTCCTTTATAAACTACTACTTGTCTTCAAAGATTTCCAGCACTTGGTGCAAAAACTCTTAAAAGTATCATGTTTTTACAGTTATCTTAATAGATAAAAGTCCTACATGCAGAGACATGCAAATGAGCACCAGAAGATATTTTCTGTCTAGTCTCTACCAGTTTAATAAGAAACCCTCTAGGTATGAAGTAAGAACACAACTACTTTTACCATTACTCAGGGCAATGGAATTTTAATTAAAGATTTATTCTAGATCCCACTATTCTATATAACTATGGAGAGATTTTAAAAGGAAATTGTACAAACAAACATTACATAAAGGCATGTACAGTGACAGTTATACAAGTAGAAACTACTGGGAATTACTAATCGTTTATTAATTTACCCATAGAAAAAAGACATCTGTCACCGAATTACTTGACTGGCTTTTATGACACTCCACTTCCCTATTACCAATCTGTTCAATTCAAGCAATAAAGTCATTTCTACATGAACTTATTCGATGCTTGTTGGGATTGTTAGATAAAGCCTATAGATCTGTCAGAGCTGGGCAGAGATCATTGACAATTATTCAATGTCTATACGCCTTATAACTAAGTCTTGAGTTTGTTTCTTATGGATGATACTAAATTACCTGGGCTTTTCAAAATGTACCCCACTTGAACAAATGCATGTATACTTGCTTGCTAAGAAATTTAAAGCTGCAGATACCCATAGAATGTGTGTGGTACCACATTGTGCTACTATATATAAAATATGATTATATGCTATGTCCACAATTATTAGGCAAGTGAGTATTTTGCCCATATAATCCTATTTAGGCAGATTTTCCAACATCAAGTGGTATATGCCTGAATGCTTATTGGATAAAGCAGATCAGTTGAAGTGCATTTGTGTAATGGGGAGGATGTGGCTTAAGGATGTCAACGCTCTTTATCAAGGTGTGCAGAATTATCAGGCAGCTTATTTTCCTCAGGCAAAATGGGCAAAGAAAAATAGGTTCAACTGGGTTTGGTACGCTGCTTATGATGAGGACAATCTGGCAATGGGACCCCTGGAGCCTCGGGCTCCGAGAAACTAGCCAGATTTCCCTGATTATCACTGCCCTGCAAGCAATGGAATACATCGCAATCACAGGGCCAAAAAGCAAAAGTTCTATTTTGGCCCCCTCGCACCTCTAATATATATATATATATATATATATATATATATATATATATATATATATATATATATATATATATATATATATATATATATATATATATATATATATATATATATATATATATATACACACACACACTGCTAAAAAATAAATAAAGGGAACACTTAAACAACAGAATATAACTCCAAGTAAATCAAATTTCTGTGAAATTAAACTGTTCACTTAGGAAGCAACACTGTTTGACTATCAATTTCACATGCTGTTGTGCAAATGGAATAGACAACAGATGGAAATTATTGGCAATTATCAGGACACACTCAATAAAAAAGTGGTTCTGCAGGTGGGGACCACAGACCACATCTCAGTACTAATGCTTTCTGGCTGATGTTTTGGTCACTTTTGAATGTTGGTTGTGCTTTCACACTCGTGGTAGCATGAGACGGACTCTACAACCCACACAAGTGGCTCAGGTAGTGCAGCTCATCCAGGATGGCACATCAATGCGAGCTGTGGCAAGAAGGTTTGATGTGTCTGTCAGTGTAGTGTCCAGTGGCTGGAGGAACTACCAGGAGACAGGCCAGTACACCAGGATATGTGGAGGGGGCCGTAGGAGGACAACAACCCAGCAGCAGGACCGCTACCTCAGCCTTTGTGCAAGGAGGAACAGGAGAAGCACTGTCAGAGCCCTGCAAAATGACCTTCAGCAGGCCACAAATGTGCATGTGTCTGCACAAATGGTTAGAAACCGACTCCATGAGGATGGTCTGAGTGCGCGACGTCCACAGATAGGGTTGTGCTCACAGCCCAACATTGTGCAGGACGCTTAGCATTTGCCACAGAACACCAGGATTGGCAAATTCGCCACTGGTGCCCTGTGCTCTTCACAGATGAAAGCAGGTTCACACTGAGCACATGTGACAGACATGACAGAGCCTGGAGACGCCATGGAGAGCGATCTGCTGCCTGCAACATCCATCACCATGACCGGTTTGGCAGTGGGTCAGTAATGGTGTGGGGTGGAATTTCTTTGGAGGGCCGCACAGCCCTCCATGTGCTCACCAGAGGTAGCCTGACTGCCATTAGGTACCGCGATGAGATCCTCAGACCCCTTTTGAGACCTTACGCTCGTGTGGTTGGCCCTGGGTTCCTCCTAATGCAGGACAATGCCAGACCTCATGTGGCTGGAGTGTGTTAGCAGTTCCTCCAAGATGAAGGCATTAAAGCTAAGGACTGGCCCGCCCGTTTTCCAGACCTGAATCTGATTGAACACATCTGGGACATCAAGTCTCGCACCATCCGCCAATGTCACATTGCACCACAGACTGTCCACGAGCTGGCGGATGCTTTAGTCCAGGTCTGGGAGGAGATCCCTCAGTAGACCATCCGCCGCCTCATCAGGAGCATGCCCAGGTACTGTAGGAAGGTCATACAGGCACGTGGAGGCCACACACACTACTGAGCATCATTTCCTTGTCTTGAGGCATTTCCACTGAAGTTGGATCAGCCTGTAAATTCATTTTTCACTTTGATTTTGAGCGTCATTCCAACACCAGACCTCTGTGGAATATTAGTTGTGATTTAAGTTGATCATTTTTAGGTTTTATTGTTCTCAACACATTCCACTATGTAATGAATAAACATTTACAACTGGAATATTTCATTCAGTGATATCTAGGACGTGGGATTTTAGTGTTCCCTTTATTTTTTTGAGCAGTATACATGTATATAAACCAAAAGTTTGGACACACCTTCTCATTTAAAGATTTTTCTGTATTTTCATGACTATGAAAATTGTACATTCGCACTGAAGGCATCAAAACTATGAATTAGCACATGTGGAATTATATACTTAACAAAAAAGTGTGAAACAACTGAAATTATGTCTTATATTCTAGGTTCTTCAAAGTAGCCACCTTTTGCTTTGATGACTGCCTTGCACACTCTTGGCATTCTCTTGATGAGCTTCAAGAGGTAGTCACCGGGAATGGTCTTCCAACAATCTTGAAGGAGTTCCCAGAGATGCTTAGCACTTGTTGGCCCTTTTGCCTTCACTCTGCAGTCCAGCTCACCCCAAACCATCTCGATTGGGTTCAGGTCTGGTGACCGTGGTGGCCAGGTCATCTGGCGTAGCACCCCATCACTTTCCTTCTTGATCAAATAGCCCTTACACAGCCTGGAGGTGTGTTTGGGGACATTGTCCTGTTGAAAAATAAATGATGGTCCAGCGAAATGCAAACCGGATGGAATAGCATGCCACTGCAAGATGCTGTGATAAGCATGCTGGTTCAGTATGCCTTCAATTTTGAATAAATCCCCAACAGTGTCACCAGCAAAGCACCCCCATACCATCACACCTCCTCCTCCATGCTTCACAGTGGGAACCAGGCATGTTGAGTCCATCCGTTCACCTTTGTGCATCGCACAAAGACACGGTGGTTGGAACCAAAGATCTCAAATATGGACTCATCAGACCAAAGCACAGATTTCCACTGGTCTAATGTCCATTCCTTGTGTTCTTTAGCCCAAACAAGTCTCTTCTGCTTGTTGCCTGTCCTTAGCAGTGGTTTCCTAGCAGCTATTTTACCATGAAGGCCTGCTGCACAAAGTCTCCTCTTAACAGTTGTTGTAGAGATGTGTCTGCTGCTAAAACTCTGTGTGGCATTGACCTGGTCTCTAATCTGAGCTGCTGTTAACCTGCAATTTCTGAGGCTGGTGACTCAGATAAACTTATCCTCAGAAGCAGAGGTGACTCTTGGTCTTCCTTTCCTGGGGCGGTCCTCATGTGAGCCAGTTTCTTTGTAGCGCTTGATGGTTTTTGCCACTGCACTTGGGGACACTTTCAAAGTTTGCCCAATTTTTCAGACTGACTGACCTTCATTTCTTAAAGTAATGATGGCCACTCGTTTTTCTTTACTTAGCTGCTTTTTTCTTGCCATAATACAAATTCTAACAGTCTATTCAGTAGGACTATCAGCTGTGTATCCACCATACTTCTGCACAACACAACTGATGGTCCCAACAACATTTATAAGGCAAGAAATCTCACTTATTAAACCTGACAGGGCACACCTGCGAAGTGAAAACCATTCCCGGTGACTACCTCTTCAAGCTGATCAAGAGAATGCCAAGAGTGTGCAAAGCAGTCATCAAAGCAAAAGGTGGCTACTTTGAAGAACCTAGAATATAAGACATATTTTCAGTTGTTTCACACTTTTTTCTGTTAAGTATATTTTATAGTTTTGATGCCTTCAGTGTGAATGTACAATTTTCATAGACATAAAAATAAAGAAAAATCTTTAAATGAGAAGGTGTGTCCAAACTTTTGGTCTGTACTGTATATATAAAATCATTCAGATAAATTGTGAAAAAAGTGTCGGACTCTTTATTAGCCCATGTGGCAATGTTTCAGATCCATAACATAACCTTTCTCTGCTGTGGAACTGAAATGTTGCCACATGGGCTAATAAAGAGTCCACCCCTTCCCCGCTTGCTCAGGGCCCTGGCACTTGTGATACTTACCTCTTCCCGCTCCTCTGCTGCGGCATCTTCTGACTGTGATGTTTCAGGTCAGAGGGTGCAGTGACGACACATGTGTTTGCGCTCTCTGTCTAAACAGTCACAGTGCAGAGAGCCGGAAGACACCAAAGCTGAGAAGTCTGGAGCAGAGCAGCAGGCAGCGAGGAGAGGTGAGGATTTCAGTTTTTTTTTTTAAATGTTTTGAGCAATTTATGGGGCCCATCATATACTGGAGCATCAGATGGGGCCCATCATACACTGGAGCATTATATGGGGAACATTATGTATGGAGCATTATATGGGGCCGATTATATATTGAGCATTATACAGTATGGGGCCCATTTTATATGGAGCATCATATGGGGCCCATTATATATGGAGCATTATATGGGGCCCATTTTGTTTGGAGCAATATATAGGGCCCATCATATACTGTATGGAGCATTATATGGGGCCCATTCTGTTTGGAGCAATATATGAGACCCATCATATGCTGTATGGAGCATTATATGGGGCCCATTCTGTTTAGAGCAATATATGAGGCCCATCATATTCTGTATGGTGCATTATATGGAACCTATTCTGTATGGAGCGTTATATACAGCCCATTCTGTATGGAGCAAGGTATGGGACTCATTATTCTGTATGGAGCATTATATGGGGTTCATCATTCTGTATGGAGCATTATATGGTGCTCATTATTCTGTATGGAGCACTATGTGGTACCCATAATACTGTGTGGAGCACTATATGGGGCTCATTATTCTGTATGGAGCATTATATGGGGTTCATCATTCTGTATGGAGCATTATATGGGGGTTCATCATTCTGTATGGAGCATTATATAGTGCTCATTATTCTGTATGGAGCATTATATGGGGTTCATCATTCTGTATGGAGCATTATATGGGGCTCATTATTCTGTATGGAGCATTATATGGGGCTCATTATACTGTATGGAGCATTATGTGGTACCCATAATACTGTGTGGAGCACTATATGGGGCTCATTATTCTGTATGGAGCATTATATTGGGCTCATTATTCTGTATGGAGGAGTATACTATCTGGTTTCTGACATATTGTACAATAGTTATCACTCATGTAATGTGAGAAGTGAAATCTTTTGGCATTACACTATACCTATATGTCTCTCCTGTATCCTGTGCATTATGAATTGTGGTACATGTTAAATGGGCCCACTGAGACGCTTTCACCCAGAACCCACAAAAACTTGGAGCTGGCCCTGTATGAACTGCACAGTACCACTTGTCCTGTCTTGTTGTCGAAGAGGCGACATTGGACTTTGTGAGGGTCAATATTGGTTTAGTATTTTCAATATTACTAGGGCCAAATAAAAAAATATTGGAAAAGCTGTTTAAATGGATTATCCAAAGTAATCCCCTCTCCTCTGGATAGGGGATAACTTTCCAATTGCTGGAGATCCGACTGATGGGACCCCCATGATCCTGAAAATCGGAGCTCTGTAGAGCACCATGTAATTGCAGCTGTGGTCAATCGTATGCATTGTGGCACCATTCACATGTGTGTCTTCAAATATCTCATTTTAGGACAGTGATGGGGCACGACAAAGTACGGTAAAGCAAAATTCACTGATCGGGGTGAGGAGTGTAATAGTTTGTGGGCTGGTAGGGTTTGTGTGGCAAGGCTGCTTTTTTGTCCCAGTCCGGCCCTGGATTCCCCACCTCCTATACGTGAGCAGCTGATTGTTCAGGAGACACAAAAGGTTGTTGCCAATTTATATATGTTGTGGGCTCTGGTATTACCTGAAGCCAGGTCACTTACAACTCAGGAATCTGGGAATCAGGCTCCATTAAGCAGGTGCAGGCAGTGAACACTAGAAACTTTAAATTCTTTTATTTGTATAAAAATAACACTAAAAAAGTAAGTTAAAACAGATGCCCCTTGTGTGAGAGACGCAGGAAAAGTCTATGCAGAACCATAAATATATTGCACATGAATGCACCTTATGTATGTATCATAAAAGGTTTTCAATGGGGTTCAGTTCTGGAGATTGGGCTGCCCATGACAGGGTTTTGATGTGGTGGTCTCTTAATTTTTGCCAGAGCTGTAGATGTGCTATAAGTACTTAGGGTTAAAGTACAAGGGTGCTGCATGTGAATAATTAGCTTGTATGGCTATGAGAGTGGGGACCGCTTTATAAAGTAGAGAAGCTAGAGGAGCTATTACAGCTACAAATACCATAAATTAATATGGTACAATACTCAGCTCAATAAATGCCACTTACTAGATATGTAGTAAAAGTGGATCAGTCCTGCATCCCTCTGCTCCGACGCACGTTTCATCCACACTTCTTCAGAGGACATGTCTATGTATGACCGGCCATCCTTAAAAAATTTTCCTGGCTTTGTTCTTTGAGCAAAGCCTTTATGAGTGTAGGAATGCAGCAAGTACACTTTTAAAATATTTTAATGAGGCCTACCAGTTGTTGCCTTTCAGGGGGTTTATGGATGAACCTCCTCATAATTTTTGTCTGGCTTTGCACTTTCTGCAAAGCCTTTATAAGTACTTAAGGTAAACATTCAAAATATTTCCGTTTAAATTTTTTTTATGAAATCAATGACTCATCTATACAGTTTAACTTTGTTGTTGCATTACAGTGGTATGTAAAACTTACAAAAAGTGTAGAAAAATATTTCTTACACAAGTCATCCAGAGTATTATGTGCTTTCTGTCACATTTTGGTATACAACATTACAAAAAAGTTAACATTTTTTGCTTGGTTTGTTTACATTTCTGGGGTACATTTTTGTAATACATAACACTCAAAAAAAGCTTCAAAACTTAGCTGGGTTATATTTCTCAACCATACAGTATTACATGTTCTTGGGTACATTTCCTTGCTATATACAGTATTTTTCAGATTATAAGGGCTCCTTCTCACTTGCAAAAAATACGTCCGAGTCTCCCAAGTTAAAACCCTGCTCTGGCGCCGGCACTCCAGAGCGAAGCGTGTAGCTCCATGTATTGCTGTGCTGCTGCACGCTCCGCTCTGGAGTGCTGATGCCAGAGCAGGGTTTTAACCTGCGAGACTCGGACGTATTTCTCGCAAATGAGAAGGGGCCCTAAGACGCATTTTTTCCCCCAAATTTTGGGGGAAAATGGGGGTGCATCTTATAATGCGGATATACCTTACTGGCCGCAGGCTAGGATGAGGGAGTGTTCAAGTATGCGATGTGGCGCACCGCTGTGGGTGTCCAATGCTGCGGATATCCGGTGCTGCAGCTGAGATCTCATTTCCCGAGATCTTGGTACCGAGATCTCCATCTGCGCATGGCCGCTCCCGGCCGGCAGCCATTTTCCCGGAGTCTACTCCACAGCATAGGAAACTATGTCACTGCAGACACTCTTGGATTTCACAAGATGTCGGCAGAGCCCCCCACAGCACCAGACACCCACAGTACCAGACACTCACAACACCAGACACCCGCATCACCAGACACCAGCGGTGTGATGTAACACACATCCGAACACCCCCTCATCCCAACCTGTGGCCTGCAACAACTCTCCACTCTTGCCTCCTCCAGCGTCGACCCTGGGACCCCGCTTCACCGCAGCCACTGCCCCTGGTAAACAATAAGACACATGGATTATAAGAGACACCACCATTTTATTAAAAAAAAGTTTTTTTTCCTAATTTTTTCCTCAAAATATGGGGTGCGTCTTATAATCTGGTGTGTCTTATAATCCGCAAAATACGGTACAGTATATTTCTATGGTATATAATGCTTAAAAGTGCAAATCTGTCAAAATCCATTTTTGGATTCATGGCAGCTCTGGTTCCACTATGTTTTAAATGTAGCTTTTTTCCTTTCAGGACCAGCCGGGGTTCATGTCAGTTTCCCTTGCTGGAAGCCTGCTGCAACTGCAGAGTGGCTAGGTGAGCTGATGTGGGTGGTGACCACTCCCACCATCCTTTAAATGGTCACCTGATGCATCAGCTGACTGCTGGTGATAGAGTTTCTCTATGGAGACCAGCCTTGCAGTTGCAGCTCTCTGGCATCAGCTACTTCTGGAGTTTGGAGTCCTGTTTCTGTGTCATCTTCAGTGTGGAGCTTGGCAGTGGAATCTGGAAGATAAGTGTTGTGTTTATACCTTGTCTATCTCCTAATTGTCACCACCCCCTCTGTTGTACCATTTGCATTGGTGAGGCCAGCGCCAGTGCACTAGCCAGAGTAGTGCAAGGTGACAGTGAGGGACGAGGTTCGTGATGACATTAGGGGAGTGCAGGGACAGGCTAAGGTAGGAGCTCAGGAGGTGTCTTGTCCATCTTTCCCTATCGGTAGGGTCTTCCTTTCCCCATCGGTAGGGCCTTCCTTTCCCCATTTCCATCTTGTTGTGTGTGTCTGTCGTGCCGTCCTCTGACCAACCCCTGGTAGGATCGTGACAATATCCTTTATGAGTCTAGGAGTACCAATGCATGACAATTTGAACAGAATGTGTATGGGGCCCTCTTTTATGTCTAATACATGGAGTATTTGAGTCCCTAATTTTTGACAGTTCTTGCTTCTTTCATAAATTAAACTGAAATTCCCTATTTTTTAACAAAAAAATCTAATTTAGTTTACTTAAATTATATTTTTTTAAACCTTTTTACATTTTGCCTTATATACAAGTCATTATATAGGAAAAGATGTTCTTAACACATTTTTTGTCCTGTAAAATGCAATTTCTTATTGGTTTGGAATGTTTTATTGTTACTCCTTAAAGTGGAGTAACAGTGTGACACCATTCATATAATGAAAAAAAAGTTTAAAGCCTCACAGTGTTGTTTAATATCAGTAACATTCACAATATGGCGTTGCTGTTCCAAGGAGAACGGCTGACCCATAGTAAAATATAAAAATAAAATTCCAAGTGTTGGCAACTGAATAAAATCTTCAAAGCTTTATTTCAAAACATAGAATTAAAATTCATGGTGGTAAGTGTGACCCCATTGTTCTCCGCAGCCATCTGGGAGTCAGAGATGCTTCCAGAGGTCTTAAGGCCCCGTCTCACATAGCGATTTACCAACGATCACGACCAGCGATACGACCTGGCCGTGATCGTTGGTAAGTCGTTGTGTGGTCGCTGGGGAGCTGTCACACAGACAGCTCTCTCCAGCGACCAACGATCAGGGGAACGACTTCGGCATCGTTAAAACTGTCTTCAACGATGCCGAAGTCCCCCTGCAGCACCCGGGTAACCAGGGTAAACATCGGGTTACTAAGCGCAGGGCCGCGCTTAGTAACCCGATGTTTACCCTGGTTACCAAAAAAAACAAACAGTACATACTCACCATTTGATGTCCGTCAGGTCCCTTGCCGTCTGAGCCTGCTCTGACTGAGTGCCGCCGTACAGTGAGAGCAGAGCGCAGCGGTGACGTCACTGCTGTGCTGTGCTCTCACTGTACGGCCGGATCTCAGTCAGAGCAGGAAGCAGACGGCAAGGGACCTGACGGACATCAGATGGTGAGTATGTACTGTTTGTTTTTTTTGGTAACCAGGGTAAACATCGGGTTACTAAGCGCGGCCATGCGCTTAAGTAACCCGATGTTTACCCTGGTTACCAGTGAAGACATCGCTGGATCGGTGTCACACACACCGATTCAGCGATGTCAGCGGGACCTCAACGACCAAAAAAAGGTCCAGGCCATTCCGACACGACCAGCGATCTCGCAGCAGGGGCCTTGTCGCTGGTACGTGTCACACATAGCGAGATCGCTACTGAGGTCGCTGTTGCGTCACAAAACTTGTGACTCAGCAGCGATCTCGCTAGCGATCTCGCTATGTGAGACGGGGCCTTTACCCATGCTGTTCTCCTTCCATTCAGTAGTTTTCTCATCTATTTGAACATTTTCACTGCCTCCAGACCTCTTTGTAGGGTCTGCAGGAAAAAAGCTCAGTTTTCCCATTGACTTCCATTATACTCGCAATGAGCATTTGAGTATTAGGAATTGCTTGGTACGAGCAACAAGAACCCGAGCATTTTAGTGCTCGCTCATCTCTAGTTTGCTCATGTCCATAACAAAGGTTGTGCTCGGTTAAGGCTTATTTTTAGATTTAGTTGTAATGGGTCTCTAAACTATGAATCCAGATTTATGCTTTAATATATACTTTAGTAAGTTCAAGTGAAAATAAACAATACAAAAGAGATGTATCCTAAGCCTGGCAGAAAACGGCAAGAACAGAGAAAATACTACTGGACATAACAGAATTTCTCCTTTGTGGAACATCACCTGGACTAAATTAAATACAGTTCTGACAGAAGCAGCATAGATACAGGATAAATAATCCAATCAAATTCCTGGGTGACTGCCCAATAAGCGCAAGAATTCTGAGCTTTCAAGACCCTTATCACATTTTTTTTCATCCCAAGGAACTTCTCTGGAGGTCTGTTTATTGTTATGAATGTTGCATGGAAAAAATCTCTGCAGGTGTAGATTGCATGGAGGTGTGTTTCCAAGTAATATGTTTGTTGTGTTGAGACATGTGCCAAATTGGGATTACTCTCCTATTAAAGAACAGAATAAGAATAGAATTACAAGAAGAAAAGATTACATGCAATCAAGAATTTGTTCTGATTTTTTTCCAAGAGGGAAAGACTAAGAAAAAGCAAAAATAGCCAAATTACTTGTTATGAACATCTAGGATTGGATTCAACCTCCAAAGCACTATATAATCACATTAATGGCCCCTAATTCTGTAGAGCCTCAATAATTCCAGTTGAGGATAACCCCATTTTAAACTGATTTTGTAGTCAATCACTTGCCACTACATCTATTTCTCATGACTAAAAAAATGCATCAGACCTAAATGCACAATAATAACAAGTTTATAATAAACTTCAAACAGGATATCTACATATTTTATACATCTTTAGGATTGACCTTCAGAAAATCTTCAACTAGTGGTTCCAAGACACCTAGTTCAGTGTTCAATGATAGAATCTAGTGAGAAAGGGAGAAAAATAGATTTACTAAAATCTTTGTTTCTCAGAGCCTTAGTGAAGAGTTTTGTGTTTATTGTACAAATATTTAGTGACTGCAATATTGTAGTACTGCAGTCCATTGTAGAATTATGCATCTCTTATGAAGCCCATTTACAGGCTGAGCTTTTTTGGATCCAAAACATGGCAGACATGGGGCTCAGCTTCCATGACACACCACCACTGGCACCTGTGAATGTGTTTCCATGAGGGGAAGGGAATGGGTAACAGATATTACCCAAATATTTAAATACTGATTTTGACTCAGGGGCATCATCTCTATGGACAAGGGCTCAGAAAATAACTAGATGTGTTGTGGGCACTAGGAACCCCCAAGTGCTTCACAGAAGGTTATAACGTAGAGCCATGAAAATAAAAAATCATATTTTTCCACAAAAAATGATCTTTCCGCCGCCAAAATTTTTATTTTCACAAGGGTAACAGGAGAAACTAAACCCCCAAAGTTGTTGTGCAATTTGTCCTGAGTATGCCGATACCTGATATGTGGGGGGACCACTGTTTGGGCACATGGCAGAGCTCGGAAGGTAAGGAGCGCCGTTTTGGAATGCAGACTTTGATAGAATGGTCTGCGGGCTTCATGTTGGTTTGCAGAGCCCTTGATATGCCTAAACAGTAGAAACCCCACACAATTGACACCATTTTGGAAACTAGACCCCCCCAAGGAGCTTATGTAGATGTGTGGTGAGCACTTTGAATGCCCAAGTGCCTCACTGAAGTTTATAACGCAGAGTCGTGAAAATGAAAAATCTTTTTTTTTTCCACAAAAATTATTTTCCCAAGGGTAACAGGAGAAATTGGACCCCAAAAGTTGTTTTCCAATTTGTCCAGAGTACGCTGGTACCTTATATGTGGGAGAAAACTACTGTTTGGGCACACGTCGGGGCTCGGAAGGGAAGTAGTGATATTTTGAAATGCAGACTTTGATGAAATGGTCTGCTGGCGTCATGTTGCATTTGCAGAGCCCTTGATGTTCCTAAACAGTAGAAATCCCCCACAAGTGACACCATTTTGGAAACTAGACCCCCAAAGGAGCTTATGTAGATATGTGGTAAGCACTTTGAACGCCCAAGTGCTTCACAGAAGTTTATAACGCAGAGCCGTAAAAGTAAAAATCATTTTTTTCCTCAAAAATTATTTTTTAGCCAGCAATTTTTTATTTTCACAAGGGTAACAGCTGAAATTGGACCTCAAAAGTTGTTTTCCAATTTGTCCAGAGTACGCTGATGCTCCATATGTGGGGGTAAACCACTGTTTGGGCACACGGCAGAGCTCAGAAGGTAGGGAGCACCATTTGACTTTTTGAAATCAAAATTGGCTGGAATAAATGGTGGCGCCATGTCGCGTTTGGAGACCCACTGATGTACCTAAACAGTGGAAACCCCCTAATTCTAGCTCCAAATCTAACCCTAACATACCATTAACCCTAATCCCAACTTTAACCATAACCTTAATCACAACCCTAACCACAACACACCGCTAACCCTAATTCCAACCCTAACCCTAATCCCAACCCTAACCCTAAACCCAACCTTAACCCTAATCTCAAACCTAACCCTAAACCCAACCCTAATACAAACCCTAACCCCAACCCTAACCCTAATCCCAACCCTAACCCTAACTTTAGCCAGAACCCTAACCCTAATTTTAGCCCAACTCACTTTAGCCCAACTCTAACCCTAATGGGAAAATGGAAACAAATATATTTTCTTTATTTTGTTATTTTTCCCTAAGAGGGTGATAAACGGTGGGTTTATTTACTAATTTTTTATTTTGATCACTGTGATAGGGTCTAGGATAGGTGATTGCTTATGTCCGACCATTAGAAACTGCACCGATCGGAAGAATGGGGAAGTTTTATCTATGACAGGACACTTATCCCCATTTTAAAATGCTGCAACAGCTCAGATGTCTGACAGCAGCTCCATTTGTTCTCTTTGGGGGCTTCCAGAAAAAAAAACAAGAGCAGCGCTCCTCGCAGCCACAGAGTGAATGAATGGATCAGTGGTGAAGGCAGACATACCACTCCAGGAAAACCCCTGTAAGTGCATCTCTGACGCTGTGATGCAAGTATCTAATCTCTAATGGAATTAAAGTATCTCCTCCTAATTAATATCAGAGAACAGATGCCTGCCATATACAACACAATCCACTATACCAAGACCAATAACACCACATACAGGAAGAAATGCCACCACACTATGAACAGATCACATAGTGACCAAATAACACCACATATTACCATGATATAGGAACCAAATAATACCACATACAAGGAGAAATACCACCACACCATAACTAGACTACACATTCCACCACATAGTGACCAAATAATACCACATATAGGGGACAAATACCGCTACACACCATGACCAGACCAAAAATTACCACCACATAGTGACCGAATAATACCACATATTGGGGACAAATTCCGCCACACCGTGACCAGACTGAAAATTACCACCACATAGTGACCGAATAATACCACATATAAGGGATAAATACCACCACACCGTGACCAGACCACATATTACATCACATACTGACTGCATGCTACAGTGATGATCATGAATACAAACCACAATACTAAGAATACTGTTATTACCACCAGTGACATTTTACACAAGAGCTCTGCATATGCTGTTAGTGTACAGGTAATACAGGGATCACCAGTGCCATTATACACAGGAGCTCTGTACATAGTGTTAGTGTACAGGTAATACAGTGATCACCAGTGATATTATACACAGGAGCTCTGTATGTAGTGTCAGTGTACAGGTAATACAGTGATCACCGGTGACATTATACACAGGAGCTCTTTATAAATTGTTAGTGAACAGGTAATATAGTGAACACCGGTGACATTATACACAGGAGCTTTGTATATAGTGTATAGTGTACAGGTAATACAGTGATCACCAGTGACATTATACACATGAGCTCTGTACACAGTACATAGTGTATAGTGTGTGTGTGTACATGTAATACACTGACTCACGGGTGATGTCTCTAGTTGAAGTTCTTCTTCGCTTTTCTTTTTCAGCCATCACTTCTTCCAGCCAGGCCTCATCTCTGCAAAAAATAACACACAGTCATCAATAGCTGATCACTTCCAGAGCACTTTCCCTACTTTTTCCCTGACTTCTACATGACATCAGATGAAGAAAAAAAGCGATGTAGCGCCACCCTGCACAGTAACAGGACTGCCCTTTTGTTCCCTCCATGGAAAACAGTTTCCTCAAACGTAAATTATATTACTGTAGTAATAACGTCCCTAATTGGACCCTAAAGAAATTATCCCCACTTGTCACCATAAACTAATATAGCATGTTCCTAATTCTGGCCCCCAAACAGTAATTAAGTCCCTCATCCTGGCCTCCTTTATTTAATAATCTTGCCCAGCATGGCCCCCTTTATTTTATAATATGCCCCAGGTTCCCCCTATGTCCCTTGTGCAACCTGGCCCCCAGATATCCATCCTGCCCCCCAGCTATCCATACTGGCCCCCATATGTCCCTTGCCCTGCCCCCCCATATATCTCTCTTGGACCCCCATATATCCATCCTGGTCTATTGTCCGGGTGTCTCCTCCATAAATCCATCCCGGCTCCCCTCATATATCCATCCTGATCCCACTTATATATGCATCCCGGCTCCCCCCATATAGCCATCCTGGCCCCCCATCCTGGCTCCACCATATATATGCATCCTGGTCCCTTGTCCTGCCCCCCATAAATCCATCCTGCCCCCCATATATATACATCCATCTTGGCTCTACCATATATCCATCCTGGAACCCATATACAGTGGGGCAAAAAAGTATTTAGTCATTCAGCAATAGTGCAAGTTCCACCACTTAAAAAGATGAGAGGCGTCTGTAATTTACATCATAGGTAGACCTCAACTATGGGAGACAAACTGAGAAAAAAAAATCCAAAAAATCACATTGTCTGTTTTTTTTATCATTTTATTTGCATATTATGGTGGAAAATAAGTATTTGGTCAGAAACAAACAATCAAGATTTCTGGCTCCCACAGACCTGTAACTTCTTCTTTAAGAGTCTCCTCTTTCCTCCACTCATTACCTGTAGTAATGGCACCTGTTTAAACTTGTTATCAGTATAAAAAGACACCTGTGCACACCCTCAAACAGTCTGACTCCAAACTCCACTATGGTGAAGACCAAAGAGCTGTCAAAGGACACCAGAAACAAAATTGTAGCCCTGCACCAGGCTGGGAAGACTGAATCTGCAATAGCCAACCAGCTTGGAGTGAAGAAATCAACAGTGGGAGCAATAATTAGAAAATGGAAGACATTCAAGACCACTGATAATCTCCCTCGATCTGGGGCTCCACGCAAAATCCCACCCCGTGGGGTCAGAATGATCACAAGAACGGTGAGCAAAAATCCCAGAACCACGCGGGGGGACCTAGTGAATGAACTGCAGAGAGCTGGGACCAATGTAACAAGGCCTACTATAAGTAACACACTACACCACCATGGACTCAGATCCTGCAGTGCCAGACGTGTCCCACTGCTTAAGCCAGTACATGTCCGGGCCCGTCTGAAGTTTGCTAGAGAGCATTTGGATGATCCAGAGGAGTTTTGGGAGAATCTCCTATGGTCTGATGAAACCAAACTGGAACTGTTTGGTAGAAACACAACTTGTCGTGTTTGGAGGAAAAAGAATACTGAGTTGCATCCATCCAACACCATACCTACTGTAAAGCATGGTGGTGGAAACATCATGCTTTGGGGCTGTTTCTCTGCAAAGGGGCCAGGACGACTGATCCGGGTACATGAAAGAATGAATGGGGCCATGTATCGTGAGATTTTGAGTGCAAACCTCCTTCCATCAGCAAGGGCACTGAAGATGAAACGTGGCTGGGTCTTTCAACATGACAATGATCCAAAGCACACCGCCAGGGCAACGAAGGAGTGGCTTCGTAAGAGGCATTTCAAGGTCCTGGAGTGGCCTAGCCAGTCTCCAGATCTCAACCCTATAGAAAACCTTTGGAGGGAGTTGAAAGTCCGTGTTGCCAAGCGAAAAGCCAAAAACATCACTGCTCTAGAGGAGATCTGCATGGAGGAATGGGCCAACATACCAACAACAGTGTGTGGCAACCTTGTGAAGACTTACAGAAAACGTTTGACCTCCGTCATTGCCAACAAAGGATATATTACAAAGTATTGAGATGAAATTTTGTTTCTGACCAAATACTTATTTTCCACCATAATATGCAAATAAAATGATAAAAAAACAGACAAGGTGATTTTCTGGATTTTTTTTTCTCAGTTTGTCTCCCATAGTTGAGGTCTACCTATGATGTAAATTACAGATGCCTCTCATCTTTTTAAGTGGTGGAACTTGCACTATTGCTGAATGACTAAATACTTTTTTGCCCCACTGTATATGCATCTTGGCTCCACCATATAGTGATGAGCAATCCTTTGGATAGGTGATTACTATGTAAATGTTACAATAACCCTTTTAAGGAAGAAAACATCTGTATCAAGACTGATTTAAATTTACCAATTGAATGCCCAAATAAGTCAGCTTATAATATTTCAATATACGTTTTATACATCAATAGTACAGGCGAATATAAGAAACTTTGTAATATATCTGGTACATATCGCTTGTTGATTGTTGAGCACCACAATATAAGAGCAAATCACCACCAGAAAATAGGTCAGAGGAGTTGTTTGCCTTTACGGTCTATCTCTACGTTTCATCGGTTGGTTGCCGTACCTAGTGCCATTCTACTTTTTTCTTTTGGACATTTTTTGTAACATATCTTATTAGAGAAATCAGCTTCCTTCCCTACTTATCAGCCACTTCTTCCACTCCCCTTGCCTCCTAAACTAGCCATCCTCTCTGGAAAACAACAGCACAAATACATCTTGTTCAGATAAGATAAAGGACAGGCTCAGTTGTGTTATGTCGCACAGGCTATTACACAGTTTATTTTGCTAAGGTACTTGAAAGTACTGTTACCCTTTAAAGATGAGTCTTTTTCAATTTAATTGGAAACCATGATTTATAAATAAAAAAATATTATTATAACCATTAGACACAATACCTTTTAAACTGTAAAAACACCAGATCCACAGCCATTGTCTCATAATTACCAATCAGTTTACCTAAAAACATTCTGTCCTTAGCAATACCATGCCTGCTACAAAAAATGTGGTCAAACTATGACCTATGTATGCAATTATAGTATCTAAGTTTATAATACAGTCATAATTGGATGTGAACAAGTTCTGCATCAATAATGTGTAGGTCTTCAGAATAATTTCCTTTATAGGACTCAAGGAATCCTAGTCCAACACTTTGCAGAGTAATGCATAGTAACTATATACCTGGGATTGATCACACAGTATATCATTAATAAATGTATGACTTGAGAGCCTTTTGAAGAAAATGTCAGCCCGATATTCTGTCTTTGATAAAGACTTTTTTTTAATCTTTTTTAAAAGCTATAAGAATTGATTTAATTGCACAATATTTTTTACAGCTTTATTGCTGTGAAATGTTGAATAGTTTATACCCAACAACAATTAAGTTAAGAGAAAGAACAGGACACTCATAAATAGTGAAACAAATATTAGTAAGTATTCTCATGTGTTTTCACATGTGTATCAGTATCCATAAAAGATCATTAAACCATAAGATTTTAAGACATGTGAATGCCATTAAAATGAGACTGGTTGGACATAGTGCAGTTTATAGAACATTGTAAAACCACACACAATCATACTCCTACAGGACTAAATTATGTGGGAATCTTAGGTAACAGTTAATCATGAAGGTGGTGACAGCTTACCGTACATTATAACATGGAATTGTGGACACTGTTTCTGATCCTTTCAGAACCTGAATTTGAAAATTGGTTTATGATTATCATATATCTCTCCACAACTTCTTCCTCATTTTATTCCCGCTGCAGGATATGAACAGCAAAAGGTTAGTTTAGCTTTCATTGTATTATATATGTATTAGGAGGCACTGTCCCTTACACAATGACGCCCTGTTGTCCGGCACAGCAACTGGATCTACGGCAAGACAATTCTAAAACTCTAAACTGGAAAGCGCTGCAGAATATGTTGGCACTATATAAAGATTATTATTATTATTATTATTATTATTATTATTATTATTAATAAAATGCAGGATTTTTTTTAAATCAGCTTAAATCAGGTTTTACAGGTTTTATAACATGGAAGTATAGTACTGTTGTTGTTTATTTATTTTACCTCTGGAGTGGTTCTTCTAATCTAAGTTTTGTCCCCTAGTTTTATACCTACCAGCCAACATCTTCACCTTCTATCAACACCACTCCCATTGGTCACAATTTATGACCTGTCTGATTGCTCCACTGTTTTCTGGAGCAAGCTGAAGGTCATACAGTATTTCAATGCACGTCTATGACAGCCTTGTTTTGACTCTCATAGAATTGCATTGAGACCCTGCGACTGTTACCTCTGACTTCCATCCAGTATGAAGTTGACCTCTGACGCCCCCCTAATTAGAAGATATATTGACCAGTGTGGTGTTGATAGCAGGTGAATACAAGGTAAAGGCCAGGGACTTTAGATTCGAGACACCACTCCAGTGCTGAAAACTCAGTGGCGCTTTTTACTCTCAAAGAACACATTAGAAGCTTCTTACAGCTCCATGGGAAGTGGTGTGACGGGACTTGCTGGACTCCACCTCACACTGTTGCAGCTCTTTTCTTTGGTCTCAGTGAGGCCCACACTCGCATCCTTTATTAGCCTCAGGGCAGTCCTCTCCTCTATTCTTCTCCCAACAGCCTCACACCAACAGTATGGCTTTCCTCTTTGAGGCCCACCAATGCATGTTTCCAAGGTACCGGATCTCAGCTCTACAATAGTTCCTTGTTTGGAACATTAGCTTCCTAATCACCTCTGAACTTCAGGCGTGCCAATATCCCTCTCTGTCTGCGGTTACAGTGGGAAATCTGACTTCACTATCTGTATTTCAGCATTACTTAGCCAGTCTGCTATCCTTATCTTTTCAAAATACTCATCTCTACTTGTCATCCTCAGTACTGCTCATCTCTTGGAGAGAAAACTATACTGCCATCAGTCACATGACTCACTAGTACCCATCACTTACAATTCTGTGCCACAACATACTACATACTCTGCTTCAGAGAGGCGCTATAAAGTTTTACATAGTCCCTCAACAGGTCAATACTAATTTACAGCAGCATACAAACAGGTATATACAGATCCTAATGAGCAAAAAAAAAGTGCTTATGCAAAAAATAGAAAAAAATTGAAAATGTGCCCAATATAATGCTGCACAAAGGTTGATTATGGCCGCATAAGATGCTCCAAAGAAACATTTGCCCCATATAATGCTGCACAAAGGTTGATTATGGTCCCATAAGATGCTCCACAGAAACATTTGCCCTATACAATGCTGCATAAAGGTTGATTATGGCCCCATAAGATGCTCCATATAATGCTGCACATAAGATGCTCCATATAATGCTGCACAAAGGTTGATTATGGCCCCATAAGATGCTCCATAGAAACATTTGCCCCATATAATGCTGCACAAAGGTTGATTATGGCCCCATAAGATGCTCCATAGAAACATTTGCCCCATATAATGCTGCACAAAGGTTGATTATGGTCCCATAAGATGCTCCACAGGAACATTTGCCCCATAAAATGCTGCATAAAGGTTGATTATGGCCCCATAAGATGCTCCATAGAAAATGTGCCCAATATAATGCTGCACAAAGGTTGATTATGGCCCCATAAGATGCTCCATCGAAACATTTGCCCCCTATAATTGTCACGCTCGCGCCCAGACTGGTTGGCGCGGGCATGCGGGGGTGTGGCCCCACTGGACCACAGACCAAACTTCCCTGGAAGGGGCATAACTAAGTAGCTTCCTAGGTGTTCGCTGGAGCCTCCGATGGTGAGGTCAGACTTGTGCAATAGGAAGCTACCAGGTACCACACCAAGGTGGTGTCTGGCTGTGGCTGCTGATCCCACCGGGGAACGGAACATAGACAGGCAAGCGGGCAAGGCTGGCACTCTGGCAGACAGGTGGGCATGGCTGGGACACAGGCAGGCAGATGGGTACAACAGAGACACTGGCAGGCAGGCGGACATGGCTGGCTCTCTGGTAGGCAGGCAGGTATGGCTGGCTTTCTGAAAGGACAGGCAGACAAGACTGGTACACTGGAAGAACTGGTAGGGACCGGTCTGCAGGCAGGTATGTAAAACAGGTAAGAACCTGTTCAGACAGGAGGACTAAATAATAGGTAGAGAAAGACCGCAAGAGCAGATGCAGAGCGAAAGCACAGGAGCTAGAACCAAGAACAGAAATGCAGGAGGCGGAGCCAAGAACAGGAGGCGGAGCCAAGTGTAGAAATGCAGGAGGCGGAGCCAAGTGCAGAAACGCAGGAGGTGGAGCCAAGAGCTGGAGGCGGAGCCTAAGTGCAGAAACGCAAGAGGCGGAGCCAAGAGCAGGAGGTGGAGCCAAGTGCAGAAACGCAGGAGGCGGAGTCAAAAGCTGGAGGCGGAGCCAAGTGCAGAAACGCAGGAGGCGGAGCCAAGAGCTGGAGAAGTAGAACCGCAAGGAGCGGAGTCAGGTAGAACCGCAGGGAGCGGAGCAAAGTAGGACCACAAGAAGCGGAGCCGCAGAGCGAGACCACAGAGTGCAGAGCAAAGTCAGAGTACAGAGCAAAGTGCAGAGCAAAGCTACAGAGAGCAGAGCTGAGCAAAGCTACAGAGTGCAGAGCTGAGAGCAGAGCAAAGTCAGAGTGCAGAGCAAGACAGAGTGCAGAGCCGAGAGCAAAACCACAGAGTGCAGAGCAAGGTCACAGAATGCAGAGCAAGGAGCAAAGCAAGGTCGCAGAGAGCGGAGCCGAAAGCAGAGCAAAGCAAGACACAGAGTGCAGAGCAGAGCAAAGCAAGACACAGAGTGCAGAGCAGAAAAAGCAAACCAAGACAGGGATATAAATGGACACAGGAATGGGACTAGACTAAGACAGAGTCAGGAAAGAGACAAAGCACAGAGACATGGACACAAGCCAGGGTACGATGCCCCTCTGGGTGGCGGACATAGGCCAGGGTATGAAGCCCCGCTGGGTGGCTACACAAGGACATAGGCCAGGGTACTAAGCCCCACTGGGTGGCTACACAGGAAACAGACCAGGGTACAATGCCCCCCTGGGTAGCAGACATGAGAGTAAGCGAGACAGGGCCTGGCACCTCAGCAGCTAAGAACTGACTGAGGGAGTAAGTTGAACAGGCCCCTACCAATGGGTGAGGATGTCTTAAATACAGGAAGCCTCATGGCAATTGGCCAGGGACACCTTAGCAAGGCGCATACAGTCTCTATAAGAAACAGGAGTTGCCGGCACCACCCCCCTATGCACACAGACAGAGCATGCACAGAGCAAACAGCAGACATGAGGCAAACAGCATGGAGCTGGCAGCAGAGAGAAGTCACAAGATGGCCCTGAGAAGTGAGTGAGTTGAGTGTAATGCAGGTGGGGGATGGGAGGCCATGCAGTGATGCCAGCAGAGTTGTTACAATAATGCTGCACAAAGGTTGATTATGGTCCCATAAGATGCTCCACAGAAACATTTGCCCCATACAATGCTGCATAAATGTTGATTATGGCCCCGTAAAATGCTCTATAGAAAATGTGCCCCATATAATGCTGCATAAAGGTTGATTATTGCCCCATAAGATGCTCCATAGACACTTTTGCCCCATATGCTGCTGCGATTAAAAAAATAAATGACATACTCACCTCTTGTCCTGAGCAGGCGAGGACACCGGCACTTGCCGCTCTGTCTTTGGCTCTCTGCAGTGACTGTTCAGAGGGCGTGCACTAACCAAGTCATTGCACCCTCTGACCTGAATGTCACAGTCAGAGGACGCGGAAGACACAGTGGCGCGCGGCGGTAGAACGGGGACAGCTGAATATCGCAATGCTCACCCTCCCCCGATATACTCACCCTCCCGGCGTGGTCCCTGCTTCTCCAATGCAATGATCTCTGACGCCGGCAGCTTGTTAGTGTGTTCAGCGGTCACTGGTACCACTCATTAAAGTAATGAATACGCGCTCCACCCCTATGGGAGTGTAGTCGCGTCCATTGTTGTGAATTCCGTTCTTGGGCTCCATCCTGTGGTTGCGAATGGTATTTTTGGGAGTTCTGCTCTTGGGCTCCCTCTGGTGGTTTCAAGTGGAACTTAGCAGCTGCGTTCACTAATCGGTTTCCTGGCTTTGTTATTTAACTGGGCTTTTGGCTTTAGTGGATGCCAGCTGTCAATGTATTTCCTGTGGATTCAGTCCTTTCCTGGAAGTTCTCTGTTGGCCAGTCCATTTTCAGCTTAAGATAAGTCTGCTACTTTTTGGGTGTTTCCCTGCTTATGACCTTCTGTTCAGTTCAATTTATGTCTCTTTTGTCCAGCTTGTCATTATGAAATATTCCGGCTAGTTGGAAGCTCTGGGGTCGCAGATTTGCCCCTCCACACCGTGAGTCGGTGTGGTGGTTATTTTTGTAAACTCTGCGTGGACTTTTAGTTTTTATACTGACCGCACAGTAGCCTTTTCTATCTCTGTCTATTTAGATAGTATTGGCCTCCTATGCTAAAAAATCTAGTTTCATTTCTGAGTTTGTCATTTTCCCTCTCCACTCACCGTCAATATTTGTGGGGGGCTATCTTCCTTTGGGGGTTTCTCTGAGGCGAGGTAGCTTTCTGTTTCCATCTTCAGGGGTATCTAGATCTTAGGCTAGGCAGAGATAGGAACGCTCCACGGCTATTTCTAGTGTTGGTGTTAGGAGTAGGGATTGCGGTCAGTAAAGTTACCACCTCCTCAGAGCTAGTCCTATTTTTGTTTTACCCACCAGGTCATTTCAGTGCTGCTCCTTAGCGAGTCCATGATTGGTTTTGCCCACCAGGTCATCTCAGTACCGCTCCGTACCCACCAGGTCATAACAGTACAGCTGGCCCACAATGTGTTAAATGCATCTCAAAAGAGGGAAGAGAAAGTTCTGAGTCATTTTTTTTTTTTTTTTTGTGTTGCTTGTTTTGTCCTTTTTTTTTCCCCTTGATTTTTGGATGGTGCAGGAGCTTGGTGCTGATATGGAGGTTCAGGGTCTGTCTGCGCGTGTTGATCATCTCGCTGCAAGGGTACAGAGTATCCAAGACTGTGTTGTTCAAACTCCTGTTTCTGAGCCTAGAATTCCTATTCCTGATTTGTTTTCTGGGGATAGATCTAGGTTTTTGAATTTTAAAAATAATTGCAGATTATTTTTTGCTCTGAGACCCCGTTCCTCTGGTGACCCCATTCAGCAGGTGAAGATTGCTATTTCTCTGTTGCGTGGTGACCCGCAGGACTGGGCATTCTCCCTTGAGCCTGGGAATCCTGCATTGCTCAATATAGATTCGTTTTTTCAAGCACTTGGACTGCTTTATGACGAACCCAATTCTGTGGATCAGGCAGAAAAAATTTTGCTGGCTCTGTGTCAGGGTCAGGAAGCAGTAGAGATATATTGTCAGAAATTTAGAAAGTGGTCTGTGCTTACAAAATGGAATGAGGATGCCCTGGCGGCTATTTTCAGAAAGGGTCTTTCTGAAGCTCTTAAAGATGTTATGGTGGGGTTTCCCACGCCTGCTGGTTTGAACGAATCAATGTCTCTGGTGTTATGATCCCAATGGCAGAGGATCTCAGAGATTTCAGCAAAGTCTGCAAACATAAATACCAGCTCATAGGGAAGTGGTAACTAGGCTGACCGTATATCTGATCCTAGCACAACCAACTAACAGTAGCCGGGGAACGTACCTACGTTGATCCTAGACGTCTCGCGCCAGCCGGAGAACTAACTAACCCTGTCAGGGAAAATAAGACCTCTCTTGCCTCAAGAAGAAAGACCCCAAAGTTATAGTACAAGCCCCCAACAAATAATAATGGTGAGGTAAGAAGAAAAGACAAACGTAAGAATGAACTAGATATTAGCAAAGAGAGGCCCACTGACTAATAGCAGAAGATAGTAAGATGACTTATACGGTCAGCAAAAAACCCTGCAAAATATCCACGCTGAATATCCAAGAACCCCCGAACCAACTAACGGTGAGGGGGGAGAATATCAGCCCCCTAGAGCTTCCAGCGAAATCAGGAATCACATATTGTACAAGCTGGACAAAAATAAGAACAATGCAAATAAACAAAAATAAGAAAGCAGGACTTAGCTTATCTTGCAAGGAACCAGGACCTGAAGACAGGAGCAACCAGAAATGAACTGATTACAACTATGCCAGGCACTGGACTGAGAATCCAGGAAGTTTAAATAGCAACACCCCAGGCCTAACGAACCAGGTGAGTACCAACCTGGGGAAAGACAATCCAAGTACCAACCACTAGTGACCACAAGAGGGAGCCAAGAAGTATAGTTCACAACAGTACCCCCCCTTTAAGGAGGGGTCACCGAACCCTCACCAAGACCACCAGGGCGATCAGGATGAGCAGCGTGGAAGGCACGAACCAAATCGGCCGCATGAACATCAGAAGCGACCACCCAGGAATTATCCTCCTGACCATAGCCCTTCCATTTGACCAGATACTGAAGCCTCCGTCTAGAGAGACGAGAATCCAAGATCTTCTCCACCACGTACTCCAACTCGCCCTCAACCAACACCGGAGCAGGAGGCTCAACAGCAGGAACCACAGGCACAACGTACCGCCGCAACAAAGACCTATGGAACACGTTGTGAATGGCAAACGACACCGGAAGATCCAAACGAAATGATACTGGATTAAGAACTTCCAAAATTTTATAAGGACCAATAAAGCGAGGCTTAAACTTAGGAGAGGAAACCTTCAGAGGGACATACCGAGAAGACAACCAAACCAACTCCCCCACACGAAGTCAGGGACCCACACCGCGGCGGCGGTTGGCAAAACGCTGAGCCTTCTCCTGTGACAACTTCAAGTTGTCCACCACATGATTCCAAATCCGCTGCAACCTATCCACCACGGAATCCACCCCAGGACAGTCAGAAGGCTCAACATGACCCGTGGAAAAACGAGGATGAAAACCAGAGTTGCAGAAAAATGGCGAAACCAAAGTAGCGGAACTAGCCCGATTATTAAGGGCAAACTCAGCCAATGGCAAGAAGGTCACCCAATCATCCTGGTCCGCAGAAACAAAACATCTCAAATAAGCCTCCAGTGTCTGATTAGTTCACTCCGTTTGGCCATTAGTCTGAGGATGAAAGGCAGATGAAAACGACAAATCAATGCCCATTTTAGCACAAAAAGATCGCCAGAATCTGGACACAAACTGGGATCCTCTGTCGGACACGATATTCTCAGGAATGCCGTGTAAACGAACCACATTCTGAAAAAACAAAGGAACCAGATCGGAAGAGGAAGGCAACTTAGGCAAGGGCACCAAATGGACCATCTTGGAAAAACGATCACACACCACCCAGATGACAGACATTCCTTGGGACACCGGAAGATCAGAAATGAAATCCATGGAAATGTGTGTCCAAGGCCTCTTCGGGACGGGCAAGGGCAAAAGCAACCCGCTAGCACGAGAACAACAAGGCTTAGCCCGAGCACAAGTCCCACAGGACTGCACAAATGACCGCACATCCCGTGACAAGGAAGGCCACCAAAAGGACCTGGCCACCAAATCTCGGGTACCAAAAATCCCCGGATGCCCTGCCAACACCGAGGAATGAACCTCAGAAACAACTCTGCTGGTCCATCTATCAGGAACAAACAGTCTGTCGGGTGGACAAGAGTCAGGTCTACCAGCCTGAAATCTCTGCAACACACGTCGCAAATCAGGAGATATGGCCGACACGATTACTCCCTCTTTAAGAATACCAGCTGGCTCCGAGACTCCAGGAGAGTCAGGCACAAAGCTCCTAGAAAGAGCATCAGCCTTCACATTCTTCGACCCAGGCAGGTACGAGACCACAAAGTCAAAACGAGAGAAAAACAATGACCAACGAGCCTGTCTAGGATTCAGGCGCTTAGCAGACTCGAGATACATCAGATTTTTGTGATCAGTCAAGACCACCACACGATGCTTAGCACCCTCAAGCCAATGACGCCACTCCTCAAATGCCCACTTCATGGCCAACAACTCCCGATTACCAACATCATAGTTCCACTCAGCAGGCGAAAACTTCCTAGAGAAAAAAGCACATGGTCTCATCACAGAGCAACCAGAGCCTCTCTGCGACAAAACAGCCCCAGCACCGATCTCAGAAGCATCCACTTCAACCTGAAAGGGAAGTGAGACATCAGGCTGGCACAAAACAGGCGCCGAAGTAAACCGGCGCTTCAGCTCCTGGAAGGCCTCCACGGCTGCAGGAGCCCAATTAGCCACATCAGAACCTTTCTTGGTCATATCCGTCAAAGGTTTAACAACGCTAGAAAAGTTAGCGATAAAACGACGGTAGAAATTAGCAAACCCCAAGAACTTCTGAAGACTCTTAACAGACGTGGGTTGAGTCCAATCATGAATAGCTCGGACCTTAACTGGGTCCATCTCCACAGCAGAAGGGGAGAAAATAAAACCCAAAAAGGAAACCTTCTGCACTCCAAAGAGACACTTTGAGCCCTTCACAAACAAAGCATTATCACGCAAAACCTGAAACACCATCCTGACCTGCTTTACATGAGAATCCCAATCATCAGAAAAAAACAGAATATCATCCAGATAAACAATCATAAATTTATCTAGATACTTCCGGAAGATATCATGCATAAAGGACTGAAACACTGAAGGAGCATTAGAGAGCCCAAAGGGCATCACCAAGTACTCGAAATGACCTTCGGGCGTATTAAATGCAGTTTTCCATTCATCTCCCTGCCTAATGCGCACAAGGTTGTACGCACCACGAAGATCTATCTTGGTGAACCACTTGGCACTCTTAATCCGAGCAAACAAGTCCGACAATAGTGGCAAAGGATACAGAAATTTAACAGTGATTTTATTCAGAAGCCGATAGTCTATACAAGGTCTCAAAGACCCGTCTTTCTTGGCCACAAAAAAGAATCCCGCACCAAGAGGGGAAGAGGATGGACGAATATGCCCCTTCTCCAAAGACTCCTTGACATAAGAACGCATTGCGGCATGCTCGGGTACAGACAAATTAAATAATCGTCCCTTAGGAAATTTACTACCAGGAATCAAATCTATAGCGCAGTCACAGTCCCTATGAGGAGGATGAGCACTGGACCTGGACTCACTGAATACATCCTGATAGTCACACAAATACTCAGGAACTTCTGAAGGAGTAGAGGAAGCAATAGACACCGGCGGAGAATCGCAATGAATTCCCTGACAACCCCAACTCGACACAGACATAGCCTTCCAATCCAAAACTGGATTATGGGTCTGTAACCATGGCAGACCTAAAAGACCAAATCATTCATTTTATGCAGAACAAGAAAACGAATCACCTCCCGATGTTCAGGAGTCATGCACATGGTCACTTGTGTCCAATACTGCGGTTTATTTTCCGCCAGTGGCGTAGCATCAATTCCTCTAAGAGGAATAGGAATTTTTAAAGGCTCCAGGACAAAACCACAGCGCTTCGCAAACGACAAGTCCATAAGACTCAGGGCAGCACCTGAATCCACAAACGCCATAACAGGGTAGGAAGACAATGAGCAAATTAAGGTCACAGACAAAATAAATTTAGGCTGCAAATTACCAATGGTGACAGGACTGACAACCTTTGTTAGGCGTTTAGAGCATGCTGATATAACATGTTATAGAACAGAATTCCCCTTGTTTTTATATGAGGAACAAAGGTATACCCACAAGAATAAAATTGAAAAATACTTTATTAAATACCACATGTAGTGAACATTAAAATCCACGAAAATAGCCAAACAAGGTGAAATCTCGCTAAAAACAATCACAGAGCAAACACGATGGACCATTAACAAAACTTCAAATGTTATTTGTAATATATAAGGAACACTCCTTCAAAGTAGCGCAGTCAATATGTATAAGCCACTAAGGCCAATCAGTCCTGCACACAGCATCCCCATGAGGGCATAATAGATGGAGTCATAAAACCAAGTGTGTGTGTGGCAGCATAAGAATTGGCTATAGGACTATATGCCCAAAATGTGGCTATGTATTATAAAGGCTACTGCAGCAAAAATTACTGATTTATGCAAAAGGTAAGCATTAAAGTGCAACAGTGCTAATAGTCTATGGTTGAACTACAACCTAATAGACACAATATGCTTATGTGCCCTCTTAAGCCTGTATAATCCTGCAGTGCCGTTCTATAAGTATAGATGCATAACAAGCTACCAAACAAATCTATATCAGGAGTTAGTTCCAATGTATATAAGAATTAACTTACATGAAGCTGATGCTGGGATCGTGTGCCTGTGCTGTAACCCCGACAGCACTGTTTCGCCACTCAGGCTTCTTCCATAAGGGGGGGGGCAAGTGATATGATATAACATGTGTAGAATCACCACAGTAAAAACACAGCCCATTCTGACGTCTATGATTTTGTCGTTCAGTTCTAGTCAGGATTAGTGTTGAGCATTCCGATACCGCAAGTATCGGGTATCGGACGATATTTGCTGTATCGGAATTCCGATACCGAGATCCGATACTTTTGTGGTATCGGGTATCGGTATCGAAACAACATTAATGTGTAAAATACAACATTAATGTATAAAATAAAGAATTAAAATAAAAAATATTGCTATACTCACCTCTGCGACGCAGCCTGGACCTCACCGAGGGAACCAGCAGCGTTCTTTGCTTAAAATGCGCGCTTTTCCTTCCTTCCGTGACGTCACGGCTTCTGATTGCCTATTTCTGCATTGAGGACCTGAAATTATGTCACGGCTTGCTGTGATTGGTCGCGTCGCGGTCACATGGGCGGCACGCAACCAATCACAAGCCGTGACGTAATTTTAAAAATGCGCGCGTCTCCTGCCTCTCGTGACGTCACGGCTTGTGATTGGTCGCGTCGCCCATGTGACCGCGACGCGACCAATCACAAAGCCGGAACGTAATTTTAAAATACTGAATGCCTAGAAGGACCTGAAAATTACGTCACGGCTTGCTGTGATTGGTCGCGTCGCGGCCACATGGGCGGCACGCGACCAATCAGAAGCCGTGACGTCACGGAAGGAAGGAAAAGCGCGCATTTTAAGCAAAGAATGCTGCCGGTTCCCTCGGTGAGGTCCAGGCTGCGTCGGAGAGGTGAGTATAGCAATATTTTTTATTTTAATTCTTTATTTTACACATTAATATGGTTCCCAGGGCCTGAAGGAGAGTTTCCTCTCCTTCAGACCCTGGGAACCATCAGGAATACCGTCCGATACATGAGTCCCATTGACTTGTATTGGTATCGGGTATCGGTATCGGATTAGATCCGATACTTTGCCGGTATCGGCCGATACTTTCCAATACCGATACTTTCAAGTATCGGACGGTATCGCTCAACACTAGTCAGGATTCTATCACATTGCATTGAGACAGGTGTCTGTTCAGACAACACCGCCAGAGGATTAGCAGATTTGCGCTCCCGCAAACGCCGATCAATCTGAATAGCCAGCGCCATAGAATCATTCAGATTTGTAGGAATGGAGAAACCCACCATCACATTCTTAATAGCTTCAGAAAGGCCATTTCTGAAATTTGCGGCCAGAGCACACTCATTCCATTGAGTAAGCACGGACCATTTCCGAAATTTTTGGCAATACACTTCAGCTTCATCTTGGCCCTGAGAGATAGCCAGTAAAGCTTTTTCTGCCTGAATTTCAAGATTAGGCTCCTCATAAAGCAATCCGAGCGCCAGAAAAAACGCATCAATATTTGCCAATGCCGGATCTCCTGGCGCCAACGAGAAAGCCCAATCCTGAGGGTCGCCACGCAAGAAGGAGATAACAATTTTAACTTGCTGAGCTAAATCTCCAGACGAACGAGGTTTCAAAGATAGAAACAATTTACAATTATTCCTAAAATTCCTGAATTTAAATCGATCTCCAGAGAACAGCTCAGGAATCGGTATCTTAGGCTCTGACATAGGACTGCTAACAACAAAATCCTGAATGCCCAAAATCAAGGTCTGAACATTCATGTCTGCTGCAAAGCTTCAAGCCACTCAGAGAAAAAGGGGAAAGAAGAAAGAAAAAAAAAAAAAAAACCTCAGAACTTCTTTTCTTTTAATCCCGCTTCTGCAATGCATTAACTATTCACAAGGCCTGGCATACTGTTATGATCCCAATGGCAGAGGATCTCAGAGATTTCAGCAAAGTCTGCAAACATAAATACCAGCTCATAGGGAAGTGGTAACTAGGCTGACCGTATATCTGATCCTAGCACAACCAACTAACAGTAGCCGGGGAACGTACCTACGTTGATCCTAGACGTCTCGCGCCAGCCGGAGAACTAACTAACCCTGTCAGGGAAAATAAGACCTCTCTTGCCTCAAGAAGAAAGACCCCAAAGTTATAGTACAAGCCCCCAACAAATAATAACGGTGAGGTAAGAAGAAAAGACAAACGTAAGAATGAACTAGATTTTAGCAAAGAGAGGCCCACTGACTAATAGCAGAAGATAGTAAGATGACTTATACGGTCAGCAAAAAACCCTGCAAAATATCCACGCTGAATATCCAAGAACCCCTGAACCGACTAACGGTGAGGGGGGAGAATATCAGCCCCCTAGAGCTTCCAGCGAAATCAGGAATCACATATTGTACAAGCTGGACAAAAATAAGAACAATGCAAATAAACAAAAATAAGAAAGCAGGACTTAGCTTATCTTGCAAGGAACCAGGACCTGAAGACAGGAGCAAACAGAAATGAACTGATTACAACGATGCCAGGCACTGGACTGAGAATCCAGGAAGTTTAAATAGCAACACCCCAGGCCTAACGAACCAGGTGAGTACCAACCTGGGGAAAGACAATCCAAGTACCAACCACTAGTGACCACAAGAGGGAGCCAAGAAGTATAGTTCACAACACTCTGGCCATTCAGATTGACCGGCGCTTACGTGAACGTAAGGTGATTCACCATATGGCGGTGTCCTCTGGGCAGAGTTCTGAGCCTATGCAATGCGATAGAGTTTTGACGAGAGCAGAACGGCAGGAGTTCAGACGTCAGAATGGGCTGTGTTTTTACTGTGGTGACGCTACTCGGTTACCATCAGTACTTTACAGCCTAAATTTCTCTTGTCTATTACCCTGATTTTCTCATTGTCGTCCTTTTCTGTAATGGCATTTGTGGATTCTGGCGCTGCCCTGAACTTAATGGACCTGGAATTTGCCAAGCGCTGTGGTTTTTCCTTGGAGCCATTGCAGAGTCCTATTCCCTTGAGGAGGATTGATGCTACGCCATTGGCCAAGAATAAACCTCTGTACTGGACACAGTTAGCCATGAACATGGCTCCAGCACATCAGGAAAATATTCGCTTTTTGGTGTTGCATAATTTGCATGATGTGGTTGTGCTGGGGTTTCCATGGTTACAGGTACATAATCCAGTGCTGGATTGGAAATCTATGTCCGTGACTAGTTGGGGTTGTCAGGGGATACATAGTGACATTCCTCTGATGTCAATTTCCTCGTCCCCTTCTTCTGAGGTTCCTGAGTTTTTGTCAGATTTCCAGGATATATTTGAGGAGCTGTTCTGTCTCAGAGAAGCTCTGATGGCTCTGTGTTGAAGCCGTGTGCTTTCTTCTCCAGAAAGTTTTCGCCTGCTGAGCGTAATTATTATGTCGGCAATCGGGAGTTGTTGGCTATGAAGTGGGCATTCGAGGAGTGGCGACATTGGCTTGAGGGAGCTAAGCATCGTGTTGTGGTCTTGACCGACCATAAGAATCTGATTTACCTTGAGTCGGCCAAGCGCTTGAATCCTAGACAGGCTCGGTGGTCTTTGTTTTTCTCCCATTTTGATTTTGTGGTCTCGTATCTTCCGGGATCTAAGAATGTGAAAGCTGATGCCTTGTCTAGGAGTTTTTTGCCTGATTCTTCTGGAGTCCGTGAGCCAGCTGGTATTCTCAAGGAGGGGGTGATTCTTTCTGCTATCTCCCCTGATTTGCGTCGGGTGCTTCAGGAGTTTCAGGCTGATAGACCCGACCGCTGTCCTGTGGGGAAATTGTTTGTTCCTGATAGATGGACTAATAAGGTGATTTCTGAGATCCATTGTTCGGTGTTGGCTGGTCATCCTGGGATCTTTGGAACCAGAGATTTGGTTGCCAGGTCCTTTTGGTGGCCTTCTTTGTCACGGGATGTGCGTTCCTTCATGCAGTCCTGTGGGATTTGTGCTCGGGCTAAGCCCTGCTGTTCTCGTGCTAGTGGGTTGCTTTTGCCCTTGCCTATCCCTGAGAGGCCCTGGACGCATATTTCCATGGATTTTATTTCCGATCTTCCTGTGTCTCAGAAGATGTCTGTCATCTGGGTGGTTTGTGACCGGTTTTCTAAAATGGTCCATTTGGTACCTTTGCCTAAGTTGCCTTCCTCCTCTGATTTAGTTCCTTTGTTTTTCCAGCATGTGGTTCGTTTACATGGTATACCGGAGAATATTGTGTCTGACAGAGGTACCCAGTTTGTTTCTAGGTTTTGGCGGTCCTTTTGTGGTAGAATGGGCATTAATTTGTCTTTTTCTTCAGCGTTTCACCCTCAGACAAATGGACAGACGGAGAGAACCAATCAGACCTTGGAAACCTACTTGAGATGCTTTGTGTCTGCTGATCAGGATGATTGGGTTACCTTCTTGCCGTTGGCCGAGTTTGCCCTTAATAATCGGGCTAGTTCGGCTACTTTGGTTTCGCCTTTTTTTGCAATTTCGGTTTTCATCCTCGTTTTTCTTCAGGGCAGGTTGAGCCTTCGGACTGTCCTGGGGTGGATTCTGTGGTGGACAGGTTGCAGCGGATTTGGACTCATGTGGTGGACAATTTAACATTGTCTCAGGAAAAGGCTCAACGTTTTGCTAACCGCCGTCGGTGCGTTGGTCCCCGGCTTCGGGTTGGGGATTTGGTCTGGTTGTCTTCTCGTCATGTTCCTATGAAGGTCTCTTCCCCTAAGTTCAAACCTCGTTTTATTGGTCCTTATAGGATTTTGGAAATTATCAATCCGGTGTCTTTTCGTTTGGCCCTTCCAGCTTCGTTTTCCATTCATAATGTGTTCCATAGATCTTTGTTGCGGAGATATGTGGTGCCCATGGTTTCCTCCGTTGACCCTCCTGCTCCGGTGTTGGTTGAGGGGGAGCTGGAATATGTGGTGGAGAAGATTTTGGATTCTCGTCGTTCAAGGCGGAAACTTCAGTATCTGGTCAAGTGGAAGGGTTATGGCCAGGAGGATAACTCTTGGGTTTTTGCCTCCGATGTCCATGCTGCCGATTTGGTACGTGCTTTTCATTTGGCTCGTCCCGATCGACCTGGGGGCTCTGGTGAGGGTTCGGTGACCCCTCCTCAAGGGGGGGGTACTGTTGTGAATTCCGCTCTTGGGCTCCATCCTGTGGTTGCGAATGGTATTTTTGGGAGTTCTGCTCTTGGGCTCCCTCTGGTGGTTTCAAGTGGAACTTAGCAGCTGCGTTCACTAATCGGTTTCCTGGCTTCGTTATTTAACTGGGCTTTTGGCTTTAGTGGATGCCAGCTGTCAATGTATTTCCTGTGGATTCAGTCCTTTCCTGGAAGTTCTCTGTTGGCCAGTCCATTTTCAGCTTAAGATAAGTCTGCTACTTTTTGGGTGTTTCCCTGCTTATGACCTTCTGTTCAGTTCAATTTATGTCTCTTTTGTCCAGCTTGTCATTATGAAATATTCCGGCTAGTTGGAAGCTCTGGGGTCGCAGACTTGCCCCTCCACACCGTGAGTCGGTGTGGTGGTTATTTTTGTAAACTCTGCGTGGACTTTTAGTTTCTATACTGACACGCACAGTAGCCTTTTCTATCTCTGTCTATTTAGATAGTATTGGCCTCCTATGCTAAAAAATTTAGTTTCATTTCTGAGTTTGTCATTTTCCCTCTCCACTCACCATCAATATTTGTGGGGGGCTATCTTCCTTTGGGGGTTTCTCTGAGGCGAGATAGCTTTCCGTTTCCATCTTCAGGGGTAGCTACTTCTTAGGCTGTGCAGAGGCGTCTAGGCAGAGATAGGAACGCTCCACGGCTATTTCTAGTGTTGGTGTTAGGAGTAGGGATTGCGGTCAGTAAAGTTACCACCTCCTCAGAGCTAGTCCTATTTTTGTTTTACCCACCAGGTCATTTCAGTGCTGCTCCTTAGCGAGTCCATGATTTGTTTTGCCCACCAGGTCATCTCAGTACCGCTCCGTACCCACCAGGTCATAACAGTCCATATTCATTACTTTAATGAGTGGTACCACGTCACCGCTGAACACAGGAAGAACTGCGGGCGCCGGAGAAGCAGGGACATGCCGGGAGCAGGTGAGTATGATGTGACAGCTGCCACTCCCCATCCCCTGCCGACCCCCTGGGACAATGACTCAAGTATAAGCCGAGTGGGGCACTTTCAGCCTAAAAAAATGGGCTGAAAATCTCGGCTTATACTTGAGTACATACGGTAATAAATATAAGCAGACAAGTGTGAATAAAGCCAACTAGTAGATGTGTATAAATAATATAAACAGCAAAAATTTACAATTCAAACTTAAGTTGACAACACGAGTTGGGGCCACTTAACCACATCTATATCAGATTGTTTACTGAGGATTTCACTGTTTTCATTGCTAGCCTGGGGTTAGGAGTGATTGGTGGTCTTCTTTCCTTATACTTTAAAAGACAGCAAAAGAAACAACCCTGATTGGAATAGTAATAAAATATAATGTATTAATAAAATATAATTGGACACCTATATATTATTCAATATTAATTCACCAGGGTGTCTTTTGAATAAAAAAGTGGAAACCACTTACACCATGAGTAAGAAGCCAATCACCAAGACAAAGGATGCACCAGGAGGACCAGGCTGAATATATATATATATGCCTTTATTAATTCTTAAGTGGCAGTACAGTATCAGATAGTATATTAAAACCAAACAGTTAATACAAAAAGTGTGCTATGCAGGACGGCAATAAATATCAAATCAAATAAGCGGAAACCCTATTGCACATATGAAAATCTTAAAAAATTTTTTTACCAGTATTTCTGTGCCAGGTAATGATTTCCAGAATGAAGATAAAAATTCCCAGAAGCAAAAGTGTGAAATTTATATATAAAAATTAAAAAATTTAAAAAATGTATGTGCAAAATACAAAAAGTGCTTTATAGTGCAATCAATTGGAACAATGCAAAGGTGCACAAAGACGGGGCTATCACCCTTTTAGTTTCACATAAAATGCCAAAAAAAAGGTGCAAAGTGCTAGAGAGCAGGGAATATTTATAAACATTACCTGTGGGTACCTCGCCGTCCTGAACACGCACACTCCCGACACGTGTTTCGGAAACCTAGTTCCTTCCCCCTGATGTCCTGCATAGCACACTTTTTGTATTAACTGTTTGGTTTTAATATACTATCTGATACTGTACTGCCACTTAAGAATTAATAAAGGCATATATATATATATATATATATTCAGCCTGGTCCTCCTGGTGCATCCTTTGTCTTGGTGATTGGCTTCTTATTTCCTTATACTTTGCATTGTTATCATGTTTTCCTGGATTGTTACTATACCCTTATTTATGATGGCTGCTGAATTTAAGTCTGAATTATAAATTTGTGTTATTTACATTATTTATATACATCTAGTATTGGGCTTTATTCACACTTGCCTACTTATATTTATTACTTTGAGGACTGATGGTTGACTTACTTCTTTACTATTGTATAATTAGCTTTTTCTATTTTTCTTTTCTTTATGTTAGGATCTGTATATACCTGTTTGTAAACTGCTGTTTGTTAGTATTGATCTATTGAGACTATGTAGAACTTTCAGTCTAACACCTCTCTCATTTACAGCCTCTTTTGATTCCCTAAGGTTATGCTTCATGCATTTCTGCCCCAATTGTTGTATGCCTCCTGTATGGATGCGGCACTTAAGTGTCACCTTTTCCCCCTTTTTAATTACATTTTGTCTGATGGCTGTATTAGTTGTGTAATAAAAATTGTTATCCTTTTACTTGGTACGCTATAGAATCCTATATTTCTTTTTTTGGGTTATATTTTGCTTTGGATGAGCGTCACAGACCAATTTTTTTCTTTTGATAACCAGTGAGGAGGAGGTCATACATGGCATGGATAAATGCAGGTATTTATTAAAAATGCATTTCTGAGCGGATCTGGCTCCTTCATCAGGTACATAGAGAACAGGATATTAGTCATGGCCTTTTATGTGGGTCAATTTCAACGTAAAACAGCTCAATTTGTGTAAAAAATACTATTGCACTATTGGACATACAATTTTAGCACCTTCTTTCAAATACTTAAACTAATATAACATATAGTAAATTCAAATATACAATAATATATAAGTTATTATGCAAAAATGTTGTTACGTAATAAAAGACTATGATATTATTGCTATAAGATGAATAAAATGTAGATGATAATGATGATAAAAAATAAAAGTACACAAAATAAATATGTGAATAAAAAGATTGTAATAATAATAATAATAATAATAATTTAATAATAATAATTCTTATTTATATAGCGCCAACATATTCCGCAGCACTTTACAATTAAGCGGGGACATGTACAGACAATAAATTCAATACAAGTTAAGACAATTTAAACAGTGACATTAGGAGTGAGGTCCCTGCTCGCAAGCTTACAATCTACAAGGAAATGGGGGGGACACAATAAGTGAAAAGTGCTTGTTATTTCAGGTCTGGCAATTATAATAAATAGGGATTTTCATATAAAGCTGCATGATCCGGTCATCAGCCCGTGTGTTTAAGTGCAATAGTCAAGTATCAAGTGCAGTTATCGTGTGCATGGAGGGTGTGGAGACAGATGAATAGTAGGGTGCAGATTCAGAATAATATTTGGAAGGAGCGAACAGGGCAAAGTTAGTTTACTGTGAAGTTGATGTGGTAGGCTTGGTTGAAGAGATGAGTTTTTAAAGCACTCTTGAATATGTCGGGGCTAGGTATTAGCCTGATCGTCTGGGGAAGTGCATTCCAGAGAGCTGGCACAGCACGAGAGAAGTCTTGGAGACGGAGGTGCGAGGTTCGGATTACGGGGGATGTTAGTCTTAGGTCATTTGTAGAACGGAGGGCACGTGTAGGGCGATAGACAGAGATGAGAGAGGAGATATAAGGTGGTGCAGAACTGTGGAGAGCTTTGTGGGTGAGAGAGATGAGTTTATACTGGACCCTGTAGCGAATGGGTAGCCAGTGTAATGACTGGTACAAGATGGAGGCATCAGTGAAGCGGCTGGACAGAAATATGACCCTGGCTGCCCCATTCAAGATGGATTGGAGAGGAGAAAGTTTGGTAAGAGGGAGACCGATCAGAAGAGAGTTGCAGTATTCCAGAAGAGAATGAATAAGAGCGACAGTAAGAGTCTTAGCAGTTTCAAAGGTGAGAAAAGGTCGGATTCTGGAGATGTTTTTAAGATGCAGGTGACAAGAGTGATTGAGTGATCGGATATAGGGAGTAAAGGAAAGCTCGGTGTCAAATATGACCCCAAGACAGCGGGCATGCTGCTTGGGAGTTATGGTTGAACCCTCCAGGGTTATTTCGATGTTAGGTAGAGTGAGGTTAGTAGAGGGGAGAAACACAAGAAGTTCAGTTTTGGAGAGATTTAGTTTCAGATAGAGGAAGGACATAATGTTAGAGACAGGAGACAGACAATCCTTGGTATTTTGAATTAGGGTAGAGGTGATGTCATGGAAAGAAGTGTATAATTGGGTGTCATCAGCATAGAGATGATACTGGATCCCAAATCTGCTGATTGTTTGTCCAATAGGGGCAGTGTATAGAGAGAAAAGCAGGGGGCCTAGGACTGAGCCCTGCGGAACCCCGATAGTAAGGGGACGAGGAGAGGAAGAGGAGCCAGCAAAAGATACAGTGAAGGAGCAGTCAGAGAGATAGGAGGAGAACCAGGAGAGGACTGTGTACTTGAAGCCTATAGAGCGGAGCATAGTGAGGAGGAGCTGGTGATCCACAGTGTCAAATGCGGCAGAGAGATCCAGGAGAATCAGCATGGAGCAATGACCTTTGGATTTAGCTGTTATTAGATCATTAGAGACTTTAGTGAGGGCAGTTTCAGTGGAGTGTAAAGAGCGGAAACCAGATTGTAAGGGGTCGAGAAGAGAGTTATCTGAGAGATAGCGGATTAGACAGGAGTGGACCAAGCGTTCCAGAAACTTAGAGATGGTGGAAAGGTTAGAGACAGGTCTGTAGTTAGCAGTGCAGTTCTGGTCCAGGGATGGCTTTTTAAGTAAAGGGGTTATGATGGCATGTTTAAATGAGGAGGGAAAGAAACCTGAAGAAAGAGAGAGGTTAAATATTTTAGTCAGGTGAGCGGTGACCACTGGTGGGAGAGACTGCAGGAGATGTGAAGGAATGGGGTCACTGTTGCAGGTTGTAGGCCGAGCAGAAGCGAGGAGCTTGGAAACTTCTTCTTCTGAAACAGGCTCAAAGATGTCTAGTGAGCTTGAGGTGCGGCAGGGAAGGGGATCCAGGCACTGAGGAGATTGCGCTGAGATATCTTGATGGATGTGGTTGATTTTTTCTAGGAAATAAGTGGCCAGATCCTCATCGCTGAGGTTGGTGATGGGGGCCTGTATTTTAGGTTTCAGGAGGGAGTTTAAGGTTTAAAAAAGTCGTTTTGGGTTGTTGGATAGTGAGGTGATGAGGGTGGTGAAGTACTGTTGTTTGGCCAGATGAAGGGCAGAGTTATAGGTTTTGATCATGAACTTATAGTGGATGAAGTCTTCTGCTAAGAGAGATTTTCTCCACTGCCGCTCTGCACACCTTGAGCAGCGCTGAAGAAAGCGTGTTTGCATTGTGTGCCAGGGCTGCCGTTGTCTGGGTCAGGTCTTTCTGCGTGTAGAAGGTGCTGCTTCATCTAGGGCATTCTTTAGTGTATTATTGAAGTGTGACAATGTTAAGTCTGGACAGGAGAGGGAGGAGATGGGGGCTAAAGATGTGTGGAGATTGTCCATAAGCTGCTGGGTATTAATGGTACATGTATTCTGATAAGTGTGGTAAGTGGGACTGTCCCGGGTGAGGAGACAATTCTTGACAGAGATGGAAAGAAGGTTGTGGTCCAAAAGAGGGAGAGGGGAGTTAGTAAAGTCGTGCAGCGAGCCGGGATGGGAGAAAACCAGGTCCAGAGTATTCCCGTCCTCACGTGTAGGAGAATCAGTAAACTGTGAGAGGCCGAATGAAGAAGTTAGAGAAAGAAGATGAGAGGCAGATTGGGTGAGGGGATCATTGATGGGGATGTTAAAGTCTCCCATGATGAGGGTAGGGATGTCACACGATAGAAAGTGAGTACGCCAGGTGGCAAAGTGGTCTAGAAACTGGCAGGAGGAGCCTGGAGGGCAATAAACAACCGCAACTCACAAGGAGAAGGGCTTAAGAGTCTTAAGGGCTTAAGAGTCTGATGGCGTGGACTTCAAAAGAAGGAAATGTAAGTGAGGGAACCGAGGGGATGACCTGGAAAGCACATTGTGATGAAAGGAGCAAACCAACACCTCCACCCTGTCTGTTCTCAGGTCATATATGTGAAAATTTCATCCCACCAAACGAGAGAGTGGCAGCGGTGGAGGTGTCTGAATGCTGGATCCAGGTTTCTGTAATAGCCAGAAGGTTAAGAGAATTAGAGAGGAAAAAATTGTGAATGTAAGTTAGTTTGTTACACACAGACCCTGCATTCCAGAGAGCACATTGGAAAGCGAAAGGAGAAGGCATACACTGAATGTTAATAAGATTAGCAGGGTTTCTATATGCAGCTGGGGGAGAGTAATGTATGCTGGTGGAGGGAGATGTCGCCTGCAACTAGTAAAAGGAGAAAAAACAGAAAGAGCAGGTGGTGGGATGATTTGTATGAACGTTTTGAGTGCTGCATGGAGGTATTGGATGGTTTGGAGTGGGCAAGAAATGTCAATAGAGCCTCAGTTATACATCGGAGAGGGGAGAGGGGAGAAGGGAGGAGTGGATATGGAGAGAGTGCACAGAATGTGTTAAAGGGCAGGCGAGTTGTGAGAAAGCAGAAGTAAAAACAAATAAGCAGCAGATTGATATGATCACTGCATAATATAGTAGGACTAACCAAGCAGCATGTAATAATACAATTATTATGCATATGTAACAGATTTATATGGATCAATTGATTGTTGTTGGTATTTGATGAAGCCATAGGAAGAAACAGGGATTAAAGGGAACTTATAAGGATTTGAAATTTATTGGTATTTTCAATGCACTTATTCAGCCCACCGTTATTTAGTGTTGCTAATATGAAAATCCAAAAGGATTCTCTATTGATGAGTTCCTGATATTTGTTGCAGGAAAGAAATATATCTTGGTACCGTGTTAGCCAGTAGATAGAAAAATATTTAGAATTGAGAGTCCTCAGTGGTTGATACCTTTTAATGGCTAATTGAAAAGATGGTAACAAATTGCAAGCTTTCGAGACTACATATGTCTCTTCATCAGGCAAAGACTAAAACAAATTCTGAAGAATCACATATTTATGCACAACATAGTATAGAGAAAAAAAAAAGAGGGGAAAAAAAACCATGGATAAGCCAGGTGACGAAGCAGAATTACCATGGGTGATAAACAGTTACGTCCATAAATATTGGGCCAATTCTTAGATAAGGATTGTTTTATTGTCCTGTGATTAGGGTCTCTGTTGTGATGACCCCACATGGTCTGATGGGCAAGTTCCTTAGTTAATGTAAAAATACATAAATCCATGTGACACATTCATTCCTGCAGTTAGAGTGTCAAAGGTCATCATCAGTTTATACTCCCAGACTCTTCTGTCTTTCTGCGATTTGAAGTTACCTTTCAATACAAGTAATTTCATGTCCAACATACCTTAAATGGGACAGTTTCCATCCAAAACACATAAAAAACTCCATTGTCTACAGCCAAGCCATCAGATACAATCGTATATGTTCCAACCCAATGGATAGGGATGAACACCTTGGTCGCCTCAGAAAGACCTTTTTGAATCAGGGCTACCATCCAAGAACAATTGAAAATCAGATCACAAGAGCCACCAGAATATCAAGGAATCACCTGCTACATTACAAAACTAAAGAAGAAAATAACCGGGTGCCTCTAGTAGTTACCTACAATCCAAATCTGGAGGCGCTAAGGGGAGCTGCACGGAAATTACAACCTTTACTGCAAAAAGATGCCCGATTACAATCCATTTTTCCAGACCCCCCACTACTGTGTTTTAGGCAGCCCCCAAATCTAAGAAGCATCATTGTCAAGAGCTCCCTGTCCTCTCCAACAGCTGCAGGTACCTTTCCCTGCAATCAGAAAAAATGTAAAACCTGTCCATTTATAATGACCACGGACAAGATAAAGATCCCCAATTCACATCAGGACTACAAGATACCAGGTACTTTCAGCTGCATCACTTCTAATGTGGTGTACTTAATAATATGTACTAAATGTCCAACTGGGGGTCTGTATGTGGGGGAGACAGGGCAGAAACTGAGAACAAGGATGAACTCTCACTGCCATACAATAAGAGAAAAAAGAATAGATCTACCTGTGGCAATACATTTCTGTCTCCCAAATCATAACATTATGGACATGAAATTACTTGTATTGAAAGGTAACTTCAAATCGCAGAAAGACAGAAGAGTCTGGGAGTATAAACTGATGACGACCTTTGACACTCTAACTGCAGGAATGAATGTGTCACATGGATTTATGTCTTTTTACATTAACTAAGGAACTTGCCCATCAGACCATGTGGGGTCATCACAACAGAGACCCTAATCACAGGACAATAAAACAATCCTTATCTAAGAATTGGCCCAATATTTATGGACGTAACTGTTTATCACCCATGGTAATTCTGCTTCATGTCACCTGGCTTATCCATGGTTTTTTTCCCCTCTTTTTTTTTTTTTTCCTCTATACTATGTTGTGCATAAATATGTGATTCTTCAGAATTTGTTTTAGTCTTTGCCTGATGAAGATCTGTATGTAGTCTCGAAAGCTTGCAATTTGTTACCATCTTTTCAGTTAGCCATTAAAAGGTATCAACCACTGAGGACTCTCAATTCTAAATATTTTGATATTTGCTGAGGACATTTTCAGTTATTTGTTCTATTAGAATTAATTTGAGATCAGCTGGACCCTTTTGGTGTTCAACTAAAAAATATCTAGATAGACCGTGATTAGTGACCCCATTACGGAGGTTATATCTGTGTTAGTTCATTCTATTATGTACTTCTTGCATTGTTCTACCTACATATTACATAGTTACATAGTTATTAAGGTTGAAGGAAGACTTTAAGTCCATCTAGTTCAACCCATAGCCTAGCATACATGCCCTTACATGTTGATCCAGGGGAAGGCAAAAAAAAAAAAACCCATGTGGTAAGAGTAAGCTCCATCATGGGGAAAAAAATTCCTTCCCGACCCCACATACGGCAATCAGACTAGTTCCCTGGATCAACGCCTTATCAAGGGATCTAATATATATACCCTGTAATATTATACTTTTCCAGAAAGGTATCCAGTCCCCTCTTAAATTGAAGCAATAAGTCACTCATTACAACATCATACGGCAGAGAGTTCCATAGTCTCACTGCTCTTACAGTAAAGAATCCGCGTCTATTATTATGCTTAAACCTTTTTTCCTCCAGACGTAGAGGATGCCCCCTTGTCCCTGTCACCGGTCTATGATTAAAAAGATCAGCGGAAAGGTCTTTGTACTGTCCCCTCATATATTTATACATTAACATAAGATCACCCCTTAGTCTTCGTTTTTCCAAACTAAATAGCCCCAAGTGTAATAACCTATCTTGGTATGGCAGACCCCCCAGTCCTCTAATAACCTTGGTCGCTCTTCTCTGCACCCGCTCCAGTTCAGCTATGTCTTTCTTATACACCGGAGACCAGAACTGTGCACAGTATTCTAAGTGTGGTCGCACTAGTGACTTGTATAGAGGTAAAATGATGTTCTCGTCATGAGCATCTATGCCTCTTTTAATGCATCCCATTATTTTATTTGCCTTTGTAGCAGCTGCCTGACACTGGCCACTGAATATGAGTTTGTCATCCACCCATACACCCAGGTCTTTTTCATTGACTGTTTTGACCAGAGTTTTAGAATTAAGCACATAGTTATACATCTTATTACTTCTACCCAAGTGCATGACCTTACATTTATCCCCATTAAAGCTCATTTGCCATTTATCAGCCCAAGCTTCTAGTTTACATAAATCAGCCTGTAATATAAAATTGTCCTCCCCTGTATTGATTACCCTGCAGAGTTTAGTGTCATCTGCAAATATTGAAATTCTACTCTGAATGCCCCCTACAAGGTCATTAATAAATATTGTGGGTTACATTTACATTGAAGCAAATAAACAACATAATTTTAGTTGCAACATAGATGTTGAATAATGGAATAGTTAACTCCAATTGTTGAAGACCTAAATTCTTTCCGTAGTGGTCCTATCATTTTGCAACACAAACATTTCACCCCCACAGTAATGTGAACCCGCTGACCTCAGGGCTGCCACTAAGAATTTCGGGGCCCCATACTGGCAAAATTTTTTGGGCCCCCAAGAGACTCCTCCCAGGCTTCACCCCAGCCCCGCCTCCACCCCTCGAACTGTACACACCATGCCCAGACCACATATTACCACCACATGGTGACCAATAATACCACATACAGGGAACAAATACTGTTGTGGATTCTGTTTGTGGGCTCCCTCTGGTGGTTACTGCTGGTACTGGGTGACTTTGGTGGGTTGCGGCCTTTGGTTTCCACCTGTCCATCAGAGGCTGGGTGTTTCCTATTTTACCTGGCCTTTCTGTCATTCCCTTGCCGGCTATCAATGTATTCAGATGTGCTCTGTTTGGTTCCTGCCTACCTGCTCCCAGATCTTTCAGGATAAGCTAAGTGCTGATTTTCAGTTGTTTGGTTTTTTGTCCAGCTTGCTTATTATGTCTCTATGCTAGCTGGTAGCTCTAGTGGACTGAGGTTCTCCCCATGTGCCATGAGTTGGCACATGGGTTCTTGTAATCTCAGGATGGTTTTTTGATTAGGGTTTTTTGCTGACCGCTCAGACCCCTTTTGTATCATTCTGCTTTCTAGTTTACAGCGGGCCTCAATTTGCTAAACCTATATATATCATCTCTATGTGTGTGCCTTCCTCTCATTTCACCGTCAATACATGTGGGGGGCAACTATACCTTTTGGGGTTCATCCCTCTGGAGGCAAGTGAGGTCTTTATTTTCTCTGCAGTACTAGTTAGCTCTTAGGCTGGTGCGTGGCGTCTAGAACCAACGTAGGCACGCTCCCTGGCTATCTCTAGTTGCGTTTGTCAGGCGTAGGGCAGCGGTCAGCCCAGGTTCCATCACCCTAGAGCTCGTCCGTTATTTATTTGTACCTTGCTTGTCCTGTGCTATCCCTAGCCATTGGGGATTCATGACAGTATAGGCGGCCCACAAAGTGTTAATTGTTTGGGCTGAAGCAGGAGAAAAAGAAGTGTTTAAGGGAAATTTTTTTTTTTTTTTTCCCTTCAGAGTTTTGCTGCCTAGCCCTTAATTGCTGTCTAGCTGCTTCTTACCTCCTCTTAACCCTTGAATGGCTCTGATCTTAGCTGTTTAACATGGATGTCCAGAGTTTGGCTTCCAGCCTGAGTAATCTCGCGGCAAAAGTTCAAAACATACAGGATTTTGTTGTTCACACTCCCATGTCTGAACCTAGAATTCCTATTCCAGAGTTCTTCTCTGGAGATAGATCTACCTTCCTGAATTTCAGGAACAATTGTAAATTGTTTCTTTCTTTAAAATCTCGCTCCTCTGGAGACCCTGCTCAACAGGTCAGGATTGTAATATCTTTCCTGCGGGGCGACCCTCAGAATTGGGCATTTGCATTAGCACCAGGGGATCCTGCATTGCTCAGTGTGGATGCGTTTTTTCTGGCATTGGGATTGCTCTATGAGGAACCCAACCTGGAGATTCAGGCTGAAAAGGCTTTGTTAGCCCTCTCTCAGGGGCATGATGAAGCGGAAATATATTGTCAAAAATTTCGGAAATGGTCGGTGCTTACTCAGTGGAATGAGTGCGCCCTGGCTGCAAACTTCAGAAATGGTCTTTCTGAGGCCATTAAGGATATTATGGTGGGGTTCCCTACGCCTACAGGTCTGAATGAGTCTATGGCTATGGCCATTCAGATTGATCGGCGTTTACGGGAGCGCAGACCCGTGCACCAGTTGGCGGTGTCTTCTGAACAGGCACCTGAGACTATGCAATGTGATAGAATTCAGTCCAGAAGTGAACGGCAAAATTATAGGCGGAAAAATGGATTGTGTTTTTATTGTGGTGATTCAGCTCATGTTATATCAGCATGCTCTAAACGCACAAAAAAGCTTGATAAATCTTTTGCCATTGGTACTCTGCAGCCTAAGTTCATTTTGTCTGTGACTCTGATTTTTTCACTGTCTTCCATTTCCGTTGATGCCTATGTGGATTCGGGCGCTGCCCTGAGTCTTATGGATTGGTCATTTGCTAAACGCTGCGGTTTTAGTCTGGAGCCTCTGGAAGTTCCTATTCCTCTGAAGGGAATTGACTCTACACCATTGGCTATGAATAAACCGCAGTATTGGACACAAGTGACCATGCGCATGACTCCCGTTCATCAGGAGGTGATTCGCTTCCTTGTACTGTATAATTTACATGATGTACTAGTGCTGGGTCTGCCATGGTTACAAACTCATAATCCTGTCCTGGACTGGAAAACAATGTCTGTGTTAAGCTGGGGATGTCAGGGGGTTCATGATGATGCACCTCCGATTTCAATCACTTCATCTACTCCTTCTGAGATCCCTGAGTTTTTGTCTGACTATAGGGATGTTTTTGAGGAGCCTAAGCTCAATTCGCTCCCTCCTCATAGAGATTGTGACTGTGCTATAGAATTGATTCCTGGCAGTAAGTTCCCTAAGGGTCGTTTATTTAATCTGTCACTGCCAGAGCATACTGCTATGCGGAATTATATTAAGGAGTCCTTGGAAAAGGGACATATTCGTCCATCTTCGTCCCCTCTGGGAGCAGGTTTTTTTTTTCGTGGCAAAAAAAGATGGTTCCCTGAGGCCTTGTATAGATTATCGCCTTCTGAATAAGATTACAGTCAAATATCAGTATCCATTGCCATTATTGACTGATTTGTTTGCTCGCATTAAGGGGGCTAGGTGGTTCACTAAGATAGATCTTCGCGGTGCGTATAATCTGGTGCGGATAAAACAGGGTGATGAGTGGAAAACCGCATTTAATACGCCTGAGGGCCATTTTGAGTATTTGGTAATGCCTTTTGGACTCTCCAATGCTCCGTCAGTCTTTCAGTCCTTTATGCACAATATTTTCCGTGAATATCTGGATAAGTTTATGATTGTGTATTTGGATGATATTTTGGTGTTTTCTGATGACTGGGAGTCTCATGTTCTACAGGTCAGGAAGGTGTTTCAGGTTCTGCGGGCCAATTCTCTGTTTGTGAAGGGCTCAAAGTGTCTCTTCGGAGTCCAGAAGATTTCTTTTTTGGGGTACATTTTTTCTCCTTCTACTATTGAGATGGATCCCGTCAAGGTTCAGGCTATTTGTGACTGGACACAACCTACATCTGTTAAGAGCCTACAGAAGTTCTTGGGGTTTGCTAATTTTTATCGTCGGTTCATTGCTAATTTTTCCAGTATTGTTGAACCTTTGACTGATTTGACTAAAAAGGGTGCTGATGTTGCTGATTGGTCTCCTGCGGCCGTGGGGGCCTTTCAGGAACTTAAGCGCCGGTTTTCTTCTGCTCCTGTGTTGTGTCAACCAGATGTTTCACTTCCTTTCCAGGTTGAGGTTGATGCTTCCGAGATTGGAGCGGGGGCGGTTTTGTCACAGAGAAGTTCTAATGGCTCGGTGATGAAGCCATGTGCATTCTTCTCTAGAAAATTCTCGCCCGCCGAGCGCAATTATGATGTGGGTAATCGGGAGCTTTTGGCCATGAAGTGGGCATTTGAGGAGTGGCGTCATTGGCTTGAGGGTGCTAAACATCGTGTGGTGGTCTTGACTGATCACAAGAATCTCATTTACCTTGAGTCTGACAGGCGTTTGAATCCTAGACAGGCTCGTTGGTCGTTGTTTTTTTCTCGTTTCAATTTCGTGGTTTCATACCTGCCAGGTTCAAAGAATGTGAAGGCAGATGCTCTTTCCAGGAGTTTTGTCCCTGACTCTCCTGGAGACTCTGGGCCTACTGGTATCCTTAGGGATGGGGTAATATTGTCCGCCGTATCCCCAGACTTGCGACGTGCATTGCAGGAGTTTCAGGTGGATAAACCGGATCGTTGTCCACCAGAAAGACTGTTTGTTCCGGATGATTGGACCAGTAGAGTCATCTCCGAGGTCCATTCTTCTGTGTTGGCTGGTCATCCTGGAATATTTGGTACTAGAGACTTGGTGGCCAGGTCTTTTTGGTGGCCTTCCTTGTCTAGGGATGTGCGTACCTTTGTGCAGTCTTGTGAAGTATGTGCTCGAGCTAAGCCTTGCTGTTCTCGGGCCAGTGGGTTGTTGTTATCCTTGCCCATCCCGAAGAGGCCTTGGACGCACATTTCCATGGATTTTATTTCTGATCTCCCGGTTTCACAGAAAATGTCCGTTATCTGGATTGTGTGTGACCGCTTTTCTAAGATGGTTCATTTGGTGCCCTTGCCTAAGTTGCCTTCCTCCTCTGAGTTGGTCCCTTTATTTTTTCAGAACGTGGTTCGTTTGCATGGGATTCCGGAGAATATCGTTTCTGACAGGGGATCCCAGTTTGTGTCTAGATTTTGGCGGACGTTTTGTGCCAAGATGGGCATTGATTTGTCTTTCTCGTCTGCATTCCATCCTCAGACGAATGGCCAGACGGAGCGAACTAATCAGACCTTGGAAACTTATTTGAGGTGTTTTGTTTCTGCTGATCAAGATGACTGGGTTGCTTTTTTGCCACTGGCCGAATTTGCTCTTAATAATCGGGCTAGTTCTGCCACGTTGGTCTCTCCTTTTTTTTGTAATTCGGGGTTTCATCCTCGTTTTTCCTCTGGTCAGGTGGAGTCTTCGGATTGTCCTGGAGTGGACGTGGTGGTGGACAGGCTACATCAGATTTGGAATCAGGTGGTGGACAATTTGAAGTTATCTCAGGAGAAGACTCAGCAGTTTGCTAATCGCCGTCGCCGCGTGGGTCCCCGACTTCTTGTTGGGGATTTGGTGTGGTTGTCTTCTCGTTTGGTCCCTATGAAGGTCTCTTCTCCTAAGTTCAAGCCTCGGTTCATCGGTCCTTATAGGATCTCGGAGATTCTTAACCCTGTATCTTTTCGTTTGGATCTCCCAGCATCGTTTGCTATTCATAATGTGTTCCATCGGTCGTTGTTGCGGAGGTATGAGGTGCCCGTTGTTCCTTCGGTTGAGCCTCCTGCTCCGGTGCTGGTGGAGGGAGAATTGGAGTATGTTGTTGAGAAGATCTTGGATTCTCGTGTTTCCAGACGCAAACTCCAGTATTTGGTTAAGTGGAAGGGTTATGGTCAGGAGGATAATTCCTGGGTGGTCGCCTCCGATGTTCATGCGACTGATTTGGTCCGCGCCTTCCATAGAGCTCACCCTGATCGCCCTGGGGGTTCTCGTGAGGGTTCGGTGACCCCTCCTCAAGGGGGGGGTACTGTTGTGGATTCTGTTTGTGGGCTCCCTCTGGTGGTTACTGCTGGTACTGGGTGACTTTGGTGGGTTGCGGCCTTTGGTTTCCACCTGTCCATCAGAGGCTGGGTGTTTCCTATTTTACCTGGCCTTTCTGCCATTCCCTTGCCGGCTATCAATGTATTCAGATGTGCTCTGTTTGGTTCCTGCCTACCTGCTCCCAGATCTTTCAGGATAAGCTAAGTGCTGATTTTCAGTTGTTTGGTTTTTTGTCCAGCTTGCTTATTATGTCTCTATGCTAGCTGGTAGCTCTAGTGGACTGAGGTTCTCCCCATGTGCCATGAGTTGGCACATGGGTTCTTGTAATCTCAGGATGGTTTTTTGATTAGGGTTTTTTGCTGACCGCTCAGACCCCTTTTGTATCGTTCTGCTTTCTAGTTTACAGCAGGCCTCAATTTGCTAAACCTATATATATCATCTCTATGTGTGTGCCTTCCTCTCATTTCACCGTCAATACATGTGGGGGGCAACTATACCTTTTGGGGTTCATCCCTCTGGAGGCAAGTGAGGTCTTTATTTTCTCTGCAGTACTAGTTAGCTCTTAGGCTGGTGCGTGGCGTCTAGAACCAACGTAGGCACGCTCCCTGGCTATCTCTAGTTGCGTTTGTCAGGCGTAGGGCAGCGGTCAGCCCAGGTTCCATCACCCTAGAGCTCGTCCGTTATTTATTTGTACCTTGCTTGTCCTGTGCTATCCCTAGCCATTGGGGATTCATGACAAAATACTGCCACACCATGACCAAACCACATATTACCACCACAGTGACCTAATAATAGCACATACAAGGGACAAATACTGCCGCACCATGGCCAGACAACAAATTACCACCACATAGTGACTGAATACTACAATACTGATCATTACTAAAAAAACACAATACTATCACCATAAGTGCCATCATACACAGGAGATCGGTACTTAGTATGCAGTGTCAGTGTACAGGCAATACAGTGATCACCGGTGACATTATACACAGGAGCTCTGTATATAGTGTCAGTGTAAATGTAATACAGTGATCACTGGTGACATTGTACACAGGACCTCTGTATATAGTGCCAGTGTACAGGTAATACAGTGATAACCAGTGCCATTATACACAGGAGCTCTGTATATAGTGCCAGTGTACATGTAATATAGTGATCACTGGTGACATTGGACACAGGAACTCTGTATATAGTGTATAGTGTCAGTGTACAGGTAACACACTGACTCACCAGTGGCATCTGTAGGTGAAGTCCTTTAGCTTCGCTTTTCATCTTCACAGACCGCCATCACGTCTTCCAGCCAGGACTCCTCTCTGCGGGAAATAACATAGTTATCTGGAGCTCCGCTTGCAGAACACATTACTTAATTTTTTTCCAACTTCTACACTACACCAGATGAAGAAAAAAAGGTGCCCCTATGGTAATAATATCCCCCATCCTGACCCCATGTACCTCATTCCTGGCTCCAGCCAAATGTTCTCCCATCCAACCCTCATGAGTATCTATTCTGCTCTTATATGATCTCCCCATCCTGCTCCATCTGTCCCATGATCCTGACCCATCTGTCCCATGATCCTGACCCATCTGTCCCATGATCCTGACCCATCTGTCCCATGATCCTGCCATCTCATCTGTCCCATGATCCTGCCACCCCATCTATCTCCATCGTATCCATCCTGCACCATGATCCTGCCCCATCCGTCTCCATCCTGCCCCATGTTCCTGCCCCATCTGTCTACATCCTGCCCCATATTTCTGCCCCATTTGTCTCCATCCTTCCCAGTGTCTCCCATCCTGCCCCCCTGTGTATCCCATCCTGCCCCCCCGTGTGTTTCACATTCTGCCCCTTGTGTCTCACATTCTGCCCCGTGTTTCACATTCTGCCCCCTGTGTCTCACATCCTGCCCCATGTCTCACCTCCTGCCCCCATGTCTCACATTCTGACGTGTGTCTCACATCCTGCTCCCTGTGTCTCACATCCTCCCCCCTGTGTCTCACATCCTGCCCCCCCTGTGTCTCACATTCTGCCTTGTGTCTCACATTCTGTCCAATGTGTCTCACATCCTGCCTCCCTATGTCACATTCTGCCCCCTGGGTCACATTCTGACCCCCCGTGTCTCACATCCTGGCCTGCCCCCTGTGTCTCACCTTCTGCCCCCTTTGTCTCACATTCTGCCCCCTGTGTCTCACATTCTTGCCCCCTGTGTCTCACATCCTGCCCCCTGTGTCTCACATTCTGCCCCCTGTGTCTCACATTCTGCCCCCTGTGTCTCACATGCTGCCCCTCTGTGTCTCATATCCTGCCCCCTGTGTCTCATATTCTGCACCCCTGTGTCTCACATACTGCCCCGGGCTTGCTGTATTAAAAAAAAATTAAAAAACACCCCATCTGTCTCCATCCTGCCCCATATTTCTGCCCCATTTGTCTCCATCCTGCCCCGTGACTCCCAACCTGCCCCCCTGTGTATACCATCCTGCCCCCTGTGTTTCACATTCTGCTCCCTGTGTCTCACATCCTGCCCCCGTGTCTCATATCCTGCCCCCTGTGGCTCACCTTCTGCCCGTGTCTCACATTCTGCCCCCTGTGTCTCACATTCTTACCCCCTTTGTCTCACATCCTGCCCCCTGTGTCTCACATTCTGCCCCCTGTGCCTCACATTCTGCCCCTTTGTGTCTCATATCCTGCCCTCTGTGTTTCATATTCTGCCCCCCTGTGTTTCACATCCTGCCCCCTGTGTCTCACATTCTGCCCCTTGTGTTTCACATTCTGCCCCCTGTGTCTCACATCCTGCCCCATGTCTCACCTCCTGCCCCCATGTCTCACATTCTGCCCCTATGTCTCACATTATGCCCCCTGTGTCTCACATCCTGCCTTATGTCTCACATTCTGTCCAATGTGTCTCACATCCTGCCTCCCTATGTCACATTCTGCCCCCCTGTGTCACATTCTGACCCCCGTGTCTCACATCCTGGCCTGCCCCCTGTGTCTCACCTTCTGCCCCCTTTGTCTCACATTCTGCCCCCTGTGTCTCACATTCTTACCCCCTGTGTCTCACATCCTGCCCCGTGTCTCACATTCTGCCCCCTGTGTCTCACATCCTGCCCCTCTGTGTCTCATATCCTGCCCCCTGTGTCTCATATCCTGCCCCTTGTGTCTCACCTTCTGCCCGTGTCTCACATTCTGCCCCCTTTGTCTCACATTCTGCCCCCTGTGTCTCACATCCTGCCCCCTGTGTCTCATATCCTGCCCTCTGTGTCTCATATTCTGCCCCCACTGTGTCTCACATCCTGCCCCCTGTGTCTCACATCCTGCCCCTCTGTGTCTCATATCCTGCCCTCTGTGTCTCATATTCTGCCCCCCTGTGTCTCACATCCTGCCCCCTGTGTCTCACATACTGACCCGGGCTTGCTGTATTCAATAAAAAAAAAAAAAACACCCCATCTGTCTCCATCCTGCCCCATATTTCTGCCCCATTTGCCTCCATCCTGCCCCGTTTCTCCCATCCTGCCCCCCTGTGTATACCATCTTGCCCCCTGTGTTTCACATTCTGCCCCCGTGTCTCACATCCTGTCCAATCTCACATCCTGCCCCCTGTGTCTCACATTCTGGCCCCTGTGTCTCACATCCTGCCCTCGGGTCTCACATTCTTCCCCTGTGTCTTACATTCTGCCCCCTGTCTCACATTCTACCCCGTGTCTCACATCCTGCCCCGTGTCTTACATTCTGCCCCCCGTGTCTCACATTCTGCCCCTTGTGTCTCACATTCTACCCCGTGTCTCACATCCTGCCCCGTGTCTTACATTCTGCCCCCCGTGTCTCACATTCTGCCCCTTGTGTCTCACATTCTGCCCCCTGTGTCTCACATACAAGGAAAAACACTGGAGTACATGTCCATACATGGTTAATTACAATTTTATTAAAGCAAATAATCACAAAATACAAATAAATACAAAAAGTCAAGACAAATGTCACTCATTCAGATTGAGAGGAACCGAGTAGCACAGACCAAAAACTAGTGTGGGTCTCGAAAAACGCCATATACCGCCATAAAGTGCATAGTGCAAGTGTACATGGGTATTAAACCGGGGGAAATAGTACATACATGGAGGACAGTACATGAGCCCTGTGCATAGGCTCAAAGAGTGTCATAGAAATAACCAAATACCCCCCAAGTTCTTACCCATATGTTGGCGTCAGACAGGGACCTCAGATTAGAAGTACCACGGTAAATAAAAAATATGCTGGAGTGGTGCCTTAAGCATATCATCACTGCATAAAGAATAAGACGTTTTGGAAGAGATGAAATGGGTCTCCGGAAACCTGATCTCAATATCATCAAGTCTGTGTGGGATTATATGAAGACAGAGTAGGATTTGGGCAAGCCAACATCTACAGAAAATCTGATGTTAGTACTCTAAGATGTCTGGAACAACTTCCATCCTGAGTTTTTTCAAAAACTATGTGCAACTGTAAAAAGATTTATACTTTGATGCCGTTTTAAAAGCAAACAGTGGTCACACCAAACAGTTGTTTAATTTACCATATTTTGCAGACTATAAGATGTACTTTTTTCCTCTAAAAATGTGGAGGAAAATGGGGGTGCATCTTATAGTCTGGATGTACTGGCTTTGGTGGCTGTGGCGGGGAGGTGTTGGAGCAGCATCGGCGAAGTTGCATCGGCGGAGCAGCGGGTCACAGAGGCAGAAGTGCACTCCTGTGCCCGCTGCTAAAGAGAAATGAATATTCACTGCATTCCACGCCCATGGGCGTGGAGGGTACTGAATATTCATTTCACTTTAATAGCATCCCCTGGTATGATTGGCCATCATCCTTGTCCTGGTATGCATGACCCCATCCTTATCCTGGTGTGATTGGCCCCCACCCCCATCCTGGTATGGATGACCCATCAGAAAACATTTAAAAAAAAACATTACACTTACCTTCCCAGCGCTCCCTCACAGCATCTTGCTCTGATGCCAGCAGCTGCTTTATGCTTGTAAGCAGCGCATGGCAGGGATGTCATGCACTGCTAGCAATCCGAAGAGCAGCTGCCGGAATACTCACTGCTCTGCACATCTGGACTGTGTGTGCAAAGAGCAGTGAGTATTCATAGCTCTTTAATAGCGAGCACAGTGTAAGCCGGAGCCTTCCTGCAGTTGCCGGCAGGCATGTGTGCTGCTACTAAAGGGAATGAATATTCACCACATTCCACCTCCATGGGAATGGAACGCGGTGAACATTCATTTCTCTTAAGTAGCGGCACACGTGACCGCTGGCAGCTGCAGGAAGACTCCAGCTGACACTGTGCTCGCTATTAAAAAAGCAATGAATGCTCACTGCTCTCTGCGCATACAATCCCAGTGTGCAGAGCAGTGAGTATTCCAGCAGCTGCCATTTGGCTTGCAAGCTGCGCATGACGTCCCTGCCATGTGCTGCTTACAGGCATAAAGCAGCTGCTGGCATCAGAACAAGACACTGCGAGGGAGCACTGGGAAGGTAAGTGTAACATTTTTTTTTAAATGTTTTCTGATGGGGCCATGCATACCAGGATGGGAGTGGGGGCCAATCATACCAGGATAAGGATGGGGCCATGCATACCAGGATAGGGATGGGGCCATGCATACTAGGATGTGATGTTAACCCTGCATACCAAGATAGGGATAAGGATGATCATGCCTACCAGGCTAGAGATAAGGGGGGAATGCATACCAGGATAGGGATGAGGGAGCCATGCATACCAGGATAGGGATGAGAGGGCCATGCATACCAGGATAGGGATGAGGGGGCCATGCATACCAGGATAAGGATGAGGGGGCCATGCATACCAGGATAGGGATGAGAGGGCCATGCAAGGTGGGCAAGAGCTAATAACCCGGGCCCCTGCAATTTCCCTAAGACTAGGGAAATCCTGACTGACCCTCAACCTAGAATTTACACTGATGGTGTGCATGTCTAGGCCTCCACCCTCACCCTATCTCCTGTTTCAACCCTAGGCTGAAGCCAACCACCCACCACCCAGTGAAGAGATAATACACCAATACCCACAATTAGCACAGACAAGGATAACTGAAAATATGAACCAAGCCGCAGTCACTCAGGAATACACAATAAGTGCACAGGGCAAAACAAATACAAATATAGGAAGGAGTAAATAAGACAAAGGGAAATACACCACCAGATACGATACTCCAACTCCTAGCTCAACACTCCAGACCGAGATAACCAAGCACTAGACAGAAGCTATAATCAGCGACGCCCAATGTTCAGAAGAACTATTCAAAGGCAGTGGGCTTGGCCCAGCTTCCAATCCGAGCACCAGCTAAATTAACCCCGGACCAGCTAGAGAAAATCTAGCCGACTCCACTGAGCGCATAGTGGACAAAAGCGGAATTACCGCTGTTTGTCGAACGCCCTAGAATGAACAGTGTCCGACATGACAGTGCATTGCATGCTGTCATGATTTCTTTAGTACCGGTGCCGGGTGCGGACATTCATTTGACAGCAGGTATGCTATTTGCACACTCCCAATCACGTTCCAATAAGACCAGAGACAGACATATCAATTATGCAACCTGTGTGGCCACAGGGGCCCAAGAGATAAGGGGTTCTATTTCTACATCCAAAGCAGGAGCAATTTTACATTTTTATGCACACTTGGGCTGCAAAGGACCCATATACTGCTCTTGCACAGGGGCCCTTTGCTGTCTGTGTGCCAGTGGAATAGACTGTTCATGGCCAGTATGCAATACTGTTGTGTCCTGGGTAGGAGGATTTCCCTCCCTCCCCCCTTTTTTCCGTATTTAGCTCTATCCCTCTACTGGTTAGATTGGGTGATATGTCCCTGTTATAACCCCGGATAGGGATACGCATGTGCGGTCTGCTTCAACCTTTGTAGATTTCTGATGGCGCCTTTATTTCATTTTCGGTACTCCATGGAGGTGGTGCGCATGCGTCCTTTGTTGACACTTTGTACACTTCCGACAGCGCCTACTATGGAATTGCTTGCGTTCCATTAGCGGTCCTCTTGGCGCAGGTCAGGAAGTGTCTTTTACTCACGGAGTATTTTGACAGACGCATGCGCCGTTGAACCTTCACTGGACTCCCGCGTCATGGGCTCTCCTTTCACTACCGGCACTTTCATTGGCCACGATCCTATTTAAATAAACCCTCCTCACCTCTGTAGTCACGCCACCGGAAGAAGCTGAGCGGGCGAAACGCGCGTCCGGGCGCCGGAGGAGGACACCCACTATACGGGCACTCATTTGGTAAGGTGTTGGCTGTTTATTTATTGGGTATCAGAGTGATGCACTTATGTGCTTTAGGTGTTACAGCTCTGGTCTATTACACAGTGCAGCTTTTTCTTGCCAGTTACTATTGATTTCATTGATACGTACTAAATTTATATGTGCTAGTCTGTGGGTGGATGTTCCCCTCTGATTTAGGGTTATTGTTCGTGTCTAAATATTTTAAAGTGGTTATATGGATCTTTTATATGTTTCTAATAAATGTTAAATTTTAAATGATTTCTTTATTGGTGAGCTTCATTGTGTCAACTACTTATTTGTGGTTGCTCTAGTGTGACATGTCCTTGGCCTCGGTCAATATACTTTCCTTGAGCAAGGCTACATCCATCTAGTCACACGCCTGCTCCCAATGCTGGCACTGGAGAATCCTCTCAGCACAGCAGACTTGTAGCTTAAGTCCAGACAACTCCTTTAACTGTTATATATATATATATATATATATATATATATACTAGATGGTGGCCCGATTGTAACACATCGGTTATTCTAGAATATGCATGTCCACGTAGTATATTTAAAAGGAAAAGAATCCAGCTCAACGATGCAGTGAAAAATCCGTAGCTTTATTTCACTTCAAAATAGCGTGTGAGGACAAAGATATATATAAAAGTTCGTGTCCCTCCTCAAACCACATTTTTTGTATCATTTTCTTATTAAATTAAATATTTATGAAATTTGACATAAAATATACTCAAGTCTCAATACCTATGTGTTCTCTGTTAACATATCATATTTTATGTCTCGTCCAAAATTTGTGATTGCATCAGGTACTTTCTATTTAGATTATTATATTAGCATTTTCTACAGTTCTAAATGTAATTTTGTACTTAGGTCTATATTTATTTAATTATCATATGTGTTTTTTTTCATTTTTTGTCCATCTTTTGTCATTTTTCTGTATTTTCTTGTATTTTTCTTGTATTCACTCAGCTAGAACATTTGTCTTGATTTTAAATAGCGTTCGTTGTGTCATGTCCATGTGCATCTACTTTATTGAACTGATTTATTTAAACTAATCACAATACCGGTGTGATGACCGGATATCAGTATATAAGCATGAGACATGACACATACCAGGTATCATGATTAAGGGTGCTCAGTCACCGGAAACGCGTTGATCTTGGTTTTAATGTGCTGATGTTTTGTCCTCACACGCTATTTTGAAGTGAAATAAAGCTACGGATTTTTCACTGCATCGTTGAGCTGGATTCTTTTCCTTTTATGTTTGCCTACGCCCTGACACAGCGGTTCCGTGCTCCGAGCCTCCGGGAATGTCGATATGGTGAGCTGGACTTTGTTTTTTCTTACTTCAGTTATTGGTGTCTCCGTGCTCGCCTAGACTCCCAGCATATATAACTTGGATAAAAGGACTTATCTTAATTCGTACATCAGCACTAAATATTTTTTTATGACAAATGGATATGTCAAAAAGACAAAATAAAGCAGAAAAACTGTTTGCATCGTCAGTTACGGAGGAAACTCCTACAACTAGCAATAAGGATGGATCATTTGATAATTTACTTTCTTTAATGCTTAAAGAAAACCGCTTGTGGTGGGATCTCAGCTCATTGAAAAACTATAAAGAAAAAAATGTTATCCCAAGAGGATTGAGGCTGAAGAAAATTCCCAGCACTGTATTTTCAGATATTTTCGTTCAGGAGTGGAACACAATTCTTTCCGATTGTTCGTTAAAACTGATCACTTTGATAATACAACATGAGGAAAATTCTTTGACTCAATTGCAAAAAGACATTGATATCATGACTAAGGAGGTAAAGGACAGAACAACATCGGCACAATTTGATGAGTTTATCAACACCAGCAATTCCAAAATCTCTAAAGCGGAAGAAATCATTATGGATATGAAAAAACGCAAATTGGACCGTGACATCTATGATTATGCCAATGATCAGGTCTATGAGTGGGGAAGATGGGATAAAATGAATCAAAAATCAATCCTAAAACCCCGTAGAAACCGCACTTACAGAAATCGCATGCAGAGACAAGTTACTTTCAGCTCATCAGATTTGGACACCTCAACTGGAATCACAGAGGATTCAGATTCTGAACCTATGCAGAGTTCAAAAAACTCCTACTTCAAAAAAAGCAAACCTCCGTTAATCAACAAAAGAAGGTTTACCGAAGAAAAGGAAGGAAACACCGAAGCAAACAGAAACCCTCCGAGATATCAACTCAGACGTCAGCGTTAGGACATTTTAATGTTGTTAATATGTCTTCTACTCCTCTTACAGGTGACCAACAGGAACTGTTATCATATGGTCTCAACTTTGTACCTAGTTGCAATTTTGACCTTTTCTCTACAATTTGTGATGTGAACAAATTTATCAGGAATATTGCACTCAAATTGCACTTTAGGGATGATCCAACAGAAGTGAAATGTAACATTGACTCTCATGATAATGCTTTTAGGTCTCTTAATTTTGCGGACCAAATGTCACTTATATGTTTACTAGAATTGCAGGAAGAAAGTTTAGGGACTAACAAAGGGTTAATTATCCCAAATAATACAATGAAAGTGCCTAATCCTCACTTCTATCCTATTCAGGCACGCAAACCTGCCATGGATAGATTCCAAAATGTGATGGAATCTCAGCTGAGAAGCCTTTCTGAAGGTGTGCGGGATAAACAGTCATACAGTGGTAATCTCAAACCTAGGCTACAGAAGGCACTGCATGAATTACAAAACAACGACAACCTTGTCATTAAAAACTCTGACAAGGGTGGGTCCGTTGTTGTAATGGAAAAGGCTAATTATATCACATGGGTGGATGACATGCTTTCGGATTCCTCTGTGTATAGGTGCCTGCCCGCTAATCCGACCTCACAAATACAAAACAGAATTCATATTCTCATAGACGAGGGGTTTAGTCTGGGAATCTTTAACAAAAAGGAGAGTGACCATCTTAAAGTGCCTAACCCAGTGACTCCAATCTTATATGCTCTACCAAAAACCCACAAGGAGAAATACCCCCCACCCATGAGGCCAATTGTTTCAGGTATTGGTTCTCTGGGTGAGAGGCTGGGAGAGTGGCTGGATCTGCTCCTCCAGCCTCTCGTCCAGAGGACACCCGGTTATCTCAGGGACAGCACTGATGTCCTTAATTTCATGAGGGATTTCATCTGGCACCGGGGTCTCTCTTGGATCACCTCAGATGTTACCTCGCTATACACCTCCATACCACATGAAGTGGCTATATTCGCTCTTAAATTTCACATGCAAAAATATAGCGATTTCTCTATGGACCTTCAGTCCTATATTATAGAGGTCACTTCTTTTCTTATGACCACTAATTTTTTCTGTTTCAATCAAAGATACTTTATGCAAATTAGCGGTGTCTCAATGGGCGCTAAGTATTCACCTTCTATTGCAAACTTGGTAATGAGTTGGTGGGAAGAATCCTACATCTATAATGACGAGAATCCGTTCAAAGATTGCATATGCTGGTACGGTAGATACATCGATGATTTGATCCTTATTTGGAATTCCGATGTATCTACCGTACAAGATCTTACCAATTACTTTAATTGTAATCCTTTTAATCTCAAATTTATCTCACGGCATGACCATACATCTATAGAGTTTTTGGATTTGAAATTGAGGGGCATACCTAATACCCCTATCATCACTTCCACTTTTCGGAAAAATACAGCAGGAAACACAATACTGCGCGCAAATAGTCACCATCCCAAGCATACAATTAAAAGTATTCCTGTGGGAGAGATGGTAAGGGCAAAACGAAATTGTAGCAGACAAGATGATTACTCTCAAGAAATTGAGGGAATAAAAGAGAGACTTATGCAGAGAGGCTACAGTGATTGGCATCTGAAAAGAGCAGAAAAAATCGTCGGACGACGATCACGTTTTCATACTAAAGAAAATCGTAACCAACCTCCACAAAATCCAATCACTGCAGTCCTTCAATACAGTAGCCAATTTAACTCCATAAAGAAAATTATCAATAATAATCTGGTCATCCTTAAAGAGGATCCCGATATAGCTGAAGTCCTGAAAAATGGATGCAGAATTGTGTCCAGAAAGGCACCCTCTTTGGGTTCTAGTCTCTCACCGAGCTCTTTTAGTACTCCTCACACACAGCCTTCTCATTGGCTCAGTACGAAAGGCTTCTATAAATGTGGTGCTGTGGCATGTAAAACGTGTAAATTCTCGAGCAAATGCTGCATTTTCTCTGATGCTGCCAACCAAAATACTTTTTCAATTAAAACATTTCTTAATTGCAATACTAAAAATGTGGTATACATTATGGAATGCACAGCCTGTCATCTGAAATATGTTGGGAGCACTATACGCTCTCTCAAGAAAAGAATTCGTGAACATATCTATGATATTGAGAACGTAAATGCCAACAGAAATACATCACAAGTCTCACAACATTTTATTAGTTGTCATCAGTCTAATCTTGAGTCACTTAAAATCTATGCAATCGAAAAAATCAATAGACCGTTTAGAGGAGGAGACACTGAAGCGACCTTGAGAAATAGAGAAATATGGTGGATTTTTAAACTTGGAACCAGAATTCCGAATGGTTTAAATAAAAGGAAGGATTTAATGCTATTTTATTGACATATTGGTAGTTTACCATTAATGTAGTTTTTCTTTCCACCTAATTTATTCTTCCATGTATTATAACCTCCTTTTTCTTTCCTCCCCCTGCTTAGTAATTACGCTGACAGTTTCACCACGACGCTCATAGCGGCGCTACACTTTGTTTTGACAAAGATAGTCTCAAAGTCACGATGTCTTTGAGGATGATTGTTTTACAACCATTCATGAGTCCATAATAATCTCCAGGCCACTCTGAAACTAAAAAAACTTGTAGCTCTGCTGATTGCGAGTCTTACATGTACTATTTAACCGTGAATGGAGCCAATATTTATTGGCACCCATAAAAGTTCGTGTCCTTCTTCTAATAGCTTTCCCTGCATCCAAATAAATAATTAATTAAATCTTCTTTAATAAATCCTTACTGAGGATTAATACTTATGCATTCATTTCCTTATATTTTTGGACTGTTTTCCTTTTGCTTAGTGACTGTGTTTATAATGCTATCGCGGTTAAATCGGCGCTTTAAATTCATCACGACAATGAGAGCTCCTAGGTTACTATCACCTCATATGTAATTGTTACATGCTAATATTTATTTACGAACCTGACATATTTTTGAGGTTATTTCGGCACTGAAAGAGCTTGTAGCTCTGCCGTTAATGAGCTCCTCTTGCACTTCGCACCTCCGTACACAGCAAGCATTTACTGATATATATAACCTCCTTTTTCTTTCTTCCCCCTGCTTAGTAATTACGCTGACAGTTTTATCACGACGCTTACAGCGGCGCTACATTTTGTTTTGACAAAGATAGTCTCAAATTTACGATGTCTTTGAGGATGATTGTTTTACAACCATTTATGAGCCCATAATAATCTTCAGGCCACTCTGAAACTAAAAAAACTTGTAGCTCTGCTGATTGCGAGTCTTACATGTACTATTTAACTGTGAATGGAGCCAACATTTACTGGCACCCATAAAAGTTCGTGTCCTTCTTCTAAATAGCTTTCCCCGCATTTAAATAAATAATTAATTAAATCTTCTTCAATAAATTCCTACCAAGGATTAATATTTATGCATCCATTCACTTATATCTTCTTTTGTACTGTTTTCCTTTCGCTTAGTGACTGTGTTTATAACGCTATTGCGGTTAAATCGGTGCTTTAAATTTATCACGACAATGAGAGTTCCTAGGTTACTATCACCTCATATGTAATTGTTACATGCTTATATTTATTTACGAACCTGACATATCCCGAGGTGATTCCGGCACTGAAAAAGCCTGTAGCTCTGCCGTTAATGAGCTCCTCTTGCACTTCGCACCTCCGTACACAGCAAGCATTTACTGATATATATAAAAGTTCGTGTCCCTCCTCAAACCACATTTTTTGTATCATTTTCTTATTAAATTAAATATTTATGAAATTTGACATAAAATATACTCAAGTCTCAATACCTATGTGTTCTCTGTTAACATATCATATTTTATGTCTCGTCCAAAATTTGTGATTGCATCAGGTACATTCTATTTAGATTATTATATTAGCATTTTCTACAGTTCTAAATGTAATTTTGTACTTAGGTCTATATTTATTTAATTATCATATGTGTTTTTTTTCATTTTTTGTCCATCTTTTGTCATTTTTCTGTATTTTCTTGTATTTTTCTTGTATTCACTCAGCTAGAACATTTGTCTTGATTTTAAATAGCGTTCGTTGTGTCATGTCCATGTGCATCTACTTTATTGAACTGATTTATTTAAACTAATCACAATACCGGTGTGATGACCGGATATCAGTATATAAGCATGAGACATGACACATACCAGGTATCATGATTAAGGGTGCTCAGTCACCGGAAACGCGTTGATCTTGGTTTTAATGTGCTGATGTTTTGTCTTCACACGCTATTTTGAAGTGAAATAAAGCTACGGATTTTTCACTGCATCGTTGAGCTGGATTCTTTTCCTTTTATGTTTGCCTACGCCCTGACACAGCGGTTCCGTGCTCCGAGCCTCCGGGAATGTCGATATGGTGAGCTGGACTTTGTTTTTTCTTACTTCACGTAGTATATTGCCCAGCCACGTAGGATATTGCCCAGTTACGTAGTATATTGCCCAGTCACGTAGTATATTGCCCAGCCACGTAGTATATTGCCCAGACACGTAGTATATTGCCCAGCCACGTACATAGTATATTGCCCAGCCACGTAATATATTGCCCCCTCACGAAGTATATTGCCCAGTCACGTAGTATATTGCCCAGCCACGTAGTATATTGCCCAGTCACGTAGTATATTGCCCAGCCACGTAGTATATTGCCCAGCCACGTAGTATATTGCCCAGCCACGTAGTATATTGCCCAGCCACGTAGTATATTGCACAGCGACGGAGTATACAGCACAGAGCCACGTAGTATATTGCCCAGCCACGTAGGATATTACGTAGTATATTGCCCAGCCACGTAGTATATTGCCCAGTCACGTAGTATATTGCCCAGCCACATAGTATATTGCCCAGCCACGTAGTATATTGCCCAGCCACGTACATAGTATATTGCCCAGCCACGTAGTATATTGCACAGCGATGGAGTATACAGCACAGAGCCACGTAGTATACAGAGTTAAAATAAAAAATAAACATATACTCACCCTCCGAAGGCCCGTTGAAGTCCTGGCTCTGTGTGCGGTGCACGCGTCAGCTTACCGACGCTGCTCGTGCGCTCCGGTCTCAAGAGTGCATTGCGGTCTCGCGAGATGATGACGTAGCGGTCTCGCGAGACCTCTACGTCATCATCTTGCGAGATCGCAGCATGGACCGGTTACTGGAGCGTCGCGAGCGGGAAAGGCCTGTTGTCAATCAGGGGGCCGACGGACGGTGAGTATAAAAAGATTTTTTATTTTTATTATTTTTAACATTAGGTCGTTTTAATAGCAGCGGTAACCGAGTGCGTTACACCGCGGTCAACGCTGCCATTAACCCTGTGTGAGCGCAGACTGGAGGGGAGTACGGAGCGAGCACTGACTGCAGGGAGGAAGGAGCGGCCATTTTTCCACCTGACTGTGCCCGTCGCTGATTGGTCGTGGCTGTTTTGCCACGACCAATAAGCGACTTGGATTACATGACAGACAGAGGCCGCGACCAATGAATATCCGTGACAGACAGACAGAAGGACAGACAGACAGAAAGACGGAAGTGACCCTTAGACAATTATATAGTAGATATATATATATATATATATATATATATATATATATATATACACACACACACACACACACACACACACACACACACACACACACACACACACACACATATATATATATATATATATATATATATATATATATATAAAAGGTCTATATATGTGTGTAGAATATATATGTATATATACAGACATACAGACATATGTAGAGGTATATTGTGAAAGTGTGGGAAAAAGATGCTGATAGTCAAAAATAGGGGGAAAAAAGTAAAGTGATATCACATGGAGTAGTGGGCGAGATTATTAAATCTGCACATAATCCCTACAGTGCAAGAGATCTTAGAACAAGAGGAGAGCAACTAATCATTTGAGGGCTGTTTAACTTGCATCAAATGTTCACATGAGGAAAGCATTAAATATTTCACTTGGTTGCTGTTTCAGCCATATCTTTACATGTCAGATAAGTGCCTAGAGATGTTTTCCACGTTTTTTGTGTAGGTTGGGATCCCACCACTTGTGAAATAAAAAGTCGGTTCACACAGTAAAAGTATTTGGTAGCCAAAATGAAAACCATACGTACTGAAAAAAAAAAAGTCTGAACAGCACCATACAGGCAAGAGGGAACTTAGCTATAAACATTTCTTGATGCTCACAATGTATTTCATTATGGCTATTAAATTGCTTTACTTTATAACTCTAAGTTGACTGACCTAAGGGGATGAAAAGTGACTAAATGCTGTAATATTTAGAAGAAAATCCATTAAAAGATTCTCCCAATATACAGTAAATGGCTGCTTTATTAAAGTGACATTTTAAAGAAATATTTGGGTTTAACCTCTTCACCCCAAGGCCTGTTTTCATCTTCATGGCCAGGCCATTTTTTACATTTCTGACTAGTGTCACTTTATACCTCACAAACAGTGTGACCAACAAAATAAAGTGATCACCACTATGGTACTTGATATAAAATAGCAATTTTATTATAGATCAATGATAAAACATGTAAAAATAAATTTTACTACATGTCAATAAGGGTACAGAAATCCACAAAGGAGGGACTATACTGCCATAGGCAGACTCAAAAACCAAGATTTAGCACTAGCACTAACATATAAATTGACCATCTACCAAGGCATATAAAACCCATTATATGTCCCCATTATTTAGAGCCACATACAGCCATGCTATAACGCCTCTTTATGTAAAATACTAAAATAAAGGCTGGCCGGAAAATTGAAGCTCAAACCAATGGCGACAGTAACTAGATGCAAATGTGATGGATAATAAAAGCAAAAATACCTTGCTATGCAATCTGGATGAGTGCCCCGGCGTCCCTCTGCCCCGACGCGCGTTTCGCGTTTGCTTCTTCTGGAGGCGTGGTAGATGGTCAATTTATACGTTAGTGCTAGTGCTAAATCTTGGTTTTTGAGTCTGCCTATGGCAGTATAGTCCCTTCTTTGTGGATTTCTGTACCCTTATTGACATGTAGTAAAATGTATTTTTACATGTTTTATCATTGATCTATAATAAAATTGCTATTTTATATCAAGTACCATAGTGGTGATCACTTTATTTTGTTGGTCACACTGTTTGTGAGGTATATATTTATGGGTACTCCACCCTTCGTGTGGAAGGGGTATGTTTAATACTTGTGAGCAACTTAGTGTGAATACATAATAGTGTCACTTTATGTGGTAATAACTCTGGAAAGATTCAACAGATCCCATGGATTCTCAGAAGTTTTTTTCATGACCTATTGTACTTCATAATAATATAATAATGGAAAAAGCTTGTGCAATATGACTTGCATTTATTTGTGAAAAAAATTCAAAACTTTGATGAAAATGTTGAAAATTCTTCAAATTTTTATGCCCTTAACTCAGAGAGTTATGTCATACAAAATAGTTAATAAATAACATTTTACTAATTTCTACTTTACATCAACATAAATTTTGAAGTAAAATTTGTTTTTATTAGGAATTTAGAAGCGTTAAAATTTGACCACTGATTTCTAATTATTCTAACAAAATTTACAAAACCATTTTTTAGGGACCACATCACATTTGAAGTTACTTTGATGGGTCTATATAACAGAAAATAGCCAAAAGTGACAACATTCTAAAAACTGCACCACTCAATGTACTTAAAACCACATTAGAGAAGTTTTGTTAACCCTACAAAATTGCTTGATAGGAATTAATGGAATGTGGAAGGAAAAAATTAACATTTAACGTTTTTACACAAAAAATTTTATTTCGACCCAAATTTTATTTTCCTAAGGATAAAAGAAGAAATGGATCATAAAAATTGTTGTGCAATTTCTCGTGAGCATGCCTATACCCCATACATGGGAGAAAACTACGGTTTGGGCGCATGGCAGGGCTCGGAAGTAATAGAGCAATGTTTGACTTCCGAGCCCTGCCATGCACCCAAACAGTAGTTTTCTCCCATGTATGGGGTATAGGCATGCTCAGGAGAAATTGCACAACAATTTTTATGATCCATTTCTTCTTTTATCCTTAGGAAAATAAAATTTGGGTCGAAATAAAATTTTTTGTTTGTTTTCTGCTATTCCCTCTCTGGACTGGTCATACAGGGGTGAACACCATCTGCGTCACTTTGGAGCTGGCTGGACTTTTTCAGACCTCTGCAGTCTGCTGGCCAGTGTCAGTGATAGTTCATGCCTCCAGGCTAGAGCAGCTGACCCGTATACCCTGGTGATTCTTCTGCCTCTGACTTCCCGTATTTGTGTGAGACCCGTTCCCTATCCCTGAAGTAGTGTTTGTCTGGTGGTTTTCCTTACAGTGTATGACTTGGCCTGAACTCTGAACCCCGCCTCTTGCTTTCCGTCTCTGATACCTCGTTCCCCGACCAGCTTTGACTTCTGGATTGTTCCCCGACTTTGTCTTACGTTTTATGTTTTGGATACCATGCTCCCGTTTGGCTTTGACTTCTGGCTTGTCTCTGACTTTATGCATGCAGTGACCTCTGGTACCTCTGCTCCTGACAGTTTCTGGCTCTGCTCATCTGACCACTCTTTCATTACCTGTGACACATGTGCGGCTGCTCAGTGTTACTACGCTGTTAGTGTGCAACCTCTTTTCCCTTACCAGCTCCCCCTGGTGGAGGTTGTGCTAAACTGCACTGCAGCCCCATCACATTCGTATTTGGAGAACCCCTAATGTGCTTAAGCATTGGAAACCCCTCACAAGGGACCCTGTTTTGGAAAATAAATCTCTCAAGGAACTTATTTAGATGTGTGGTGAGCACCTTAAATCCCCAGGTGCTTCAGAGCAATTTAAAACATTGAGCCATGAAAATAAATAAATCACATTCGTTCCACAAAAGTGTTCTTTTAGCCATATTTTTTTTATTTTTACAAAGGTAACATGAAAAAATTGCCCTCAAAAGTAATTTTTCAATTTTTCTAAGTATGTTGATACCCCAAATGTGGGGGAAATCAACTGTTTGAGTGTAAGGCGCTGTTCCGAAGGAAAGTAGGACAGTTTGACTTTTTTACCGCAAAATTGGCTGGAATAGAGAGTGGATACCATGTTGCATTTGGAGAGCCAAAACATGTGCCTAAACAGTAGAAACCCCCCACAAGTAAGCCCATTTTGGAAACTAGACTCCTCAAAGAACTCATCTAGATGTGTGGGGAACACCTTGTGTTGCTTCATAGAAATTTATAACGTTGAGCCGAGAAAATCCCATTTTTTCCCACAAAAATGTTTTAGCTGCACATTTTTTATTTTCACAAGAATAACAGGAGAAAATGGACCCCAAAAATTGTTGTGCAATTTCTCCTGAGTTCATTGATACCCCATATGTGGGGGAAATCTACTGTTTGGGCACACGGCAGGGCTCGAAAGGGAAGGAGCACCGTTTGATTTTTTTCATGCAAAATTGGCTGGAATCAAGAACAGACGCCATGTCATGTTTGGAGAGCCCCTGACATGCCTAAGCAGTGGAAATCTCTCACAAGCAACCCCATTTTGGAAACGAGAACCCCAAGGAATTTATCTACATATGTGTTGAGCACCTTGAACCCCCAGGTGCTTCACAGAAACTTATAACTTTGAGCTGTGAAAATAAAAAAATCACATTTTTTCCACAAAAATGTTCTTTTAGCACCATTTTTTTATTTTCACAAGGGTAACAGGAGAAAATGTGCCCCAAAATTTGTTCTGCAATTTCTCCTGAGTATGCTGATTCCCCATATGTATGTGGGAGAAAACTACTGTTTGGATGCATGGCAGGGCTCGGGAAGGAAGGAGTGACGTTTTGGAATGCAGACTTTGAGGGAATGATTTCTGTGGGCGTCATGTCGCATTTGGAGAACCCTGATGTGCATAAACAGTAGAAAGCCAACATAAATGACTCTATGAACATAAATTAGACGTCAGTAAATTTCCTTACACTTATGGCCACTCGATCATAGACTTATTTAAACTGGAGAAAAACGAGTCATATTACGCCTGGATATGAAAAGAATATCCTTTATTACAAGACTATAAACAATCTTGCTTTTGAAACAATAGTACATACAATACATATATTGGTAAGTCCACTAGGTTACTAGACAGTGACTACAAAGGTGCAACCCATGAACCGGGACACATGGCAGGACAAAAATATTTAGAAAGTAATAAAATTAATATCCACTAAATACCAACAAACAGAAAGGCCCAAAGCTGCAGCACATAGCAGAGTTCAATATTTTTAGCACAGCTAAATTGCCACAGTGAGTACCGCCGTCATGTGCCACATTAATATGCCCATATTCGCTGTATTAACAAAAGTAAGTACACAGATTTACCCATTTAGTGGTGAAATGTCCTGGCTGGGTCCCGGTCCCGTACCCCAACGCGCGTTTCGCGTTCACGTGTGCCGCTTCCTCAGACGCCCCCTGAGGAAGCGGCACACGTGAACGCGAAACGCGCGTTGGGGTACGGGACCGGGACCCAGCCAGGACATTTCACCACTAAATGGGTAAATCTGTGTACTTACTTTTGTTAATACAGCGAATATGGGCATATTAATGTGGCACATGACGGCGGTACTCACTGTGGCAATTTAGCTGTGCTAAAAATATTGAACTCTGCTATGTGCTGCAGCTTTGGGCCTTTCTGTTTGTTGGTATTTAGTGGATATTAATTTTATTACTTTCTAAATATTTTTGTCCTGCCATGTGTCCCGGTTCATGGGTTGCACCTTTGTAGTCACTGTCTAGTAACCTAGTGGACTTACCAATATATGTATTGTATGTACTATTGTTTCAAAAGCAAGATTGTTTATAGTCTTGTAATAAAGGATATTCTTTTCATATCCAGGCGTAATATGACTCGTTTTCCTCCAGTTTAAATAAATGACTCTATATTGGAACTAATCTAATGTTTTTCTAATAAATGAATTTTATAATGTGGTGGCATACATAAATTGTGCAGAGTGCATCAGGTTGGCATACGTGAGTTGTGTAGTGTACATCAGGTTGGCATACGTGAATTGTGTAGTGAATGTCAGGTTGGCATACGTGAGTTGTATAAGTCAGAAATTAATTTTGTAGTCCATGGATGTGTGGTACAGTTTGAAGTATTCTTTTATACACAGACCAGGTTTGTCGGAGCAGGTGTCGCATTGCCAAACGGTGTCCTTGCGTATCCCCCTTCTGTAACATGCTCAACATCTCTTTTGCAACTTTCTTTGCTTTGAGGTTTGAGGGACCTCACCTGCGAAATGTTGGCCTGGCATGATACTAAAGCCCCTTCAGTTCTGGAAGTACTGTGGCAGACTCCTTCCTGTCCGCCAAAGGTTAATGTCTTTATTATTACTTCCTGGAACTTAAGGTACGTACCGGTCTGACCTGCACATAGTGATAGCACAAAAGCGTTGTATATTGCCATCTGTATGATGTGCGTAGCCAGCTTCTTGTACCACACCTTGGCTTTTTTCATGGCACTTGTGGTGCGGTAACCCATGTTACAGCCAGGGGGTGCTGTGTGTGTGCTTCAGGATGCGCTTAGAGGCATAATTATGGTGATGAGACAAAGTCCGGCAGGATTGTAAATTTGGTATGTGTCGCAGAGGTGCTCTGCGCTGTAAGCCAAAAATGATATGGTTATGCTGGGACTTATAGTTCCACAAGAGTTAGTTGTGTTTACTTATAAGAGCGGGCTTATAGGGCTAGCTGGTAAGCTGGGTGGGACTGGCTAACCACACATACTCCCATCTAGGGGAGTGGTTACAACCATATAATGTGACTGAGGTCTGGTCACATGGTCAGAGTGTATGGATCTGTTTGGTCCATGTGCAAGGTCCTGGACGGTTGGTGTTGGAAGCTCCTGTGAGTGGAGTCTTCCTGGAAGCACCTGAGAGACCGTGGACCTGGATGGTCGGTTTTTGAGTCTCCTGTGAGTGGAGATGTCCTGGAAGCACCTAGAGAGACTGTGGACTGGAATGCTCAGGGTGTTGGATTGTCATGGGATGGACTGGAGTCCTGCAAGCACCTGGTGAGAGTGTGAGTCCTGAACGCTCAGGGTGTTGGATTGTCCTGGGATGGACTGGAGTCCTGCCAGCACCTGGTGAGAGTGTGAGTCCTGGAATGGTCAGGGTGTTGGATTTTCCTGAGATGGACTGGAGTCCTGCAAGCACCTGGTAAGACCATGGACTGATGGCCTGTGTGTTGGAAGTGCCTGTGACTGGACTTCCTGAAAGCGCATGGAGAGGCTGAATCTACAGAGCCCGAGACGGTTTCTGTGTTGGGGAAGCTACAGTTCCTACTGTGGGTCTGGACTTTCCGAGGTTCCCTGGTAACAAGGACGGTGATCCCAGTGAGGCAGCACTGGCAGGAGTCAGTGTGTGGAGCCGGAGCTCCTGAAAGGTAACCCCCGAACAATGGGATTGTAATATATGGCAGAGAAGTTTATCTGCTGCATGAACAGACTGGTGGTCATGATAAGTTCATGGATGTAATGAAATAGACTGTATGTCATGTGGTTTATGATGTTTAATAAACCGGATTAGACTGTTTAAGTGGAGAAATCGTGCCTGAGTGCTTAAATCCCGTGCCAAGCGAGTGTTCCCCAATCCACTCAGGTAGCGTTTCACCACACACTGTATGACCTCTGTGCATTCTGATTGGTGCAATCAGTGTCATCGTATAATCGCACCAATCACAGCTAGCCCTGGTGATGTCGTCGATGCTAGGCTCCAGCCGATGATTAGAGCTGTTACATCACTGATCATAGGCTGGACATTAATGTTTCAGGCAATTTCATTGCCTGAAACACTGAAAACATTGTGATTGGCTGTTTAAATAATGAATATTCTTTGTGTGAAAAGTTCAATAATTTTAAAATGATTTTTAACTCTTAACATTTATATACAAAGTAGGTTTGCACAGGATAATGTTTATGGGGTCCCATTCATTAGACGTATGTTACAGAAAACTGACCCTGTTGCCTAGAGCCAAGATTTCATTTTACTACTACTGCAGTTTAAAAACTGAATATGATCCATTGTATCTTCTCTTACCAATAAATTGGTACTTATTGTGAAATGCAGTAGTGTTGCGTCAGTTTGTCCAATATGCCTTATTAGCAGGGGCACAACTACCACGGTCGCAGCAGGTCAGGGGCCCGGCAGGTCAGAGGCATCCGACTCCCACCGCCGCTGCCGCATTGAACTATACCGGCATCTATGACGCCACGCCGGTACAGCTCAAAGCAATGATGGAGGAGAGAGCGTCAGCTGGCGCTCCCTCTCCCATCATTCCCCTCTGCCTCTGACACTGTGGGTGCGTGATGATATCACTTCATCGCGCACCCGCTGTGTGCCAGGTACAGGCAGTGCAGCATCTGCACAGGTGATGGTGGCCGCCATATTGGTGGAGCCTGTGGCAGCTGCTGGGACCGGGAACAGGTGACTCTGGAGCTGGCGGGAGGCGTGTGGACTGAGCCACCCAGGAGGGGGATGCTGCAGTGGCTCAGCCATCTGGAGGATCTGGGGATGAACATGGAGGTGCACAGGACCAGCGGCAGTGAGGTGTGTCTGCTGCCCATATGTTGCCATCCTCGGCCCCCAGCATCCCCAGCACCCTATGACACCAGCCCCATTTCCTCCCTGCTCTCCCGTGCCCCATGTCCTCGTAGGTCCCCAGGTTCAGGTCATTGTGCTCCCCTGTACACACCTGGTCCCCCAATGCTCCACATCTCCTATGCCATGAGTCCTCCTGCACCCCCATGCATTCCCTGCCCCTTGTTCCCATGTGACCCATCTGCCCTGCTCTCAAGTCTCCCCTGCATTCCCTTGTTCCCCATCTTTCTTGTCTCCTTTCTCACTGTGTTCTCCCTCTACCCTGTCCTTGTAATCCCTGTGCCCCATTCTTCCCCGCTCCCAAGTCCCCCCTCTTCCCCTGTCCCCTTGCTGTCCCGTTTCCCCATGCATCCCTATCTACTCTGCCCTCAGAGTCCCCTTGTGTCCTCTTGTGCCTGTCTCCCTTGCCCCCTAGTTCATGTGTGTCCCCTTGTGCCCTTCTCCCCTTCCTCCTAGTCCCCTTGGGTCCCTTGTCCCTGCGTGTCACCTTGTGTCAGTCTCCCTTGCCCACTAGTCCCTGTGTGTTCCATTGTGCCTGTCTCACTTGTCCCCTTGTGCTTGTGTCCCTTGTCCCTGTGTGTCCCTTGTCCCTGTGTGTCCCTTTGTGTCAGTCTCCCTTGCCCACTAGTCCCTGTGTGTCCCATTGTGCCTGTCTCCCTTGTCCCCTTGTGCTTGTGTCCCTTGTCCCTGTGTGTCCCCTTGTGTCAGTCTCCCTTGCCTACTAGTCCCTGTATGTCCTTGTGCCTGTCTCCCTTGTCCCCTTGTGTTTGTGTCCCGTGTCCCCTTGTGTTAGTCTCCCTTGCCCACTAGTCCCCGTGTGTCTCCTTGTGTCAGTCTCCCTTGCCCACTAGTCCCAGTGTCCCCTTGTCAGTCTCCCCAGCCCACTAGTCCCCATGTGCCCCCTTGTGTCAGTCTCCCTTGTGTCCTTGTGTCAGTCTCCCTTGTCCACTAGTCCCTGTGTGTGCCCTTCTCCCCTGCCTCCTAGCCCCTGGGTCCCCTTGTGCCTGTCTACCTTGCTCCCTAGCCCCCCTGTGTTACCATTGTGCCCGTCTCCCCTGCCCCCTAGTCACCATTTGCCCACGTCTTTCTCACTGCCGCTGTATGGAGGGGCTGCATTATACTATGAGGGGGACTGCATAATACTCTATGGGGTTAATTATATTGTATGGCGGGGCTGCATTATACTTTTGTGGGGTGGCTGCATTATACTCTGTGGAGTGGCTGCATTATACTCTGTGGAGTGGCTGCATTATACTCTGTGGGGTGGCTGCATTATACTGTATCGAGGACTATGGGGAATACATTATACTATATGAAAAACTATGGGGTGTATAATACTATGGGAGGTGAATTGTATGAGATTGATGACTATGGTGGTGCATTATACTATATGGAGCATTATGAGGAGTGTATTATACTATATGGAGGAGTGAGCAGTGTATTTTAATATATGGAGGACTATGATGAGTGTATAATACTGTATGGAGGACTGAGTAGTGTATTATACTATATGGAGGACTATGAGGGTGCATTATACTTTATGGAGCACTATGAGCAGTGTATTATACTATATGGAGGACTGAGGGATGTATTATACTATATGGGGGACTGAGGAGTGTATTATACTATATGGAGGACTGTGAAATGTATTATACTATATGGAGGACTGAGGAGTGTATTCTACTTTATGGATGACTATAGAGGTGCATTTGATTATACTACATGGATGACTATGAACTGTAGTATATTATATAAAGGACTATGGGGGTGCATTATATTATAAGGAGGACTATGGGGGTGCTTTATACATCTTACATGGATCCCCATGACTTCTATGTAAGCCCCTGATGAGTATAATGGTTTATTTTCTTTTATATATTACATAAAAACGGCGGGACAAATATATACCAGGATGGGGCACCAGATAGTTACGCCACTGAGGTCACACTATACAACTTTGCAACAAAGCTATAATGTGCAAAATTAATAGGGAAAATGTGAATTTGGGTGGAAAATATTTTGGCATGGTGGGGGGGCCCATTTGAAAGCTCGCACCGGGGCCCATAACTTTGTAGTTACACCACTGCTTATTAGTGCATAAAAATATTAACAGAGTAGACCGCTTTGGTGTATAAAATGTCACGGGGTACTGGGTAGACTAAAGCTGATTACCTGGGACCCTGCAATATCCCTCAAACTAGGGAAACCCTGCCTGTCCCTCTCCTAGAGTTTACACTGAAGGTGTGCATGTCTGGACCGCCAGGCCTGACCCTGAGTCCTGTTTCAGTACTAAGCTGAAACCTCCACCCGCCACCCAGTGATAAGACCTCTCACCAACCCCTACAGAAAGCACTGACAGGTAAAACTCAAAAACGCACCACGCCGCAGACACACAGGAAAACACTATAATGTGCACAGGGCAAAACAATACAAATATACGAAGGAGAAATATAACGAAGGATAATACACCAGCAGATACGATATTACCTCTCCTAGACCACCACTCCAGACCGAAATCACCAGGCAAAAGACACAAGCTATAATCGGCGACGCCCAAAGCCCAGCAAAACTATTTAAAGGCAATGGGCGTGACTAAGCCTCCAACCCAAGTACCAGCCAGATTAACCCCGGACAATCTGGATCAATCTAGCTGGCGCCACTGAGCATATAGTGGACGAATGAGGAATTACCGCTGTCTGTCGGATGCCCTAGTGTGAACAGCGTCCGACGTGACAGTACCCCGCCTTCTACGAGGGACCCCAGGGCCCTCACGACTTATAGGACCCGGCCTGTCCGGATGGCGGCGGTAAAACATACTGACCAGCCGGTCCGCATATATATCCGAGGCTGGTACCCAAGACCTCTCCTCCAGCCCATAACCACGCCAGTGTACCAGGTACTGTAACATGCGGCGCACCACTTGAGAGTCAACCACCTTGGAGACTTTAAACTCTAAACTGCCATCCACCAAGACTGGAGGAGGCATCAGCGCTGCGTCCACAGAACCCACCACCTTTTTTAATAACGATCTGTGGAACACGTGAATCTTATATACCGTAGGGAGCTCCAATCGGTAGGCAACCGGGTTAATGATGGCGGCGACCCTAAACGGACCAATAAACCTAGGACCCAATTTAAGGGATGGTATTTTGAGTCTTATGTTTTTTGTGGACAACCACACCCAGTCACCCACACTCAGGTCCGGACCTGGCACACGTCTACTGTCAGCCACACGTTTGTACCTTGCACCCACGCTCAACAGGCGCTGTTTCACTTTCCTCCAGACGGAAGACAGTTGTGCTCCTAACAGGTCCTCCTCTGGGACGCCGGAAGAACCCCCCTGACTCAAAGTACAAAATTGAGGATGGTGCACGTAAACACAAAAGAACGGAGACTCCCCAGAAGATTCCTGGCGGTGATTATTTATGGCAAACTCAGCCAAAGGAAGGAACGTCGACCACTCCACCTGGTTGTCAGAAACAAAACAGCGTAAGTACTGTTCCAAATTTTGGTTCATACGCTCGGTCTGACCATTTGACTGAGGATGAAATGCCGAAGAATGCGACAACTTGATCCCCAGCCGTGAGCAAAATGCTTTCCAAAATTTTGCCACAAACTGAGTACCCCCGATCAGACACGATGTCAGACGGGACCCCGTGAAGTCTGACCACCTCCTGCACAAATACCTGAGCCAGAGTCTTAGCGTTAGGCAACGAAGGCAAAGACACAAAGTGCGACATTTTTGAGAACCGATCAACAATCACCAAGATGACCGTGTTCCCAGCTGAGGAGGGCAAGTCCGTGATAAAATCCATGGAGATCTCCGTCCATGGCCTACTGGGTACTTCGAGAGGAAGTAGTGTGCCAGCAGGATGGGAGCGGGGCGTCTTAGCCCTAGCGCACGTGGTGCATGCTGACACGTATGAGACCACGTCCTGTCGGATTTTGGGCCACCAAAACCGACGCGACACCAACTCCAAAGTACCCCTAACCCCTGGGTGACCAGCCAGGACAGCATCATGATGCTCTGCCAATATCTTTAGGCGAAGATGGAGCGGTACAAACGATTTGTTAACGGGAAGTTCTGGTGGTACCTCCTCCTGAGCCTCGGCAATCTCAGCCCCAACCTCGGTAGTGAGAGCCGAGACCACTACACCTTTTTGGAGGATGGGTACCGGTTCTTCCCGAGGTTCTCCCCCCGGAAAACACCTGGACAAAGCATCCGCCTTGGTGTTCCTAGACCCCGGTCGGTAAGTAACAAAAAAGTTGAACCGCGTGAAAAACAATGCCCAGTGAGCCTGCCTGGGGGACAGACACTTGGCTGACTCCAAATAAAGCAAATTCTTATGGTCGGTAATAACAGTAACCTGGTGAACCGACCCCTCCAAAAAGTGTCGCCATTCCTCAAAAGCCAACTTGATAGCCAACAACTCCCTGTTGCTGATATCGTAGTTACGTTCGGCGGGCGACAGTTTCTTGGAGAAATAGGCGCATGGACGCAACTCGCTCAAGGATGAGCCTTGAGACAGCACCGCCCCCACTCCACGCATCGACTTCCACGGTAAATGGTTTCGATACATCCGGTTGCACCAGAATGGGAGCTGAAGCAAAACTGTTCTTCAGAAACTCGAATGCGAGCACAGCAGGCTCAGACCAGGCGGAGAAATTGGTACCTTTCTTTGTCATGTCAGTGAGCGGTTAAGCAATGGTAGAAAAGTTTTTGATAAACTTTCTATAATAGTTAGAAAACCCAAGGAACCGCTGGAGCGCTTTTAGGTTATCAGGCCGTTCCCAACGCAGCACCGCTTGCACCTTAGCGGCGTCCATTTTAAACCCAGAAGCAGACACTATATAACCCAGGAAAGGCAACTCCTGAACCGAAAATACACATTTCTCCAATTTAGCATAGAGCTTATTCTCTCTGAGTAGCTGTAACACCTGCCTAACATGCTCTAAATGAGTATCACGGTTGCATGAATAGATGAGAATGTCATCAAGGTACACAATAACGAATTTTCCCAGGACATGAGAGAACACATCGTTTATGAAATGCTGAAATACAGCAGGCGCGTTTGTCAAACCAAATGGCATCACCAGATTTTCAAAATGACCCTCAGGAGTATTAAAAGCAGTCTTCCACTCATCCCCTTGACGGACTCTTATGAGGTTGTACGCCCCCCTGAGGTCAATCTTAGAGAACCACCTAGCACCAGCCACCTGATTGAACAGATCGGGTATCAGCGGCATAGGGTATGGGTCACGAACCGTAATCTGGTTTAACTCCCTGAAATCCAGACACGGGCGTAAACCGCCATCTTTCTTCTTAACGAAGAACAACCCTGCTGCCACAGGTGAGGACGAAGGCCTGATGTGCCCTTTGCTCAGACTCTCAGCGATATAGTCTTTTAAGGCTTGCCTCTCAGGACCAGAGATGTTAAACATCCTAGCTTTCGGCAATTTGGCCCCTGGTTTTAACCTAATAGTGCAGTCATAGGGACAATGTGGTGGCAATTCTGAACAACCCTTCTCAGAAAACACATCTGCGAAATCCAGCAGAGACTCAGGAATACTAGGAGTCTCAGCGGACACACACGTGGCCAGGCAATTCTCCTGGCAGAATCTGCTCCACTGGATGATGTCCTGGGTTTTCCAGTCAATCACCGGGTTGTGCATAGCCAACCATGGAAAACCCAGAACCATTTGTGCAGGCAGATTACTGAGCACCCTACATGTAACTTGCTCTGAATGTAGGACCCCAATGTGGAGTTTAACCTCAGCCACAAACTCAGTAATCTCCCCCTGTGGGAGAGGAGCGGCATTGATGGTGACCACTCGGATAGAATGAGGCAGTTTTTCGATCCTGAAACCGGCTGTGCGCGCAAACTCCTCATCAATAAGATTAGTGGCAGAACCACTATCCACAAACACAGTGATTGGCAGCTCTCTGCCAGCGACCATAACTTTGGCAGGGAGCATGCATTGAGAAACCACAATGGAGGATAATACACCACCAGATACGATATTTCCTCTCCTAGACCACCACTCCAGACCGAGATCACCAGGCACAAGACACAAGCTATAATCAGCGACGCCCAAAGCCCAGCAAAACTATTTAAAGGCAATGGGCGTGACTAAGCCTCCAACCCGAGTACCAGCCAGATTAACCCCGGACAATCTGGATCAATCTAGCCAGTGCCACTGAGCATATAGTGGACGAATGAGGAATTACCGCTGTCTGTCGGATGCCCTAGTGTGAACAGCGTCCGACATGACATAAAGGAAGCAGTTCTAGAGTGAATTAGCAATTTTGTAGATTTTTATTTTTATGCTTTTCCTGCTCTCACAGAGCTATTTTTTAAAAACAAGTAACTTAGCTTGTTGCTATCAGAACTCACAACATTTCCTTAGACAACTAAGGATGAGCGAGCACTAAAATGATTGGGTGCTCGTTGCTCTAACCGGGCAGTTCCTAAGGCCGGCGTCACACTCCGCGTATGAAAATACGGTCCGTGTTTTGCGGCCGTAATATGCAGAAATGTTCCCAAAATAGTGATCCGTATGTCATCTGTAGGCAGGGTGTGGCAGCGTATTTTGCGCATGTCATCCTCCGTATGTAATCCGTATGGCATCTGTACTGCAAGATTTTCTCGCAGGCTTGCAAAACTGACATCTAATGGATTTATGTGCTCAAATGTTCGTTAAAACATATATACAGTATCCATCTATCTCTCTCTCTGTATATATATATATATATATATATATATATATATATATATATATATATATATATATATATATATATACACAGTGGGGCAAAAAAGTATTTAGTCATTCAGCAATAGTGCAAGTTCCACCACTTAAAAAGATGAGAGGCGTCTGTAATTTACATCATAGGTAGACCTCAACTATGGGAGACAAACTGAGAAAAAAAAAATCCAGAAAATCACATTGTCTGTTTTTTTTATCATTTTATTTACATATTATGGTGGGAAATAAGTATTTGGTCAGAAACAAAATTTCATCTCAATACTTTGTAATATATCCTTTGTTGGCAATGACAGAGGTCAAACGTTTTCTGTAAGTCTTCACAAGGTTGCCACACACTGTTGTTGGTATGTTGGCCCATTCCTCCATGCAGATCTCCTCTAGAGCAGTGATGTTTTTGGCTTTTCGCTTGGCAACACGGACTTTCAACTCCCTCCAAAGGTTTTCTATAGGGTTGAGATCTGGAGACTGGCTAGGCCACTCCAGGACCTTGAAATGCTTCTTACGAAGCCACTCCTTTGTTGCCCTGGCGGTGTGCTTTGGATCATTGTCATGTTGAAAGATCCAGCCACGTTTCATCTTCAGTGCCCTTGCTGATGGAAGGAGGTTTGCACTCAAAATCTCACGATACATGGCCCCATTCATTCTTTCATGTACCCGGATCAGTCGTCCTGGCCCCTTTGCAGAGAAACAGCCCCAAAGCATGATGTTTCCACCACCATGCTTTACAGTAGGTATGGTGTTTGATGGATGCAACTCAGTATTCTTTTTCCTCCAAACACGACAAGTTGTGTTTCTACCAAACAGTTCCAGTTTGGTTTCATCAGACCATAGGACATTCTCCCAAAACTCCTCTGGATCATCCAAATGCTCTCTAGCAAACTTCAGATGGGCCCGGACATGTACTGGCTTAAGCAGTGGGACACGTCTGGCACTGCAGGATCTGAGTCCATGGTGGCGTAGTGTGTTACTTATGGTAGGCCTTGTTACATTGGTCCCAGCTCTCTGCAGTTCATTCACTAGGTCCCCCCGCGTGGTTCTGGGATTTTTGCTCACCGTTCTTGTGATCATTCTGACCCCACGGGGTGGGATTTTGCGTGGAGCCCCAGATCAAGGGAGATTATCAGTGGTCTTGAATGTCTTCCATTTTCTAATTATTGCTCCCACTGTTGATTTCTTCACTCCAAGCTGGTTGGCTATTGCAGATTCAGTCTTCCCAGCCTGGTGCAGGGCTACAATTTTGTTTCTGGTGTCCTTTGACAGCTCTTTGGTCTTCACCATAGTGGAGTTTGGAGTCAGACTGTTTGAGGGTGTGCACAGGTGTCTTTTTATACTGATAACAAGTTTAAACAGGTGCCATTACTACAGGTAATGAGTGGAGGAAAGAGGAGACTCTTAACCCCTTCACCCCCAAGGGTGGTTTGCACGTTAATGACCGGGCCAATTTTTACAATTCTGACCACTGTCCCTTTATGAGGCTATAACTCTGGAACGCTTTGACGGATCTTGGCGATTCTGACATTGTTTTCTCGTGACATATTGTACTTCATGTTAAAGGTAAAATTTATTCGATATAACTTGCGTTTATTTGTGAAAAAAATGGAAATTTGGCGAAAATTTTGAAAATTTTGCAATTTTCCAACTTTGAATTTTTGTGCCCTTAAATCACAGACATATGTCACGCAAAATACTTAATAAGTAACATTTCCCACATGTCTACTTTACATCAGTACAATTTTGGAACCAAAATTTTTTTTTGTGACGGAGTTATAAGGGTTAAAAGTTGACCAGCAATTTCTCATTTTTACAACACCATTTTTTTTTAGGGACCACATCTCATTTGAAGTCATTTTGAGGGGTCTATATGATAGAAAATACCCAAGTGTGACACCATTCTAAAAACTGCACCCCTCAAGGTGCTCAAAACCACATTCAAGAAGTTTATTAACCCTTCAGGTGTTTCACAGGAATTTTTGGAATGTTTAAATAAAAATGAACATTTAACTTTTTTTCACACAAAATTTATTTCAGCTCCAATTTGTTTTATTTTACCAAGGGTAGCAGGAGAAAATGGACCCCCAAAGTTGTTGTACAATTTGTCCTGAGTACGATGATACCCCATATGTGGGTGTAAACCATTGTTTAGGCGCATGGCAGAGCTTGGAAGGGAAGGAGCGCCATTTGACTTTTCAATGCAAAATTGACTGGAATTGAGATGGGACGCCATGTTGCGTTTGGAGAGCCCCTGATGTGCCTAAACATTGAAACTCCCTACAAGTGACACCATTTTGGAAAGTAGACCCCCTAAGGAACTTATCTAGATGTGTGGTGAGCACTTTGACCCACCAAGTGCTTCACAGAAGTTTATAATGCAGAGCCGTAAAAATAAAAAATCATATTTTTTCACAAAAATGATCTTTTCGCCCCCAATTTTTTATTTTCCCAAGGGTAAGAGAAGAAATTGGACCCCAAAAAATGTTGTGCAATTTGTCCTGAGTACGCTGATACCCCATATGTGGGTGTAAACCATTGTTTGGGCGCATGGCAGAGCTTGGAAGGGAAGGAGCGCCATTTGACTTTTCAATGCAAAATTGACTGGAATTGAGATGGGACGCCATGTTGCGTTTGGAGAGCCCCTGATGTGCCTAAACATTGAAACTCCCTACAAGTGACACCATTTTGGAAAGTAGACCCCCTAAGGAACTTATCTAGATGTGTGGTGAGCACTTTGACCCACCAAGTGCTTCACAGAAGTTTATAATGCAGAGCCGTAAAAATAAAAAATCATATTTTTTCACAAAAATGATCTTTTCGCCCCCAATTTTTTATTTTCCCAAGGGTAAGAGAAGAAATTGGACCCCAAAAAATGTTGTGCAATTTGTCCTGAGTACGCTGATACCCCATATGTGGGTGTAAACCATTGTTTGGGCGCATGGCAGAGCTTGGAAGGGAAGGAGCGCCATTTGACTTTTCAATGCAAAATTGACTGGAATTGAGATGGGACGCCATGTTGCGTTTGGAGAGCCCCTGATGTGCCTAAACATTGAAACTCCCTACAAGTGACACCATTTTGGAAAGTAGACCCCCTAAGGAACTTATCTAGATGTGTGGTGAGCACTTTGACCCACCAAGTGCTTCACAGAAGTTTATAATGCAGAGCCGTAAAAATAAAAAATCATATTTTTTCACAAAAATGATCTTTTTGCCCCCAATTTTTTATTTTCCCAAGGGTAAGAGAAGAAATTGGACCCCAAAAAATGTTGTGCAATTTGTCCTGAGTACGCTGATACCCCATATGTGGGTGTAAACCATTGTTTGGGCGCATGGCAGAGCTTGGAAGGGAAGGAGCGCCATTTGACTTTTCAATGCAAAATTTACTGGAATTGAGATGGGACGCCATGTTGCGTTTGGAGAGCCCCTGATGTGCCTAAACATTGAAACTCCCTACAAGTGACACCATTTTGGAAAGTAGACCCCCTAAGGAACTTATCTAGATGTGTTTTGAGAGCTTTGAACCCCCAAGTGTTTCACTACAGATTATAACGCAGAGCCGTGAAAATATATATTTTTTTTTTCTCAAAAATGATTTTTTAGCCCCCAGCTTTGTATTTTTACAAGGGTAACAGAATAAATTGGACCCCAAAATTTGTTTTCCAATTTGTCCTGAGTACGCTGATACCCCATATGTGGGGGGGAACCACTGTTTGGGCGCATGACAGAGCTCGGAAGGGAAGGAGCGCCATTTGGAATGCAGACTTAAATGGATTGGTCAGCAGCCGTCACGTTGCATTTGCAGAGCCCCTGATGTACCCAAACAGTACAAACCCCCCACAAGTGACCCCATATTGGAAACTAGACCTCCCAAGGAACTTATCTAGATGTGTTTTGAGAACTTTGAACCCCCAAGTGTTTCACTAAAGTTTATAGCGCAAAGCCGTGAAAATAAAAATTCTTTTTTTTTTTCACAAAAATGATTTTTTAGCCCCCAGTTTTGTATTTTCACAAGGGTAACAGGATAAATTAGACCCCAAAAGTTGTTGTCCAATTTGTCCTGAGTACGCTGATACCCCATATGTCGGGGGGAACCACTGTTTGGGCGCATGACAGAGCTCGGAAGGGAAGGAGCGCCATTTGGAATGCAGCCTTAAATGGATTGGTCTGCAGGCGTCACGTTGCATTTGCAGAGCCCCTGATGTACCCAAACAGTACAAACCCCCCACAAGTGACCCCATATTGGAAACTAGACCTCCCAAGGAACTTATCTAGATGTGTTGTGAGAACTTTGAACCCCCAAGTGTTTCACTACAGTTTATAATGCAGAGCCGTGAAAATAAAACATCTTTTTTTTCCCACAAAAATGATTTTTAGCCCCCCAAATTTTTATTTTCCTAAGGATAACAAGAGAACTTGGACCCCAGAAGTTGTTGTTCAATTTGTCCCGAGTACGCTGATAACACATATGTTGGGGTAAACCCCTTTTTGGGCGCACGGGAGAGCTCGGAAGGGAAGGAGCACTGTTTTACTTTTTCAACGCAGAATTAGCTGGAATTGAGATTGGACGCCATGTCGCGCTTGGAGAGCCCCTGATGTGCCTGGACAGTGGAAACCCCCCAATTCTACCTGAAACCCTAACCCAAACACACCCCTAACCCTAATCCCAACGGTAACCCTAACCACACCCCTAGCCCTGACACACCCATAATTCTAATCCCAACCCTAATCCAAACGTAAATGTAATCCAAACCCTAACCCTAACTTTAGCCCCAACCCTAACTTTACCTCCAACCCTAGCCCTAACCCTAACCCTACCCCTAACCCTAACCCTAAACGTGACTGAAATACGTGGCACTGAAATACGTGGCACTGAAATACGTGATACGTGGCACTTAAATACGTGGCACTGAAATACGTGGCACTGAAATACGTGGCACTGAAATACGTGGCACTGAAATACGTGGCACTTAAATAAGTGGCACTGAAATATGTGATATGTGGCACTGAAATACGTGGCACTGAAATACGTGGCACTGAAATACGTGGCACTGAAATACGTGGCACTGAAATACGTGATACGTGGCACTTAAATACGTGGCACTGAAATACGTGGCACTGAAATACGTGGCACTGAAATACGTGGCACTGAAATACGTGGCACTTAAATAAGTGGCACTGAAATGTGTGATATGTGGCACTGAAATACGTGGCACTGAAATACGTGGCACTGAAATACGTGGCACTGAAATACGTGGCACTGAAATACGTGGCACTGAAATACGTGGCACTGAAATATGTGATACGTGGCACTTAAATACGTGGCACTGAAACACGTGGCACTGAAATACGTGATACGTGGCACTGAAATACGTGGCACTGAAATACGTGGCACTGAAATATGTGCAACTGAAATACGTGGTACTAAAATATGTGGCACTGAAATACGTGATACGTGGCACTGAAATACGTGGCACTGAAACACGTGGCACTGAAATACGTGATACGTGGCACTGAAATACATGGCACTGAAATACGTGGCACTGAAATACGTGGCACTGAAATACGTGGCACTGAAATACGTGGCACTATGACTGTCAGAAAATGTTCATTAAACGGTTAGGGGTGAGGTTAGGGGTAGAGTTAGGGTTAGGGTTTGGATCCCTTTATCACCTTAATGGTGGTGGGTGGCTTTTCAGTGTGTTTTCTGTTTTTTTCGATAAAAATGCATGCGTTTTTAACGCAAACAAACGCATGTGCTTAAAAACGCAAGAAAATACTGCAGGTTGTATTTCTGAAAATGAACGCATGCAGAAAAAAACCGCATGCGTTTGAAAACGCGACCAAACGCGTACAAAAAAACCGCATGCGTTTTCAATGTTAAATATAGGGAAAAAACGCATGCGTTTTTTGTGCAAAAAACGCTGCAGACAAAAACGGAAGTGTGAAACCAGCGACGCTTTTTATAGCAAAAAAGTTTTTGCGTCTCCACATTTTGAGACCTATAATTTTTCCACATTTGCTCCACAGAGTCATGTGAGGTCTTGTTTTTTGCGGGACGAGTTGACGTTTTTATTGGTAACATTTTCGGACACGTGACCGTTTTTGATCGCTTTTTATTCCGATTTTTGTGAGGCAGAATGACCAAAAACCTGCTATTCATGAATTTCTTTTGGGAGAGGCGTTTATACCGTTCCGGGTTTGTTAAAATTGATAAAGCAGTTTTATTCGTCGGGTCAGTATGATTACAGCGATATCTCATTTATATCATTTTTTTTATGTTTTGGCGCTTTTATACGATAAAAACTATTTTATAGAAAAAATAATTATTTTGGTATCGCTTTATTCTCAGGACTATAACTTTTTTATTTTTTTGCTGATGATGCTGTATGGCGGCTTGTTTTTTGCGGGACAAGATGACGTTTTCAGTGGTACCATGGATATTTATATCAGTCTTTTTGATCGCGTGTTATTCCACTTTTTGTTCGGCGGTATGGTAATAAAGCGTTGTTTTTTGCCTCGTTTTTTTTTTTTTTTTCTTACGGTGTTTACTGAAGGGGTTAACTAGTGTGGCAGTTTTATAGGTTGGGTCGTTACGGACGTGGCGATACTAAATATGTGTACTTTTATTGTTTTGTTTTTTTAATTTAGATAAAGAAATGTATTTATGGGAATAATATATATATTTTTTTTTCATTATTTTGGAATATTTTTTTTAATTTTTTTTTACACATTTGGAAATTTTTTTTTTTACTTTTTTACTTTGCCCCAGGGGGGGACAATACAGATCGGTGATCTGCCAGTTTGCATAGCACTCTGACAGATCACCGATCTGCGAGAAGTACAGGCTGCTTCACAGTGCCTGCTCTGAGCAGGCGTCTGTGAAGCCACCTCCCTCCCTGCAGGACCCGGATCCGCGGCCATCTTGGATCCGGGTCTGGAGCAGGCAGGGAGGGAGGTAAGACCCTCGCAGCAACGCGATCACATCGCGTTGCTGCGGGGGGCTCAGGGAAGCCCGCAGGGAGCCCTCTCCCTGCGCGATGCTTCCCTGCATCGCCGGCACATCGCGATCATGTTTGATCGCGGTGTGCCGGGGGTTAATGTGCCGGGGGCGGTCCGTGACCGCTCCTGGCACATAGTGCCGGATGTCAGCTGCGATATGCAGCCGACACCCGGCCGCGCTCCCCCCGTGAGCGCGGCCGATCGGCTATGACGTACTATCCCGTCGGCGGTCATACGGGCCCACCCCACCTCGACGGGATAGTACGTCAAATGTCGGGAAGGGGTTAAAGAAGAAGTTACAGGTCTGTGAGAGCCAGAAATCTTGATTGTTTGTTTCTGACCAAATACTTATTTTCCACCATAATATGCAAATAAAATGATAAAAAAACAGACAATGTGATTTTCTGGATTTTTTTTTCTCAGTTTGACTCCCATAGTTGAGGTCTACCTATGATGTAAATTACTGACGCCTCTCATCTTTTTAAGTGGTGGAACTTGCACTATTGCTGACTGACTAAATACTTTTTTGCCCCACTGTATATATATATATGTCATTGAGACACACACACACACATATATATATATATATATATATATATATATATATACACTGTATTTATATTTAATTCAGCGCTAGATAGCATAAAAGCCGGTAATTCAATTGCCGGCTTTTGCTATCTCCTTCCCAAACCCGACATGATATGAGACATGGTTTACATACAGTAAACCATCTGATATCCCTTTTTTTTTGCATATTCCACACTACTAATGTTAGTAGTGTGTATGTGCAAAATTTGGGCGCACTAGCTATTAAATTAAAGGGTTAAATCTCGGAAAAAATTGGCGTGGGCTCCCGTGCAATTTTCTCCACCAGAGTGGTAAAGAAAGTGACTGAGAGCAGATATTAATAGCCTAGAGCGGGTCCATGGTTATTGCCCCCCCCCCCCGGCTAAAAACATCTGCCCCCAGCCACCCTGGAAGATGCGCCTATTCTGGCACTTGGCCACTCTCTTCACACTCCCGTGTAGCAGTGGGATATGGGGTAATGAAGGGTTAATGTCACCTTACTATTGTAAGTTGACATTAAGCCAGATTAATAATGGAGAGGCGTCAATTTTGACACTTATCCTTTATTAATCCAATAGTAAGAAATGGTTAATAAAACACACACACATTATTACATTATTGGAGACCAAAAAAACATAATTCTGGCATTTTTAATTTTTTTCTCACTACGCTGTTTAACGATCAGGTTAATTCTTATTTTTATTGATAGACCGGGAAATTCTGAATGCAGCAATACCAAATATGTGTAGGTTTGATATTTTTATTGTTTTATTTTGAATGGGGCGAAAGGGGGGTGATTTGAACTTTTATATTTATATACTTTTGCCATGCTTCAATAGCCTTCATGGGAGGCTAGAAGCTGGCATAGCCCTATCGGCTCTGCTACATAGGAGCGATGCTCAGATCACCCCTATGTAGCAGAATTGCAACACTGCTATGAACGCCAACAGCAATCTGGCATCAGCAATCATAGAGGTCTGCAGGAGACCTCTGGTTGTTATGCCAATGCACCGATGACCCCCGATCATGTGACGGATGGCCGGAAGCGCTTGTTAAATGCCGAAGCACGCATCAAAGCGGGGGTTCTCCCATTGGATGTACTATTCCGTCCGATGGCAGAAAGGGGTTAAGGAGTGACAATAAAACATTCCAAACTGATGAGAAATTGCTTTTTATAGGAAAAAAAATGTTAAGAAACATTTTTTTTCCTATATAATGACTTGTATTTATAAGGCAAATTTTTTAAAGGATTTTTTAAATTACAATTTTATTAAACCAAAATTGAAATGTTTAATTAAAAATAAGAAATTTCAGTTGAGTTTATGAAAGAAGCAAGAACTGTCAAAAATTAGGGACTCAGAGGGACTCAGATACACCCTGAATTAGACATAAAGGAGGACCTCATACACATTCTGTTCAAATTGTTATGTATTGGTACTCCTAGATAGAGATGTTCAGAAAACGTTTGCCAATCTCAAATTCGGCACGAATGCAGCACATTCGGATTTGTGTTTGGACACCCAAGCATTTTTACTAAAAAATGATTGCTTTCCACTAATGCTTTTGTTATGACTTTGGCTATGATAGTGGTGCTGTATGATGAGATGGGAGGATGTGTTTTATGAGGGGAGGGTGTGGAGAGAGGTTAGAGGAGCGGCGAACTGCTTTGTTTTTTTTCTTAACTTTTTGTGTGGAGATTCAGGGCACAGAAACCATCCAGAACGTCCAGACACAATGGTGTTTCATTGGCTGCCAAATTCACATGTCCCTCTCCATATAAAGAGCGATCATGTTGTTTTGGCACGATTTTGTCAGTGTAACCGAGCAGAGAGGCCACTTCTGCTGCTGCTACTGGATAGTCAGAAAGTTATCTAGGTGGTTGATTGTCAGTCAGCTAGTTCAGATACATAAGATGCTGCGTGGCTGTGAAATCCACCTTCCAGCAGATCAATCGTTTTTGCTCATTGTGTGTTCCAGAGACACCAGGGCACATTTCAACACATAGCTCTTTTGTGCTGCCTATATTGTGCTTGAGCCAGGAGTCCACATTTCAGTATCTAATAATATCTAATAATTTTGTGCTCATATTTTTGCTCCATCCAGGAGTCCACATTTGAAAATCTAAATTGTTAGTTCCAATACCGTGCTCCAGAAAGCAGGGGAAATTTCAGTATCTAATAATTTTGTGCTCATATTTTGTCTCCGTCCACGAGTCCACATTTGAGAATCTAAATTGTTTGTGCCAATACCATGGTCCTGAAACAAGGTCACATTCCTGCCAAAAAATGCTTTCTGCTGGTAATATTTTGGGCTATGGTGGAGACCAGATTTATACAAAATATGCCAGAACCATGAGCAAGGAACATAGTCCATAGGCTAAGCTCCCAACAATGGGGACAAGGTCAGAAGACATACTGGAACCTATGTACCCCCCAAAAAGTATAAAACTTACTTCTTATAAAACACATCATTTTTGCTTTCATTATTGGATTATTGCTAACTTTGTAACTTATGACTGTTTTATATGAACTGCTGACTTGGAAAACACTGCAGAATATTTTTGCGCTTCATAAATAAAGATTATTATTACTAGATTGGAGATGGTGAAGTTCAGGCTCTTAGCTTTGCCATGTGTAGGAGGAAACAATCTGTTACATGACCACAACTGAACAAACGTGGGCTGGCTGCTCTGCTGACAGAGGGTGGAGTAAGGTTAAAAACGACAAACTGCTGTGAGCGAGGTGCAGACAGGGATGTTATGGTGGATTGAGAAAAATGTGAAATGCTCGATGTCTAAGATTGGTCAAAAACAGCAGGCATGTCCACTCCCGTAACAGCTGATGGGATCTCACGCACCACAACTGTAGTGGGTAAACAAGTGGAGGTTGTGAAGATGGAGACCTGTGCGAGAATACCTGCCACATTGACAGAGGAGATAAAGCAGCAGATGTGATTGATGGGCTGCCAGTGGTTGGCAAGGCCCACTAGTCCGCATTTTAGGGCAGTGAGATTCCTAGACTAGTGCATGTTGATTGCACATGTCCTGGTTCAAGCATGTAATAGTCAATTTATTGAATTGTTTTACTCTACTCAGTCATTTTTTACAAAGTTGGCAGATAACATGAGTTGAGTCATCCATTACCAACATTTCTACATTACAAGTATTGTGAATTTGCTGCGGATTTCACCGTTTGCATTGCAAAGGTTAAAAGCTGGAATTCACCAAATTTAGATACTACAGATTTCAAATCTGCATGTCAATATCCATTGGATTTGCTTAGATCTCATCACCTTGATTTCTACTGTAATATGCTGCGCATGTTCCTCCTGCAAATCTAGACGGATAATGTGCACTAGAACGGAGTGATCTGCTACTTGTGATTATGCCCTGAGAGTATTATTTTAATGCTGCGCACACTTGAGAGTCACCCAAGTTGAAGTGTTCTGCTGCAACTCCCAACATTAGTGAACTGGGCACCCCATGTCAATGTCCCTTTTAAACTTCTTTCCTTTAGATCGCATGTTGCTCAATGTTACAACAAACCAGAACCCAGTAGTTAGTAAGAAAGGAGTCACTTCAGTATACTGCTGAAACATGTGGAATGTATGCTCTTTAGGTAGCAGATATTATGCTTATGTAACACCCCAGGTAACCGGTTGTTACAGTGATGTTGCCTTCCCTTCGGGGAGGGTAGTGTCATGCTTGGAGGCAAGGAGTATTTCCTTTACCAGGTAAGCACTTACATGCAACACATTCTGAATCCAGGCCAGAAGGGGGAGCTCTGAACCCGGATTCAGGGGAGCTTCCCCCAGATATAAAGGTATTCTGGTCTGGAGGAGGAGTTGGAATGTAGTGAGCATCTGAGGAAAGGAGCAAAGGAGAAGGAAAGGGCTTAGAGTGGAACTGTGCCCGGGCACCCTCTGAGTCAAAGCGCAGGAGCCGGGCACCAGGAGCCCGAGGTTGTGTTGAACTCTAGGTCACACAGCAGAACCGAAGGGCAAAGGACTTTATGTAATTTGTCCGCACCCACACCTGAAGGTGCAGCCCGGGTCATGATACAGACCCTATAAAAAGGCTTGCACTGCCCACCATACAGGTAACTGTCCCAAGACAGGAGAGAGAGGACTTTGACAGGGAGCCACAGGCAGCAAGGACCTTGCATATGAGCACAAGCAGTAACGCTTACGGACCTCACCTGGGATAGGGATCCACCATTGCATCCAGGCCAGCCAGACCACATCACCACCTGTTGCTGGTACCCTGGACTGTGGCCTGATTCAACCAGTAAACCAGGTAAAGACATTACAACCGTGTCCTCCATTTATTTGCCGGCATCCACCACACCATCCCTGTCCAGCACACCGGGAGCCCTGGGGACCCAGCCTCACCTGTGGGAAGCGATACCATCTTGCTGCCGCACCATCACCCCCAGAGGACCACTTTAAGCAGCGTCGGTCACCCCTGACAGAGTACCACAGGTGGGGTCATGAACTTTTATTGCTTTACAACTCCCTTTAAAAACTATCCCTTTTACTTGGGCGTCCAGTGCCACAGACCCGGTCGCCGCCACCATGACCACCCCTTTAACGTCAACCAGATCCGGTACCGAGTATCCCCTAGGCCCTGGTGGGCGACATCTGCATAACACAGAGGCATACACTTTGTGGTGGCACATAACTTGTGAGTAGCTTATCTGATTTACAGCACACTTGGAAAGGTTTCTCCATCTCTAGCTTCCTTTACTTCTAACCATTGTTCTCGCTGATGCGATACCCGTGTGCCAGCATGGCAAGCTTTATCTGCCTTCACCAAATCTTCCAGGTCTGCTCAACATGCAACCTCTTTCCCTTTATTCCTCTGTCCCTTTGCAGGGCCCCCACTAACACAAGTCTTCCTTCTTTAGACCTCCAGCTGTGTATCATCAAAGCTGAACTCGCCTCTAAGATGTCTCCTGGGCACCCAGACATGCATGCTGTGTGTCCAGATCCAAATGCCACAGGGATATCCAGTTGCTGGCTAGCTGCTTACGAGTACATCTCTGTGTCTCCCTCCTGTTCCACACAAATCTGGATTGCGGTCAGTAAATGGCTTCATACTCTTTACTCTACTTCTACAACTAACTACTGGAACTAGCAAACTCCCATTTTTGCTTCCTAAAAGTCCCTCCAGCTGCTGTGCCTGGCTAACTATTAACTCCTCTGTGTCCTGCAAATACACTATTACTTTCACTTTCCCCAGCTTGTTTACATAGAAAACAGAAATAATACATTAACAGTTGTATGAAGCATCAACACATGAGGAATGCATTAATTCAATATTTCACATCAATAATAACATCTTCAGGGAATGTTTCTTTTCTTGCACATTTTACACATATATAAGAGTACACATTTTATAAGTAGGTTAAAAACATGTTTTCTGTGCCACATTTATGAAGTTTTCCATAGTAATTACATAAAATCTGAAAGATTGTGCTTAGTGCTGTTGAGTGCATAGGGTTGGGTTGATCAACCAACCATTCTATGCTGGGCCCTGACCATGGCTTTGCTAAAGGGGTTCCTTCACATCATGGCCTATGAAAGCTAGTAGAAGAAACTAATTGAAAGTTAAAATGTATTACTTTGCATTTGGAATCATACAGTGGGTATGGAAAGTATTCCGATCTCTAAATTTTTCACTCTGTTTCATTGCACACATTTGGTAAATTCAAAAAGTTCCTTTGTTTCTCAATAATGTATACTCTGCACCCCATCTTAACTGAAAAAAATAATGTAGGAATTTTCGCATATTTATTAAAAAATGAAATATCACATGGTCGTAAGTATTCAGACCCTTTGCAGAGACACTCATTTAAGTCACATGCTGTACATTTCCATGTGAACCTTCTTGAGATGGTTCTACTCCTTCATTTGAGTCCAGCTGTGTTTAATTAAACTGATATGACTTGATTTGGAAAGGCACACATCTGTCTATATAAGACCTAACAGCTCACAGTGTCAGACCAAATGAGAATCATGAGGTCAAAGGAACTGTCCAAGGAGCTCAGAGACAGAATTGTGGCAAGGCACAGATCTGGCCAAGGTTGCAAAAGAATTTCTTCAGTACTCAAGGTTCCTAAGAGCACAGTGGTCTCCATAATCCTTAAATGGAAAATGTTTGGGAAAACCAGAAGACTTCCTAGACCTGGCCGTCCAGCCAAACTGAGCAATCGTGGGAGAAGAGCCTTGGTGAGAGGTAAAGAAGAACCCCAAGATCACTGTGTCTAAGCTCCAGAGATGCAGTAGGGAGATGGGAGAAAGTTCCACAAAGTCAACTATCACTGCAGCCCCTACCATCGGGCCTTTATGGGAGAGTGGCCCAACGGAAGCCTCTCCTCAGTGCAAGACATATGAAAGCCAGCACAGAGTTTGCTAAAAAACACATGAAGGACTCCCAGACTATGAAAAATAAGATTCTCTGGTCTGATGAGATGAAGATAGACCTCTTTGGTGATAATTCTAAGCGGTATGTGTGGAGAAAACCAGACACTGCTCATCACTTGCCTAATACAATCCCAACAGTGAAACATGGTGGTGGCAGCATCATGCTATGGGGGTGTTTTTCTGCTGCAGGGACAGGACGACTGGTTGCCATTGAAGGAAACATGAATGCGGCTAAGTACAGAAATATCCAACATGAAAACTGCTTCCAAAGTGCTCTGGACCTCAGACTTGGTCGAAGATTCACCTTCCAAAAAGACAATGATCCTAAGCACAAAGCTAAAATAACAAAGGAGTGGCATTCTTGCCTGGCCCAGCCAGAGCCCTGACCTAAACCCAATTGAGCCTCTCTGGAGAGACCTGAAAATGGCTGTCCACCAATGTTCACCATTGAACCTGACAGCACTGGAGAGGATCTGCAAGGAAGAATGGCAGAGGATCCCCAAATCCTGGTGTGAAAAACTTGTTGCATCATTCCCAAGAGGACTCATGGCTGTACTAGCTCAAAGGGGTGCTTCTAGTCAATACTGAGCAAAGGGTCTGAATATTTATGACCATGTGCTATTTCAGTTTTTCTGTTTTTAATAAATTTGCAAACATTTCTACATTTCTCGGGGTTTTCAGGCAAGATGGGATGCAGAGTGTACATTAACATGAAAAAAAATAAACTTTTTGAATTTACCAAATGGCTGCAAGGAAACAGAGTGAAAAATGTAAAGGGGTCTGAATACTTCCTGTACCCACTGTATGTATTATTTTTCATTGGTGGTGAGTGCCACTTGTTTGTTGTTTTTTTTTTTAATCTCTGGTTATAGATACAGAATGGAAAGTCGGTATATACATGTATCACATCCACAAATGTACATAAAAATGCAATGAAATCCTTCAGAGAAGTTACTTTATTCAATACAAAATGATGTTTTACCTTCATGCCTCCATTCAAATAATTATACAAATGCATACATTTAAAGTGTTTAAACTAGATTTCAGTTCACAGCTCAATCCATAGGAAAGTTGAATACAGAAAAGCAAAGCACCAACAAAATAGGTCTGAGACACTATGTAAAACGATAACACTTGTTCTTCAAAGTCTCCGAGTAGAGACTGGAATTTTCATCCCCTGACAGAATTTTAATAGGTGTCCCTTTTACAGTGACATAGGGCAAAATCACCATAGTACAGTAAAAGAAAAAAGTCTTATTCTATTTACAATACATACACTTTACATAAATACAAGAACAACACTTACATCATATTATTAACTTAGAGCAAAGGTGTTGCCTAAATTCTACTTAACAATGATGAGCAGAGAAAACCAAGGGGTCAAAACTTAGGAGATTTCCACTGTTGCGGGAGTTAAAAGTCTTACATTATAAGACAATAGCTTTTTATAGATTTATTTTTAGTTTGCTGTCGTTTGTCATGTTGTCCACATACATGTTACAAAAGGGATGACAGATCTGATGACTGCAATACTAGTAGACGTGTACATAAAAAATGCTTTGTTTAACGGCAAAATTTTAACTTACTAATAACACATACCAATTGTTGTCTTCTTATGTCAATGTTTAACCTTTGGTAGGATTTATTTTATATTATATATTATTTTAAGGATATATTAATCACTTTTATAAACATGTATAAGTATAGCATATGGAATTTTAATAAATTTATTTTTTGTTAGTTACTGAATAAATATCTACAGGTACTGTATAAAGTTATCTTTTTTGCTCCCATTGTTGGTACAGTCTTGAAAATACAGTCTCCTAAAATGTGGCTATTAAACTACAACTTTATCTTATGTTACTGGTATAACAAAGTGTCAAGTTGCACAAGTTTTATGGGGAAATGCCCATTTCGACATTAAGCACCAAGAGATCCAGAGATTTGTTTCCAGATCAAAGATTTTATCAGTGGAAGGAATAAGTGTACCCATCACTACAGGAAAAAAACCAAACACATAATTTGTTCTAGTTTGCAAGATTAGGACTAGTTGCTTAGGTCTTAGCATTTACTCATTTATCTACAGAATATGGGAAAAATCTGTCTCACTTTATTCCTTTCTACGAAGACATAAATCTCATTCAGACGTCCATGTTACACGTATGTGTGCTATCTCTGTTTTTCTTAGATACAACAAGCATCCATTATTGTCTATCGGGCTGTTCACATGTCCATGTTATTACATAGACCGTGTGTTCATGAAAAACTCATGTAGACTATTTTTTCTGAAGACATCTGGGCCTTACCCTCAGATTTCCTAAATTGTTTAAAATCAAACTTAGTTTTGGATATTTCTAACACCGATTTTGCTCCAAATCCCATCTGTGCATTCTCTAATAATTCCACTAAGGCTAGTGCCTGTACAAAAGGCAGTCAGGGGTAATTTCAGACTGTAGCAGGACCCCTGGGGAATTCCAAAGGCAGTCAGGGTGCCACAGCACCCTGGTTAAGAAACAGTACAAAAAAGGTACTAAAGTGTGACCTAATGTGTCTAAGCGAAGAACCTTCTAGTCAAAGAAGTCAAAGTACCAAGACTTTGTGCCGCCCATTAGAGAAGCATTCCATGAAAACAGTGCAAGTACCCTCTCCAGGCATGCCATGAAGTACAAGGGTGTATGTGCCACAGGCTGAGATCCTAGGACTTGGGGAATACTAGGAATCAACAGCGAGAGACGTTACTAGGTTATTGATGTTGAAGGTAACCAAGCATGACAATTATTTGCTAAGTAGAAAGAACATGGACATGATCTTAAAAGAACATACAAGGTTATGATCTGGATAGAAGAACACGTGCTAAGGCGTTATCAGATGGGAAAGTACATAGTTAAATAATTTTATACCCTCAATAAAAATTTCTAGTAATCTTTTAAGTGAAGCCAGTAATCTGTTTCCAAGTATTCCTTTAGCATTTATTAAATTGACTTAATTGCAAAAGTAGTTTTGTGCTTTGTCTATTGTCATGTCAATGACCCATGATATTCAAAATTTTCAAAATCGTATAGTCATTTCTATCAAAACATTCTCATTCCAATAATTATAATTCTTCATATTCACTGTCACAATGTAATATTAGATTAATAAAAGAGTCATTTTTGTTAGTGGCACATTATCAAATAATGAGTAATTTGCACATTCACTATTACTGAAGTTGTATTGCTACTGGAGCCACTTTCGAAAATGAACATTAATATATTAATTGGTCATGATGAGATTTGCTCAACTGAACTATTTTGTGGTTATTGCCCAAATTTTTATACAATTGTCTCCTTATATGCGACCATAAGCATGCTTGTTACTGTCATACTTTTTCTTTTTTTTTGTTTACATTTTTCTTTTTAGAATTAATTTCTATTAGTGGCTAACTGCAAAAATTCTGGGCTAATGATCTCATAAAAAAAATTGCAATAATATACAGATGATTCCATCTGTATATGCATCTACAGTAACAGAATTCTATTCTTCTAACACCTATTAGGCAATTCCCCACAGTTATATCATAGATCCCTACTAATAGAGATACTCTAACTTTTACCATTTCATTGAGCAACTACCTTATATTATTGCACCATTTCTCTTATAAAAAAAAGTATATACATACTGGTATATGGGCACTGGGGCTCAGTCTTTACATAGACAACGCTACAGTCGTTAATAACTAACTAGTACATATAAAATGTCCCAAGATGACCCTAAAACTTATTTTTTTCCTGGTGTGTTAAGACAGCAATGTTAGTTCTATAGTTTAGACTGTTAGCAAGTGAAAAGTTTAGTACAATGACTTAACACTTTTGAAAAGAAACAAATGTAAAATTAAAGTCAGCTTGTTAATAAACCACACAGTACATAATTTACTATAGCACTGCATTATTGTAGGTCGCTATAAGTAATACTTTTCTTCAGGTTTTACCATGTATAAGGACTTCAAAGAAGAAAGTTTAAAGTTTGTAAAAATGGTTGACTATTTTTAGAACTAAGTAATATCACCTATCTCCATTCAACAGATCAGGCCAATCCAGTTTGACTAGTAGCTAATCATTGACATAAATTCCTGTAGACCAACTAAAATAGACCACTCAATGTTTGCCTATACAGTGCGCACTCTGAACAATTACTTATGGGAGCAACGGATGACATACAAGTCATATTTGTCAAAATATTTCTCCTACTGATGACAGAAACCTGTATATAGATTGAAAGCATTCCTAAGACGAATAGGGTGGAAATAAAATACCAGGAGAAGTCAGTTGACAATAATGGGGAAAAAAAATGTGACAAGCAAAACCATTGGAAGGGGATTCTTCATTAAATATTTAAAGTGCTAAATTATATTAATTATTTTTGCACATAAACCAGTTATAAAGCAGTTAACAATGATGATGCTTTTTAATCGGTTTGTTATTAAAAGGTGCATCTACTAGACTATTATGACTATAAATCAGTAACAGCCCAGCATATTTGTGCCTATTGTAATCAGGAAACTTAACATTAGCCATTTGCTTTTGCTAAGTCAATAACATATTCTTTTCCAACTTTAAAGATTCAGTCATTACCCAAGCAAATTGTTTTTAGAGAATGTGCTTCTTTTTTTGTTAGTAAAATATACACACTATTTAAAGAATACAAAATATGAACAAAAAAAGCAAAAGTATCCCAGCGATTTCTCCTTTAATCTTCAGTTTTTTAATACTAATTTGGCTCAAAATACAATTAGAACTGAGGGATGTATACATAAATCTTCTGGGTCTCACAGGGGATTACACATCCCCCCCATTCCTACTGCTCACTGTCCTGTGTGTGGTTGTAAAGGCTACGTTCACATTTGCGGTCGGCGCCGCAGCGTCGGGCGCCGCAGCATCGCCGCATGCGTCATGCGCCCCTATATTTAACATGGGGGCGCATGGACATGCGTCACACTTGCGTTTTGCGCCGCATGCGTCCCTGCGGCGCCCGCGTCCGGGCGCAGAGGATGCAGCAAGTTGCATTTTTGCTGCGTCCAAAATCAATGAAAAAAAGGACGCATGCGGTGCAAAACGCAGCGTTGTGCATGCGTTTTGCTGCATTTTTGTTTGCGTTGTGCGTTGCGGCGCCGACGCTGCGGCGCACAACGCAAATGTGAATGTGGTCTTAGACAACTGACTGCAGCAGAAGTCTCCCTACTGTACCTTGTTTGCCCCCTTGTGGCTTTAGCTGGCCATAAAATGAACTGATCAAACAGGAGAATAAAGAGAACCTGTCAGCACGATTTTGTAATGGAAAGAAATGATACGGCTGTAATGGCGCTGGAATACAGATTAAATTTATACCTTTGGTGAAGAAATTAGCTTTATTGCACCTCTTTAGTCACCAATTGATGTTTTCTGCTAATTTGATTTTGGTGTACAAGGGCTGGACTGTGCACTGGAGCATCTCCTGCCTGTCTGTGATTCCTTGCCCCTTTGCCTGCCTTTCGTCTTTGAATGACCTTCTATCTCAGGCTGAGGGACTAGGAATTCACAGACAGGGAGGAGAAGATGAAGTGCACAGTCCAGCCCCTGAACACCAAAATCAAATTAGCAGAAAACTTCAAATGGTGATTAAAGGAGAAACACAAAGTGCATTTCTTCATCAAAGAATTGAATCAGTACTACAGCGCTATCACAGAATTGTCTGTTATTTACATTACATGATCATGCATACAGGTTCTCTCTGAATCTTTTGTACTCCGTGGGATTTCTACATCAATGTTTCAAGATCATGCAGAAAAATGCTGTAGAGAAAAAAAACGGAGGTCAATCATTTTTCTTATTTAATTTAACCATTCATTTGGAATTTTGTTTTGTTCTTTTACTAGATATCCCTTATCTAATTTAAGGGCATTATTAAAAATACACTGTTTAAATCTAACACTAAACAAAGTTTCATCAGATTTATGATTTAATGAGAAACTAGGATAAAATTGTGACAAATCAAGGACTGTCAATATTGTAGATACTGTACCATCAGACCATTCACTATATAAAGTACCATTGTTTTAACCCCAAGGCAGTAAAATGTGGCAATGACAGTCAATACTAATGCTAAAAGAGTACTTAAAGTCTTCGCAGTACAGTGCTATGCTGGTGCCTAATACACTTACTGCTATGTAAATACAAGCTGGAAAGTAGACAGATATTTTATTCTGGGGTTACGTTAATACATATACATCATATTTCTATACAAAAAGATCATACATCCAGATTCTTTGATTGTAATCTCAGTTAATCCTCCAAGTCAAGAAGTATGACCTTTTGCCTTTTTATTATTAATGCACTGATGAAGATATATGAAGGAAAAGAAGATCTAGTGCTTAAGTGCACTGCACAATTGAGGAGAAAATGAGGATCATAAAAATTGTGCTTTTCATTAATATAATTGATCATCTATGTGCTTTCCACCAATGTAATCAGATAGGCCCACCAATATCGCATATACTCAGTAATTTAACTCTTCGTGCATCCTATGTTCTTATTTCCACATAATCTAGATATGGATGTTAATGTTTTTTGATGCAGTTGTTAAAAATTGTATAAATTAGTTGTCCCCAGAGAGATATTCCACCCACACACCATATATCAACTTGCAGTTACAGTCTTCCTTCATACTGGGAGTTGTCCTGTGTGGGCTAAAAATCTGTAGCCAGGCTTTCTGGTCAATAGGCTTCTATCACAAACATATGTTGTTGCATGTGGTTGATTTCCAAATCTGGAATTGTTTTACTGTAAAAGGATATTAGAATTTCTACCAAAAGTAGACAATTATCACATATTGCAACACAGAAGACTGTCAATTAATTGAGTTTGCATTTCACAACTGTACGTGAGCTTAAAGGGTTTTTTCCAATATCGCAAGTATAAGATACGGTATCATTTTTTGATCCTGAGGTTCAACTGCAAATACATTTATTGTCAGAGTAAATTGGGGTTCCTTCTTAGTTTTTCACTATGCTATGAAATTCCCAGAGTATCACTGTGTAGGAACCTGCATCACTTCCCTTTTACATTAATGGGAATGTGTTGCAAATCCCTGCACAGCAGATGAATGGGGTTTAGAGGTGAGAGGATCTGAGACAAAACATGTGCATTTTCCTAGCAAGCTTGATTTTCAGCAAAGTTATTCTTTGCAAATTCAATGTCCCTTATAATGTTCTAGGTTTATCAAGACCCCAGAGCATAATAAAAATAATATGTAAAAAAAGGAAAACCCTCATTTCATCGCTCACCTGTCTGGCCCCTCTGCTGCTCTCGTCCCATCGCCTGGTTCTCAGAGATGCCTCTTCTTTCCCACATTGCAAGCCTGCTCCTACATGGCCAGGACTTCTGGTTGCAACCATGCCTTGGCAATCACTCCACATTTGACATGGAGCATGCAGTAACCTCCAAGGCCTGGTCATGTCCAGAAGTGTTGGCCATTAGTGAACGGGTTGGAGCTATGATGGCAAAATGAGGTAGCTCCTGAGGTTTGGATGGCAGGCAGCGCTGCCTGCAATGTAGTCCTCTACTTTCCGCTGACACATCTTAGACCTGTTCAATCTAGGCCGGGACTTCCAGCCAGAAACAGGCCTCGGAGATCACTGAGTGTTCCACATCTGTGATGTCTTGATGTGCAGTGAACTCAGAAGCCAGGTCACGGTCAGAAGTCCAGGACTGGAATAAACAAGACAGGAAATGTGCATCATAGCAGAGGAAAGAAGAGGAGCCTCTAAGGACCGGACAGTGGGTAGCCGACAGGAGAACAGTGAAGTGGGCACAAGTTTAAAAAACTGACCAGTGGTCTACAGTTGAGCAAACTGGCTGCAAGCCATCCGCCATTTTGCTGAGTTCGCGTGAATTGAATTTATAAAAACTCTTATTTTAATTTTTTTTTGTATTTGAGTAGAATACAATATCACTCAAATAAATTTCCTCATCTCTAATGGGGATATTACTGTGCAGAAGAAATAGCTTCAATTCTTAGGTCAAGAAGTTCAATGACTGATAGTAGTTCAGTGCTTGGACAACACCCCATTCTTTGTTATATCATATCCTGGCAATATATCATTCTAGGATGGAAATCTTCTATAATACTTAAGACTGTATACTACTCCACATTAAAAGTTCTGAAATTCATCAGAACTTTTTATTTATTTCTGTAAGGAGATGGAATTACAGTTAGATGCAAAATCCTAAGTGGCTGCTTCCTTCCTCCGCGAGGATAACACTGCCAATGCTGTGATCAGTGATGTCTCACACCATGAGGCAGATACAGCAGAGTTCATAATTTGTGCACATAACGTTCCCCAAGGACAAGACCAGAAGAGTGGTCATCATGGATATAATGCAACGAAAAAAGGGATCTTTATATTATATAACACCTATGCTGGATCCTGCACATAACACTGGTCTACAAAAAAAAAAAATTCTGGCATGGACTTTAAGAACAGTTTTAGACTAATTTTAGGGTGCTGAATTCAAATCTGATCTTATAATTTCTCTATCACATCACATTTTTGTGCTATAGGTATATAGCCCATTTTCATGAATTCCATGATAAATATAAGTAGTGTATGAAAAGTGTCGGTTTATACGGTTCACTAAGGTAAATTTAGGTTTCATTTAGTCTTCCAATAAATGTGAGAATATCTTTGTTTTCTTTGAATATGCATAATTCCCATTTGTTATGATAACACCCTTGTTTTCTGTGCTACTGGGACAGTAGAGCTACAGCAGAGCATTGGGTGAAAACTGAATGGCCTCAGCGACAGAGTTTGGCATCTGGCGATAAGAATGTCATCCATGATCCTCTAGTGGATAGGAAGGACATTGACTTTCCTCCCTTACACATAAAACTTGGATTGATGAAGCAGTTCGTCAAAGCTCTCAATCACAGTGGAGAATGCTTTAACTATATATGTTCAACTTTTCCTGGTCTTAGTGAAGAGACGAAAAAGGCTGGAATATTTGATGGACCTCAAATAAGAACACTTATGAGAGACCCAAATTTTATCACATCAATGAATGACAGAAGAAAGAGCTTGAAATGCATTTTGTAATGTGGTGCAGAATTTTCTAGGGAATAAGAAAGCAGACAACTATGAAGAGATAGTGGAAGAGCTACTAATGAGTCTGCGAAATCTTGGATGTAGAATGAGTATCAAGATTCACTATTTACACAGCCATTTGGACTTTTTCCAGAGAACCTTGGGGATGTGAGTGAGGAACAAGGGGAGCGTTTTCATCAGGACATTAAAACAATGGAGGAACGGTATCAAGGCTGGTGGGACTCACATATGATGGCGGACTATGGCTGGAGCTTGATGAGAGACAACCTAGAAGCTGTACATCACAGATCAGCCAAGAAAAGAAAGTTCAAATAACTGTCATTTGTCATTCATCTGTGTGCCATATATATGTGTTTTTATATTTTGTAGTTTAATTCTGTAAGTATATTTGATTTGCTGTACATAGACTTTGTAATCTTTGTTATCCCTTGATTAAAAATATACAAAATGTAGTACCGAAAATCATGTGTTTTTATCATAAAACATTAGGAGTAATTTTCATAAAAAATTGAAAATATCTCGAAATCCTGATGTGATAGCCAAAAACGGAGTTCATATTCGTAATCAGCAGCCAAAATTGACTTAAAATATGTTTTAAAACCTTTTTGCCAGAAAAATTGAGTTGACCAGTGTAATTAATGGGAGTCATACTCCACCTTGTGTATAAACTGAACATATAACAGGCTATCCCATACAACAATTACAGTACTGGGTATGCTTTATTTACTGGATTGTTCACGATTATTAAAATGGATAATAAAAAAGAAAACAGTAAAAATGTTTTTACAAACATTTATCAATACTGGACAATACTCCATAAAACATTTCCTATAGTTTCTAAAATAATTTCTTGTGCTTCATTTGCTTAAATATTAGAAGATTTTATACTAAAGTTTTAATACAAAGTCTTGTATTCTCTGTGCCCTTACAGAAAGCAACTGATAATCAGTGGATTCATTCTTCCTCCCACTGATGCAGAAGAGCGGAGTTCATCATTGTAGACTATAGGGAAAATTTATAAAAAAATATATATTTTTTTTGATCTGCGCAAATCCTTCATTGATGAAATACATGTTTGGTGCATATTTGAGTATCAATCACTGAGGTATAGGACATATTGCATTTTGATAATGGGCAACAGTAGCACCCACTGCATGTCTAATTGTTCGGCTCATACTTTATTTCAGCAAATTACAGCCGCTATGCATATCTGGTGCAAACTTTATGGATATTCTTAAAACAAATATACGCTTCCACAATGTATTCTACATTGCACTTGGCGTTTGCCTGCTCACAGAAGTTTGCACTACAAAACATGACGTACCTTATAAAAGGACTTTTTTGGATACAGAGTTCAGACAATTTGTACTGTCATCATTTTCTATTTCCCCTAAAATATCATCCACTACGTTTTTTGTTTTTTTTAAAAGGTCCCCATAATTTAAAATGGCAAGCTCAGCTCTGCTACGTCTTTTTTTTTTTTAAGGACACCTTTGAAAGAAAAGGGTTGTTTTGCCATTGTTAGAAATCATAGCTGGTTAGTTATACACTGTGTGCAAATACTTAAAAAAAAAAAAAAAGTTACTTTTTTTTATCTTTGTCATTTTGAAATACAGATAATATCAAGAGGCATAAAAACATAAAACACAAAAACTTCATCTCAGGAACGTCACTAAACACAAGGAAAAAAAATAGTCACACTAAACAAACCTTATAACACATGTACCCCATCAGTCATAGAACAAGTTGTAAAGTTGTATATATCCACATTTACTGTACATGCTTACGACTTTTTACTGGTTTACGTCAATTATTTGTTTCTAGGATCTTAACCCTTTCCCTTCCTCTGTGCAATGGAGCTGTTGGGTTCGAACATATAACTAGCTTGCCCCGAGAATACGTTCGGAGAGGACACAGCCATCGGTACTGGCATGGGCCATTATGTGGTTGTCAGTAATACAGATTTAATAACTGAGGCCACCATATTGCTTAACACTAAAACAATACTATAAGTAGAAACGAGTGTGCTTAATATTGTAGAAGAATACAAACTTCAGTTTAGTGCGAAACAGAGCATTTATGATATGGTATTTACTGATAGTATATAGCTATAGAATAGTAAAAATAGATCTCAATGCATAGACTCGCCATCATGCATTTATTTGCAATTAATACTGGTATAGATCACATTGTAGGCATCAGTTTACTCAGATCCTATATTGCTTGCTTGCTTTCTCACTCAACATAAAGCCATTACAGATAACGGGCAAAGTGATGAATAATAATGATGCCGTCGCGAAGCAAATGACACATTGCTCCTTAGGTAAAAAGCTGGTGAATGTTCCCTTTTCTTACAGAAAAAAAAAAAAGATTCAGATATGTAGAACAACTAATAAATACATTTGATCGCAAGGCCAGACTCCAACCGACTTAGGATGGGATAATGGTTTATCTATACATTATATTCACATTTAATATTGTCAAATATTACCTAGAGCAGCCTTTAAACTTGTGTTAGGGTTTTAATAGCTAATATAATATATATTTAGACAAAGGCCTCCCGTGACGTGGTAAAAAATGCAGATTAAGTACTTGATCTATAGTAAATCCATATAAGACAGTCATTATTGCTAATTAGCAGCAAGAAGTGCAACCGTTCCAGTTTGTGCTATCTGATTCCCCCCGCCATATCCCTATTCAAGACGGGGCCAAATTCCACCATAATACCTCAAATTGTGTTTTTTCACTCTGAAAAAAGAGAATAATACTGTGCAATACTTTTTGATATTGATGTAGAAATGTGGAGGAAACATAAGAAGGCTTTAGGCAAGGCCAAGTCAATTCACAAACACAAACAGTACTTCACTTAAGATACCGGCCTATATACTCTCACAGACAACAAAGAAAGAGAGAAAAATAGAATATTCAAAGAAGGAGTATGATATGGATATGCCCACTTTGCTTGATGGAAATTCTGAGGGACATCTCATTACCATTGCGGTTATTGCAGAATCCCATGTTCTGGTGAAGGAACTTCCTGTCAGTCACTCTGTACATGTACCTATCGTCAATAGTCCACTATTCCATGGTTACTTTACAAAATAAAATAATTTCCTGAAAGAAAAAAAAAATCAATTGAACGCTTCAGGATCTTCAAAAGTCTATGATACATCATTTTTGAAAATTAGGAGAAAATCTTTCAAAAAGATCTGTCCATATATAAGGGAAATGTACAATAGATGCTGTGGAAAATGATGCAGGTCATGGCCCATAAAAAGTGCCAGTGTCCTCAAGGTGAAAGTGTCTGGTTCTGAGGTATGGACATATACTGGAGATTCCATGCTTGGCGCCGACTCTTCGGAAAGTAGCGAAGCATGGCATTTCCTGTTAGATTCTGTCACTTTGGATCACTTGTGGGCATCCTGCTTCCATAACACTGTAGATGGATTCAGCTCTGCTGAATGGATTAATAAGAAAAGAACCCGCTTTTCCGCATGTTTGGAAGGACTGTTGACTTAGACCAGCATGTGCCTCCGTCGATGCAATGCTAAGTGATCTGAACGGGAGAAACTGCGATCACAGTCTGCACATTTAAATGGCTTCACTCCTGTATGTTTGCGGTAATGCCTTGTCAGTTCGTCAGAGCGTGCAAACTTCCAGGTGCATCCTTCCCAGGTACACATGTAAGGTTTCTCTCCTTAACAAAAACAGAGAATGAAAAATGTTATTTGCATTCACAAAATACTTCTTTCAGATCATTTTTTTAATAATTGCCCCAGCTTTGCAAAGGGTACAACTAATCCAATCTGTATGTTTGCCCATCTGCTCACAGGACCGATGTGATTTTTTACAAGAAACTAGACCTATCAACTCTTTACAATAAAATCTTTTATACAGGGTTTTATTAATCAAGGGTGGTTTCACACACAGCATTTTTTTAATTAAAAAAACAAGAGGTGTATTCAAAAGGAATGGAAAATATTAAAAAGGATCTGATACTTCAACCAGGAGATGAGACCAGGTTATATCAAGAGAAATATTGCAGATTTGAAACAGTCAGTAAAAAAAAAAAAAGCACAGCGGGCAGTGTTCCGAAGTCCTTTTAAAGGGGCTTGCCACTTCTGAGCTTAATCAATTTCATGCTCCATAGGAAATAAAGCAATTGATGCTCATGTTCTGCAGTGGTGCTGATCCAGTGATGTTGGCCCTGCGGTTCCATGATACTGTTTAGGCGTGAGACCACTGCAACCAATTAGTGGTCATTGATCAGCTGTAGCTCATCAATATGCCATAACACTGGATGTCCAACTCTGACCAAATACTAAAGACTACAGCCAGTAAGCTGCTGCTGATAGGCTGCAGTGGTCACGTGACACAACAATGTCATGGCACCCCCCCAAACAGTAGGACTGGCATTGCTGAAGAAGTGCCATTGTGGAGGGTGAGCATCAATTGCTTTTAAATCCTACAGGGCATGGAATTAAAACAGGGGTTGTCCAGTAGTGTCAAATAATAAACCAACCACTATATTTTGAGATCTTTTCCTGGTCCATATCTTCTGGATAACCATGTGTCATGTAGAGAAAGGTGCCATGTTCCACCCTGTACTCTGCATAAATACAATCTATTTTGCTATATATTTCATCTGATAGATATTTCTTTACATAAAGAACAGAGCAGATCACAATAGTTTGCACGGTCCGCTATGTGATTATGATGGGACTTCATCTGCATTGCACATGCAGAAACACCGGGTAAGATTTTGACAATGTGATATCAAGGTAGTTGGAGGTTATATGTTGGTTTTCAAGGAGTTCAGGATGACTCAGTGCACATTGTCTCACATTATAACTATCCAGCACATTATTTCTTGCCAGGTATCAACAATAGGATACACTTAACAACGTTCAGCTTTTTTCCTTTAAGTGCCATCATTGATTTTGCTTATTTTTATTGTGCGGCAGTCTTTAAAGTACTTGATAATATGAACTATGATGAGATCTCTTATGTCATTCACAAGATGCTTTTATAGCAACCCATAAAAGAGGAAAGGGTTACTCAAAACTCTGCACAAAGCCACAGTCTTGTCGCACAATAAAAGTTTGGTTTCGGTTGCATTAAACACATTTGCTTTGTTTAACATATGTGCGGTTACTGTGTAATAAAAGGAAAGCAAACACGGGTGGCTGGGTTATTTTATAAACCTGTCCCAGCATGGCAGTATACAATGCAAATAGCTATACAGGACCATAAGAAATGCCCAACAAGAAGCTCACAGCACAGTTCACTTTATCCTGGCACCGGTTTGTGCACAGGCTCAATAAAACGGGAAGAAATATGGAGATTCTCATGCCTGATCCAATAGAAAACGATAATATTTCTATTACATTTCTAAAGTAGCTCCGCAGATCTCCCACATCTGACATGACTGACACTGTTTAATGATGTTCTAAGTAGTAAAATCTAGTCACACACAGAGATTTGGCTCTTGGGCAGGGAGTCGCATAACTACAGAGCAGAAAAACATTGTTAATTACATTTTGGGCCTATGCCGAAAAGACATGCAATCCTGAAGTGTACAGGAATACCTGCAGGTCAAAAAACACTATCGTATAATTAGTCAACCTTGGCAATTCATAAGGAAGAATAGAAAGGTCTATGTTCTTGAACATGTAATGAAACGTCTGTGCCGCTCTTTGTGGGCAAAAAATGGAGAACAGAAATTTGTAGTCTATAGAGACACCACGTAACAATGATGTGAAGGTTAATGTACATTTAATGTGGACCTTTCACTTACCATCAATATTTTTTTGCCTTGTGTAAATTCTGCGGCTCCCCTTAATCTGGCATTGTTTTTCTTCTTTTCTCCATCCCTAAAATATGGTTCTTTTTTCCTGTATCTAAATCTAGTCTTTTCAGCCAACTTGTTCATGGTCATCAACTCTTCTCCATGAGACTAAAAAGACTAAATATATTCTATATGACTATGGCCGAAAGTGTTGGCACCCTTGAATTGAAAATTATTACACTTAGTATTGTTATGCACACGTTTATATTCTTTGTGTGTACAAACACAACAAACAGATGGGAAAAAAGACAAACTACACAATTTTATAAAAAAAAACCTCAAAATGGGGGAACAAAATTGTTGGCACCCTGAACTTAATATTTGGTTACATACCCTTCAGAATAAATAACTGCAATCAATTTCTTTCTACAACCATCATAAAGTTTCTTACACCTCTCAAACTGGAATTTTGGACCACTCTTTTGCAAACTGCTCTAGGTCTTATATTTGAAGGGTGCCTTCTCCCAACAGCAATTTTAAGATCTCTCCACAAGTGTTCAATGGGATTTAGTTCGGGACTAATTGCTGGCCAGTTCACAACTCTCTAGCTCTTTGTTTTTATCCATTTCTGGGTGCTTCTTGAAGTATGTTTGGGGTCACTGTCCTGCTGGAACACCCATGACCTAGGAAACAAACCTAACTTTCCAACAATGGGTACTACACTGCGACCCAAAATCCTTTGGTAATCTTCAGATTTCATTATGTCTTGCACACAGTTAAGGCACCCAGAGGCAGCAAAACACCATCAAAACATCTTTGAACCTCCACCATATTTGACTGTAAGTACTGTGGTATTTTCTTTTTAGGCCTCATTCCAGTTTCTGTAAACAGCAGCATGATGTACTTTACCAAAAAGCTCTATCTTGGTCGCATCTGTCCGCAAGACACTTTCCCAGATGGAGTTTGGCTTACTCACATACATTTTGGCAAACTGCAGTCTAGTTTTTTTTAAGTATCCGTGTCAGCAGTGGGGTCTTCCTGGGTCTCCTGCCATAGCATTTAATTTGATTGAAATGTTGATGGATAGTTTGCGCTGACACTGATGCACCCTGAGCCTGCAGCTTGAAATTCTTTGGAACTTGACAGGAACTGCTTATCTACCATCCTTCGTTGCAACCTTTCATCAGTTTTTCTCTGCCATCCATGTCCAGGGAGACTAGTTACAGTGCCATGGGTTGTAAATGTGTTGATTATGTTGTGCATCGTCGACAAAGGAACATCAATATCTCTGGAGATTGGCTTAAAAACTTAAGACTGTTGATATTTTTCAACTATTTTGGTTCTCACATCCTCAGACCGTTCTCTTCTCCTCTTTCTGTTCTCCATGCTTATTGTGACACACACAGACACACAATGCAAAGACTGAGTCAACTTCTCCCCTTTTTATCTGGTTTCAGCTGTAATTTTTGTATTGACTCCACCTGTTACTTGCCACAGGTGAGTTTGAAAAAGCATCACATGCTTGAGACAAAGTTGTTTACCCACACTTTTGAAGAGATGCCAACAATTTTGCCGGTCCCGTTTTTGCTGTTCCAGTACACACAAAGGAATTAAAACATAACATGTATAACAAAACATGTGTAATTGCAATAATTTTCTGGGAGAAATACTTCATTTTCTGGAACAATTTCAAGGGTGCCAGTGCTTTTGGCCATGACTGTATACATGACCTATGATGTACTTTTTTTTTATCGTAGTTTACTTAGGATAGTATGCAACTTGCTCAGGAGCAGAGCCCGCTTCATGCTAGGCAGATGCCAGTAGTGTTACATAACCGGCATCTGCTTCTAATGGCAGTGACCAGAGCTAGCTTTGATTCCTGCAGTTTAATCATTTAAATTCCACTGTCAATAAGGCTTCTTTCACACTTCCGTCGGCAGGCGTCTGTCAGAATGCGTCACTGCGACGTATCCTGTGTCGTGACGGATGCGTCGAATTAGGCGCTGCCTGAATTTCAATGTATAAAATTCTGGAGAGAGAGAGGATATTGATTGCTTCCCCTGACTAGAAAATCCTTCCAGGCATGCTCAGAATAAAAAAATGGGATACGTAGCCGGATTCCAGTTTTTGTCGGTCAGGGACGGATCCTGCACCCATAGGGTTCCATTATAGCCAACGACTGACAGCGCAGGACCCGTCGCTGACCGATTTTCCGACGTGCAGAAAAAAAGTTCCTCTTAACGTTTTGTCCGCCCGATGGACAGCAATTGTTCGACAGATCCAGTGCACGACGGATGAAACGGATGGCCAGCCGTCACAATCCGTCTGTAATACAAGTCTATGGGAAAAATCCGGATCCTGCAGAACAATTTGCAGGATCCTGTTTTTTAAAAAAAACTACGGATTTCGACAGGAGCTAAATGACGGAAGTGTGAAAGAGGCCTTAGTGACACAGGCTTTTAAATAACATTTTTGTCAGTGGGCGTGTGCATGGTCTCCCAGTAGCTGCCTTCAACATGATGAGTGGGATCTGCGGAAGGTCCATATAACTGCTATCTTATTCCTCCTGTGAAGCTCAACTCACAGATTAGGCTTCATAGAAGAACAGCAATTTCGCTATACAGTGAAGGTTCCAGTTTGCGACTTCATGTCCCTTCTTACAAAAAAAAAAGTACAAATTAAATAATGTTTTTAAAAATATAAAAACATTATCAAAAGTTTTCCACCTTCAAAAATAGAGAAATTTTAAAAAAATTACAGATTAGGTATCGTTAAGCTTGAAAAAGTCTCTGTGACAGCCAAGCCGAGAGTCAGAATGGTCAAGGAGTCCAAGGTCAGAACCAGGAGGGTACGTCAAAAACAGAAGGAAGAGACAAAAAGCGTGGACAGGTAACAAAACCTCATTAGCTGAATGTATGTCTGGCAGAGGTCTGGGAGAAACAGCTCAGTTAATTAGCATGGCAATCGCCTAGGATAATGAAGACTTGGAGACACTCGACACCTCCCAGTCCCAGATTGAATAGTCAAGCTGTCAATCAACAAACTGACAGCTCAGCATGCCTCTGCACCAGATTGGACGGCCGAGCTGTCAGTAACCGCATCTCAGACACACTGAGGGGTGGAACCGTGACAGTCTCGTCTCTGAAAATATATGGTGATTTAAGCTGTACATTAAATGCCAAAAATATATCATATGTCATATGTATCTAAAAAAACATTAAATAAAAATGAAAAATAAAAAAATAAAAAGTTACAGGCCTCAGAAAAAAGTAACACAAACACTTCTTTTCTACAAGGTTATGAATATTTTTTTTAACCAAAAATATAATAAAATCTTGTTTGGTATCATTGTAATTGTACTGACCTTCATACCAGGTAATTTTTACTGCAGAACAAATGCCCTAAAAACTAATTCTATTGTCAGAATTGTGGGGTGTTTTTTTTTCACAATTTTATTCCACTTGGAATTTTTTCACATTTTTCAATACATTATATGGACAAGTGGATTGAGTGGTTCAAAACTACAATTTGTCCAGCAAAAAACAAGCCCTCAAGTGGCTACGTCAATGGAAAAATGAAAAAGCTATGGCTCTTGAAAGTAGGGGAGGGAAAAAATAAAACTAAAGCTCAAAAATGAAAAAATGTTTGGACCCTTAAAAGGGTTAAACACTTTTAATGCAGAGTTCAGTTAGTCCCTTATGAAAAAAGAAGCAGAGTGTTCACCTTCGTATCCACAGTGTCACCATTTTAGATTAGTTTTTTAACAATATAACAGACCACTAGTGTCAGAACCATCTAGATTAACATTGCCAAGCACCACCAATTTGTGAGGAGTATGCAACAAAACATTCTATGGGGTGTATGCGGCCTTTAATTTCATTCCCATTGTCAAGATTACCAGTCCTGTGCTATATATTGAGCCAAGATGTAACTGTTACCAGACTTCACAATATGAGCTAAATACTTTATTATACAGATCCCTCTTAGGCCCGACAAGGCTGGTGTACTTACTTTGAAAACCCATGTCAGATGACTTTAATATTTTAATATACGGATCCAATGAATGAGCGAGAGCACTTGAATGTGTAATTGAGCTCCGCCCACCTCAGCCTGACTGACAGCTGCAGCTTGTACTGAGGATTGTGAAATCTCCGCAGCAGGGAGGGGGACACTGAGGAGTTGTCAATCAGCCTAGGTTGTAGCAGATTGCGGAGCTTCCATTGTCAAAAAGGATTCCAGAGGAATTCAAAGCTATTATACCAGCCTCTTCAGGCCTAAGAGATGTATATATTAAAAATGTATTGCTAAATTTGGTGACAAACGTTCATTAAGAGTTGTCTGTATCTGCCCTATCTGTGTCACTAAGCAGCATTGCTGGCTGCAGTAAGTGTAAACCTAAGTGACCTATGAATCAGACTGAGCTATGTACGTGCTTACTTGCTGCAAGCCTTGTGAAAGGGAAGGGGCGACCTGGTATAAAAAAAAAGCCAAATTGCCGCCAATTGTATCCATTATAAGGATAATCTTGGTGCAACCCTTTTACGCATTGCTATGATACATCTTTGTCTACACAAAGTTATGACTAAGAACACACAGCTAGTCAGGCAGCACAGCGGGCCACTGCCACTTTGGTCTGACCAATTCATATCTATTTTTACTCCATTGCTATTTGTACATTGTAAAAGCTGCAGTTAATGATTGATCTGCTATGCTATTGTACGTGACCTTAGGAATATTTATATATAGAGTCATGTACATGGAATGGATTGTCATCGCCAAGGACTCCGATAATATGATCAATAATGTAATCAATAATTGTGGCTTTTCTCTATTCCAGGCACGAAAACGTCTTCTTTTGAGGATTTCCCCTACACAAGAAATATATTATTGTAACATTAACAACAATCAAAGGTTTTATTCTACTTCTATCCTTCTTTATCCTGGTGCCCATTGAATATAATGGGCTGAGCATGCCATCTCCAGAGTAAGCTAAGAGGATTTACATCACTGTCACTTCACTCTAACACTTCCCGGGGGTAAGATTGGTTGGAGTCACACCTGACTATGTGCCACCAATGTCTATCCTGAGACAATAGCTTTAAATTTCTTGAAGGAAATGAGTCATCAGAAGAGGATTTTTATTTTATTTACATTTTTGGCTTGTTTTTCCAGATCACAACATTTCTTGAATATAAAAATTAGATATTGTGTAATTTTTACACCGACTAATAGGACTATTTTTTAGACTAACCTCCTGTTTCAGGAAACAATACATGTACATTAGCCACAATGAATAGACTATATTTTGTATTGAAGCAGCTAATGAGCATGTGAAAAAAGGTCACTGTGAAGTTAGGGGTACATGGTCAGCTGTAACATTGGTGGATCCTGTGTTATCAGCTGTGCATAGAGGTAGTAACAGTCATTGTAATCCTGCTTCTGATAAGGAGTCTGTTGAAAACTCTTGACAGGGAGAATGAGTATTATAGCCACAGTGGCCATAAATTCTAGGATTACTGATTTAATTTTTTTTTTTTTTTTATACGAAAAAAAAACATTGGCAAATAAAAAAAAAAAAAACATACAACACAAAGACCTAATTTAAACAATAGGCCATTTGCTGATGACATTCCCTTTAAGGGTACATGTCCAGTAATCATTCATTAAAATGGATCCGTCAATAAAAGTTGTGCATTCAAGTCTATGGAAAACGGATCCGTTAAATAGCCAACCAAGTTTCTTCCATTTGAAAAAGATGCAATTTTTTGCTAACTGAATGTGTGAAAATAAATATTTAACATACACTATGGGGCATGTGAACTTTCAAGCAATCACTCATTTAAAACTCATCCAGCAAGCAAAAATGGAGACTTATCAAATGGAAGAAAAATGGATGGTTAATATGTGAACATAGCCTTCCTTTATGGTAAGCTGAACTGACATTCTTTAAAGAGGACAGGATACCTTTCTCGAATAGTCTCTTTTAGAGCATGCTTATATAGATCATTTTGGAGCATCTTTTTTAGAACATCTGGTTGCGAAGTCCTCGGTTATTCCCCCTGGGAATACATTAACACTTTGATGTTACAGTTTCCTGTGTCCCTACATACATAATCACACTGTTAGTACAGACTGAACATAGTCAGAATATATTGAGAAACACTTCGCTGACAAAGGGAATTTGTTTCCCCCCTACATTACCCCCCAAACAAAAAAAAAATCAAGAAATGTAAAAGGCATAGAAACCAGCTCTACTTAACATGAGGAGGACATGAGTCAATGTGCTCCAGTTTACTTTACAATTCTAAAAACATTGCTAATGGATCTCTTAGAAATGCTAGCTGGAATAAAAGGTTTCCCTTAGTAGCACTTCTATCCCTTCAGAGCATTATGGATGCTTTACTTAATTGTGTCTTCCTGAACGAACAAAAGGAGTATGATTAAATAGCAGGGCACACCCGATGTCTAATATTATATCTAATGCGTTAATACCACTTCTGCTAATGACTTAGACCTAAGCCTTCAGTTTTACTCTATGTACTTACGTCTGTCTCTACAACATCATTTCAGTCCACTCACTGCCTTTCTGCCTTGGCTTAGTTTCAGTTCACTTGATGTTGGGTACAATGGAGGAAGGTATGTGAACTAGTGATTAGTGTTGAGCGATACCGTCCGATACTTGAAAGTATCGGTATCGGAAAGTATCGGCCGATACCGGCAAAGTATCGGATCTAATCCGATACCGATACCAATACAAGTCAATGGGACTCAAGTATCGGACGGTATCCCTGATGGTTCCCAGGGTCTGAAGGAGAGGAAACTCTCCTTCAGGCCCTGGGATCCATATTACTGTGTAAAATAAAGAATTAAAATAAAAACTATTGCTATACTCACCTCTCCGACGCAGCCTGGACCTCACCGAGGGAACCGGGAGCCTTCTTTGCTTAAAATGCGCGCGTTTACTGCCTTCCGTGACGTCACGGCTTCTGATTGGTCGTGTGCTGCCCATGTGACGGCGACGCGACCAATCACAACAAGCCGTGACGTAATTTCAGGTCCTGAATGCCTAATTCTAGGCATTCAGGATTTGAAAATTACGTCACGGTTTGTGATTGGTCGCGTCGCGGTCACATGGGCGGCACGCGACCAATCACAAGCCGTGACGTAATTTTCAAATCCTGAATGCCTAGAATTAGAATGCCTCAACACTACTAGTGATATATCATATTACCTGTCTCCTGATAGTCACCAATTATAGCAATGTTATGATGCACTACATTAAAGAGGTTCGGCCCCGATAAAATAAATAAACCTATACTCACCTCCTGTGCCAGCTCTGTCGGCACTCGCGGTCCCGGGACTGTGATGCAATGGAATGACACATGATGCCCAGCGCCCAATCAGTGCTGGCATCACTGTCCCCGCCTTCGGACAAACTGAACATGAAGAGGATGTCCAGGCTGCAGCTGATCTCAGACTTTCTCTTCATGTTCATTTCGACAGGAGGCAGAGTCTATGACATTGATTGGGTGCCGGGCATCACGTGTCATTTCACCACATCACAGACCCATGACCTTGAGTGCTGACACTGCGGGAACGGAGCCAGTGCAGGAGGTGAATAAAGGTTTATTTATTTTATCGCGGGTGAACATTTAGTTTAAGAAGGGGTTGTCCTAGGAGTGGAAAACCCCTTTAAGTAAGAACACCATGAAATATACAAAAATGATTCCAGAACTCTCACTATTTGCAGATTTCAGAAAGTTGTGAAACAGAACAAAAATTAAGGCGTATCTGTCATTAGGTTTTTGCCACCTAACCTGAGAAGAGCATAATATAAAGATAGAGACCTGGATTCCAGCAATGTGTCACTTACTTGGCTGTTTGCTGTAGTTTTGATAAAATCACGGTTTTATCAGGAGGAAATTATCACTTAATGCCCAGCAGTAAACTTGCTGCCATGTAGTCCTCCATATTCATGGGCTTTGTAGAACCTTATCCCCTCCACTATCGGCAGCTTTCTGTGTACAGTGCACATAGGCAGAAAGTTGCCAATCAGGGGTGGGGGTGGGGTAATGCAAAGCTCAGCATTTAGTAAAATTGGTAGATCTGCAGCAGATCAACCAGTGATTTTATCAAAACTAAAGTAAGCAGCTCAGTTGAATGCTGGAATCACAGACTCTGTCCCTAAATGATACTGCGCTCAGATGGGGCAGCAAAAACCTGGGGACGGATTCACTTTACGGACTTTGGTGTAAAAACAATTAGTAGATTCTCCAGTATGCAAAAGAATGTTACAGCACAGGCATGATGTCAGCGGTGGACATATTGGGCACTTTCAGTTAGACATTAGTGATGTGTGAACGTGTTAAGGCGTTATCTATAAGGTGTCTTCAGCGTGCTCAAAAAATATGTTTGCGCCCCCGCGGCTCAATGTGGGCATGGCATCATTGTGACTAAATATTAGACATTCATTAATATGAGCAGTTAACGCCAATTTTTAGTGAAAAAAGTGGCACAGTTAATCAAGTGGTGGGTTTTTGAAAGCTAAGCTTTCTTTTGTTAGGATAAACTTGCACAGCCCTTATAAAATACACTAAGGCCTACATAAAGTGGTGGTGGTCATCTACTACTTGATAACCACTTCTTAAATGCTATAATGCCATTGATAAAATAACAAAACCACATACAGCCCAGACTGTTGGCGCTGCGCCTTCAGGTGGCCATGTCACACTGTTATTTCATTGATGGGCTGCAGTCTCAACAGAGCCATCAGATGGCGCCATTCGACTAATTGAAGGGTGAAAGCAGTCACTGATCAGTGGCCACTCATAGGCTGCGGGGCATATGTGATAGCCAGCAGACTTTTTTCTATTTTTTCTTCCCCTAATTGATCTGCAGAGACAAAGTCACAAACTTTTTAAACAGATTTATCCTCTTTAAATTTCGAAAGAAATTTAAGAATTGGATGTTTCCTAGTGAAATGCCGCTGTAGGTAACTTCTTACTAACTATCATGTGACGTGTCATTTCCTATAATAGAGTTGACTGGCACTTACATATCAGCATATACCCTGAAGAAGGAAAAATGGAACACGCTAGTGATGTAAAGACATAGTAAAATATATATATATATATATATATATATATATATAAATAATCAGCACAGAATTTAGGTCATTTTTAGATTAAAAATAAAATGAACACTGATTTACATTAAGATTGGCGACTGAAAACTGCATAAAATAGCAGAAAATACTCAAGAAGAAGGACGAGGTGGATTTTTTTTTTACAATTTTGACAGCTAAATCTTATACACACCGTTACCATAGACACAGACAAGAATAAATATTGTTACATAGTGTTATTTGTTTTTGTAATTATGTGAATCCTGATATTCTGATCTCATTAAATGAAAAGGAATTTGGAGCATGTTAATCTGTATAATGTTTAATGACACAGAGACACAATAAAAATTGTGAATGGACAAAAGCTTTTGTTATTCAAGAACACTGCGGTTTTCGTCGGCTTTTTTATAGATCTCCTCTCAATTAACAAGTTATTGATTTATTTTTATGTTTTGTTACGGATTTGAAAAAGACGCAAGGAAGAGGAGCACGTGAGTTGAAAAGATCATTCTCATGGACTGGTAAGGAATGTATAACCTCAAAATGACTATATAACCCCAGGCATTCACAGCATTATGTATTTGCCTAATAGTGTTTGATGTTTTCAGTAAAAATAGCGATGATGTAAGAAAATTAGATCAAACAAAATAATTAAAATAAAAAACCCTATTGTTTCAGTATCAAAATAAACCTCTTGTAGCCGACCTCACACTGTCATATGTAATTCTACTTCGCCATCTAGTGGCAGATAGAGTCATTGCAGTGCAAAATGGAGCTGAAAATTGAGGCGCTTTCTGATTATAGACAATTCCAATTTCATAATTAGACTATCTCCTGTTCATTGCCTTCTTTCATTAACTGATCCGCCATCATCTTTTTCCCTTTTGATTTATTAATATAAATCTTAAAAATGTCCTTATGGTAAGATGGATCTTTTTTTAGATACACACAAACTATACGATATATGTACACACAGTACTGTGCAAAAGTTCACAATTTGCCTCAAAAGGTTGTCAGACTGCAGAATTTAATACTCACAAATTTTCATTTCCTTCTTGTCCTTTACATAAATAGTTAATAAAAGAGCGAGTTGTGTCGTCAAGTACGTTCTCATTTCGACATCTTGTACGTAAATTTTCATGAGTATTTTGGATCAGATTTTCATTAGTGTTTAGTCAGCTTTTACTATCAATGTTTCATCAGAGATGTTCTTATATGAAGAAAAAAAAAAAAAAAAAAGACTGCGAAGCTTCTTCTCATAGCAACGTGAAAACCGGATTCCATCCATGTTTGGTTTGTGATTTTCATAGACTGATAACCTTACATGGGCGATATGAATTCATGATTCTGATCAAATTCGGACAGGTCTCTGAGATTTTTGCAGTCACATGGGTCCGGAAAAAAAAACAGGTGCATGTGAGCAGCTGCCTAGTTTATAATGGATTGTGTTCCATGTGTGAGAAGCGGCACTGGAACATGTACATGAAACCCAGGGGTCTGAATGAGGCCTAGGCCTCTTCTGTACCAGCCAAGGTAGAGGGTGGAGGGCTCCAAATGCAGCAAGTTTCCATAACGCCAGAGAGGTTTGTGAGCACAAAGGAAGTAGCTGAACAAAGTATAGAAGAATTATTCCACTATATTTATTTCTCAGATCTTTATTTTTTATATGAAACAGGAATTGTTAGCTGTCAAAGAAAAAAAATCTAGAATGTTTTCACCAAGCACCTTACACACTTGTGGCCAAAAGTAGTTTTTTTTTTGGGGGGGGGATAAACTTTGATATTTACTTTGAAGCCAGTACTCTACCTGTATGAGTTCTCCTATGTGCTTTCAGGTGAGAACTTTTTGTATAGACCTTGTTGCATCCTTCAAAATCACACCTGTGTATTCTTCTCCTCCTGGAGTCTGGAGATTCCGACCTTCGCTGGCGTCTTGTGCTTTCAATACTAAACGGTGAGACTGAGCTGCAAAAAAGCAAGAGGTAAAAGATCTATGAAAAAAGTGCAAATACTAACAGTAACTACAAGTGGATCTACAGCAAGAACAGTGTATCTTCTCTGATCCAACCAGGGTGCGATTGTAAAATCAACCATTTCAAGGATGACCCACATAAAATAACCCTGAAGATTATTCAATAAGACCCATCACTGAAATAAATATCTTGTGTAATTATACCAGCCTGATACATTTTTAATTTTCTTAGTATTCTGGATATTTTTTTAAAATCATGATAAATATGCGGCAAATGACCCATTTTTGTCATGGAGCAGTAAAGAAAAAAAAACGTAATATAAATGCTAACATCCATTTAATCCAAATTTGATTAAAGAGGTTTTCAAAGACATTGTTCGGTGCAGCATAAAAGCGTTAAAATGAGAAGAAAAAAAAGCACACTTACCTACAGTATACAGGTCCTTCTCAAAAAATTAGCATATAGTGTTAAATTTCATTATTTACCATAATGTAATGATTACAATTAAACTTTCATATATTATAGATTCATTATCCACCAACTGAAATTTGTCAGGTCTTTTATTGTTTTAATACTGATGATTTTGGCCTACAACTCCTGATAACCCAAAAAACCTGTCTCAATAAATTAGCATATCAAGAAAAGGTTCTCTAAATGACCTATTACCCTAATCTTCTGAATCAACTAATTAACTCTAAACACATGCAAAAGATACCTGAGGCTTTTAAAAACTCCCTGCCTGGTTCATTACTCAAAACCCCCATCATGGGTAAGACTAGCGACCTGACAGATGTCAAGAAGGCCATCATTGACACCCTCAAGCAAGAGGGTAAGACCCAGAAAGAAATTTCTCAACAAATAGGCTGTTCCCAGAGTGCTGTATCAAGGCACCTCAATGGTAAGTCTGTTGGAAGGAAACAATGTGGCAGAAAACGCTGTACAACGAGAAGAGGTGACCGGACCCTGAGGAAGATTGTGGAGAAGGACCGATTCCAGACCTTGGGGAACCTGAGGAAGCAGTGGACTGAGTCTGGTGTCGAAACATCCAGAGCTACCGTGCACAGGCGTGTGCAGGAAATGGGCTACAGGTGCCGCATTCCCCAGGTAAAGCCACTTTTGAACCATAAACAGCGGCAGAAGCGCCTGACCTGGGCTACAGAGAAGCAGCACTGGACTGTTGCTAAGTGGTCCCAAGTACTTTTTTCTGATGAAAGCAAATTTTGCATGTCATTCGGAAATCAAGGTGCCAGAGTCTGGAGGAAGACTGGGGAGAAGGAAATGCCAAAATGCCTGAAGTCCAGTGTCAAGTACCCACAGTCAGTGATGGTGTGGGGTGCCATGTCAGCTGCTGGTGTTGGTCCACTGTGTTTCATCAAGGGCAGGGTCAATGCAGCTAGCTATCAGGAGATTTTGGAGCACTTCATGCTTCCATCGGCTGAAATGCTTTATGGAGATGAAGATTTCATTTTTCAGCACGACCTGGCACCTGCTCACAGTGCCAAAACCACTGGTAAATGGTTTACTGACCATGGTATTACTGTGCTCAATTGGCCTGCCAACTCTCCTGACCTGAACCCCATAGAGAATCTGTGGGATATTGTGAAGAGAAAGTTGAGAGACGCAAGACCCAACACTCTGGATGAGCTTAAGGCCGCTATTGAAGCATCCTGGGCCTCCATAACATCTCAGCAGTGTCATAGGCTGATTGCCTCCATGCCACGCCGCATTGAAGCAGTCATTTCTGCCAAAGGATTCCCGACCAAGTATTGAGTGCATAACTGAACATTATTATTTGATGGTTTTTTTGTTTGTTATTAAAAAACACTTTTATTTGACGGGTGAAATATGCTAATTTATTGAGACAGGTTTTTTGGGTTATCAGGAGTTGTATGCCAAAATCATCAGTATTAAAACAATAAAAGACCTGACAAATTTCAGTTGGTGGATAATGAATCTATAATATATGAAAGTTTAATTGTAATCATTACATTATGGTAAATAATGAAATTTAACACTATATGCTAATTTTTTGAGAAGGACCTGTATAGCATTTGCAAGGCCGGTGTCACGTTTGCTTGTGCAATGCGACAAGCTCACGCGAGTTTCTCGCATGAATACCAGGCACTGCCGCCGGCACTCGGGACCGGAGTGTGCGGCTGCATGTATTTCTATTTTGAGGTTTCTCGCATTGAACACGTAAATGTGGCCCTGGCCTAAGAACTAGACTGCGTCTGGGGTGTCTGTCTGCAGTAGGCGTACACGCCCGAAAACGATGCACGACAGAGCACACATTCGCTCTGTTGGCACCAAAACAGTCTATGTCTATGCCCCGTCATAACATATGCCAGAATCCCATTTGCGAGTGATTCAGAGGTAAGCCCCGACGGGGCCACCAAACGGGTGCCTGAACGCAAAGTGAAAGCACCCTTAGGTGTACAAACGTACGGTGATAGTTAAACCACAGGATCTGGTTTGCAATACCATAGTTCATAGGTACTCAGTCTTATGGCACCTGTGTATTTCCTGAAGGCATTGCTCCTATGCATGTATGTAGGCAAGGCAAGATGGTCACTTGGCTGCAATGTCAGATGGATGACACATCACTATCATTTACAAAAAATATGTAAGCCTTCTGCTGCCAAGATTGACTACAGAATGTTGGCCAGGATAGTGACAATGGAAGAAAGGGCTGCCAACTACATGTGCAACGTTCTCATGACAGAACTCTTTAGAAAACTAGAAAACAAGTACAAGTCTCTACTAGGATATCTGTGTGCACAGGCAGAGTTGCATGAAGTCTGTACTCCTTCTTTGCATTAATAAAAGATATAGGGGTTACAAATTTAGCCATCACAACCAAGTCCTGGTTCCAATCGATGTTCAAATTGAGAAGAAACCTGTATTACAATCGGCCAGTGATCCCCTAATCACCTATGGAGGTCACAGTGATGCTTTATCAGGAGTTTTCGGGACTTCACAGGAAAATGGCTATACTGTAATATAGAGTATTCGTAATCAGATGATCACAGGTTCAAAGACAATATAATAAACATAAAATTATACGGACGTCTGGAGTTGGAATGATGCTCAAAATCAAAGTGGAAAATGAAATTACAGGTTGATCCAGCTTCAGTGGAAATGCCTCAAGACAAGGAAATGATGTTCAGTAGTGTGTGTGGCCTCCACGTGCTTATATGACCTCCCTACAGGGCCTGGGCATGCTCCGGATGAAGCGGCGGTTGGTCTCCTAAAGGATCTCCTCCCAGACCTGGACTACTGCATCCGCCAACTCCTGGACAGTCTGTGGTGCAACGTGACGTTGGTGGACGGTGCGATACATGATGTCCCAGATGTGTTCAATCGGATTCAGGTCTGTGGAATGGGGGGACCAGTCCATAGCTTCAATGCCTTCATCTTGCAGGAACTGCTGACATACTCCAGCCACATGATATCTGGCATTGTCCTGCATTAGGAGGAACCCAGGGCCAACCGCACCAGCATATGGTCTCACAAGGGGTCTGAGGATCTCATCTCGGTACTTAATGGCAGTTAGGCCACCTCTGGCGAGCGGGCTGTGTGGCCCTCCAAAGAAACGTCACCCCATACCATTACATACCCACTGCCAAACTGGTCATGCTGAAGTATGTTGCAGGCAGCAGATCGCTCTCCACGGTGTCTCCAGACTCTGCCACTTCTGTCACATGTGCTCAGTGTGAACCTGATTTCATCTGTGAAGAGCACAGGGCACCAGTGGTGAATTTGCCAATCCTGGTGTTCTGTGGCAAATGCCAAGCGTCCTGCATGGTGTTGGGCTGTGAGCACAACCCCCATCTGTGGACGTCGGGCACTCAGACCATACTCATAAAGTCGGTTTCTAACCGTTTGTGAAGACACATGCACATTTGTGGCCTGCTGGAGGTCATTTTGCAGGGCTCTGGCAGTGCTCATCCTGTTCCTCCTTGCACATAGGCTGAGGTAGCGGTCCTGCTGCTGGGTTGTGGCCCCCTCCACATCTCCTGCTGTACTGGCCTGTCTCCTGGTAGCACCTCCAGCCTCTAGACACTACGCTGACAGACACAGCAAATCTTCTTGCCACAGCCCGCATTGATGTGCCATCCTGGATGAGCTGCACTACCTGAGCCACTTGTGTGTAAAGTCCGTTTCATGCTATGAGTGTGAAAGCACAACCAACATTCAAAAGTGACCAAAACATCAGCCAGAAACCACTGCAGAACCACTCCTTTATTGAGTGTGTCTTGATAATTGCCAATAATGTCCATCTGTTGTCTATTCAATTTGCACAACATCATGTGAAATTGATTGTCAAACAGTGTTGCTTCCTAAGTGGACAGTTTGAGTTACTTTGAGTTATATTCTACTGCTTAAGTGTTCCCTTTATTTTTTTGAGCAGTGTATATAAATTTCATGTTTATTCTTTTGTCCTTGAACCAGTGATCGTCTAATCGCTTATACTACCGGTATATACTACAATATTACAGTATTGTGGTTTTCCTGTGAAGTCCAGTCGTGGCCGAAAGGGTTGTCACTCTTGAATTGTTCCACAAAATGAAGTATTTCTTCCAGGAAATTATTGCAATTACACATGTTTTGTTATACATGTGTTGTTTGGAACAAAACAAAAAAAAAAACAGAGAAAGAAAGGCAAATTGGACATAATTTCACACAAATCCCATAAAATAGGCTTGGTAAACATGGTAAACAACTTTGCTTCCTGGGGTGATCCAAAATTCCAGTTGAAAGGTGCAAGAAGTTTGTTGATGGCTATGTAAAGTGCCCAATCGAGGAAGTCGTCAGCAAGCGTCTGTTCCCACTCGGTCTGGCACCTTAGAATCAAGTCGTGTCCCTGTCCTGGTGTACTGCTGTGTGGGGGGTGCATCACACTTACTTCAAGGCCACATGCCTCCATGGACTCCAGGTTTTCCTCTTCTGAAACTTCAGCAGTAATAACTGCAGGGAACACAGACTTTCCATAAAACAATTAAACTTTTACTTGGCATATGGCAGTCCTTCCAAACAGGCATACATGATAAGACCCAATTTGTTGTCATCTTTCCCACAGGTACCAGATACAACTTCAGCCCAGGTTCTCGGTACAAGTAGAGTATCCCTCTTGCTGTCATTTCCAGCACTAGGAATTCTTCTATACTTGTAGCAATACATTCAGACTGCAATACCTTCTGCCCCATGTAGTTTGAGTCCATCTTTCCCTGTAGCTTTACAGGCTCAAGTTTCCCTGGGCCAGTAGATGGAATCACATTGAAGGGCATTTTTGGCAATCCACTGACCCGAATGTTAGGCCCACGTTGTCCCTAGCAGCCCAATTCTGGACACTGCTGCTGACAGTTCACTTTACTATCTTGTACTGAACTGTCACTTCCTATACTTGACACTAACTCTCATTTCCTCCTCCCCAATCTGGGCTGGCCTTACTCTCACACTGTCTCTATGCCTGCTGTATTATTGGGCAAACCTCATCATTCACCTCCATTCTAGCCAGTGACATCTTGTGACCGTTAATTATTACTGCAACCCAAGGGGGAATTACAATTGTTATAACAAGGAAACATACCAGGAACAAAATATTATTCACATTCTACACCACAGTAGCATTGATGTCATCAGGGGGAATACAGCAGCTGGTCCATCTCACTACAGTTATAGGAAGTTATTTATTGCAGTTATTTATTCCAAAAGGTGTACGACCAAATATTAAGTTGAGGGTGCCAACAATTTTGTCCAGCCTTTTTGGGGTTTTGTGTCAATTGATGTCCAATTTGCTTTCTCCCTCTTTTTTTGTGCTGTTCCAATGAACACAATGTAAATAAACAGGTGTATAACAAAACATTTGTAATTACAATAACTTTCTGGGAGAAATACTTGATTTTCTGGGACAATTTCAAAGGTGCTGACAATTTCAGCCAGAACTGTATACGCAAACACATATTTGATATATATTTATATTTAAGCTGTTTGTTAAATGCAGAAAGGAAAAAAAATAGAAACACCAGACCTGCAATTGCAAGCCCTCAAATATATTAATATATAAATACACACACATATACATATATATATATACATATATATATATATATATATATATATATATATATATATATATATATATATACACAGTGGGGCAAAAAAGTATTTAATCACTCAGCAATAGTGCAAGTTCCACCACTTAAAAAGATGAGAGGCGTCTGTAATTTACATCATAGGTAGACCTCAACTATGGGAGACAAATTGAGAAAAAAAAATCCAGAAAATCACATTGTCTGTTTTTTTATCATTTTATTTGCATATTATGGTGGAAAATAAGTATTTGGTCAGAAACAAACAATCAAGATTTCTGGCTCTCACAGACCTGTAACGTCTTCTTCTCCTCTTTCCTCCACTCATTACCTGTAGTAATGGCACCTGTTTAAACTTGTTATCAGTATAAAAAGACACCTGTGCACACCCTCAAACAGTCTGACTCCAAACTCCACTATGGTGAAGACCAAAGAGCTGTCAAAGGACACCAGAAACAAAATTGTAGCCCTGCACCAGGCTGGGAAGACTGAATCTGCAATAGCCAACCAGCTTGGAGTGAAGAAATCAACAGTGGGAGCAATAATTAGAAAATGGAAGACATTCAAGACCACTGATAATCTCCCTCCATCTGGGGCTCCACGCAAAATCCCACCCCGTGGGGTCAGAATGATCACAAGAACGGTGAGCAAAAATCCCAGAACCACGCGGGGGGACCTAGTGAATGAACTGCAGAGAGCTGGGACCAATGTAACAAGGCCTACCATAAGTAACACACTACGCCACCATGGACTCAGATCCTGCAGTGCCAGACGTGTCCCACTGCTTAAGCCAGTACATGTCCGGGCCCGTCTGAAGTTTGCTAGAGAGCATTTGGATGATCCAGAGGAGTTTTGGGAGAATGTCCTATGGTCTGATGAAACCAAACTGGAACTGTTTGGTAGAATTACAACTTGTCGTGTTTGGAGGAAAAAGAATACTGAGTTGCATCCATCAGACACCATACCTACTGTAAAGCATGGTGGTGGAAACATCATGCTTTGGGGCTGTTTCTCTGCAAAGGGGCCAGGACGACTGATCCGGGTACATGAAAGAATGAATGGGGCCATGTATCGTCAGATTTTGAGTGCAAACCTCCTTCCATCAGCAAGGGCATTGAAGATGAAACGTGGCTGGGTCTTTCAACATGACAATGATCCAAAGCACACCGCCAGGGCAACGAAGGAGTGGCTTCGTAAGAAGCATTTCAAGGTCCTGGAGTGGCCTAGCCAGTCTCCAGATCTCAACCCTATAGAAAACCTTTGGAGGGAGTTGAAAGTCCGTGTTGCCAAGCGAAAAGCCAAAAACATCACTGCTCTAGAGGAGATCTGCCTGGAGGAATGGGCCAACATACCAACAACAGTGTGTGGCAACCTTGTGAAGACTTACAGAAAACGTTCGACCTCTGTCATTGCCAACAAAGGATATATTACAAAGTATTGAGATGAAATTTTGTTTCTGACCAAATACTTATTTTCCACCATAATATGCAAATAAAATGATAAAAAAACAGACAATGTGATTTTCTGGATTTTTTTTTCTTAGTTTGTCTCCCATAGTTGAGGTCTACCTATGATGTAAATTACAGACGCCTCTCATCTTTTTAAGTGGTGGAACTTGCACTATTGCTGAATGACTAAATACTTTTTTGCCCCACTGTATATATATATATATATATATATATATATATATATATATATATATATATATATATATATATATATATATATATATATATATATATATATATATATACACACACACACACACATATACATGCTATATACAGCTCTGGCAAAAATTAAGAGCCCACCACATCAAAACCCTGTCATGGGCAGCCCAATCTCTCGGTCTAAACCACACTGAAAACCTCTGCTCCACATTTTTGTGCCAGGAGCAGTGTGAAAGATTGGTGGAAAGCATGCCAAGACACATGAAAGCGGTGTATAAAAATCATGGTTATTCCATAAAATATTGATTTCTGAACTGTTCCTGAGTTAAAACATTAGTATTGTTGTTTCTAAATGATTATGAACTTATTTTCTTTGCATTATTTGAGGTCTGAAAGCACTGTTTTTTTTTTTTTATTTTGACCATTTCTCCTTTTCAGCAAAAAAAATAAAAAATGTATTGCTTGGAAATTCGGAGACATGTTGTCAGAAGTTTATAGACTAAAAGAACAATTTACATTTTACCCAAAAAATATACCTATAAAGAGAAAAATCAGACAAGCTGAACATTTTATGATTCAAGGAGAAAAATACAGAGCATCGATGAACATTTCATTAAACAAACTTTTATTCCATAAGTAGTACAAAGACATGTAAATAGCAAATAACATTATTTAATAACTAGAGCAAAAATGAGTGCCTGAAAAATGCTGATAAAGCCCCCATCCCCACATCCCCCCAAATGTTGCTGCCGGTGTAAGGGCATACAAAAAACCACTGCCCCCCCCTTTTATTTTATAAAACAGGGGCGATCGTATGTAACCGAACGCTAAGTATAGGCAAAAGGCCACAGTGTGCCAAGCCTAAAGAGAAACACCTATATATCCAGCACGGATATCCATAATGGAACTCCACAATAACACCATTAAGTGTGGTGAATTGATTAAAGAAGGTGCTTCACTTACCAGTGAAAGGAGCAGAGTGGGGAGACAGTCGGGAGGTGGTCCCCAGCTGAACATTTTGCAGTGGTGTCTTAAGCTTTGCCAGAGCTGTATATGTGTATGCATGCATGTATATATGTATGTATGTATATATATATATATATATATATATATATATATATATATATATATATATATATATATATATATATATATATATATATATATATATATATATACAGTGCCTACAAGTAGTATTCAACCCCCTGCAGATTTAGCAGGTTTACACATTTGGAATTAACTTGGCATTGTGACATTTGGACTGTAGATCAGCCTGGAAGTGTGAAATGCACTGCAGCAAAAAAAAAATGTTATTTCTTTGTTTATTTTTTTTTTAAATTGGGAAAAGTTTTTTCAGAGGGTCATTTATTATTCAACCCCTCAACCCACCAGAATTCTGTTTGGTTCCCCTAAAGTATTAAGAAGTAGTTCAGGCACAAAGAACAATGAGCTTCACATGTTTGGATTAATTATCTCTTTTTCCAGCCTTTTCTGACTATTTAAGACCCTCCACAAACTTGTGAACAGCACTCATACATGGTCAACATGGGGAAGACAAAGGAGCATTCCAAGGCCATCAGAGACAAGATCGTGGAGGGTCACAAGGCTGGCAAGGGGTACAAAACCCTTTCCAAGGAGTTGGGCCTACCTGTCTCCACTGTTGGGAGCATCATCCGGAAGTGGAAGGCTTATGCAACTACTGTTAGCCTTCCACGGCCTGGACAGCCTTTGAAAGTTTCCTCCCGTGCCGAGGCCGGGCTTGTCCAAAGAGTCAAGGCTAACCCAAGGACAACAAGGAAGGAGCTCCGGGAAGATCTCATGGCAGTGGGGACATTGGTTTCAGTCAATACCATAAGTAACGTACTCCACCGCAATGGTCTCCGTTCCAGACGAGCCCGTAAGGTACCTTTACTTTCAAAGCGTCATGTCAAGGCTCGTCTACAGTTTGCTCATGATCACTTGGAGGACTCTGAGACTGACTGGTTCAAGGTTCTCTGGTCTGATGAGACCAAGATCGAGATCTTTGGTGCCAACCACACACGTGACGTTTGGAGACTGGATGGCACTGCATACGACCCCAAGAATACCATCCCTACAGTCAAGCATGGTGGTGGCAGCATCATGCTGTGGGGCTGTTTCTCAGCCAAGGGGCCTGGCCATCTGGTCCGCATCCATGGGAAGATGGATAGCACGGCCTACCTGGATATTTTGGCCAAGAACCTCCGCTCCTCCATCAAGGATCTTAAGATGGGTTGTCATTTCATCTTCCAACAAGACAACGACCCAAAGCACACAGCCAAGAAAACCAAGGCCTGGTTCAAGAGGCAAAAAATCAAGGTGTTGCAGTGGCCTAGTCAGTCTCCTGACCTTAACCCAATTGAAAACTTGTGGAAGGAGCTCAAGATTAAAGTCCACATGAGACACCCAAAGAACCTAGATAACTTGGAGAAGATCTGCATGGAGGAGTGGGCCAAGATAACTCCAGAGACCTGTGCCGGCCTGATCAGGTCTTTTAAAAGACGATTATTAGCTGTAATTGCAAACAAAGGTTATTCCACAAAATATTAAACCTAGGGGTTGAATAATAATTGACCCACACTTTTATGTTTAAAATTTATAAAAATTTAACTGAGCAACAAAACTTTTTGGTTTGTAAGATTTATGCATCTGTTAATAAATCCTGCTCTTGTTTGAAGTTTGAAGGCTCTAACTTATTTGCATCTTATTAAACTTGCTAAATCTGCAGGGGGTTGAATACTACTTGTAGGCACTGTATATATATATATATATATATATATATATATATATATATATATATATATATATATATATATATATATATATATACACACACACACAGATACGTACATACATACACACACAGTACAGACCAAAAGTTTGGACACACCTTCCCATTTAAAGATTTTTCTGAATTTTCATGACTATGAAAATTGTACATTCACACTGAAGGCATCAAGTCTATGAATTAACATGTGGAATTATATACTTAACAAAAAAGTGTGAAACAACTGAAATTATGTCTTATATTCTACTGTAAGTTCTTTAAAGTAGCTACCTTTTGCTTTGATGACGGCTTTGCACACTCTTGGCATTCTCTTGATAAGCTTCAAGAGGTAGTCACCGGGAATGGTTTTCACTTCACAGGTGTGCCCTGTCAGGTTTAATAAGTGGGATTTCTTGCCTTATAAATGGGGTTGGGACCATCAGTTGTGTTGAGCAGAAGTCTGGTGGATACACAGCTGATAGTCCTACTGAATAGACTGTTAGAATTTGTATTATAGCAAGAAAAAAGCAGCTAAGTAAAGAAAAATGAGTGGCCATCATTACTTTAAGAAATGAACGTCAGTCAGTCTGAAAAATTGGGCAAACTTTGAAAATGTCCCCAAGTGCAGTGGCAAAAACCATCAAGCGCGGGGGCGTGGCTATGGAGTGAGAGAAGAAGGATGCGTACTGGGAGAGCTCCCTAAAATCCTGTCATCATCCTGCCTATTAGACCCCTTTATAAGTCTATATTTTACTGCTGCCGAGGCCCCTGGAGACGTGGAGGCTGCTGACCCTTGGAGAGGGCTGAGGCGGTGACTGGAGGGAGCCGGCGAGGGAAGAAATATAGCGGTGCGGTGAGCCCCACGTGTGGCGGTGGCCATCTTCCGGGAGGATGCTCCACTGGCAGACAGCACGGTGCTGTCTGTAGCTGCGGCTGGAATCCCTCCCTGATCCTCGGGAAATACTGGGCGCCTGCAGTTGAGAGCCGCGGGACCCTGGCCCGACGGAGAGGAACCTATACCGGCGGTGGAGGCGGCGGTGAGCAGCGGCCATTATTGAAGCGCGCGCTCCTGTAGTAGGAGACGCGGCGCAGCCCATCATCATCGCAGCGCGGCTGAGAGGTGAACATCTGCTATGCACAGATTAAGGGGCAGCGCGGTGAGTGCTCTGGAAAATTGAGCCCCACGCTCCCTTATTAACCATAGCCCTGCCAGCTGTACCTTTGACTAGAGATTCACTAGGCCCCCCTCGCTGCTATCACTGCTGCTTAAGAATTTCCCTGTTGTAGGGATCACCATCAAACTTTCAGCCTGCACCTCCTGATAGTATATCAGTGCACCTCCTTGTCATAGAGGCTCCCAACAACGCCATACATTATATATAACAGCCTTGGTGTGGCCGCATGACACTGTTATAGATCTGACTTGGATCACCTTGCTGTGTCACAACTATTAATCATTCACCGTACAAAAAATACGACTGCAGCTGACAGGCTAAAAGAATTCGCTAGGAGTGATGCCCCGGATGGTGCAAGATCTCTTAGAAATAACTACTCACAAGCCCAGCGGGGGGAAAAAAAATCGTCTTTCTGATAGTATTGACGAGAGTGAGCAGGATGAACTGACTCAAACAAGCATCTGCACAATTAATGCAAGCTATATCTTTGACCAGAACGTCCCTTTCTGAACAAATAGAGGACGTACACGCTGAGGTGGGGCGTCTGAGGCAAGACATGCAAGCTATGAAGGGACGTATCACGGAAGTGGAGACAAGGGTGTCTCAGGTAGAAGACACTATTAAACCTATGGAGGCAAAATTGGCAAAAGTTGCTGGTTCTACAAACGCCTGGAAACAAAAGGCTGACGATCTGGAAAATAGAATGCGCCGAAATAATATTCGCATCATCGGCCTGCCGGTACGCTCGGAAGGCCAGCAGCCTGAAAAGTTCCTGGAGGATTGGCTTAGATCTTCTTTGGGAGACACATTTTCTCCAATGTTTTCGGTGGAAAGAGCCCATAGAGTCCCCACAAAATCCCTCCCTCCTGGAGCCCCACCCAGACCTTTCCTGGCACGCATCCTTAATTGTAAAGACAGAGATGCTATCCTATGGCTGGCATGACAAAAGAGTCCCATCAAGTTCAACAATGCTACAATCTCGATATTTCCAGACTTCTCCGTTGAGCTCCAGAAACAGCGGGCAAGATTTATAGATGTTAAGAAACAACTCAGAGATAAGAATATTATCTATTCCATGATCTACCCGGCGCGTCTCCGGGTTGTCAGCGACAGCTCCTCCCTATTCTTCACTGACCCATCAGAGGCAGCGGACTGGCTGCGTTCCCGTGGGAAGTCTAATGGAACAGAAGCCTGATAAGTTTCCGACTAATTAATGTCTACCCAATTTTCGAATTGGAGCTCTCCCTGCGAGCGTTCAATATACCAACAATACCGGACGCTGGAGTCAGCGGGGGTATCCCCAGGTTTATTTGAGGATGGGAGCGTTGAATTATACTCCTGGATTGTTCAGTTCTTGTTAGGTTTTTTTTTTTCTTGTTAGAATTAACTAGCCTTAGTGGGTATTTGGGTAAAAGCCGCCTCCGAAATTATTATAACTGTCTATGCGTAATCTGTGGACCTTTCTTAACCATCAATGTATACCATGTTTTAATGGGTGAATATGGGGTCTGAATTGATATGTAGGACATGGAACATACGGCGTATTAAATCACCCCGGAAGAAAATTAAGGTGTTTTCTCAAATCAGGCGATATCATCCTCATATCGTGGCCCTGGTAGAGACGCATCTGACCAGAGATACGGCCAGAGGTGTACAGAAACCTTGGGTACAGTGGCACGCTCACGCGTTTCACACTAGCTATTCGAGAGGGGTATCATTATTAATACACAGAGATGTTCGATGGGAGGCCCGGACGACTCGGCGGGACATGGAGGGACGTTTTGTTTTTGTCCATGCATTGATTAATTCCCGCGAATATGTCATAATATGCACCCCCCTCCAGCTAATACTTCAATACTTAAGATGGCAATGAGTTTTGCGTTGAGTTACCCGGACGCACATGTTATTTGTATGGGTGATTTTAACTTAGTTATGGACAGTGGTCTTGATAGAATGAGATTGGGAGATGGGTCGCCTGGGGAACCTTTGTCTTCTCCCCCTCCCTTGACCCCGACTCAGCTGGCACTGTTCATAGAAAATAGCGGCTGGATAGACCTGTGGAGGATGCGTCGCCCTGGGGAAAGGGGATATACCTGCCACTCATCCACTAAAGGTTTCCTCTCCCGCATAGACTATATTTTCGGATCCGGCAACTTAGTGCAGTGGGTGGATAGTGTGGAACAAGGTAATAGAGGAACCTCAGACCACAGCCCGATTATACTTAAACTCGTGTTTTGGAAATTAAATAATGGTAGAATATGGAAGTTGAATCCCTTTTGGCTTAAACTAATAGACTCAGATGATAGGACAGTTGACCAATTGAACTGTTACATTCAGTCCCACTCAGAACTTCAGAATATTAATTTATTTTGGGATGCCCTTAAGGCATATCTAAGGGGCTGTCTGTCTTCTACGATCTCTTATATCAAAAGGGTAACATCAAGGGAGGACGATGAGATTGAGCAACGTTTGAGAAATGCTGAGGCCACATATACAGCTGACCAAACTAATGACAATAGGGTTGAGTGGTTGACTCTGCAAAGATTATACACCCAACACTTAAGGTACCGTCTCACAGTGGCACTTTGGTCGCTACGACGGTACGATCCGTGACGCTCCAGCGTCGTAGACTGCGGTCACACTTCGCAATGCACGGCGCTGGAGCGATAATTTCATGACGTATTTGCGATGTAGAAGCCGTTGGTTACTGTGCGCACATCGTATACAATATCGTGCACACCTTTGCTACACGATGCGATCATGCCGCCACAGCGGGACACTTGACGACGAAAGAAAGTTTCAAACGATCTGCTACGACGTACGATTCTCAGCGGGGTCCCTGATCGCAGTAGCGTGTCAGACACAGCGAGATCGTAAGTATATCGCTGGAACGTCATGGATCGTGCCGTCGTAGCGACCAAAGTGCCACTGTGAGACGGTACCCTTAGACACCAAGTCTAAACTCAAGCTGTTTTTTACGCCACAATCGTACTTTGAAATGGGGAATCGGGCGGGGAAATTTTTGGCCTTCTTGGTACGTCATCACAATACATCTAACATGATAATACAAATTCGTTCACCAGACGGCTCATTAAACTCCACCACTCAGGAAATACTTCAGTGTTTTCACAATTATTATAAAGGGTTATATGAATCTAAGAGCGGTTTCAGTGTTTCCGATTGTTTAGGATATTTATCCGATATAGCATTCCCTACACTGAGTTCCGCTCAACAGGCCTTTATGGACGCTGAATTTACCCTGGAAGAAGTGGAGCAAGCTATAACACATATGGCCTCTGGGAAGGCCCCTGGGCCGGATGGCTTTCCTGTTGAGCTGTATAGGAGATACCGGGAGATACTGGCTCCGCTTTTATTGAAAGTATTTAAGGAGATATGGAAGGGAGGGTGTCTGCCCGATACTTTTTATGAGGCGCATATTATCGTACTCAAAAAGGAGGGGAAAGATCCTTTAGAATGCGGATCCTATCGTCCCATATCGTTGGTAGATTATAAGATCTTTGCTAAGATATTAGCTACCAGGTTGAACTCCATTATATTAGATATTATACATCCAGATCAAACTGGCTTTATGCATGGTAAGAGCACCTCTATAAATATTAGGCGGGTTCAGTCGGTAATTCAGTATAGTTCTTTGCTGCCAGATAATAACTTGGCTTTGGCGTCGTTAGACGCAGATAAGGCGTTTGACTCTCTTGAATGGCCCTTTTTGTCTGCTTGTCTGCAGAAATATGGTTTTGGGGAGAAATTTTTGAAATGTGTTGGTGTGTTGTACTTGAAACCTAAGGCCCGTATAATTGTAAACGGCTCCATTTCTGAACCATTTTCATTATATAGGGGAACCCGTCAAGGATGCCCCCTTTCCCCAGCCTTATTTGCTCTAGCAATAGAGGCATTAGCTATACGTTTACGTTCTTCCCCTGGTATCGATGGTATAAAAATAGCAGACCGCACTGATATCATTGGTTTGTACGCTGATGACATGATATGACATGATAGTGTTGAGGAGAGCCATAAGATCAAATACTTAATTAACCTCAACACATAAGGTAATTGAGGGAAGCAACCTATAACATGTATTGTTTAACCTTACATAAGTTTTCCTCAGACAAAGTAAGACACTTAAGATGGCTGCCATCTCCTATACCAGAGCCATGTGCTCTGGTATCCAAGATGAACAATGAAGACACTGAAGATGGCCGCCATTTCCTGTTTTAGCATGCCGCATGGTCTGGTATCCAAGATGACGCCCATCCTGATGACCTCATGGATCCACCCACAGCGACGCCCACCCTGATGACCTCACGGACCAACCCACCTTGATGACCTCATGGATCCGCCCATGGACTTGCTCATGCCCAACCCACTAACCAATGGAATACATCCGATCACTCCCATTTTAGAGCTAACAGAGCCCCCTTACAGGAGATATATAACATTGTGTTTGACTAATAAATCTCTTCTTGGAGCTGAGCCACACATTGATCAAGGAGAGTTACAGCTGACTGTGTCTGGTGTATTTCTTTAGTGCACATGATCAATATCCATTAGGCCAGGAGTAGGCAACTAGAGAATTGAACATTTATATTAATTGTTCAACCCTAATATTTGGCGCCCAACGTGGGGCCAGCAGAGGAGAGCCCTGAACCCTGTAAAACCGGCGGGTGGAACGGCTGGATGCACTGAGTACCCCGAATCTGGAGACTGATCACCTCTTTAAACAGAACACGGTAAGTCTGCTGATTTTTTATAATCTGTAGTCTTTACCTGTGTCTTTCGGGGTATCCTGTGCAGATTGCCTGACTGTGTCCGGTTTTCTTGGTATCTGTAAGACGGCAGAAAGGTATCTCCGCTGCTGGTCATTTACTTGCAAGAACCGTCACATGTTTTAGTTGCCTACTGCCTGTTACATGTTGTGAAGAGGGGAGATGAATAGTAGTTAGAAAAAAAAAAAAAAAAAAAAAAAGCAAGTGTTTACAGAGGGCTAGAGGCAAGTGATAAAAAAAACAGGAAAAACAGGTTTTTACAGAAGGAGATGACTGGTAGTTAGGAAAAGCATTGTGTTTGGAACAGGAATAGTAGGTTTCTAGGAAAGAATAAGCAAGTGTTTACAGAAGGGAAAGCATGTGGTAGGACGGGATAAACAGGTTTTTTTGAGAAGCAAGCAAGTGTAGAAAAAAAAAATATATATATATATAAATAAATAATTTTTGTCTGTGGTATACGGTTGTCGCCTGTGATAAGATTTTCAGTTCTGTACAAGAGAGACTAGGACCTGGAGTGAATTGACTCGGCCTAGGGGGGCCCGGTAAAGCTTAGAGCGAATTGGCTCAGTTCGGGCATAATAAATTGTGTAGCGGCTCATTGAAACTTGGAGCGAGTTGGCTCAGTTCGAGCCAATTAAATTTATAGTTTTTCTTTTTTTTTTGCCCCGTGACATCGAGTGAGTTGACTCTGCACGGGGACCGGTAAGTTAGGGAGCAATTTGACAAAGTAGGGAATAATTGGTTTGTAAAGTACGGAGCACGGAAGTCAGACAGGGACCACGTGACAAGAAGCAATAGGAACTGAGTACTGCAGACTCAGTTCCCTTTAGAATCTCAGGTTTGAGTCATCTCCCCCGTCTTATTGTCTGTTTGGTGTTTGTTATCTTGATAGATAGATATATATATATATACTGTATATCTATAGAAAGATGGAGAAATTAATGCAGTTCTGCCGTATAGGCACTAAGCCAAATTCAGATGGCAAGTTAGACTCATGCACATTAGTAGCGACTCGTGAAGGGAAGAGTCATATTAAGCAATGTAAAAAGCTTATGAAGTTGTGTGGAATGCCAGAAGGGGGAAGGTTGCAGCCCCTGGAGTGGAAGCTTGTCTTGAAAGAAAGAAAAGGTATCCTAGAAGATAATGGATTGTTGTCTACTGCTAGGGCATGGGAAAGAGTCTCTGAAAGTCTGTATAGAGAAAATTGGATAGAGGAGGAAAGGAAAAAAAGAGGTAGAGTTTTGACCTATGTGTATTACAAAAATATATCCTGTGAGCGGCCACCACCGTATAATGGTGGCCCAGAGCCATGTGGTAAATGTAATGGTGGCCATTTTGTTAATGGCGAATGTGTTAAATGTAATAGCAGCCAAAATGGTGGCCCAGAGCCAGGTGCTAAATGTAATGGCGGCCATTTTATTGGTGGTAAATATAATTCTGACGGCGGCCATCTTGTTGGTGGTAAATATAATTCTGACGGCGGCCATCTTGTTGGTGGTAAATATAATTCTGACGGCAGCCATTTTGTTGGTGGTAAATATAATTCTGACGGCAGCCATCTTGTTGGTGGTAAATATAATTCTGATGGCGGCCATCTTGTTGGTGGTAAATACAATTCTGACGGCGGCCATTTTGTTGGTGGTAAATATAATTCTGACGGCGGCCATCTTGTTGGTGGTAAATATAATTCTGATAGCGGCCATCTTGTTGGTGGTAAATATAATTCTGATAGCGGCCATCTTGTTGGTGGTAAATATAATTCTGACGGCAGCCATGTTGTGGATAGCGAATGTGCTGCTCCTGGTGGTGAACATCTCAGATTAAGGCTACACGCCACATCACCAAATCCTTGTTACCCAGTAATGACCACTAACGGCCAATACTATATTCCTTCGGGAAGTGAACAGGCTTTACCCATGTTTCCTATCTCTGTTGTTTCCAATGGGGCACCAACCCTTTCTTCTATCACTCCTGTTGTGAATCCAGCAGTCCTCCCACCTGGATCGTCCCCAGCACCTACCCTTTCTACTGTCACTTCCACTGCCAATTTAGCCGCACACCCACATGAGATGCTCCAAGCAGCGGCCTCTCCTCCCAATGCTTCCACAACAGCACTCTCACGCAGCCTACATAACCCTATGCCCAGTACCTCACAGGCTGTCTCGCAGCCAAGCGCACACCTGTATGGGACGGTGGCAACTGTAACAAGGGGGGCTCAATGTGGGAGGGGGATACCAATAGCACAGGAAGCACAAAGGGGAGGGAATGTTGGCAACCTATTTTTGAAAAAGAACTTCCTGAGGGACCCTTGTTAGTGGTGGGAAAGGGTGACATTACAACAGTGGAGACAGATGCTATTGTTAATGCTGCCAATTCTCGGTTAGAGCACAATGGAGGTGTAGCTAGAGCTATAGTGGAAGCAGGAGGGGCGACTATTCAAGCTGACAGTCATATCATTGTTGAGTCACGTGGTCAGATAGCTGTTGGGGACTTAGCGGTGACTAAAGCTGGCAATCTTCCATGTAGAATGATCATACATGCTGTGACCCCTACTTATGACCCTATTCATCCAGACGTTAGTGCTGAACAACTTCATGCAGCAATAACTCGCATTAATGAGGACAGGACTGTTAAAGCTTTTAAGACTGCCTGCGTCACCTGGAGCCCATACCATGATACTGGAGCTGCCCAAATAGAGCCCCTCATTCCAGGACTGTTACCTCCTCCGGCTCCTCATACACAAGGGACTACATCTGCACTCCCGGTGCCATCTCTACTCCCGCTTCAGGTGCCACCGCCAACAGTGCCAATGCTCATGTCTGAGGAGCCCACCCTCTACGTCAAGTTTACACCCCAGCAAGCTGCTACTCTGTTGAACCAAGTTCTAGATCCAGAAAAACAGCCGATGCCTTTCTACAGGAGCATGACGAGACATGGGACTCTGGTGTTGAGTTCTGCCAAGAACCTAAGACAAGGGCCTCGGATGAGTTGGCTGACCTATCAATTATTATTGTTGCCAAAGGTTTCCAGATGCCTCAAAGCTGATGCAGCCATTGTACGATGACCTCAAGACGTCAGCGTTTCCACTATGTACTAAATCCGTGGAAGCTTTCTACGCTCTTAAACAGGCCATACAGTCTGCACCAGCTCTTGGAATCCCAAATTATCAACTACCTTTTTACTTGTTGTCAGTGAAGTAGCAGGACATGCTTCCGGAGTCCTAGCACAAAAACATGGGGGAAGAACAAGACCAATCGGCTACTACTGGACTCTGTGTCTCAAGCTTCCCCGACTTGCCTCAGAGCTGTTCATGCTGCACATATGCTTCTGGACAAAACTTCTGATATCATCTGAGGACATCCAGTTCTCTTAATGGCTCCACACGACATAATTGCTATTGTTGGAACCTAAACATCTGTTGGTGCAGCATCATATGAGACTCCAATGTTTGCTCTTGGTTCCGGATAATGTCACTCTTGTCCGCTGCAGCATCTTCAAACTGTCCACGCTGCTTCCTCTTTCCAGGGGGGATGTGGATGATACTGATGCTCTCGGAGAAGATGCCTCTACACACTCAGAGGATCATGACTGTCTCGAACAAATGCAGGAAGAAGCAGCCTCCAAGAAAAACGTGTCTGAAGACCCACTCCCACATGCTGACCTGACGTTCTTCACTGATGGTTCCAGATTTGCAGATAAAACAGGAAGGTTCCATACGGGATATGTCGTGGTTACACATGACCTGATCATCTCAGCTGGATCGCTACCACCGCACATGTCTGCACAAGAAGCGGAACTTAAAGCTTTGACGCTGGCTTGTCAGGAAGCGACGGAGAAGGTGGTCAACATCTACACGGATTCAAGATACGCTTTTGGAGTGGCTCATGACTTCGGCAGTATCTGGGCAGCCAGAGGATACCTAACGTCCAGTGGAACTCCTGTAAAACACGCTGCTACCATGCAAGAACTTGTGGTCGCTCTGAATCTACCTTCAGAGGTTGCAGTGATCGAGATCAAAGCTCACGGGAGACTGGATTCTCCAGAAGCAAGGGGGAACTTCTTTGTTGACAAAACAGCAAAAACCTATGCTGCGGATCCATTTAGGAAAGAAAAAGCAGCGGTGTACGTGTCACAAGACACTGAAGAAGGGACTAAAGGCTCTCTTATGAGGATCATCCATCTACATCAAGACAAGACATCAGATGATGAAAAGAAGTCATGGCAAGAAGGAGGAACTAAAAAAGGATGAAGATGGAGTCTGGAGGGTGAACACAAAGGTCTACCCCGTAATCTGTACCCCTCAGTGACAGAATGGGCACACGGTATCACCCACAGAGGCAAGAATCGGATGAATGACCTGATTTGGAAGACCTACATGGCACCTGGGATTTCTACTGTCACCCAAAAATATTGCAAGTCCTGCCTTGTGTGTGCAACATGCAATCCAGCACCGCCTCAGAAACATTTGGCTAAACCACTATCCCTTTCAGAGAGTTCAGATCGATCGTATTCAAATGCCAAAAGTAGGGAAGTGCGAGTATGTACTGGTAGAGACTCACATGTTCTCAGGATGGCCCGAAGCCTATCCAGTAACCAACATGACTGCCAGAGTGACTGTTAAGAGACTGGTGACTGAAGTAGTCTGCAGATATGGGGTCCCAGAGGTAATTGAGAGTGACCAAGGACCTGCGTTCACTGCAGCACTGACTAAGGAACTATGGACATTGGTGGGAGCTGATTTGGGTTTACATACTCCATATCACCTACACAGCAGTGGGAAAGTAGAAACACTGAATGGCACCTTCAAAAATAAAATACTGAAAGCCAGTTAGGAGGTCAGACTTGGACAGACATTTTGCACGTTGCCTTATACTCAGTCAGAAACACTCCAAGGGGTCCCACTAAACTCACACCATACGAGATTCTTTTTGGGGGGCCTCCGAGATTGGGTCAATATTTTCCACAACAGCTAGCCTTGTAAATTATGTAATTGTTGTTGCTAAAGAACTGTCAGTAACACATGTACAAGTTTTATCATCCATTCCAGGTCCAGATTCCAGTGAAGGTACCCGTACTTTCTAACCTGGTGACTACATGCTGGTAAAGAAGTCCATCAGAAAAGACATTCCTGGAGTCGAGATTTAAGGGTCCCTACTAAGTGCTCCTGACTACTCCTACTTCAGTCAGGATTGCTGAGTGCCTCCTGGATCCATCTCTCACATTATAAATTTGTTAGACAGTTAGGGACAGAGTAGGATCTGACCTGCTTGTCAAAGTCCAGCTACAAAGGGAGGTTTTCCACAAGGGAAAACTTGTCTCAAACTGGTGAAAACTCCAATTCCCCCTCCCGGGCAAGACGGTCAGATCTAGGATGTGTACAACAGGGTTAGTCGCACATGTGTATTTTATGTAACCATGGAGATGGGAGATTGGAGAGTAATAGATCCAGCAGGTTGGGAAGTCCCGAGGACACTGGTAACACGCTCCGATATACCTCCTCAGTATACCCATAATTGGCCACACATTCTCTGGTGTCTATAGCATCCATATTGTCATGAAGCCTCTGATGTCATAATAACACTTAACATCGATGGGTTAGGGAACCACGGTGGGATCAAGATAAAAGAAAAGGTTAATAAAGTATTTAGGGGGGACTGTTGAGGAGAGCCATAAGATCAAATACTTAATTAACCTCAACACATAAGGTAATTGAGGGAAGCAACCTATAACATGTATTGTTTAACCTTACATAAGTTTTCCTCAGACAAAGTAAGACACTTAAGATGGCTGCCATCTCCTATACCAGAGCCATGTGCTCTGGTATCCAAGATGAACAATGAAGACACTGAAGATGGCCGCCATTTCCTGTTTTAGCATGCCGCATGGTCTGGTATCCAAGATGACGCCCATCCTGATGACCTCATGGATCCACCCACAGCGACGCCCACCCTGATGACCTCACGGACCAACCCACCTTGATGACCTCATGGATCCGCCCATGGACTTGCTCATGCCCAACCCACTAACCAATGGAATACATCCGATCACTCCCATTTTAGAGCTAACCGAGCCCCCTTACAGGAGATATATAACATTGTGTTTGACTAATAAATATCTTCTTGGAGCTGAGCCACACATTGATCAAGGAGAGTTACAGCTGACTGTGTCTGGTGTATTTCTTTAGTGCACATGATCAATATCCATTAGGCCAGGAGTAGGCAACTAGAGAATTGAACATTTATATTAATTGTTCAACCCTAATAATAGTATTCATGGATAAAGCAGAAGAAACGTTGCCAAGGGTGATTGATACCGTAGATGAATTTAGTGGGTTCTCAGGCCTATATATTAACTGGGATAAATCTGCCCTATTACCTCTGTCTCAGCCCCCAGCACCTAATCTTAATACTCTCTCTTCGTTACCCATAGTATCTAACTTTAAGTATCTGGGTATCTATATGTCCCAATGCAGTAGGTCGGATTTACAACTCAATGTTCTTCCTCTGCTGGACTACGCTAAATCGAAATTTACATCTTGGAGTAAACTTCCATTGTCTGTAGCAGGCCGCATTAATCTCATAAAAATGATATTGCTCCCTAAATTCAACTATTGTCTTCAACATAGCGCAGTAACTGTACCAAAATTCTTTTTCACCAGCTTAAATTCTCAAGTTGCTTCATTCGTGTGGGGGAAGAGCAGGCCCAAACTTAAATTGACTACTTTGCAGGGCCTAAACCGGGGGGAAGAGCGGCATTGCCAGATTTCTTTTTATACTATCTGGCGGGACAGGCTAAGGCACTATGTAAATGGATGCCTCATAATTATCTAACTCTGAAAGTCACCTGGTTTGCTCTGTTGGTGCTAAATGTCCGTTGGGTCTTCTAGAATCGGAAAAAATAAACGCTCCCCGCCTGTTACCTATGATCCGATTGGCGCGGTCGACTTGGAAGAAAATTAAAAAAGTTTCTGGGTTTGGGGACATTATCGCTGAGATGCCTCTATGGGATAATGGTTATCTCCCGGCATTGATGAATCACCCATCTACAAGTTTTTGGGTTTCCTACGGGGTCCTCTCGATGGGAGATTTATATGATCAGGGGGTCTTTATGTCCTTTGAACAGCTGCAAGCTAGATATGCTCTTCCAAGGTCTCAATTTTTTCGTTACCTGCAACTCCAGTCAGCCATTCAGTCATATATTCGAAGTGTGGGAACAAACCGCAACATTTCATCTTTACCCCTGATAGGTATTCTTAAATCACAGGGACCTCAGGGTCTTATCTCATCTCTATACACATCTGTTATCAATGGGAACAAACTCTGTTATAGATTCATTGAGAGGCAAATGGGAGGGGCTTATCCCTGATATGCAAAACGAAGAGTGGGAGGATATTTTGGACTCCCCCCTTAAAGTATCCCCATCGGTCAATAATAAGATGACCCAGCTATATATAATCCATCAGTCATATTTGACTCCGTTGAGACTTTTTCGGATGGGTCGATACTCGACATCGGAATGTTTGCGTTGCCACTCACCTGACGCTGATTTTATACATATGATATGGCAGTGCCCCATTGTTTTTCAATATTGGAGAGGGGTAACGTCGTTATTAACTTCAATACTGTCAATCCCGATTCCTCTTGAACCCTTAGTTTGCCTGTTTGGAGTGTGGGACGAGGAGGCTTGGGAACACTATGCTGGGGTTTTTCTACGAGAAACACTTTTTTTTAGCACGGAAGATGTTAGCTTTGCGGTGGATGGGAAACTCACCCCCTCCCTTAGGTCCTGGATCGAATTGGTGAATGCAATTGTCCCTTATGAGCGCACTCTATCAAAACAGGGGTTGCCCGGGTAAATTCAACAAAATCTGGGATAGATGGAACACCTCCCATCTCACTCTGTGACCTGACTAATTGATGAAGACATGGTTTATCTGATCTTTTGTTCTGCAAGTATTGCGTAATCGAAAAACATTCGGCTATTGTTAAATGGCGGCTTAGTAGTTCTAGAGGCTTAGCTTAGTTGTAGTTTAAGAACTTCATGTCCTGACAGTTCCATAATTTCACATATGTTTTTTTTATGTGTAATGATTGGCATATGTATGCTCTGTCTTTTTCATTCCCTGTAAATGTAACCATGCAGACCAATGACAAGGATAAATATGTATGCTGTATTTTATTTGTAATTAATAAATAAACGAATTAAAAAAAAAAAAAAAAACATCAAGCGCTACAAAGAAACTGGCTCACATGAGGACCGCCCCAGGAAAGGAAGACAAAGAGTCACCTCTGCTTCTGAGGATAAGTTTATCCGAGTCACCAGCCTCAGAAATCGCAGGTTAACAGCAGCTCAGATTAGAGACCAGGTCAATGCCACACAGAGTTCTAGCAGCAGACACATCTCTACAACAACTGTAAAGAGGAGACTTTGTGCAGCAGGCCTTCATGGTAAAATAGCTGCTAGGAAACCACTGCTAAGGACAGGCAACAAGCAGAAGAGACTTGTTTGGGCTAAAGAACACAAGGAATAGACATTAGACCAGTGAAAATCTGTGCTTTGGTCTGATGAGTCCAAATTTGAGATCTTTGGTTCCAACCACCGTGTCTTTGTGTGACGCAGAAAAGGTGAACGGATGGACTCTACATGCCTGGCTCCCACCGTGAAGCATGGAGGAGGAGGCGAGATGGTGTGGGGGTGCTTTGCTGGTGACACTGTTGGGGATTTATTAAAAATTAAAGGCATACTGAACCAGCATGGCTACCACAGCATCTTGCAGCGGCATGCTATTCCATCCGGTTTGCGTTTAGTTGGACCATCATTTATTTTTCAAAAAGACAATGACCGCAAACACACCTCCAGGCTGTGTAAGGGCTATTTGACCAAGAAGGAGAGTGATGGGGTGCTACGCCAGATGACCTGGCCTCCACAGTCACCAGACCTGTCACCACAGTCACCATCTCTGGGAACTCCTTCAAGATTGTTGGAAGACCATTCCCGGTGACTACCTCTTGAAGCTCATCAAGAGAATGCCAAGAGTGTGCAAAGCAGTCATCAAAGCAAAAGGTGGCTACTTTGAAGAACCTAGAATATAAGACATAATTTCAGTTGTTTCACACTTTTTTGTTAAGTATATAATTCCACATGTGTTAATTCATAGTTTTGATGCCTTCAGTGTGAATGTACAATTTTCATAGTCATGGAAATACAGAAAAATCTTTAAATGAGAAGGTGTGTCCAAACTTTTGGTCTGTACTGTATATATATATATCTATATCTACTATATAATTGTCTAAGGGTCACTTCCGTCTGTCTGTCTTTCTGTCACGGATATTCATTGGTCGCGGCCTCTGTCTGTCATGGAATCCAAGTCGCTGATTGGTCGTGGCAAAACAGCCACGACCAATCAGCGACGGGCATAGCCCGGCAGAAAAATGGCCACTCCTTCCTCCCGCAGTCAGTGCCCGCTCCATACTCCCCTCCAGTCTGCCCTCTCACAGGGTTAATGGCAGCGGTAACGGACCGCGTTATGCCGCGGTGTAATGCCCTCCGTTACCGCTGCTATTAACCCTGTGTGACCAACTTTTTACTATTCATGCTGCCTATGCAGCATGAATAGTAAAACGATCTAATGTTAAAAATAATAAAAAAATTAAAAATCGTTATATACTCACCGTCGCTCGCTCACGACGCTCTGGTAACCGGTCCATGCTGCGATCTCGCGAGATGATGACTCACCGTCCATCGGTCCCTCGGATCCGGAAGAGGCCTTTCCCGCTCCTCGCAACGCTCCGGTGACCGCTCCATGCATTGCGGTCTCACGAGATGATGATGTAGCGTTCTCGCGAGACTACTACATCATCATCTCGCGAGACCGCAATGCACTCTTGAAACCGGAGCGCACGAGCAGCGTCGGTAACCGCTTCGCTTGGATCCGGGGGCCAACGGAAGGAGAGTATATAACTATTTTTTATTTTATTTCTTTTTTTTAACAGGGATATGATGCCCACATTGCTATATACTATGTGGGCCGGGCAATATACTACATGGGCTGTGCTATATACTACATGGGCTGGGCAATATACTACATGGGCTGGGCAATATACTACGTGGCTGGGCAATATACTACGTGGCTATACAACGTGGGCTGCGCAATATACTACGTGGGCTGTGCAATATACTACGTGGGCTGCGCAATATACAACGTGGGCTGCGCAATATACAACGTGGGCTGCGCAATATACTCCGTGGGCTGCGCAATATACTATGTGGGCTGCGCAATATACAACGTGGGCTGAGCAATATACAACGTGGGCTGAGCAATATACAACGTGGGCTGCGCAATGTGCTGCGTGGGCTGCGCAATGTGCTGCGTGGGCTGCGCAATTTACTGCGTGGGCTGCGCAATTTACTGCGTGGGCTGCGCATTTTACTGCGTGGGCTGCGCAATTTACTGCGTGGGCTGCGCAATTTACTGCGTGGGCTGCGCAATTTACTGCGTGGGCTGCACAATGTACTGCGTGGCTGTGCAATATACTACGTGGGCTGTGCTATGCACTACGGATACATATTGTAGAATACCCGATGCGTTGGAATTGGGCCACCATCTAATATATATATATATATATATATATATATATATATATATATATATATATATATATATATATATATATATATATATATATATATATATATATATATATATATTTATATATATTTTTTTTACAAAAACCGAATCTGTGGATGTAATACCTAATATGACAGTCCCTTGTACATGGAATGCCCATTGCATTCCAACACGGGAAAAAGAGGGGCATAACTCCCCAAATATTTAGAATCCTATCAACTACCAAGAGCCTGATGCCCCATAAATATTCATGACACTTATTGAATAAACAAGTGAAAAATATTTATTTAATTAAATCACATACAAAAGTTACTGATACAATCTTATAAAGAGGATGATGGAAACAAGGTGAATGACTACAATGGAAAACCAACCGCATGAGAACAAACACATTAAATAGTAGGGGTTTGAACAGTCAGCAGCCCAAACAAATTATGTCTCCAAAACAGCAGGGCATAATACTGAGTGCTAGTGGGGAAGGGACAAAAAAGAGGCATAGACATCTAAAGTATAACAGCCAGTGGCTCCTAAAATGCCTACCCTCATCCATAATTTGTATCCCTTCATAATACAGCAATGCCCATAAAGTGCAACGTGACTAAAGAGGCGCCTAAATGACATGCCATCTATTGGGCTTACCCACGTGTGCGTTCCTGTGCAGACAGTATCCAACAAGAAGCTATATATATATATATATATATATATATATATATATATATATATATATACACATATATATATATATATATATATATATATATATATATATACACATATATATATATATATATATATACACACACACATATATATATATATATATACACACACATATATATATATATATATACATATATATATATACACACACACACACACACAGACACACACACACACTAGATGATAACCCAATTCTAACGCATCGGGTATTCTAGAATATGTATGTAGTTTATTTATGAAGATTTTAGAATAATACATTGAATACGCAGGATTCGGCCGACCGCGACCAATTAGCGAAGCGTGGTTCAAATCCCGCGCCAATTCGCGGCTGGACTGCGCCTGTCGCTGATTGTTTGTGGCCAGCCACGTAGTATATAGCACAGCCACGTAGTATATAACAGCCCATGTAATAAATAGCACAGCCACGTAGTATATTGCACAGCCACGTAGTATACAGCACAGCCACGTAGTATATAGCATAGCCCATGGAGTATATAGCACAGCCACGTAGTATATAACACAGCCCACGGACTATATAGCACACGAAGTGTATAACAGCCCACATAGCATATAACACAGCTCACGTAGTATATAACAGCCCACGCACGCAGTATATAACACAGCCCACGTAGTGTATAACACAGCCCACGTAGTGTATAACACAGCCCACGTAGTGTATAACAGGCCATGTAGTATATAACAGCCCACGTAGTGTATAACACAGCCCATGTAGTATATAGCACAGCCCACGTAGTATATAGCACAGCCACGTAGTATATTGTACAGCCATGTAGTATATTGCACAGCCCACGTAGTATATTGTACAGCCCACGTAGTATATTGTACAGCCCACGTAGTATATTGCACAGCCCACGTAGTATATAGCAATGTGGGCATCATATCCCTGTTAAAAAAAAAAGAATTAAAATAAAAAATAAATAGTTATATCCTCACCTTCCGTTGGCCCCCGGATCCAGGCGAAGCATTTACCGATGCTCCTCGCGCCCTCCGGTCCCAAGAGTGCATTGCGGTCTCGCGAGATGATGACGTAGCGGTCTCGCGAGAACGCTACGTCATCATCTCGTGAGACCGCAATGCATGGAGCGGTCACCGGAGCGTCGCGAGGAGCGGGAAAGGCCTCTTCTGGATCCGAGGGGCCGATGGACGGTGAGTATATAACCATTTTTAATTTTTTTATTATTTTTAACATTAGATCTTTTTACTATTGATGCTGCATAGGCAGCATCAATAGTAAAAAGTTGGTCACACAGGGTTTATAGCAGCGATAACGGAGTGCATTACACCGCGGCATAACGCAGTCCGTTAACGCTGCCATTAACCCTGTGTGAGCGCTGACTGGAGGGGAGTATGGAGCGGGCACTGACTGCGGGGAGTAAGGAGCGGCCATTTTGCCGCCGGACTGTGCCCATCGCTGATTGGTCGTGGCTGTTTTGCCGCGACCAATCAGCGACTTGGGATTTCCATGACAGACTGAAGGACAGACAGAAAGACGGAAGTGACCCTTAGGCAATTATATAGCAGAGATATCTATCTATATATCTATATATCTATATATATCTATATATATATATATCTATATATATCTATATATATATATATATATATATATATATATATATATATATATATATACACTAGATGGTGGCCCAATTCTAACGCATCGGGTATTCTAGAATATGCATGTCCACGTAGTATATTGCCCAGCCACGTAGTATATTGCCCAGTCTCGTGGTATATTGCACAGCCACGTAGTATATTGCACAGCCACGTAGTATATTGCCCAGCCACGTAGTCCAGCGACGTAGTATATTGCCAAGTGACGTAGTATATTGCCCAGCCATGTAGTATATTGCCCAGCGACGTAGTATATTGCCCAGCTACGTAGTATATTGCCAAGTCACATAGTATATTGCCCAGCGACGTAGTATATTGCCCAGCGACGTAGTGTATTGCTCAGTGCCATAGTATATTGCCCAGTGACGTAGTATACAGCACAGAGCCACATAGTATACAGCACAGAGCCACGTAGTATATTGCACAGCGAAGTAGTATACAGCACCCAGTCACGTAGTATATTGGCCAGTCACGTTGTATATTGCCCAGCCACGTTTGTCACAGGTTAAAAAATAAAAAATAAACATATACTCACCTTTCCAAGGGCCCCTTGTAGTCCACGGCAGCTTCCGGTCCCAGGGTGGGTCTGAGCGCAGGACCTGTGATGACGTCGCGGTCACATGATAATGTAGCGGTGACGTCACGGCAGGTCCTTTCCGCGCAGGACTTGTCATGACGGCGCGGTCACATGACCGTGACGTCATGGCAGGTCCTTCTGCCATACGATCTTTGCCATCGCAGGCGGCGCGAGCGGCTCAGCGGACTACAGAGGGTGAGTATAGCAGGTTTTTTTTTTTTATTTATTATTTTTAACATCACATTTTGTACTATTGATGCCGCATAGGCAGCGTCAATAGTACAAAGTTGGGGACACACAGGGTTAATAGCGGCGATAACGGAGTGCGTTACCCGCGGCATAACGCGGTCCGTTACCGCCGGCATTAACCCTGTGTGAGCGCTGACCGGAGGGGTGTATGCGGGCGCCGGGCAGTGAGTGCGGGGAGTAAAGAGCGGCCATTTTTTTCCGGACTGTGCGTGTCGCTGATTGGTCGCGGCAGCAGCTGCCGAGACCAATCAGTGAACGAATAACCGCGACAGAAAGACGGAAGTACCCTTAGACAATTATATAGTAGATATATATATATATATATATATATATATATATATATATATATATACACATACACATATATATACACATACACACTATAATTATTATATATATAATTATATATATAAATCACCTTATGTTTGGTATAGCCATGATCATACAGATCAATTATCAATATATGCAATTTTTAGCGCACAATGAACACCTTTAAAGCAAAACCCAATAAACAATGGAAGAATTGAGGCATTTTTCTCAGCAATTCACACCACTTGAAATTGTTTTCCCTTTTCTTCAGTACATTACAGTGGCTTGGGAAAGTATTCACCACCTTGTATTTTCTCATGTTTTGATCCCTCACAATGCTGGAATTTCACGTTTTTGGGGTTTTTTTTTGAGGGTTTGCATCAGTTCATGTGATGAACGTACAAATGGCCTACAACGGTGAACACTTTTTTTTTTTGTGAAGCATTGGTTTTCATTTTTTTGTGAAGCAAACAACAAACAGGACAAGATTACTGAAATCTTCACTGTTCTTAACTATTCACGCTCCTAAAGTCAATACTTTGTAGAGCCTCCTTTTGTGGCACTACAGCTTCAAGTTGCTTTGGATAAGTCTTTATGAGCTTTCCACATCTTGCTACTGGGATTTGTGCCCATTCCACAAGGCAAAACTGTTCAAGTTTCTTCAAGTTAGATGGTTTCCTCTGGTGAGCAATAACCAGTAAGTCTGACCACAGATTCTCAATTGGATTAAGGTCTGGGCTTTAAATAGGCCACGCCAAAACATTTACACGCTTCCCCTTGCACCACTAGAGTGTTGCTTTAGCAGTATGCTTTGTCATTGTCTTGCTTAAAGGTGAACCTTCGTCCCAGACTCAAATCACTGACAGACAAACAGGTTTTGCTCAACAATATCCCTGTAATTTGCACCATCCATCTTCCGCTTGACTGGGACCATTTTCCCTGTCCCTGCAGCCGAAAAAACATCTACACAGCATGATTATGCCACCACATTTCACTGTGGGGTTGGTGTTCTTGTGATGCGCTGCGATGGTTTGGGGCCAAAAAAAGAGTTTACCTTAGTGACCCAAAAGTTAAATTTTGGTCTCATTTCAACACAGCACCTTCCTCCATACATTTGGGGAGTCTCCCACAAGTCTTTTGGCAAAATCAAAATGAGCATTACAATTTTTGTTAGCTAGTAAAGGTCTTTTTTTCCTGCCCACTCTTCCATAAAGGCCACCTCTATGGAGTGTACGGCTTATTGTGGTTGTATGGACAGATACTTCAGTCTCCGCTTCTGAACTCTGCAGCTCCTTCAGGGTTACCTTTGGTCTCTGTCCTGCCTCTCTGATTAATGCCCTCCTTGCCCGGCATGAGAGTTTTAGTGGGCGGCCCTCTCTTGGCAGGTTTGCTGTGGTACCATGTTCTCTCCTTTGGTGATAATGGATTTGATGGTGCTCTGGGGGATTATCAAGAGATTTTTTTTTTTTTTAATAACCCAACCATTTTTTGTACTTTCTAACAACTTTGTCCCTGATTTGTTCGAGGATCTCCTTGGTTTTCATGGTGTTTGGTTAGTGGAGCCTCTTAATGGTGTTGCAGCCTCTGTGGTCTTTCAGAAAAGCTGTGTATATACTAGCAGACCATGTGACACTTAGATTGCACACAGGTGGGCTTCCTTTCACTAAGCATGTCACTTATGAAGATAATTGTTTGAACCAGAAATTTTTAAGGGCTTCATTGCAAAGGGGTGAATACATATGCACATTCCAATTTTTAGTTATTTGATGCCAGAAATTTAATTTATGCCTATATTTTTCTCACTTCACTTCACCAACTTAAAATATTTAGTGCTGATGCATCATGCACAAACCGGATTACAAAAATATTTAAACACAGGTTGTAATGTCACAAAATAAGTAAAATGCCAAGGGGGTGAATACTTTACCAAACCACTGTGTATGTTGAAATGAATGGTGTCATAAAAACTACAACTTACGGTATTTCACAAAAAGCAAGCATATATAAGTAAAAGAAAAAAATAAACACGTTAGAGCTCTTTAAAAAAGGGGAGGAAAACATGAAAGAGCAAAAACAAAATGTGTCCTTCAAGGGTTAAGAGAGAGCACCCATTTGTATTGTTATTAGATATCAGATTATATCTTTGATCTCCTCCTTTTCTTGGCAAAAAAACTTCACTTCATCAGATTCTGGTGACAGGATGCCAATAGAACCTTCTGTTCTCAGCCAAGCCTGCCAAAGAGTCACAGTGTCATCATTTCGAAAGCTGGGCTCTGTTTCTCCAATACCTGCAGCAAACATTGTCATATCCATTGTATGGCATTTCATTTAGGATAAATTATCGTTCTCCTTCCTCATATGTAATGAGAACCAGTATCATATATAACAATCATTATCTATATTACTTGTAGTTACCAATACAAAGGTAAATTATGTATTCATACCTAAGCAATTTCTTGAAAAACATTTTAAAAAGTTATAGTTGTCATACATGTTCTTCCAGGGATTAGCAGATATTAAAGCGAATCTGATAGCAGAATTTTACCCCCTAAACTATTTATATGTGAATGTAGTTCTTTCATTGACAAGTTCAGCAATACATTTACATGGGGAGTCTCTTCCTCTGTTGCTGAGAAATCAGCGGTTGAATTGATATGTAAATCAGGCTGGAGAACTATTTGTAGATCTGAAGCCTCTGTCACTCCAACTCTATTCCAGAGGCTAGCAGTGAAGCAGAGAGAGGTGGTACTCAAAGGGGAATAGAGCTGCAGTGACAGAGGCTTCAGAGATCCAACCTCAGTTGCATATCAGTTCAAACACTGATTCATCAGTAAGGGAAGAACCAATTAGTCATGCATAGATGTTGCAGGCCTACCATTTCTTAAGTAAAAACAAAAGCAACATTGCATTCCATATGTTTAAAGTTGATTTTATTCTAAAATGTAACATAAAAAAAAATATTTACGTCAAAATGTGTTTTTAATATTTGTTTTTTAGGAATCTGGAAAATCTAAGTGATAAATACTGCAAGGGGGGCGTGGCCTGGCTATGGAGGAGTGAGGACACACTTCACCTCAGCTCTCTTCTCCGGGCCGAGAATCAGCCGATTGTGAACTCCCTGGGGCGTTTTGCTCAGAACATGAGCTGTAGGAGAAAGGGGAGATCAGCCTGCAGCAGATCCAAGAGCCTCTCATCCAGCAACAGAGGTATACAGAACTTTCTTCTGGGAACCCCGGCCAGTAAGGGTTGCAAAAACATGGCCGCCGCCCCCTCCAGCTATGCAGCTGCCTTGGGGCTACAGGAGAGCGAGGTGAGAGCCAGAGAAGGAGAGCGTGATCTTGTACAGACTCCAGCTCCCATACCATCACTCAGTGCTGCAGGAGTTCAAACAAGGAGGTCGTCTAAGCAGCCTGTGAGCACAGTACAGGGGGATGGGCTGCTGTCTCCCTTCACCATGAATGATGACCAGGACTGGCACAGCACAGACATGGACGCACAAGGTACACTGATGGCAGCTGGTCATTCTACCAAGACTCAGACATGGCATGCAGAATCTGGGTGGGGGGTAACCCTTGATGAGACCCAGAGGCAGAAAGGGTGTTCTGAGGAACTGCCTTCCCCCCTCACTTTCACCAGGGTGCACTACAATCCTCAGCAGTGCAGCAGGAGCTAATTCCCCTTTGGAGGAGGCTGCTGCTTCTCCTGCTCATCCCAGGGGAGGGGACACACATTCCTCTGCCATACAAGCCTCAGGAGTTGTAGCAGAGCTGACTCAGCTACGAACCAGGCTAACAGCTATTCCTACAAGAGAGGACATGGAGACATACATAACATGGCTGGAGCAGGCTTGCAGGTCAGAATTGAATACTCTGCACATTGAAGTTAAACAAGTAGATACTCAGGTCCAGGACCATACTAACAGAATCCAAGATATTGAAAGGAAGATGCTTTCTCATCAGAAGTCACTAGACATATACTCCAGCCAGCTTCACTACCTGATAGAAGCCCAGGATGATGCAGAAAACAGGGGAAGGCGCAATAATCTGAGGATACGGGGTCTACCTGAGTTAGTAGAATCTAAAGATCTTTCTCACACATTGCAATGCATTTTCAACAGAATTCTGGGTGAGCCTCCTGAGAAGGAGATTGAATTGGACAGAGCTCATAGAGCACTTGGCCCCATAGCATCTGACCCAGACCGTCCACGGGACAGGATATGCCGCATTCATCACTATGTACAAAAAGAAGCCATCCTGCAGAGGCTCAGAGATGGATCCTCTGCTCTATTCCAAGGATCAAAGATTCTAATCCTACCGGACCTGTCCCACCTTACTTTGCAAAGAAGAAGAGCATTGAGACCTCTCTTGGATTTGCTTCGAGATCATAACTTGCCGTATAGCTGGGGGTTTCCATTCCGTTTGCAGGTCCGTCATGCGGGCCGCATGCATATCCTCAGGTCCCCATCGGACATTGCATCATTTACATCAACCTTGAACCTCCCTCGGATTGAAATTATGGACTGGCCTACTATTCCAGTGGAGGCCTTTGGCGGGTTAAACCAACATCTGCCGAGGGCCACTCAACGCTGGGGCAGGAGGGGGAGGGAATCTTTCCCTCCTCCTTGAGATCTGTGGTCTGGGGATGATTTCCTTTCAAAATTAATGCACTATTCTGATATGCTATAATATGTGTCCATGTTTTGCTTTCAGATATTGATTGTGGAATGTTGCTCCAGTTATCTTTATTTGTAACCATCATCAGGTTATTAATGTTTTCTTCACCCTGGGGCTTGTTGACCTTCTCCCCCTTCCCTAGACATAGATAACAGGTTAATAATAGTCTTGGGCGAGGGAGGGTCCTGGGGCTTATATTCTGATTATTTGACTATACTCTGTTCTCCTTGGTTTTTACATGGGGGGGCGGTGGCATTTAGGGGGATTTAGCTCTGGTGTCGTCTCGGCCTGGTCAGGGGAGCCCCTCTATGGAAAGCATAGTACCCACCGGGAATTCACGTCCCATTGTTGGATGTTAAACAATTTTCCCAACAATACTTGTGCACTTCGCACATCCTTTGGTACATGTTCTTTTGTATCTTAGTATACTCACTCTAACCTAGTTAGTACGTTTGTCTGTTTTCTTCCCTTACATTTTTATTCTCTCCCCTGCTGACTCTTCTTTTATATTTTCCTTTCTCTTCCCTCTACTCACTCCTGTGTCTGCTTCTGTCCCTTCTTCTTTCCTCCCCCTCCCATAATTTTTTTTTTTTTAATTTATTTATTTGTTTATTTTCCTTTTTTTTCCCCCCTTTTTTCTTTTTCTTCTTGCTTCTCTTTTTCTTCTTTCTCTCCCTTTTCCTCCTCTGTTTATAAAGTACTTTACCATTACCATGGAACGGATTAAAATAGGATCCATCAACGCCCGAGGGATGAATGTCCCTCAGAAAAGGTCCCAGATCTTGTATGATATGCATAAAAAGCGGACTCACATCCTTCTGCTCCAAGAGACTCATTTCAAGGCTGGCTGTCTCCCCACCCTGAAGGATCGATATTATTGCTCTTGGTTTCACAGCCCTAACCCCGACTCAAAGTCAAAAGGGGTCTCAATAGCCCTACATAAGTCATTGGTCCATTCAGTCCTGGATTCTAGGATTGACCCAGAAGGCAGGTACATTCTCCTAAAACTTCGCATTAACTCAGTGGTATTCACCATAGCTAATTGGTACCTACCCAATAAAGATCCGACTATAGCTTGTTCCGCTATTCTGTCGCTCCTGTCGGATTTCAGGGAGGGGACTCTGATTGCAGGCGGTGACTTCAATTATACCCTTGATCCGGAGGTGGATACTTCATCTTAGCATCATTTCCTGCCCCGTAGACGTATCAATGCTTTTAAACGTAGGATTCAGAACCTACGCCTGGTAGACGCCTGGAGAGTCCTGCATCCTACGGATAGGGACTATACGCATTACTCCCCAACTCACTCTTCATACAGCCGCATAGATATGCTGTTAATAAACCAGCATGCCCTGACCTGGCAAGCCCAGGCTTCTATTGGTCACATTGCCTGGTCGGACCATGCTCCGGTGTTTCTCCATCTTATCCCACCAAATGGCCTTCATCGACCATGGACATGGCGTCTCAACGATAACTTACTTAAAGACCCTCTAAGCACTTTGGAGATTAGGAAGTCTATCTCAGAATTTCTAGAAATCCATGAACGTGACCAGACGTCCCTTACTAACCAGTGGGAAACACTTAAGTGTGTTATAAGGGGTCTTTTGATTAAGCATGGCTCTAGATTGAAAAAAGAAAGGGCCTCTCTAATTTCCAGTCTGCTCCAGCAGATTAATACATTGGAATCCTCACATAAGAAAATCTTTATCCTCTTCTGTGTACGCGGACCTGTTAAAAGCAAGGGAGGAGCTTAGGGTCCTACTGGATCAAAAATATTCCCGTCAAAAAATCAGATTCCATCGATTTATATATGAATACGGATAAATGTGGCAGGGCATTGGCTAGGGTGCTACATCCCAGAAAGGACACTAGTTATATCCCACAAATCATGCAGATCAGGGGGGGCCCGCACACAGGATCCAACCCAAATTACCGAATCCTTTCGAGCTTATTATAGTGACCTTTATAATATTAAGGGATATTAAGGGACAATTCAGGGACATGTCAGCTTCATCTCTTCACCTTAAAATAATACGACTATATCAGACAAAACGCCCTTCTAGCTGTCCATCCTGAACTCGCAGACTCTCTGTTGGAGGACTTTTCAGAGGAAGAGATTTCTGCCATTATTAAATCAAATCCTGTGGGAAAGAGCCCAGGGCCTGATGGGTTCACACCAACATTTTATAAGGTATTTAGCGAACAGCTTGTCCCTTTCCTAACAAAAGTCTTCAGTTCTGTGTCAGAGGGATCCCCATTCGTGCCCCAGTCCCTGGAGGCCCACATCAGCGTTTTACCAAAACCAGGGAAAGATCCATTGTTAATTTCCAATTATAGGCCCATCTCTTTGATTAATGTGGACATCAAAATATTTTCGAAGGCCCTGGCTAATAGATTGGCACCTTTGTTACCCGGGGTTATTCATACAGATCAAGTAGGGTTTGTCAAGGACCGAGAGGCCAGAGACAATACGTATAAAACTCTTCTCCTGATGGCTCGGGCGAGGTCCAGATCACTCCCATTGTGTTTGCTTTTGGGTGACGCAGAGAAGGCCTTCGACCGGGTCAGTTGGAGCTTCATGTCGGCTTCCTTGCATCAATTGGGCCTGGGCACCAAATTTATTGAGAAGATTCTCTCTGTATAAAGGGGCCCTACAGCTAGGGTTTGGGTTAATGGGTTCCTGTCCGCCTCTATCCACATCAACAACGGTACACGGCAGGGGTGTCCTCTGTCCCCTCTCTTGTATGTATTGATATTGGAACATCTGGCAATAGCCATCAAAAAGAACCCCACAATTCACGGTATTCCAGTTGGGGTAGGTCAGTGTAAATCGGCCTTTTATGCAGATGACCTTCTCATGTTTATATCACAGCCTCGCATTTCCTTCCCTTCCATAGTCAAAGAATTTGAGACATTTGGCCATCTTAGTAATTTTAAAGTGAATTATTCTAAATCAGAGGCCCTTAATATAACTTTATCTAGAGATGAAGTTCAACATCTTAAAGATAATTTTCCCTTTAAATGGCAGGAAACAGCATTAAGATACTTGGGAGTAACCATCGGACAGATCATACTAAACTATATTCTTTAAACTTCCAACCCCTTTTGGACAAGACTTTGAAAGACTTAGGTAGCTATGATAAGCGGAAGCTCTCATGGTTCGGCCGTATAAATGCGATAAAAATGGGTGTACTTCCTCGTTTTCTGTATATTTTCCAGACAGTTCCTCTAATTCCTCCTCCTTCTTTCTTTTCCAGAATCCAATCAGCCATCTCGAGATTTGTGTGTGGGGGGGGGTAGTCCCTGGATCGGCATGGGTACTTTATATAGGCACAAAGGCTCAGGGGGCGTGGGTCTTCCGAATTTCAAATTGTATCACAGAGCAGCGCTATTGACACGCATGCTAGACTGGCAGTTCCACAAACAATGGGTGGAAATAGAACAAATTAGCTCTACAATTCCACTCCATAACCTTCACTGGATCAGCCCTAAAAGTAGAGGTCAATTCAGTTCTGAAGCGGACCTCCTTAAAGATACACTAAGAGGATGGGATCTGGAGACCCGCAGAGGCTCTATGTCCTTAGGCAGTGGACCGCTTACACCTCTCTTCTCTAATTCGGAGTTTCCCCTGGGGGTGGAGAGGGATCGTTTTCTTGGGTTGGAGAGAGGGGACAATACCAGATGCTTTCATGTCCTCAAGGGTTCGGCCATGCCCGCTTTCGAATCAGTGCAGCCGTTAGAGGGAGGGGGCCCTTCTGATTGGTTGGAATACCTCCAACTAAAATCCTTCCTCTCGTCTCCAGAGGGCGCAGGCTCATACTCCTCCCTTCCTATGCCGTTTGAAAAGCTTTTCCTGTTGGGGTCGCCACCTGCACATGCTGTCTCCTTCTTTTGAACCAAAATACCAAAGACAAGTTCCCCAAGTATGTGGAGAGGTGGCTGGGTGAGTTGGGAGTTGCTATATCGGAGGCGGAGTGGAGGAAGGCGTTCGTATATTCACATAAATTCTCTATTGTCTGTGCCGCACAGGAAAAGAATTACAAAATTCTCACCAGGTGGTATTGCTGTCCTGATGTCTTACACGCCGCTTTTCCCTCCGTCTCCGATAGGTGCTGGCGTTGTGGAGTAGAGAGAGGTACCATGCTACACATTTGGTGGGGATGTGAGCTTATTAAGCCATTTTGGGATTCTGTCTTTTCCGCTTATCAAGGCATTAGCGGTCATTTGGTGACCAACTTCCCCCAGGTGGCTTTATTATCTATCCTCCCAGGTTCGTTTCGCTTCCAGAAAAAGGGGCGCCTAAGATTCTGCTTAACTGCTGCGTGCACTGTGATCCCGAGACATTGGAAATCCTCCCAATCTCCTAATGTGTCTGAATGGGTCAAGGAGATGACCAGCCTTCAAAGTATGGAATAATTGTCGGCTGAGGTTAACGGTTCAATGGAGAAATATCTGCAGGTCTGGAGTCCTTGGATTTTGTTTATGGACTCTCAGGACTTTCAATCTCTCTTTTCTAAGCCATAGGGAAGATAAATTGAACAACACGGGTTAGATGGATGTCATTATAGGGGTGCAAGTTGCCCCCTTCTATATCAGACTCCATGGTTCCTCCCCCCTTTTTTTTCATCCTCTCTCCTCCCCCATATTCCTCTTCTTAGTCTCATTCTTTCCGTTCGTGTTTATACCATTATTACTTGGAGTGACCTAGCCCCTCTTGTTTGGGTCACTCTCTTTCAGAGGATACCTCACATGTATCACCAAAGGTCCTACAGTCTCCCTGGATAGGGGATACCTACATCCACCATGGATATTTATTTTTTTTTTTCTTTTTAGATCTTTTTGGACTTGATTGAAAATGATTTTGACCTGAAAGTTATACTATTTCGGGACTTGTTGGTTACAGGTCTTGATATACAGTTGTATATGAGATTTCTTTCTGTACTCAATACTTTTTATGTTGTTGAATCCTTTGTTCCTTGTTTGTTTTGAAGTTATTTTCAATAAAAACCAGATTAAAAAAATACTGCAAAAGCTGCCTTATTCGGGCTCAGAGTGGCCAAAAGCATAGCAGGCGAGCTCCCCGGTGGGCACCTCTGTGCAAGAATGGGGCCCCCACATGAGCATTGCTTGGCACAGTACACAATGCATTATTTACAGACTACAGAAGCATCTTATTCACCAAACTACCCAGGTTAGTATTCTATAAGTATAGGGAAATTTGTGAATAAGGGTCAGCTAATATTGTATGTAGCTGAACAGTGGGCCCCAGAATCCATGTCATTGGTGGACCTTTGACACCACAGCCTGACACTGGCCTCATTTGCTATCCAGCTTCCTCAAAAAATTGTGGACAAATAAGTTATTGTAGGTATTTTCACTTAAAATATTTTTCTGGGAGTAATTAATTACTTAAAATGCAGCCGAGATGCACTAATTATCATTTTGGTAAGAATAGTGTGATCCCTGTGTAATAATCACATGTAGCCACTAGGGGGAGCACTTGTACAAAGAAGTCTATAGACATGTGCTCCTTCCATCTGCTCCTATGAATAGTAAATACTATCCATTTCTTACCAAACTAAAGTAATAATAATAATAATATTTTTATTTATATAGCGCCAACATATTCCGCAGCGCTTTACAAATTATAGAGGGGACTTGTACAGACAATAGACATTACAGCATAACAAAAATCACAGTTAAAAAAAGATACCAAGAGGAATGAGGGCCCTGCTCGCAAGCTTACAGTCTATAGGAAAAAGGGAGACACGAGAGGTGGATGGTAACAATTGCTTTAGTTATTTGGACCAGCCATAGTGTAAGAATTGAGTGTTCATCTAATGCTGCATGAACCAGTTAACTACCTAAGTATGTAGCAGAACAGACACAGAGGGCTATTAACGGCATAAATTGTATGAGAACATGATGCGAGAAGCCTGATTTTGGTTTAACTTATATGAATGGGCCACACAGGGATAATTAGGTTAATGCGTTGAGGCGGTAGGCCAGTCTGAAGAAATGCGTTTTTAGGGCACGCTTAAAACTGTGGGGATTGGGAATTAATCGTATTAACCTGGGTAGTGCATTTCAAAGAATTGGCGAAGCACGTGAAAAGTCTTGGAGACGGGAGTGGGAGGTTCTGATTATTGAGGATGCTAACTTCAGGTCATTAGCAGAACAGAGAGCATGGGTAGGGTGGTAGACTGAGAGCAGGGAGGAGATGTAGGGTGGGACTGAGCCATGGAGCACTTTGTGAATGAGGGTAATAGTTTTGTACTGGATTCTGGAGTGGATGGGTAGCCAGTGTAATGACCGGCACAGGGTAGACGCATCGGTGTAACGGTTGGTGAGGAATATAATCCTGGCAGCAGCATTCAGGACAGATTGGAGAAAGGGAGAGTTTGGTAAGAGGGAGGCCGTTTAGGAGAGAGTTACAATAGTCCAAAAGAGAATGAATGAGTGAAACAGTAAGAGTTTTTGCAGAGTCAAAAGTCAGAAAAGGGCGAATTCTAGAAATGTTTTTGAGATAAAGATAAGAAGAGCGAGCCAATGATTGGATGTGGGGGGTGAAGGAAAGCTCGGAATCAAGTATGACCACAAGGCCACAGACATGTTGCTTGGGAGTAATGGTGGAACCACACAGGGAGATAGCAATGTCAGGCAAAGATAGGTTAGTAGAGGGAGAGAACACGAGGAGTTCAGTTTTTGACAGGTTCAGTTTCAAATAGAGGGAGCACATGATGTTAGAGACAGCGGTAAGACAATCACTGGTGTTTTCTACAAAGGCAGGCGTGAGAGCAGGAGAAGTGTATAATTGGGTGTCATCAGCATAGAGATGGTACTGGAACCTACTGATAGTTTGTAGGGGACAGTATACAAAGAGAAGAGGAGGGGGCCTAGGACTGATCCTTAAGGAACCCCAACAGTAAGAGGAAGGTGAGAGGAGGTACCAGCAAAAGATACAATGAAGGAGCGATCAGAGAGATAGGAGGAGAACCAGGAGAGAACGGTGTCCTTGAGGCCAATGGAGAGGAGCATAGTGAGGAGGAGCTGATGATCCACAGTATCGAATGCTGTGGAGAGATCCAAGAGAATTAGCATGGATTTAGCTGTTAGTAGATCATTAGAGACTTTAGTGAGGGCAGTTTCAGTAGAGTGTAAAGAGCGGAAACCAGATTGAAGAGGGTCGAGAAGAGAGTTCTGAGAGATAGCGGGTAAGATGGGAGTGGACCAGGCGTTCGAGGAGTTTAGAGATGAAGGGGAGATTAGAGACAGGTCTATAATTTGTGGCACAGTTTTGATCGAGGGATGGTTTTTTAAGTAGTGGATGTATGATGGCATGTTTAAATGGAGGGAAAGATACCGGAAGAGAGAGAAAGGTTGAATATTTTTGTTAAATGAGAGGTGACAGCTGGGGAAAGAGACTGTAGGAGATGTGACGGAATGGGGTCACTGGTGCAAGTGGTTGGGCGAGAAGATGCAAGGAGCCTGATTACTACTTCTTCTGTAACTGGTTCAAAGTCAGAGAGTGAACTAGATGATGTGGGGGAGGGAGGACAGTGCATGGTATGAAGGGGTTGGGAGATAATTTCCTGTCGTATGTTGTCATTTTTTTCTTTGAAGTAATTGGCCAGATCGTCAGCGCGGAGATCTGTGGTTGGGGCCTGCACTCTTGGGTTGAGTAGGGACTGGAAAGTGTCAAAGAGACGTTTAGGATTATTGGACAGGGAGGTGATGAGGGTGTTAAAATAGGATTGTTTGGAGAGGTGAAGGGCAGAGTTGTATGTTTTAAGCATGAACCTATAAGGGATGAAATCTTCAGGTAGATAAGATTTTCTCCACAGACTTTCGGCGCACCTGGAGCACCGCTGCAGAAAACGTGTTTGCAGCGTGTGCCACGGTTGTCGCCATCTGTGCCAAGTTGTTCTATGTATAGGAGGTGCAGTTTTATCCAGGGCACTTTGCAGGGTTTCATTGTAATGCTTCAGTGCAGAATCAGGACATGAGATGGAGGAGATAGGGGCCAATGAGGACTGCAAGTTCTTCACAAGTTTCTGGGTGTTAATGGCCTGTATGTTTCTATAAGTGTGGAAAGTGGGGGTGACCTGAGCGGGATGGATGTTCTTGATAGAGAATGAAAGAAGGGTGTGGTCAGAGAGCGGGAGAGGGGAGTTTGTGAAATCGTCCACTGAGCAAAGCCGGGAGAAGACCAAGTCGAGGGAGTTTCATGCGTTGGAGAGTTAGTATGCTGTGAGAGGTTGAAAGAGGAGGTTAGAGATAAAAGGTGAGAAGCAGATGGGGAGAGGGGAAAAGCAATGGGGATGTTGAAATCACCCATGATGAGGGTGGGGATGTCACAGGAAAGAAAGTGAGGAAGCCAGGTGGCAAAGTGATCCAGGAACTGATAAGAGGGGCCGGGAGGACGATACACCACCGCCACTCGCATGGAGAAGGGGATGTAGAGTCTGACCGCATGGACCTCAAAAGAAGGGAAGACAAGTGAGGGTACTTGTCATCCCTTTGTCTAAGATGCAGTGCTGCCACTTCACTGTACAGGTCCTTCTCAAAAAATTAGCATATAGTGTTAAATTTCATTATTTACCATAATGTAATGATTACAATTAAACTTTCATATATTATAGATTCATTATCCACCAACTGAAATTTGTCAGGTCTTTTATTGTTTTAATACTGATGATTTTGGCCTACAACTCCTGATAACCCAAAAAACCTGTCTCAATAAATTAGCATATTTCAACCGTCCAATCAAATAAAAGTGTTTTTTAATAACAAACAAAAAAAACATCAAATAATAATGTTCAGTTATGCACTCAATACTTGGTCGGGAATCGTTTGGCAGAAATGACTGCTTCAATGCGGCGTGGCATGGAGGCAATCAGCCTGTGACACTGCTGAGATGTTATGGAGGCCCAGGATGCTTCAATAGCGGCCTTAAGCTCATCCAGAGTGTTGGGTCTTGCGTCTCTCAACTTTCTCTTCACAATATCCCACAGATTCTCTATGGGGTTCAGGTCAGGAGAGTTGGCAGGCCAATTGAGCACAGTAATACCATGGTCAGTAAACCATTTACCAGTGGTTTTGGCACTGTGAGCAGGTGCCAGGAAGCATGAAGTGCTCCAAAATCTCCTGATAGCTAGCTGCATTGACCCTGCCCTTGATGAAACACAGTGGACCAACACCAGCAGCTGACATGGCACCCCACACCATCACTGACTGGGTACTTTACACTGGACTTCAGGCATTTTGGCATTTCCTTCTCCCCAGTCTTCCTCCAGACTCTGGCATCTTGATTTCCGAATGACATGCAAAATTTGCTTTCATCAGAAAAAAGTACTTGGGACCACTTAGCAACAGTCCAGTGCTGCTTCTCTGTAGCCCAGGTCAGGCGCTTCTGCCGCTGTTTCTGGTTCAAAAGTGGCTTTACCTGGGGAATGCGGCACCTGTAGCCCATTTCCTGCACACGCCTGTGCACGGTGGCTCTGGATGTTTCCACACCAGACTCAGTCCACTGCTTCCTCAGGTTCCCCAAGGTCTGGAATCGGTCCTTCTCCACAATCTTCCTCAGGGTCCGGTCACCTCTTCTCGTTGTACAGCGTTTTCTGCCACATTGTTTCCTTCCAACAGACTTACCATTGAGGTGCCTTGATACAGCACTCTGGGAACAGCCTATTTGTTGAGAAATTTCTTTCTGGGTCTTACCCTCTTGCTTGAGGGTGTCAATGATGGCCTTCTTGACATCTGTCAGGTCGCTAGTCTTACCCATGATGGGGGTTTTGAGTAATGAACCAGGCAGGGAGTTTTTAAAAGCCTCAGGTATCTTTTGCATGTGTTTAGAGTTAATTAGTTGATTCAGAAGATTAGGGTAATAGGTCGTTTAGAGAACCTTTTCTTGATATGCTAATTTATTGAGACAGGTTTTTTGGGTTATCAGGAGTTGTAGGCCAAAATCATCAGTATTAAAACAATAAAAGACCTGACAAATTTCAGTTGGTGGATAATGAATCTATAATATATGAAAGTTTAATTGTAATCATTACATTATGGTAAATAATGAAATTTAACACTATATGCTAATTTTTTGAGAAGGACCTGTATATTGTTCATCATCTAACTGTAAGATTAAATTCTAACCAGAAGTAATGCAATTAGAAAGTGAGAATTTTCTTGAATCACATCTGCAACATTTAAAGTTGCAATATACACTCAACATTAAAAATGCAACACCAAGAAGTTTAGAGCCACTAAATTATGGAAATCGATGGATTGATCAATGGAACCTGTCACGTTGTACATGCAGTCCGCTCTGTGAACAGCATTGTATAATGGAAGAGAAGCGAAGCAGAATGATATATAGGATTGCTGGAAAAGATTCAGTATAAGGCCACAGTCAGACGTTCAGTATTTGGTCAGTATTTTACCTCAGTATTTGTAAGCCAAAGCCAGGAGTGGGTGATAAATACAGAAATGGTGAAATATTTCTATTATACTTTCTGTCTGATTGTTCTTCTCCTGATTTTAGCTTACAAATACTGAGGCAAAATTCTGACCAAATACTGAACATGCAAACATGGCCTAACTTATATTTATTCACTGAAATCCCTGGTGTTTGTATACATGACTCCGGTGGGTGGTCCTACGTCTACTTAGTGATTCCCAACTATCTCTGTGTGCTCAGTCATGAAGGGGAGACCGTCAGTCACTGAGCAGAACCGAAAATGGGACTCCTAAATCACCAGGGATTTCAAAGAAGAAAATGCAAGTTTGACTGAAACTTCATAATTTGCATATTATTTGTGTATTGATAAGTTCAAACAGGTGCCATTACTACAGGTAAAGAGTGGAGGACAGAGGAGCCTCTTGAAGAAGTTACAGGTCTGTGAGAGACAGAAATCTTGCATGTTTTTAGGTGACCAAATACTTACAGTATTTTCCACCATAATTTGCAAAATAAATATTCCCAAATCAGACGAGGTGATTTTCTGCATTTGTTTTCTCATTTTGACTCTTATAGTTGTGGTCTACCTTTGATATCAATTACAGGCCTCTCATCTCATAAGTGGGATAACTTGCACAATTGGTGGCTGACTAAATACTTTTTTCCCCACTGTACACGCCTTACAGGATCTGAATGTAAGGCAACATTTCTATAGGGCATATGTAAACCTAGAAGTGGTGCTCGGTTTTGCAAAGAGTTGCACAGAAAGATGGACCTGAAGAGATCAGATGCTTTCTGCATCATTTTCTTTTTCAAAATGGACTATCATTGTGAGACCATTTTCAATATAAAGGGAACCTTCTTATACAACCACACAAACTATTTTAAAAGTTCATAAACTAAAAAAGGAAAATGAAAATATTTTCTTTTTTACTTTAAATATCTTAATTAGCGATTGTATCAATTCCCATTACAGTTACTCCCTGGTCAGTAGAGTCTCCAATTCTCAGAGGCACAGAAAACATGGTCATCAATGTCTCACTCTGAAAATATGATACTCACTCTTGTACTGCCCGTGCTATGGAAAGAGCGGTTGATCCAGTTTCATTGACACTATCTAAGGTCACATTTGGCAGGTCGTCATCATCGCTATAACTTTTTATGTGTCTTGGAGACAATCCCCGGGGATCCACATGTGCTGAAAAAAGGAAACACACAGCAAATATAAGGTGATGATATAGCACAAGCAGACATGTAAGGTTATTGTTGAATTTGTTTTAGCAAAATAATGCAATAGCAAATCAGTTACCTATATGCTTATTAAGTAATTTTTAATTTTTGCACTTACTTCCCTTTTTTTCCTTTCTCCAGCTACATAGATGAAAAAGTTATGAATGGAACCACATATTTTACCATGTAAAGTGGGAATGCAGCACTCTACTGGATTTTATTTTGGTAGAACCATGTCGCTTTTCCAGCCGCCTTTGAGCCATCAGTGATGAGGAAACCCCTATATTTCCATAGACATGGGTCGGAGTGGGGTTTTTTTTTGTGGGAGGAGTCAATTTTTTATAGGTAGCATTTTGATGTACATACAGTAATATTTTTTGATCGCTTTTAACCCCTTCACCCCCAAGGGTGGTTTGCACGTTAATGACCGGGCCAATTTTTACAATTCTGACCACTGTCCCTTTATGAGGTTATAACTCTGGAACGATTCAACGGATCTTGGCGATTCTGACACGGTTTTCTCGTGACATATTGTACTTCATGATAGTGGTAAAATTTCTTCGATATAACTTGCGTTTATTTGTGAAAAAAACCGAATAATTGGTGAAAATGTAGAAAATTTCGCAATTTTCCAACTTTGAATTTTTATGCCCTTAAATCACAGACATATGTCACGCAAAATACTTAATAAGTAACATTTCCCACATGTCTACTTTACATCAGCACAATTTTTTTTTGTGACGGAGTTATAAGGGTTAAAAGTTGACCAGCAATTTCTCATTTTTACAACACCATTTTTTTTAGGGACCACATCTCATTTGAAGTCATTTTGAGGGGTCTATATGATAGAAAATACCCAAGTATGACACCATTCTAAAAACTGCACCCCTCAAGGTGCTCAAAACCACATTCAAGAAGTTTATTAACCCTTCAGATGTTTCACAGGAATTTTTGGAATGTTTAAATAAAAATGAACATTTAACTTTTTTTCACACAAAATTTATTTCAGCTCCAATTTGTTTTATTTTACCAAGGGTAACAGGAGAAAATAGACCCCAAAAGTTGTTGTACAATTTGTCCTGAGTACGCTGATACCCCATATGTGGGGGTAAACCACTGTTTGGGCGCATGGCAGAGCTCGGAAGGAAAGGAGCGACATTTGACTTTTCAATGCAAAATTGACTGGAATTGAGATGGGACGCCATGTTGCATTTGGAGAGCCCCTGATGTGCCTAAACATTGAAACCCCCCACAAGTGACACCATTTTGGAAAGTAGACCCCCTAAGGAACTTATCTAGATGTGTGGTGAGCACTTTGAACCCCCAAGTGTTTCACTACAGTTTATAACGCAGAGCCGTGAAAATAAAAAATCATATTTTTTCACAAAAATGATCTTTTCGCCCCCAATTTTTTATTTTCCCAAGGGTAAGAGAAGAAATTGGACTCCAAAAATTGTTGTGCAATTTGTCCTGAGTACGCTGATACCCCATATGTGGGTGTAAACCACTGTTTGGGCGCATAGCAGAGCTCGGAAGGGAAGGAGCGCTATTTTACTTTTCAATGCAAAATTGACTGGAATTAAGATGGGATGCCATGTTGCGTTTGGAGAGCCCCTGATGTGCCTAAACATTAAAAACCCCCACAAGTGACACCATTTTGGAAAGTAGACCCCCTAAGGAACTTATCTAGATGTGTTTTGAGAGCTTTGAACCCCCAAGTGTTTCACTACAGTTTATAACGCAGAGCCGTGAAAATAAAAATTCTTTTTTTTTTTCACAAAAATTATTTTTTAGCCCACAGTTTTGTATTTTCACAAGGGTATCAGGATAAATTGGACCCCAAAAGTTGTTGTCCAATTTGTCCTGAGTACGCTGATACCCCATATGTGGGGGGGAACCACTGTTTGGGCGCATGACAGAGCTCGGAAGTGAAGGAGCGCCATTTGGAATGCAGACTTAGATGGATTGGTCTGCAGGCGTCACGTTGCATTTGCAGAGCCCCTGATGTACCCAAACAGTACAAACCCCCCACAAGTGACCCCATATTGGAAACTAGACCCCCCAAGGAACTTATCTAGATGTGTTGTGAGAACTTTGAACCCCCAAGTGTTTCACTACAGTTTACAACGCAGAGCCGTGAAAATAAAAAATCCTTTTTTTCCCACAAAACTTATTTTTTGGCCCCCAGTTTTGTATTTTCCCAAGGGTAGCAGGAGAAATTGGACCCCAAAAGATGATGTCCAATTTATCCTGAGTACGCTGATACCCCATATGTTGGGGTAAACCCCTGTTTGGGCACACGGGAGAGCTCTGAAGGGAAGGAGCACTGTTTTCCTTTTTCAACGCAGAATTGGCTGGAATTGAGATCGGATGCCAAGTCCCGTTTGGAGAGCCCCTGATGTGCCTAAACAGTGGAAACCCCCCAATTATAACTGAAACCCTAATCCAAACACACCCCTTACCCTAATCCCAACAGTAACCCTAACCACACCTCTAACCCAGACACACCCAACCCTATTCCCAACCGTAAATGTAATCCAAACCCTAACCCTATTTTTAGCCCCAACCCTAACTGTAGCCCCAACCCTAGCAATAACGCTAGCCCTATCACTAGCCCTAACACTAGCCGTAACACTAGCCCTAACCCAAGCCCTAACACTAACCCTAGCCCCAACCCTAGCCCTAACCCTAACCCTAGCCCTAACCCTAGCCCCAACCCTAGCCCCAACCCTAGCCCTAACCCTAGCCCTAACCCTAACCCTAGCCCTAACCCTAATGGGAAAATGGAAATAAATACATTTTTTTTATTTTTTTATTTTTCCCTAACTAAGGGGGTGATGAAGGGGGGTTTGATTTACTTTTATAGCGGGTTTTTTAGCGGATTTTTATGATTGGCTGCCGTCACACACTGAAAGACGCTTTTTATTGCAAAAAATATTTTTTGCGTTACCACATTTTGAGAGCTATAATTTTTCCATATTTGAGACCACAGAGTCACGTGAGATCTTGTTTTTTGCGGGACGAGTTGACGTTTTTATTGGTAACATTTTCGGACACGTGACATTTTTTGATCGCTTTTTATTCCGATTTTTGTGAGGCAGAGTGATCAAAAACCAGCTATTCATGAATTTCTTTTGGGGGAGGCGTTTATACCGTTCCGCGTTTGGTAAAATTGATAAAGCAGTTTTATTCGTCGGGTCAGTACGATTACAGCAATATCTCATTTATATCATTTTTTTATGTTTTGGCGCTTTTATACGATAAAAACTATTTTATAGAAAAAATAATTATTTTGGTATCGCTTTATTCTCAGGACTATAACTTTTTTATTTTTTTGCTGATGATGCTGTATGGTGGCTCCTTTTTTGGGGGACAAGATGTCGTTTTCAGCGGTACCATGGTTATTTATATCAGTCTTTTTGATCGCGTGTTATTCCACTTTTTGTTCGGCGGTATGATAATAAAGCGTTGTTTTTTGCCTCGTTTTTTTTTTTTTTTTCTTACGGTGTTTACTGAAGGGGTTAACTAATGGGGCAGTTTTATAGGTTGGGTCGTTACGGACGCGGCGATACTAAATATATGTACTTCTATTGTTTTTTTTTATTATTTAGCTAAAGAAATGTATTTATGGGAATAATAAATATATATATTTTTTCTTTATTTAGGATTTTTTTTTTTTTTTTTACACACGTGGAGAATTTTTTTTTTACTTTTTTACTTTGTCCCAGGGGGGGGACATTACAGATCGTTGATATGACAGTGTGCACAGCACTCTGTCAGATCTGCGATCTGCTGTGCAGGGCTGCAGGCTTACCAGCGCCTGCTCTGAGCAGGCACTCGGTAAGCCACCTCCCTCCCTGCAGGACCCGGATGCCGCGGCCATCTTGGATCCGGGACCTGCGGCGAGGAGGGAGGTAGGAGACCCTCGGAGCAACGCGATCACATCGCGTTGCTCCGGGGGTCTCAGGGAAGCACGCAGGGAGCCCCCTCCCTGCGCAATGATTCCCTATACCGCCGGCACACCGCGATCATGTTTGATCGCGGTGTGCCGGGGGTTAATGTGCCGGGGGCGTTCCGTGACCGCTCCTGGCACATAGTGCCGGATGTCAGCTGCGATATGCAGCTGACACCCGGCCACGATCGGCCGCGCTCCCCCCGTGAGCGCCGCTGATCGGTGATGACGTACTATCCCGTCGGTGGTCATACGGGTCCACCTCACCTCGACGGGATAGTACGTCCGATGTCAGGAAGGGGTTAAGACTAGGTTCACATTTATCCTGTGCTCTACTCTGAGCAATGATTTATATTTTTAAAATATATAGAAAACCATGTATCGTTTGTTTCCCTTACACTTCTCAAATACTTACTACTTTGTGTTGGTATATCACATAAAATCCAAATAAAATACATTTAAGTTTGTGGGGGCAATGTGAAAAATTTTGGAGAAGTATGGATACTTTTTCAAGGCACTGTACAATGTTTTAATTGCCTTTTACTGCATTTTTTTCTTTTTGGGGGAGGGTGGGGACTCGAGTGTTTATGGAATGGGTTAACTACAATTTTGTCAAAAAAGTGTTTGCCTCCTCCTTTGCATGTTTGTCAGGCTCAAATGTTTCAGATCACCAAACAAATGGAAATATTAGACAAAGATAACACAAGTAAACACAAAATGCAGTTTCCAACTGAAGGTCTTTATTGTTAAGGGAAATATAAAACCAAACCTACATGGTCCTGTGTGAAAAAGTGATTGCTTCCCCTTAAAACATAAATTAACAGTGGATTATTACTGCGACCTGTTCTCAATCAAGAATTCACTTAAATAGGACCTGCCTGATAAAGTGATGCAGACCAAAAGATCCTCAAAAGCTAGATATAATGCTCCAATCCAAAGAAATTCTGAAACAAATGAACAAATGAGAAACAAAAGTAATTGCGATCTACCAGTTGGGAAAAAGTTATAACGCCATACCTAAAGCTTTGGGACTTCTGCTAACCACAGTGAGAGCCATTATCCACAAATGGCGAAAACATGGAACAGTGGTGAACCTTCCCAGGAGTGGCTGGCCGACCAAAATTACCTCAAGAACGCAGCGACTACTCATCCAAGAGGTCATAAAATAATCCACAACAACATCCAAAGAACTGCAGGCCTCACTTGCCTCCGTTAACGTCAGTGTTCATGACTCCATGATAAGAAAGACTGTGCAAAAAAGGCCTGCAAGGCTGAGTTCCAAAAAAACATCTTGATGATCCCCAAGACTTTTGGAAGAATACTCTGTGGACTGATGAGATAAAAATTTAACTTTTTGGAAGGTGTATGTCCCATTACATCTGGAATAGAAATAACACAGCATTTCAGAAAAGGAACATTATGCCAACAGTAAAATATGGTGGTGCTACTGTGATGGTCTGGGGCTGTTTTGCTGATTCAGTACCTGGAAGACTTGCTGTGGCAAATGAAACCATGAATTCTGCTGTCTACCAAAAAACCTGAAGACGAATGTCCGGTCATTTGTCCGTGACCTCAAGCTGAAGCATTTTTGGGTTATGCAGCAGGACAATGATCCAAAACACACCAGCAAGTCCACCTCTGAATGGCTTTGTAAAAAAAAATAAAAAAAGGAGTGGCCTTTTCAAAGTCCTGACCTTACTCAGATTGAGATGCTGTGACATGACCTTAAAAAGGCGGTTCATGCTCAGAAACCTTCCAATGTGGCTGAATTACAACAACTCTGCAAAGGTGAATGGGCCAAATTTCCTCCAGAGCGGTGTAAAAGACTCATTGTCAATTATCGCAAACGCTTGATTGCAGTTGTTGCTGCTAAGGGTGGTCCAACCAGTTATTAGGTTTAGGGGTAGGGGACAATTACTTTTTCACACAGGGCCCTGTAGGTTTGGATTTTTTTCCCCTTAATAAAAAAGGCCTTCCTTTAACCCCTTAATGACCGCCAATACGTCTTTTAACTGACCTGAGATGTAGGAGAATAGCCTCCCCATACAGGTGACAATCCAGCAGCTGTTGGCTGTACACTATAGCTGACAAACTGCTGCATCAGCCACGATCAGTGTTTGCACCATCCAAATCTGTTTAACCCCTTAGATGCTGCTGTCAATAATGACTACATCATTTAAATGGTTAACAGAGTGTGGGTGCTTCCTTTCTATTCCAATTGGTGCCCTCAGATCATGATTGTATGGTCCTGATGTTTGCCATGGCAATTCATGACCATATATCGGCCTTAGAGTCTGACGGATGTTGTAACCTGTTCAGAAGTTAGCGGCATTTAAGTGGTAAAAATACACATTGTCATTTCTGTCATGCCACTTTGCATTAATTCCTGAAAATCACCTGAAGGGTTAATAAACTACCTGACTGCAGTTTTCAATATGTCAGGGGGTGCTGTTTTTAAAATGGTATAACTTTTTGGGGTTTCCCAATATATGGGACCCCTAAAGGCACTTCAAACATGGATAGGTCCTTAAAAAAATAAATTTTGTAAATTTCCTTGAAAAAATGAAAAATGACTGCTACATTTTGAAACCTCCTAAAATACTAACAAAATTAAAAAAGAATTTTACAAATGATGCTGATGTAAAGCAGACATGTGGGAAATGATATTTATTAATGTTTTGCTGTGGTATGACTATCTAGATTAAAGGGATAATCATTCAAAGTTTGAAAATTGCTAATTTTTTAACATTTTTCTCAAAGTTCTGATATTTTTTATAAATATACGCAAAACATATTGACCTAAATTTTACCATTATCATAAAGTACAATGTGTCACGAAAAAACAATCTCAAAATTACTGGGATATGTTGAAGCGTTCCGGAGTTATTACCACATAAAGTGACACTGGTCAGATTTTAAAAAATTGGCTCCGTCACTAAGGGGTTAAAAACTGCATGTTATATTTATGTTTTTGTGGTGTTCATTGTCCAGTACAAATGCATTAGGTCAATATGATTACAGCAATACCAAACTTATACTTTCTTTATATTTTAGTGGTTTAAAAAATACACTTTTAAAAACGATCGGATAGGTTTTTTTTTTAATTTTCCATCCAAGGACTGAGGTTTTTTGAACACCAAGTGGTCATTTGTATTGATATTTTATTGGTGTATGTATGAAATTTGATTTTTAGTATTGTATGATTTGATTGCTTAGTATTGCAATTCTGATGTTTTGATTTTTTTTTTCTTTTCGGCATTTGACATACAGTTTAAGTAATTTTATATTTTGTTAACAAGACTTTTTCAGATACGATGATACCAAATATGAGTTTTTTATCTTTTAATTATTTTTAAGGTGTAAAAAGGGGCGATTTTAACTTTTATATACTTATTTTTTAACTTTGACAACATAGAATGGCTTGCGAAAATATTCACTCCCCTTGAGATTTTTCATGTTTTGCTACCTCACAACTTGGAATTTCATTGAACATGCCTACAAATGTGAACATTTGGTTTTATTTGTTTGTGAAGCAAACAACAAATAGGACAAAATAACTGTAAACTTCAGTGTGCATAACTGTTCACCCCCTTAAAGTCAGTACTTTGTAGAGCCTAGTTTTGTGGCAGCCACAGCTGCAAGTTGCTTTTGATCAGTCTCTATGCGCTTTACAAGTCTTGCCATTGGGATTTTTAACCATTCCTCAAGGCAAAATTGCTCCAGCTCCTTCAAGTTAAACAATTTCCTCTGGTGAACAGCAATTTTCAAGTCTGACCACAGATTCTCAATTGGATTAAGGTCTGGGCTTTGACTAGGCTACTCCAAAACCACTGGAGTGTTGCTTTAGCAGTATGCTTTGGGTCATTGTCTTGCTGGAAAGTGAACCTCCATCCCAGTCTTAAATCACTGACAGACTGAAACAGGTTTTGCTTAAGAATATCCCTGCATTTCGCACCATCCATCTTCCCCTTGACTTGGACCATTTTCCCTGTCCCTGCTGCTGGAAAACATCCCCACAGCATGATGATGCCACCATATTTCACTGTCGGGATGGTGTTCTTGGGGTGATGAGCTTTGTTAATTTGGCACCAAACATAGCGTTTACATTAGTGGCCAAAACGTTCAATTATGGTCTCATTTGACCACAACTTCCTCCATACATTTGGAGAGTCTCCCACATGTCTTTTGGCAAACTCAAAACAAGCCTTACAATTTTTGTATGTAAGTAAATAAAGGCTTTTCCTGCCCACTCTTCTATAAAGGCCACATCTAGGGTGTGTACGGTTTATTGTGGTCTTTGCTTAGGTATTCTGTAGATCGTGCAGGGTTAACTTTGGTCTCTGTGCTGTCTGATTAATGCCTTCCTTGTGCATGCTGAAAGTTTTGGTGGGCGGTCCTCTCTTGGCAGATTTGTTGAGGTATAATTTTCTTTCAATTTGATGGTGCTCTGGGGGATCATCACACATTGGAATTTTTTTCATAACCCAACCCTGACTTGTTCTTCTCAACAACTTTGTCCCTGATGCGTTTGGAGATCTCCTTTGTCTTCATGGTGTTGTTTGGTCAGTGGTGCCTCTTTCTTAATGTTGTTGCAGCCTCTGTGGCCTCTCAGAAAATGTGTGTGACTTATGAAGGTAATTGACTGCACTATTTTTAGGGGCTTCACTATAAAGGGGGTGACTACACATGCACATACCAATTTTTTTTCCATAAATGTAATTTATGCATATATTTTTCTCAATTCATCAACTTAGACTATTTAGTGCTGATGTATCACACACAAATCAGATTACAAAAATATGTAAAAAAAATTGTAATGTAACAAAGTAAAAAGCAAAGGGGGTGAATACTTTCACAAACCACTGTATCCTTTTAATTTTTAATTTACTTATTTCCCCTATGAGTTTGAAACTGCAATTGCTCGATTGCTTATACTTTATATTGCACACAGTATTGCAGTAAATAGTGAAATACAGTTCTCCTATGAAGCCTAGGTAGCTGAGCTTGACAGGAGAACTAAGATAGAAAACCATCGGCTCCCCTCGATCACCATTTAAATGCTGTCATCATTGATTAAAAGCAGCATTTAAATGATTAATAACCGATAAATAACAGCTATATTGCGCAGCCAGCATCTGCCTGGTATGAAGCAGGATTCGCTTCTAATCGGCTTCATTCAGGCTATTATTATTATTATACATTTATAAAGCGCCATTTATTCCATGGCGTTTTACATGTGAAAGGGGTAAATATAGACAAGCACAATAAATATGAGCAAAACAAGGCACACAAAAAGTACAGAAGGAGAGAGGATCCTGCCCGCGAGGGCTCACAGTCTACAGGGGATGGGTGAGGATACACTAGGAGAGAGTAGAGCTGGTCGTGCGGCGGCTCAGCAGACTAAGGATCACAGAGCCTATAGAAACAAATAACTAAAATATGAGTCCTAGGTAGTTAAATAGCTAATTAGAGAGCTGCATCATTGTGCAGAGTCATAAAACTCTGCTCCCACAGTCAGAAAGGTGAGCTCAAACATTGTGGTCAAATTGTATTCTCTGTTACAATATTAGCAAAATTCCAGGGAGTTGGAGCAAAAACTATGTGCCACATGTAAACTAATGAGTCATAATTATACACACAATTTTTAACTATCCCTCTCTCATATATACAGTCATCGCCGAAAGTGCTGGCATCCTTGAAATTATTCCAGAAAATGAAGTATTTCTCCCAGAAAATTATTCAAATTACACGTTATATTATACGCGTTTATTTCCTTTGTGGGCCTGACAAAATGATAATGACAAAATTGTTGGCACCTTTCCAAAATTGTGGGTAAACAACTTTGTTTCAAGCATGTGATGCTCATTCAAATTCATTTTGAGGCAAGTAACAGAAAATCACACCTGAAACCAGATAAAAAAGGGAGAAGTTTACTAAATTTTTTGCATTGTTTGTCTCTGTGTACCACACTAGACATGGACTATAAAAAGAGAAGATAACTGTGAGGACTTGAGAACCAAAACTGTTGAAAAATATCAACATAATCAAGAAGTTTACAAACCATGGCACTGTAGTTAATCTCCCAGAATGTGGACAGCAGAGAAATATTTGAAGAAAGGTTGCAGGATAGTCCTGGTGGTGGAAAGCACCCCCAATCAAGTTCCTAATAAATTCAACCTGTTCTGTAAGCTCAGGGTGCATCAGTTTCAGTCCAAACTATCCATCGACATTTGAATGAAACGAAACGCTATGACAAGAGACCCAGGAGGACCTCACTGCTATACTGCAGTTTGCCAAAATATACGTGAGTAAGCCAAAATCCTTCTGGGAATGCATCCCGTAAACAGATGAGACCAAGATAGAGCTTTTTGGTAAAGCATATCATTCTACTGTATACCAAAAATGGAATTAGGCCTACAAAGAAAAGAACACAGTCCCTACAGTCACATATGATGGGGGTTGAAATATGTTTTGGGGTTGTTTTGCTGCCTCTGGCACTGGGTGTCTTGACTCTGTGCAAGGCATCATGAAATCTGAAGATTACCAAAGGATTTTGGGTCACAACATAGTGCTCAGTATCAGAAAGCTGTGTTTGCGTCCTAGGTAATGGGCCTTGGAGCAGGACAAAGAAACAAAGCACTGGGCAGTCCTGAAGTGCCCAAGATTGAGTCCAGATCTAATTCCATTGAACACTGGTGGAGAGATCTTAAAATTGCTGTTAGGAGAAGACATCTTTCAAATATGAGAAACTTGGAGCAGTTTGCAAAAGAAGAGTGGTCCAAAATTTCAGTTGTGAGGTGTAAGAAGCTTGTTGATGGTTATAGAAAGTGATTGATTGCAGTTATTTATTCCAAAGGTTGTGCAACCAAATATTAAGTTGAGGGTGCCAACAATTTTGTCAGGCCCATTTTGGGAACTTTGTGTGAAATTATGTCAAATAAGCCTTTTTTCTCTGTTTTTTTTGTGTGTTGTACTATTACACACAAAAGTTAGCCGCCCCTAATGCAGAGCCAGTGTCAGTCAGGGCCGGATGTGCGGTTACAGCTGCCGCTCAGTATACTCAGCGGTGACTGAACCTGCGCCGACCACCGTGACTGAAACCAAATGCAGCCCGAGAGTAAAAGAGTTTATTTTCTCCCCGCAACATTCTAATACTTGCGGGCACCGAACAGGTTAGTAATGCAATTAACCTGCAGGTTAACCCCAAGTGCGGCTCCCCCAATAGACACTGTGCAAGCTCGGCAACACAATAAACACTGAGCAAGTGTGGGATTTCCAGTAACGTCGGTGAAAACCAGGGAGCATAATTTAAATTGAGTGGGCGGGGTAAACCCTGACTGAACGTGATGAAGCCCACCTCTATGACTAAACGAGCAGGTAAGATATAACTATATCAAGTGCTTTTTGATAAGGGTTACAGCAGCGATTTTAATTAAAAATAAGTGTTAGTGATGCACATTGCTTCACTAACAACGCACTGGGGACACTTTAGATGTTATAAATGACAAGACAGGTTCCCTTTAACTATTAAAATGTATCAACCACTGAAGAATGTCAAACTTTAAGGCATGCATTGGCCTGCAGAGGACTGGGATAAAGTCGTTTCTCTGTTGAAGCCCCCTTCACACTGTTGTGGACATCTGCAAGAATGATTGTCCAGAGAAGAAAAGGCAAGGGCTACCATGAGCTTTGTGTCATACCAATAGTACAGCATCCTGAAACCATTCATGTACAGGGCTGCTTTTCATCCAAGGGTGTGGGTTTGGTCACAATGTTATCTGAACATCCTCCAAGAGAAGCATAGTGGCTCAGTGGTTAGCACTGTAGACTTGCAGTGCTGGTGTCCTGGATACAAATACCACAAAGAGCTTTAATCTCCAAAGAGTTTGTATGTTCTCCCAATACTTGTGTGGGTTTCCTACAGGTAATTTGCTTTCCTCTCACCCTAGAATAAAAGACATACTGATCGGGAATTTAGATTGTGAGCCCCAATGGGGACAGTGAAGGTAATGTCTGTAAAGCACTGTGGAAATTAATGGCGATATAGAACCGTATAAAAAATAAATAACAGCAACCTCTGCCAACAATTCAGGAGCAATTTGAAGATGTTGCTTTCCAGCATGATGGTGCGCTGTGTCAAAAGGCGAAATATAGCCAAGTGGCTCAGTGAACAAAACAATAAGTCCATGAACAAGAAACTCCACAAAATCTCAATCCAATTGAGAAACTGTGGTGAATCTTCAAAAAGCGGACAAACAGAAACACAGGAATTGTGATAAACTCCAAGCACTGATAGGGCAAGATTCTTGCCATTAGTCAGGAGTTGGCCCAGAAGCCGATATCCAGCATACAAAGGCGAATTGTAGAAGTCTTGAAAAAAACATTTCAATGCTGTAAATATTGAGACTTTGCTTAAACCTAATGTATTTGTCAATAAAAGTGAAAAAATTTATGAAAAGCTGAATATAAATATATGTATCAATAAATTGATCAAAATAGGTATTCCAATATCTGCAGAGCTGTCTTTAGGTAAACTCTACAATTCTGTGATCATTTTCATGACTCGCTACCTTTTTAATGCCGATCTCAGAGCTGCTGGTAAAGGCAACACATAAATTACTACTGTCTGGTAGTAATGTGCATACTGTGGCGTTATAAATAAAAGATGGTGGTATAACAAGAGAATAAGATGCTGGCTTTTCCCCTGTGGCTGCTTTTAATGTCTCTGTGCTGTTTAAATGTAAATACATACATGCTATACATAAACCATACAAGCGTATTAAATGAAATACTCAGTGACCCACTGCAATTTAATGGAGTGTGTTGATACATTATTATACAGAGCTGAAACATTAGTAAAAGCTTTTGATATTATGCCACTTAAAGTGACGCATGCATTGGAGCAAAATATTTTGTTTCTAATGAAAGGTACTCCTTAAGAGCTGATCATTAGTGGACTCAGTCTTAGGCCATGTGCACACGCTGCGGATTCCATTGCGGAATTTTCCGCAGCGGATTTGCAAAATCCGCAGTGAAAAACAACTGCGTTTTTTACTGAGGATTTATCGCGGTTTCTTTTGCGGTTTCCTCTGCGGGTTTTCACCTGCAGATTTCTATTGGAGTAGGTGCAAACCCGCAGCGGAATCCGCACAAAGAATTGACATGCTGTGGAAAATAAACCGCTGCGTTTCCGCGCGTTTTTTTCCGCAGCATGTGCACTGCGGATTCCCATAGGTTTACATTGTACTGTAAACTCATGGGAAACCGCTGCGGATCCGCAGCAAAATCCGCAGCGTGTGCACATACCCTTATAGTGTTTTCCTATATATTCCTGTAGTGAACTGAATAGACAGCATCTGATATGCGGTAAAAAAAATCCAGCTTTATTTCATCCTTATAAGATCAGAAGTCTGTTACATACAGAGACTGATATCATTGCACTTATGACTGTACGGAATTGGAAAAAACTAATTGAGAGCTTAACTTAGGCCTTTATTTTAGCTTTTTTAAACCCATAAAATAGCTCTGAATAAGGCCGGCCTCACACTAGCGAGTTTTACGGACGTATGAGCGCATAAACTACGTCCGTAAAATACGCATTACACACGGCCCAATGATTCTCTATGGCCCAGCTCCTATCTGCTGTATATTACGCATCCGTAATATATGGTCTTGTACGGCCGTAGAAAATCGCAGCATGCTGCGTTTGTCACCGTATTGCGCAAAAAAATCACCAATGAAAGTCTATGGGGGCGAGAAAAATACGGATTCCACACGGACCAGCAGTGTGACTTGCGAGAAATACGCAGCGGTGTTAGTGAAAAGCCGGTAATTCAATTGCCGGCTTTTCATTTCTCCTTCACAAACCCGACAGGATATGAGACATGGTTTACATACAGTAAACCATCTCATATCCCATTTTTTTTTTTGCATATTCCACACTACTAACATTAGTAGTGTGTATGTGCAAAATTTGGGCGCTGTAGCTGCTAAAATAAAGGGTTAAATGGCGGAAAAAATTGGCGTGGGCTCCCGCGCAATTTTCTCCGCCAGAGTGGTAAAGCCAGTGACTGAGGGCAGATATTAATAGCCTAGAGAGGGTCCATGGTTATTGGTCCCCCCCTGGCTACAAACATCTGCCCCCAGCCACCCCAGAAAAGGCACATCTGGAAGATGCGCCTATTCTGGCACTTGGCCACTCTCTTCCCACTCCCGTGTAGCGGTGGGATATGGGGTAATGAAGGGTTAATGTCACCTTGCTATTGTAAGGTGACATTAAGCCAGGTTAATAATGGAGAGGCATCAATTATGACACCTATCCATTATTAATCCAATTGTATGAAAGGGTTAAAAAAACACACACATTATTAAAAAGTATTTTAATGAAAAACATACAGGTTGTTTTAATATTTTATTGCTCTCTCAATCCACCTGAAGACCCTCGCTCTGAAAAATAATAAACCAACAATATACATACCTTCAGATGATCTGTCACGTCCCGCGAAGTAAATACTGAAAGGAAAGCAGGATGATCTGTACTTACGTTGAGTTGCGGTGATGCGCCTTCTGCTGGATGTCCTCATATGAACTCGAGCGTGGGAACTTTTCCAAGGCTCCAGTTCATGAGGACATCCAGCAGAGGGCGCCTCACCGCAACTCAATGTAAGTACAGATCATCCTGCTTTCAGTACCCGGGGGTTTACAGGCACGAGCGAGTGCTTTAGCACAGCTCCTGGCTGTAAAATGATTTAACCCCTTCAGATGGATTTACTTCGTGGGACGTGACAGATCATCTGAAGGTATGTATATTGTTGGTTTATTATTTTTCAGAGCGAGGGTCTTCAGGTGAATTGAGAGAGCAATAAAATATTAAAACAACCTGTGTGTTTATTTCATTAAAATACTTTTTAATAATGTGTGTGTGTTTTTTTAACCCTTTCATACAATTGGATTAATAATGGATAGGTGTCATAATTGACGCCTCTCTATTATTAATCTGGCTTAATGTCACCTTACAATAGCAAGGTGACATTAACCCTTCATTACCCCATATCCCACCGCTACACGGGAGTGGGAAGAGAGTGGCCAAGTGCCAGAATAGGCGCATCTTCCAGATGTGCCTTTTCTGGGGTGGCTGGGGGCAGATGTTTGTAGCCGGGGGGGCCAATGACCATGGTCCCTCTCTAGGCTATTAATATCTGCCCTCAGTCACTGGCTTTACCACTCTGGTGGAGAAAATTGCGCGGGAGCTCACGCCAATTTTTTCCGCCATTTAACCCTTTATTTTAGCAGCTACAACGCCCAAATTTTGCACATACACACTACTAACATTAGTAGTGTGGAATATGCAAAAAAAAAAAAAGGGATATGAGATGGTTTACTGCACGTAAACCATGTCTCATATCCTGTCGGGTTTGGGAAGGAAAAATGAAAAGCCGGCAATTGAATTACCGGCTTTTCACATATATCGCGCTGAATTAAATATAAATACAGAACATATATATGTGTCTCAATGATATATATATATATATATATATATATATATATATATATATATATATATATATATATATATATATATATATATATATATATATATATATATATATATAACATACATACACACTGTATATATGTTTTAACGAACATTTGAGCACATAAATCCATTAGATGTCAGTTTTGCAAGCCTGCGAGAAAATATCGCAGTACGGATGCCATACGGATTACATACGGAGGATGCCATGCGCAAAATACGCTGACACACCCTGCCTACGGATGACATACGGATCACTATTTTGGGGACTTTTCTGCGTATTACGGCCGTAAAAAACGGACCGTATTTACATACGCTGAGTGTGAGGCCGGCCTGACTGTTTATTGACAATATTTTTTACTCTATTGAGCATCGATTTCAGATAATCTTTCAAGTCCATTTCACTTTGTTTTTGCTAATCTGTTTCAGTGGAACAATAAACACACTCACCAGAATACTCCTAATTATATGTAGGGGATGGCCTGATGTAGCATGGAGGACAGTACTTTATATGAGTTCTTTGCAATAAGGTGTTGCTTCCACCAATCAGAATGAATACAGTTTGTAATATTCAGGTTAAGAAAATTAATAATGCAAGAATAAGTTTTTTTTCATTAAACAAAAATTTAGATTCCAACAATGCCATAAAGATTACAGTAATCAATGTAGAAAGTGTTAACATTTTGGCTAGACAGTTTTAAGCTGTGATAGTAGAACTTCCTATTGGATACCATTGGTATTTTTAAGGGACACTGTACATTCCAGTAACTTTTCAGCTGTTACTGTGGTGTTATCTATTAATTTGCATTAGATAGTGGGAGGAGACTAGCTACTATGATGTATTCCATACACTGGACAGCACAGATAGGGATTCTTGCTCTTTATCCATTAGCCAGCACACTGGCCGAAACTGCAGTATCATGGAGGAAATTATACAACAGTACAAGGCAACCTAGATGTGAATCTAACTTGGACAAGGTAAAAGCTCAACACAATCTTTCTGTGTCTCCCTCTGCCTGTTTCCTCACTCTGCTCCTCACTCATTTTCATACTTCCCTGAGTTTATAATAGAAGGTGTAACTGGACACCTCACTGTGCTGGCAGTTAATCTTATCTTGAGCTTTTTTTTTTTTTTTTCAAAGTGGATGAGAAGTTCAGGAGGCAGGGAGAGGGGAAGAAGTGACTCCTAAGTGGAAAAAGAAGCAAATTTCTCTGATTAGCTATATCTCAAAGTTTGATGTTTGTCTGTACTATAATTTTAGGCAAAGTTTATATGCCATACAACATGCATTTACTTCATTTGTCGGTTCTCCTTCTTTGAAGCATGATCAGAAATTAAGTCTGCTTTCTTTCCGGCAGGTGATAGTTGTGTTATTTAGCCATCATCTGCCTTTAATAGCCGCAGGTGGAGCTGATCTCTGCCCACAGCTGTTAAATAGCGCTGTCAATCTCTGACACCAGTATTTAGAGCATGTGGCCAGGGTTGTGCTGTAGGCACAAAGCATTATAATCATAGGGTGCCGATGGGTTGCCATGAGAGCCAGTGGTCAGCTGAAGACTCCCCTTCCTGTCATGATGGTCCATCTAGGATGTCTAGCGTGTAGCTGGGTCTCATAGGAGACAGTAACTTTTACTACAAACAGCAATACAACCCCCTGTGCTGGTCATGATGGTGCTCCTATGAAGCCTAGAGTATTAGTTTAGAGTTGTATGTAGTTGTTCTTCAACACCTATACCACGGGAAGGTCAATGATCACCATTTAACATTCCTTAACTAGGAATAAGAAGCCAAACCAGGAACTCCATTTGCAGACATGTATTTCGGGGTGTTTGCTCCTCGTCAGCGCAAAGTAGGAGATCCAATTAACCTGGATGAGATATATCCAATAGGTGGCACTAGTGTTCTAAACCTCTTCCTGTCTGAGAAGGATATCAGACCCAATGCAAAAGACCTATAAGGTTCTGATGTGCACCTACTGTATATATAAGCCAATGTCCAACTAAGGCTACGTTCACATTTGCGGTCGGCGCCGCAGCGTCGGGCGCTGCAGCGTCGCCGCATGCGTCATGCGCCCCTATATTTAACATGGGGGCGCATGGACATGCGTCGCACTTGCGTTTTGCGCCGCATGCGTCCCTGCGGTGCCCGCGTCCGGGCGCAGAGGACGCAGCAAGTTGCATTTTTGCTGCGTCCAAAATCAATGAAAAAAAGGACGCATGCGGCGCAAAACGCAGCGTTGTGCATGCGTTTTGCTGCGTTTTTGTTTGCTTTGTGCGTTGCGGCGCCGACGCTGCGGCGCACAACGCAAATGTGAACGTAGCCTTAAGGAACATTTTTAAAAGATGGGTCCATTATAATAAAACCTGTTCTCCTTGTGTTTCTGTGCTAATGTGCTGTACTAACATTAAATGCAATTAAACATTGTAATTGTGCTTATGCATAAATTGTTAATTAATGTAGCCATCGTCAGATGGTGCAGAAACTTCTCTGTGAGAGCAGCAGTACTGCAATGTCTTCTAGATGATCACTGAAGGACTAAAGGTACCTTCACACGAAGCGACGCTGCAGCGATAGCGACAACGATGTCGATCGCTGCAGCGTCGCTGTTTGGTCGCTGGAGAGCTGTCACACAGACCGCTCTCCAGCGATCAACTATGCCGAGGTCCCCTGGTAACCAGGGTAAACATCGGGTAAAGGTACCTTCACACGAAGCGACGCTGCAGCGATAGCGACAACGATGTCGATCGCTGCAGCGTCGCTGTTTGGTCGCTGGAGAGCTGTCACACAGACCGCTCTCCAGCGATCAACTATGCCGAGGTCCCCTGGTAACCAGGGTAAACATCGGGTAACTAAGCGCAGGGCCGCGCTTAGTTACCCGATGTTTACCCTGGTTACCAGCGTAAAATCTAAAAAAAACAAACAGCACATACTTACATTCACGTCCCCCTGCGTCCACTTCCTGACTGACTGAGCGCCGTACAGTGAGAGCAGAGCGGTGACGTCACCGCTGTGCTGCTTTCACTTTCACTTTGCGGCGCTGAGTCAGAGGAGGAAGCAGACTGCAGGGGACGCAATGTGAGTATGTGCTGTTTGTTTTTTTTACATTTTACGCTAGTAACCAGGGTAAACATCGGGTAACTAAGCGCGGCCCTGCGCTTAGTAACCCGATGTTTACCCTGGTTACCAGTGTAAAATATCGCTGGTATCGTTGCTTTTGCTTTCAAACACAACGATACACAGCGATCGGACGACCAAATAAAGTTCTGGACTTTATTCAGCGACCAGCGACATCACAGCAGGATCCTGATCGCTGCTGCGTGTCAAACGAAACGATATCGCTAGCGAGGACGCTGCAACGTCACGGATTGCTAGCGATATCGTTATAATGTCGTTTCGTGTGAAGGTACCTTAACTAAGCGCAGGGCCGCGCTTAGTTACCCGATGTTTACCCTGGTTACCAGCGTAAAATCTAAAAAAAACAAACAGCACATACTTACATTCACGTCCCCCTGCGTCCACTTCCTGACTGACTGAGCGCCGTACAGTGAGAGCAGAGCGGTGACGTCACCGCTGTGCTGCTTTCACTTTCACTTTGCGGCGCTGAGTCAGAGGAGGAAGCAGACTGCAGGGGACGCAATGTGAGTATGTGCTGTTTGTTTTTTTTACATTTTACGCTAGTAACCAGGGTAAACATCGGGTAACTAAGCGCGGCCCTGCGCTTAGTAACCCGATGTTTACCCTGGTTACCAGTGTAAAATATCGCTGGTATCGTTGCTTTTGCTTTCAAACACAACGATACACAGCGATCGGACGACCAAATAAAGTTCTGGACTTTATTCAGCGACCAGCGACATCACAGCAGGATCCTGATCGCTGCTGCGTGTCAAACGAAACGATATCGCTAGCGAGGACGCTGCAACGTCACGGATTGCTAGCGATATCGTTATAATGTCGTTTCGTGTGAAGGTACCTTAAGAATAGTATGAGGAGCACAAGTGCCCCAAGGTTGCAGAATAGTAGAATAGTTTTAGAAAGTCAGGGCTACATCCTTCTATAGATGGAGAGCAATCAGCAGTTCAGTAACTGGAACCAATGTTGATTGTTCGGAACACAAAGCACATTCGCATTAATCTCTGCGCCGTCACATCCCAACTCTCAGGCTTCTCTTCTACAGTTGTCTATTAATGTAAATCAATGTGAAATATTAATGTGCCAGCTAATAACTGATTCAAGCTCCAGAAAATTAGGTATTAGAGCAAATCATTAGACAAACTACTTAAGTGTCATAAATAGATATTGAAATACGACTAAGGAATGGTGATGATATAAATGACGTCAATAAACTAATGGCTTTTTAAAGCCAGCCTAAAGAATGACATTTGAAGCAATTTATCTGCAGTGTACCACTGGAGAAACACAAACATAAAAGCCATTCTATGACAACCATAGCCCAGGGGTCCTGTACTTCATTCATATTTTTCATAACCTCTCCAATGTAAAATCAAGTACACGACATGTATAGGGCTGTTTTACACGTCGTCTATCTATAGCAACACGACATGAATCACTACTTTGGATTTGAAAGAAAAATTATTTTTCACTGTGAAACATAGTTATTAATAATGCTACATAATATATATAGACTTGAAAGTCACATATGATGGAAAAAATCCTAATTTTAGCAGTTGAGTATATCAGAGTGGATAGTTTGAGAAACAGAAGTCTTACAGAATTCTACAGATAATATTTATAGCCTGCAAATAGAACACAAGGTTAAAAAGGTGAAAAGAACATAGATGTTGGATGGAGATAATTATTACAGGCAGGTAATTGTAAGTGTGATATGTAGGGATCAAAAAGGACATCCTATCCAAGACACCGTGAATAACAGGATGAATGATGTGCATGTTGCAGAAAATAATGGTGTGGCGGCTTCTTAGAGCGCAATGACTGATGAATTGGGCAGGTTACTGCCACACAATGTCAGGCCGTCCCTAAAAGGCGGTTTCCCATCTCATTGATACCGTTACCGTATCACTAGTATATGCCATCACTCAAAGGAACTGTACCAAATATGCAAGTAGGGAATAACTTTTTTTTTTTTTTTATCAAAGGGGGTTGACCGTTGGATCTTGAGTGAAGCTATGAAAAGCACAGTCTGAATGGAGCAGAAGTCAAGCCTGCAAACAGCCACTATATTCATTCTCTATGGGACTGCCAGAAATTGCAGAGAGTAGTACTTGGATATCTCCAACAGTCCCATAGAGAATCAGTGACGTGGGGTTGAGCAGGCTCGACCTCTGCTCAATTTAGATGGAATCTGCAGAGGCTGCAGTTGTGGGTACAGACAAAATAGGGCCCAGTACAAGAAAAGTTCATGGGCCCTTCTTCTTGTCTGTGACAGAACTTGCTTGCTGTTTTGTAGGTGAAAGTGGGCCCACTTAACTCTCGGGCCCCTGTACGGTTGCACACATTGGACCACTGATATGTCTGCCCCAGTGCAAAGCCCTATCTTGGGATTGGTGGGGATCCAAGTGGTCAAAGCTCCAGAGATCAATAATTCATCCTCTATCCTATAAGTATGGGATAATTTATATACTTGGTAACATATACATGGTGCCAATCCGATCTCTACATATGCCCACAGATTCTGAGAATGAAGGCTCGGCACCACTCTTTTCCATCTAGTCCCTTTAGAGTTCTAATGCCCCATTCACACAAGAGACATCGAGAACCCCCTTCTTCGGATCAGCGTGGTCCCATAGGTCAGGCCCCTGCAATCATACATTTATCACCTATTCTATGGCTACGTGAGAAATGTTTTTATAAGACAATCTATTTCACGTGATGAATTGACGTTTAGCTCTCACTCAGTTTGAGATAAATGACTGTTCAGTCCTGATGCAGGGGTGATCGAATCATTTTTCATTGAATATTTGGAATATATTGCATAGTCTATATGGGAAAAGCTTACGTGGAGTATTTCTCTCATGATCAGTGTTAGTAAATCTATAAATCGCCCCTGTGATTTAGTGCTACACAACACACTTCTACATATTCCCTTTAGAAAATCTCTTTGCAAACACCACAAGTCCATGTCCCAGTGTGTATGCGGCTGTTGTGATGATTTATCCTTAGCTCTCTTTTGCCAGCTCTGCAGAAAACATCCATTACACCTCTAAATATAGGCGCAGAAGTCACTTATTAGTCTCAGAGTACTTGGGGATGAGATAAAATCTCCCATGGTGAAAGATTGATGGCAGGACATGTCCAATGAACTTGGAACAACACTAACATTTATTCTAACCACGACTTGTACCAATTAATACATCTTTATATTTAGCATTACAGAACATGGTTACAACAACATTACTATAATTAAATGGACCTTTTTTTATACCCAATTGTGTACATTGGTCATTGCTTTTGTAAAGTTTTATTTGCAGGCAAAGCCTGTGGCTGAACTGAGGTCAGGGTAGGCAGAGTAGGTACTATCCAAGGGTCCATTTCAAGTTACTGGAAATGTACTGCTTTAAAAGACTACCTCCTACAGGAGCATATCATCCATAGCTGCGGCCCGTGAGTAGAGCAGCCTCTCCTCTCCCTGTCCTCACAATTTCAGGGAGCTTTTGGCTACCTGATTCACCATTCTATTCAATAATATTCGCTTCTTGGGGATGCGGATACATCTGACACCGGATGACGGGGAGGAGAGGGTGTCCGATGTCAAGCCACAACCACACAGCCACTATTGGGCCCGTGAGTCGAGGGGCCCAATACAACTTGGCACCGTGCTCCTTCTTCCCCATCATCACAATTTTAGCTGTATCGGCATCCTTATAATGTGGATACCACTGAATGGAACGATAGATCAGGTAGCCAAAAGCTCCCTGATCCACCATTCAGGGATTTGGCGAGTAGTGTGTTTTTTTTTTAAATATCAGTAATTTTGGGGTACAATATTAAGTGAGAGGCTGGGGATTGTGGGGGAAATCATACTGTTTTGGGTGCTGAAGGGGCTCTTCTATGTGAAGGAGGTACTCATTCTGTGTGGGGGCCATGAACTCCCTCATTCTGTGTGAGAGGGGCTATCGCAGCCCTCATTCTATGTAGGGGCTGTGGCGGCCCTCATTCTGTGTGAGGGCCCTCATAGTGAATGAGGGGATGTGGGGCCCTCATTCAATGTTGGTGCCCTCATTTTGTGTGTGGGCCCTTACACTGATTAGGAGGTTTGGGGTTTCTTATACTAAAGTAGGGGATTGTGGGGGCTCTCATGCTGATTTGGAGGCTGCAGGGGTCCTCACACTGAGTTGGAAGTTATGGGTGTCTTCATTCTGAGTGGGGGACTGTAGGGGCCATCATACTGAGTAGTCAGTTGAGGGGGCCATTATACTGTGAGGGGCTGTGGGGGCTATTATACTTTGTGGGGGGTTGTGGGAGTCATCATACTATGTGGAGGGCTGTGGGGGCTCCCATACTAAGTTAGGGGCTGTGGGGACCTTCAATCTATGTGGGGTGCTGTATGGGCCATCATACTCAATGGGGTCTGTGGGGGCCACCATATTGACAGGCCATGATACTGCGAGGAAGTCATAATACTGTGTGTGGGGTGAGGGGGGGGGGACTATGGGGGGCACTTTAGGGGCATCATGCTTTGAGAGTATTATACTGTGTTAGTGGCATGGTGGAGTCATCTTACTATACGTGTGAAGTGACACTGTGAGGGGGCATTTTCTGTGCGGATACCATACTCTGTGTGATGGATGGGGGCATCACTCTATAATGGCTTTAAAAGGACTATCGCTGTTGAGGACATAATTACAGTGTACATGCCACAACACACCTTCGTCTCCTGGTTTACAAGCGTTTGGAGATATGAGATATTAATCTCATTATTGTGTATGTAGCCACACAGCTGAGATAATTTCACCCACACTGCTGAGTTAATTCTATATATGTGTAAGGGTGCTTTGGGCAAGGGAGAAAATACTTTGTAATTTTTGATTTGCTGACCAGATAGCTTTTCTTACAACTTAACAATTTTACCATATGATATCAAGGTGAAAATTAAAACAAATATTTACCTTTAAGATGGCTTCTTCCATCCTCCAACAAAGGGACCACAATGGTAGAATTCATACTCCCCGGGGACCTCATTGCAGTATAAACAACAGGAACGGACTGTACGACAACTGGTATTCTGTGAACATGACTCAGTTTTGTAGACTGCAAGTTCATAGGACTAGAAGATGGGACGGGGTGTATGATGTGCAAAAACTGCCGTCCGCCAACTCCAGATGCTGAAGCCACAAGAGGCCCTGGAGTCAATACTGTTGGCACAGATGCTGTGGATGGTACCGTGGTTATCACTGTTGGTGAAGAAGCTGGACGGCTGGATGAAGAGTTAGAAGAAGGTGAGGCTACTGAAGTGGTAATGAACAGCGGAGAAGACGACAGTCCTCTTGGTGAAGCTCTAGCCTTGTTTATTGATAAGTCCACTGGTTCGGTTTGTGTTTGGAAATGGTCGGTGGCTAATAAATCCTCAGGAGGCTCTGCTTTCACATTGTTGAGTAGAAGGGGGACAGCTTCCATATCCTGGTAACTGTGGACTTTTGGAGACTGTGATAAAGGAAAAACGGATAGTCAATATTGTTAAATTACAGTTAGCGTTTGAGTAGAACATTGTAAAATGGAGACTTCAGACAAAACAATAGTTCAAATAAAAATCTTATTAGTGGTGATTTATACTGCACGTAATTAACATTATTTTACTGTTCTCCAGATAGCCTTTTAGCAAGCCCATTAAATGTTAGGACTTATATGTGCAGTTTAATATGACAGTTATATGGGAAATCAACTAATTAATGAGAATGCACATAATCATTTGTATTTTATTATTTAAAAACGCAATAAAAACAATATCATAAGAGCAATATTATCAGTGAGTATATTGGCGCGTTACATGCAGTATTAGGCTGAATGGAAGATTTTGACATGAGATTCCTTTACACAGAAGGTAATATTTTGCACACAGCATACATGGTAGCCTATCAATACATGAGAATATCTAATGGGGCATGAAGAGGATCAGGACATTCATATGTAAACTGAGTTACAATAGAAAAATAGCTCTAAAAGGGAATTTTCACAGTTCTATATTTTAAGCTAATGGGGCCGATTGATTAAGACTGGCGTTGTAAATTCCAGTCTTAATGATTGAGCATGATGGGGTAATATGCATCAAAATGATTAAGACTATAAACATAAGGATGAATGACCTCGGGGAGATCAAAACATCCAACACCGCGGAGACACCATCACGTGTTTCTCAACGCAGTGATCCAGAACACTGCCCCCATCCCTAAAGGGAAATATGCAAATGCATGTAGAAAAGCCGCGGAGACACCATCACGTGTTTCTCAACGCAAGCAATGAATAGCCAGGTCTTTCACTGGGAAGGAACAACCATGGGAAGGGCAGCATCCAATAAAGGAAAACCACCTATGCCAAAACATGGTATCCATCCACATACAGCTGTTTCGGGGTATTTGCCCCTCATCAGTGTGGAGTAGGAATCTGGCTATTAGGAGCAGTGCCTAGTGAAAAGACTATAAACATAAGGATGAATGACCTCGCTGAAATCAAAACATCCAACACCGCGGAGACACCATCACGTGTTTCTCAACGCAGTGATCCAGAACACGGGAAAGCCAGTTTCCTACTCCACACTGATGACGGGCAAATGCCCCGAAACAGCTGTCTGTGGATGGATACCATGTTTTGGCATAGGTGGTTTAACTTTATTGGATGCTGCCCTTCCCGTGGTTGTTCCTTCCCAGTGAAAGACCTGGCTATTCATTGCTTGCGTTGAGAAACACGTGATGGTGTCTCCGCGGCTTTTCTACATGGTAGACATATGCATTTGCATATTTCCCTTTAGGGATGGGGGCAGTGTTCTGGATCACTGCATTGAGAAACACGTGATGGTGTCTCCGCGGTGTTGGATGTTTTGATCTCCCCGAGGTCATTCATCCTTATGTTTATAGTCTTTTCACTAGGCACTGCTCCTAATAGCCAGTTTCCTACTCCACACTGATGAGGGGCAAATACCCCGAAACAGCTGTCTGTGGATGGATACCATGTTTTGGCATAGGTGGTTTTCCTTTATTGGATGCTGCCCTTCCCGTGGTTGTTCCTTCCCGGTGAAAGACCTGGCTATTCATTGCTTGCATTGAGAAACACGTGGTGGTGTCTCCGCGGCTTTTCTACATGCATCAAAATGATTAAGAGGTGCTCGCCACTTAATGAATTCAAAGCATCTTCTTAGTGCCATGGGCAGCTGTGTGCCTTGCCAGAAATGCTACTCCATTCATAAACTGAAGTAACATTTCTGGCTTAAGTTGAAATGGAATAACTTTTGATGAACTTGCCAGTCTCACTGCTCCATCTACTTTGTTCATACTGTCCAGAACTGGCATTAAAAAGCGAAAAGCTGCAAAATTTTTGTGCAAATAGTGTTTTAAGCCAGAAAACTATTTTAAAAAACTATTTTAAGACATAGGGTCTGATTCATTATTTGAAATTTTTTTAGTCATTTTTTTGTATTTGCTATTTTTTTTTTGCACAAAATACATTAAAATCGTGCATAGGATTAGTTATTTATGGGGTTTTTTTTGCAAAAATTGGGTTAAAAAATAAATAATAAAAAAGGTTTCTACATAAAATCACTCCATGGAACACTAGAGTACATATGTGACAAATGTGATAACTTTTTCAGAAGTAAAAATTGATAATTTAGGTGAAAACATCCAAAAACTCTGACCCTCCCCCATAGTGATAAGAGGAAAAAAAAGCACACATAAAATAGATTTAAAAAAAGGTGCAAATGGAAAGAGGAGTTTGGTGCAAGCAACAGAAAGGTGCAAAATACCATAAAAGTAACAAAAAACAGATGCAAATGCAATAATGTATCAGGTCCATGATGCTGTGTAAAAATTTGATATGTAAGGGGGTAGATAAATGAAACAATGCAGATAGCTGTCAATCAAATGCTTATTAGGATGACAGCTATTTCGATTACTCTCCCCCAGACACATGCAGGCTTGGCTCAGCCATGTGTATGTGTTCTGACTAGGGAGCAGGGAGTAAGTCACTGGCAAACATCTCTGATAATGGCTTTCCTCAGGTGCAACACCAAACTGCTGTTCCCAAGACATTTGCCATCCGCGAGAAATCAAGATTCCCTCATACATTTAGATGACTGGTTGTTATTGCTGAAATCAGTGGGTTAGGCTGTCCCAAGGGCTCGCTCCTACTTGTGATTAAATCGGACGAATGCAATCCGATTAAAAACTGGATAGCATCAGTACCAATTTAATCCTACGGTTCTGTCCTCAATGGCCTTTTTTTTCCTGCTCCTATTGGAACACGATTGGAAAGCAAAAAATATGCAGCATGCTGCGATTGCCTGCCAAATTCAGATCGTGTGCACCCATTTAAGTCCATGGGTACGTGTGAAACATCGCCCTGCTCTCAGATATCAGCCGAGTGCAGTGCGATTCCCGCTGACGCCAGCAGCAGAGGAGATGGAGAAATTACTTTCTCCGTCTCCTCGGCAGCTGTGCTCCGATTCTCTGATGCGAGAGAGGCTCGGAGCCCAGAGCACTGACACTCGGATCACGCTCGCAGCAGAGCTGAAGCTGAGGGTCATTAGCATCTCGCATCTGATGTGATGCGCTAGTGACTCGGGCCCAAGGTGCTTGGACACCACAATTTGCAGTGATTGCATTCATGTTTAGATCTCCTGGCACATACATCAAACCCAACAACAGGCTCTAATTCGCTTGATGAAGACCAGTGTCATTGTCAAGCCGGTGTACCTTTTTTGCTGTATGGAATAGAAGAGGATATTGTGGTATGTCAAACAGAGGCATCCAGTATAAACCGTATGCTACATGGTGAACTCTAGAGCGACAGGACAGTAGTCATCTCTAAAAAAAGAAATAATACTATGGCAAAGTGTGTACACCAGAATTGTGGTTTAAAACACTTTGCAGAGAGTCAAAATTTTTGCACAACACAAAGTTCAGCCAAAAACTGTAAACTTTTCGTATGGGCGGAGCTAGGGAGGAGTCGAGGTGTAGCAATGACATAGCATTACGTCATCAATTTTTCTCCAGTCTCTGACTGGAGTAACAAATATGAAGAGACGCACGCCAATTCATTAAAGGGAACCTGTCACCTTAGATGGTCTGAATGCATCAAGCGGTGCACGCTATTTAATAGGAACCAGTCACCTGATATTTGGTTAATCTGCCCAGGTTTGGCACTTAGGCCCACCGCTCTGTGTATAGAGCGTGGCAGCTGAAACCCCCGTGACTGACAGCCAGCCCTAATGATGAGCGAGCTGTCAGTGAGGGCACAAAGCTGAACCCACATCTGCGCCGCCCCCCGTGTTGTGAAATTGGATTCTGGGCTCCCCCGGTGGCCACTGGTGGAATTGAACTTGTGTGCATCATCCTCTCTGTTCACCTGTTCCCATCAGGATGTGGGAGTCTCTATATAACCTTGCTCCTCTGTCAGTTTCATGCCGGTCAACAATGTAATCAGAAGCCTTTCTTTGCATGTTCCTGCTACTAGACAACTCCCAGCTAAGTTGGACTTTCGTCCTTGTTTGTTTTTGCATTTTGTTCCAGTTCACAGCTGCTGTTTCGTTACTGTGTCTGGAAAGCTCTTGTGATCTGAAATTGCCACTCTGGTGTTATGAGTTAATACTAGAGTCTTAAAGTAATTTCTGGATGGTGTTTTGATAGGGTTTTCAGCTGACCATGAAAGTGCCCTTTCTGTCTTCCTGCTATCTAGTAAGCGGACCTCGATTTTGCTAAACCTATTTTCATACTACGTTTGTCATTTCATCTAAAATCACCGCCAATATATGTGGGGGCCTCTGTCTGCCTTTTGGGGAAATTTCTCTAGAGGTGAGCCAGGACTGTATTTTCCTCTGCTAGGATTAGTTAGTCCTCCGGCTGGCGCTGGGCGTCTAGGGATAAAACGTAGGCACGCTACCCGGCCACTGTTAATTGTGCGGCAGGTTTAGTTCATGGTCAGTTTAGATTCCATCTTCCAAGAGCTAGTTCTTATATATGCTGGGCTATGTTCTCTCGCCATTGAGAATCATGACAGTTTGACCGGCCCAAAAGGGTTAAATTATTGGCTGAGAAAGGAGAGAAAAAAGAAGTCTGCTGAAATTTTTTTTTTTTTTTTTTCTCTAGTTCTGAGTGTGCTCATAATTGAATCACTTGCTAGTCTGCCTATACTGCAGCCTTCCTCTCTTTCTCTCCTTCTAATCCTTGAATGGCTCTGTGTTCACCTGTTTGAAATGGATCTTCAGAGTGTAGCTACAGGTTTGAATAATCTCGCCACGAAGGTACAAAATTTGCAAGATTTTGTTGTTCATGCACCTATGTCTGAACCTAGAATTCCTTTGCCTGAATTTTTTTCAGGGAATAGATCTTGCTTTCAAAATTTTAAAAATAATTGCAAATTGTTTTTGTCCCTGAAGTCTCGCTCTGCCGGAGATCCTGCACAGCAGGTCAGGATTGTAATTTCCTTGCTCCGGGGCGACCCTCAAGATTGGGCTTTTGCATTGACACCAGGGGATCCTGCGTTGCTCAATGTGGATGCGTTTTTTCTGGCCTTGGGGTTGCTTTATGAGGAACCTCATTTAGAGCTTCAGGCGGAAAGAGCTTTGATGTCCCTATCTCAGGGGCAAGATGAAGCTGAAATATACTGCCAAAAATTCCGTAAATGGTCTGTGCTTACTCAGTGGAATGAGTGCGCCCTGGCGGCGATTTTCAGAGAAGGTCTCTCTGATGCCATTAAGGATGTTATGGTGGGGTTCCCTGTGCCTGCGGGTCTGAATGAGTCCATGACAATGGCTATTCAGATCGATAGGCGTCTGCGGGAGCGCAAACCTGTGCACCATTTGGCGGTGTCTACTGAGAAGACGCCAGAAAATATGCAATGTGATAGAATTCTGTCCAGAAGCGAGCGGCAGAATTTTAGACGAAAAAATGGGTTGTGCTTCTATTGTGGTGATTCAACTCATGTTATATCAGCATGCTCTAAGCGTACTAAGAAGCTTGACAAGTCTGTTTCAATTAGCACTTTACAGTCTAAGTTTATTCTATCTGTGACCCTGATTTGTTCTTTATCATCTATTACCGCGGACGCCTATGTCGACTCTGGCGCCGCTTTGAGTCTTATGGATTGGTCCTTTGCCAAACGCTGTGGGTATGATTTGGAGCCTTTGGAAGCTCCTATACCTCTGAAGGGGATTGACTCCACCCCATTGGCTAGTAATAAACCACAATACTGGACACAAGTAACTATGCGTATTAATCCGGATCACCAGGAGATTATTCGCTTTCTGGTGCTGTATAATCTACATGATGTTTTGGTGCTAGGATTGCCATGGCTGCAATCTCATAACCCAGTCCTCGACTGGAAAGCTATGTCTGTGTTAAGCTGGGGATGTAAAGGGACTCATGGGGACGTACCTTTGGTTTCCATTTCATCATCTATTCCCTCTGAGATTCCTGAATTCTTGTCTGACTATCGTGACGTTTTTGAAGAACCCAAGCTTGGTTCACTACCTCCGCACCGGGAGTGCGATTGTGCCATAGATTTGATCCCAGGTAGTAAATACCCTAAGGGTCGTTTATTTAATCTGTCTGTGCCTGAACACGCTGCTATGCGAGAATATATAAAGGAGTCCTTGGAAAAGGGACATATTCGTCCTTCGTCATCTCCCTTAGGAGCCGGTTTTTTCTTTGTGTCTAAGAAAGATGGCTCTTTGAGGCCGTGTATTGATTATCGGCTTTTGAATAAAATCACGGTTAAATATCAATATCCGTTACCACTGCTGACTGATTTGTTTGCTTGTATAAAGGGGGCCAAGTGGTTCAATAAGATTGATCTCCGTGGGGCGTATAATTTGGTGCGAATCAAGCAGGGGGATGAGTGGAAAACCGCATTTAATACGCCCGAGGGCCACTTTGAGTATTTGGTGATGCCTTTTGGTCTTTCAAATGCCCCTTCAGTCTTCCAGTCCTTTATGCATGACATTTTCCGCGATTATTTGGATAAATTTATGATTGTGTATCTGGATGATATTCTGATTTTTTCGGATGACTGGGACTCTCATGTCCAGCAGGTCAGGAGGGTTTTTCAGGTTTTGCGGTCTAATTCCTTGTGTGTGAAGGGTTCTAAGTGCGTTTTTGGGGTTCAAAAGATTTCCTTCTTGGGATACATTTTTTCCCCCTCTTCCATCGAGATGGATCCTGTCAAGGTTCAGGCTATTTGTGATTGGACGCAACCCTCTTCTCTTAAGAGTCTTCAGAAATTTTTGGGCTTTGCTAACTTTTATCGTCGATTTATTGCTGGTTTTTCTGATGTTGTTAAACCATTGAGTGATTTGACTAAGAAGGGTGCTGATGTTGCTGATTGGTCCCCTGATGCTGTGGAGGCCTTTCGGGAGCTTAAGCGCCGCTTTTCTTCCGCCCCTGTGTTGCGTCAGCCTGATGTTGCTCTTCCTTTTCAGGTTGAGGTCGACGCTTCTGAAATCGGAGCTGGGGCGGTGTTGTCGCAGAGAAGTTCCGACTGCCCCGTGATGAGACCTTGTGCTTTTTTTTCCCGTAAATTTTCGCCCGCCGAGCGGAATTATGATATTGGGAATCGGGAGCTTTTGGCCATGAAGTGGGCTTTTGAGGAGTGGCGTCACTGGCTTGAGGGGGCCAGACATCAGGTGGTGGTATTGACTGACCACAAAAATTTAATTTACCTTGAGTCTGCCAGGCGCCTGAATCCTAGACAGGCGCGCTGGTCGTTGTTTTTCTCTCGGTTTAATTTTGTGGTGTCATACCTACCGGGTTCTAAGAATGTTAAGGCGGATGCCCTTTCTAGGAGTTTTGAGCCTGACTCCCCTGGTAATTCTGAACCCACAGGTATCCTTAAGGATGGAGTGATATTGTCTGCCGTTTCTCCAGACCTGCGGCGGGCCTTGCAGGAGTTTCAGGCGGATAGACCTGATCGTTGCCCACCTGGTAGACTGTTTGTTCCTGATGATTGGACCAGTAGAGTCATCTCTGAGGTTCATTCTTCTGCGTTGGCAGGTCATCCTGGAATCTTTGGTACCAGGGATTTGGTGGCAAGGTCCTTCTGGTGGCCTTCCCTGTCACGAGATGTGCGAGGCTTTGTGCAGTCTTGTGACGTTTGTGCTCGGGCCAAGCCTTGTTGTTCTCGGGCTAGTGGATTGTTGTTGCCCTTGCCTATTCCGAAGAGGCCTTGGACGCACATCTCGATGGATTTTATTTCGGATCTGCCTGTTTCTCAGAAGATGTCTGTCATCTGGGTGGTGTGTGACCGTTTCTCTAAGATGGTCCATTTGGTTCCCTTGCCTAAGTTGCCTTCTTCTTCCGAGTTGGTTCCTCTGTTTTTTCAAAATGTTGTTCGTTTGCATGGTATTCCGGAGAATATCGTTTCTGACAGAGGGACCCAATTCGTGTCTAGATTTTGGCGGGCATTCTGTGCTAGGATGGGCATAGATTTGTCTTTTTCGTCTGCTTTCCATCCTCAGACTAATGGCCAGACCGAGCGGACTAATCAGACCTTGGAGACATATTTGAGGTGTTTTGTGTCTGCGGATCAGGATGATTGGGTTGCTTTTTTGCCATTGGCGGAGTTCGCCCTCAATAATCGGGCCAGCTCTGCCACCTTGGTGTCCCCGTTTTTCTGTAATTCGGGGTTTCATCCTCGATTTTCCTCCGGTCAGGTGGAATCTTCGGATTGTCCTGGAGTGGATGCTGTGGTGGAGAGGTTGCATCAGATTTGGGGGCAGGTAGTGGACAATTTGAAGTTGTCCCAGGAGAAGACTCAGCTTTTTGCCAACCGCCGTCGTCGTGTTGGTCCTCGGCTTTGTGTTGGGGACTTGGTGTGGTTGTCTTCTCGTTTTGTCCCTATGAGGGTTTCTTCTCCTAAGTTTAAGCCTCGGTTCATCGGCCCGTACAAGATATTGGAGATTCTTAACCCTGTGTCCTTCCGTTTGGACCTCCCTGCATCTTTTTCTATTCATAATATTTTTCATCGGTCATTATTGCGCAGGTATGAGGTACCGGTTGTGCCTTCCGTTGAGCCTCCTGCTTCGGTGTTGGTTGAGGGTGAGTTGGAGTACGTTGTGGAAAAGATCTTAGACTCCCGTGTTTCCAGACGGAAACTCCAGTATCTGGTCAAATGGAAGGGATACGGTCAGGAGGATAATTCTTGGGTGACTGCCTCTGATGTTCATGCCTCCGATCTTGTCCGTGCCTTTCATAGGGCTCATCCTGATCGCCCTGGTGGTTCTGGTGAGGGTTCGGTGCCCCCTCCTTGAGGGGGGGGTACTGTTGTGAAATTGGATTCTGGGCTCCCCCGGTGGCCACTGGTGGAATTGAACTTGTGTGCATCATCCTCTCTGTTCACCTGTTCCCATCAGGATGTGGGAGTCTCTATATAACCTTGCTCCTCTGTCAGTTTCATGCCGGTCAACAATGTAATCAGAAGCCTTTCTTTGCATGTTCCTGCTACTAGACAACTCCCAGCTAAGTTGGACTTTCGTCCTTGTTTGTTTTTGCATTTTGTTCCAGTTCACAGCTGCTGTTTCGTTACTGTGTCTGGAAAGCTCTTGTGATCTGAAATTGCCACTCTGGTGTTATGAGTTAATACTAGAGTCTTAAAGTAATTTCTGGATGGTGTTTTGATAGGGTTTTCAGCTGACCATGAAAGTGCCCTTTCTGTCTTCCTGCTATCTAGTAAGCGGACCTCGATTTTGCTAAACCTATTTTCATACTACGTTTGTCATTTCATCTAAAATCACCGCCAATATATGTGGGGGCCTCTGTCTGCCTTTTGGGGAAATTTCTCTAGAGGTGAGCCAGGACTGTATTTTCCTCTGCTAGGATTAGTTAGTCCTCCGGCTGGCGCTGGGCGTCTAGGGATAAAACGTAGGCACGCTACCCGGCCACTGTTAATTGTGCGGCAGGTTTAGTTCATGGTCAGTTTAGATTCCATCTTCCAAGAGCTAGTTCTTATATATGCTGGGCTATGTTCTCTCGCCATTGAGAATCATGACACCCCCGTGATTGAAACCGAACCACTGCCAAGGGGAGTAAAGTTAATTTCCTCCTAACGGCATAGATCTAAGCACGGGCACCAAGCAAGTTCAGAACGTCATTAACCTGCAGATTAACCCCATAACTGCAGGTTAATAGCATTTTTCAGGTGACAGGTTCCCATTAAATAGTGTGCACCTCTTGATGAATTTGGCCCATCTTATACCTGTAAGCCTATCAATAAGACTAGCATATGAAATGCCAATGTTAATGAATCGGGGGCCTTTGACTTTATTTGAATCTTATAGAAACACTGGGGGGAAGAGATTGATCTTCCATTCCTATAGAAATAGCAGTGTCCTTAATACCAGTGCCTCAGTGTGGCATTTGTATTTAAGAAAATAATAGGCAGCTACACACTAATTTTATTTATTTATAATTTGAAAAAAATAAATAAATAAATAAAAATGTCACAAAATGGCTTCTAAAGGACCCAAGTTTTTAACAAAAGTCGGGTCCAAAGTTGTGGTTTGTGGGATCTCAGTATATTGAATAAGATCCCATAATCCATGTCAGGCATTACTGTAAAAAGAGAAGCATGATTAACATGTAGAATCATTAACATGGCAGTTACATTATTATAGCTGTTGAAGGCAATCAGCAGGTTTTTGCTATGTAATCTGAGAGCAGCAAATGTATGAGCAGAGACCCCAGTGATGTGTCACTTACTAGGTTGTGTTTTGCCGTTTCAACAAAATGTGTTTTTATTAGCAGAGGATTATTACTATCAAACTAGATGTCTCGTGCCTCCTGGTCCAACCCCAATCATGGTTTTCTCTACTGCAGATCTAGGAATGTTGAGCCCACACCCCTGATTAGCAGCTTTCTGTCAATATACATTGTACACAGAAAGCTGCCAATCAGTGGTGTGGGCGGAGTTATACAGGGCTCAACATTCTGAGCTCTGCTAGATCTGCAGTACAGAAAACCGGCATTCTATCTCAACTTCTGCACCCAGTAAACTTAGCTATACATCACTGCAATCATGGTCTCTGTTTCTACATCATGCTGTTGTCAAATTACATGGCAAACACCTGCTAACAGATTCCCTTTAACGGTCTTTCATAATCAGCGGGGTTTTAGTTAAAAGAGTGAAATCTTGTGATAACATATGAATTCTTGCATTTTGACAGTAAGGGCTGGTTTGGAGTGTTGTAGGATGTAAGAATTCTGGGACCACACAAGCTATAAATTCTGACCCAACATTTGCTAGAAAGTCATGTCATTTAGAGGCAGTTTGGGCTTGCTTTTTCTTTATTTCTTATTACAACTATTTAGAAAAGTGTTTAGTGTCTGCCTGATACCAAGATGATAGGGAAAAGAAGCCAATTAAAAAAAAAATGCAAAAAGATTTATGCTCTTGGTAATGTCCACTACACAGTGAAAGGAGCCGTGCAGTTCTGGATCCGTTCACTCTTTACATCCGACAACTGCTGAAACTCATAGGTTGGAGCATTGAGCATCTAACCACCACCAGTTTGATATTGGAGTCATAAGTCAGGACAACTCCTTTAAGAGGCGTATTTCCATCTCAGTCTTTCATGGCCAAGATAGGAATAATTCCATCTAAGCAATTCTATTTACTGAATGCCTTTTGCTATCAGACCAAAAATAAAAATAAAAAAAAAAACTGGAGTGCTCTTTGAACATTGTACTTCAGGTAATTAAAAATTGCAGTGAACTGCTTCATACAGATGGACAGAGTTAAGCTGCAATACAATGTAGTGCCCAAAAGAGCTACAAGGCCATGATCACACATTCAGTATTTTACCTCAGTATCTGTAAGCCGATCCAGGAGTGGGTGATAAATGCAGAAGTGGTGCATATCTTTCTATTATACTTTTCCTCTGATTGTTCCACTCCTGGTTTTGGCTTACAGATACTGAGGTAAAATACTGACCAAATACTGAATGTGTGAACATGGCATCACAGTGTGGTTTCTGGTAAATAAGTAAACCTTAAGTACCTGTAATCTCAATTAACGTTTCAGAATAAGCTGTTCTGTGTGTGTTCATGAGGAGTAGCACTATTTATGGCCATTCTATGACTTATAGCTTGCATTGTCACCAGTTTTCCCTTCTGTAGACTATCTGTTAATAAGCAGTTGACTGAGCTGGTGTGAGGAGACTAGCTTCCATAAGGTCTCCCATATGCAGCACAGCACACAGAGGGATTCATGCTCTTCATAGGTTAGTTAGTACACAGAGAAAAGAAGCAGCAGCATGAAGGAAATCATACAGCAGTTCTGAGCAGTCTGGATGTAAATCAAGCTGTGATGTTAGGAAAAAGACTTGCTAGAAAGCTCAGTAGAATCTTTTTGTGACTCCTTCTGCCTGTTCCCTCACTGGGCTCCTCTCTACCCCTCTCTCTCCATAGAATATAGTTGGCTGTGTCACATGGCTATCATAGTGAGCAAGCAACCCTGAGCAAAACAGATGGGTCATTCCATGTCAAGTGAACCAAAGATTTTTACCACTATATTTTTAATTCTTTTGAGATGTTGCGATTTGGTAATAGTGTGTCAGAGAATGCAAAATGTGAAGAAAAAAAAATTCTAGATTTTTTTTTTTATTTTTTATTGATTTTCAAAGTTTGGAAAAAGTGCGAATTTCGGTGTTGACTGCCTTTCCATTTCTCCCCATAACTCAGGCTAGAAAAGAGATAGAGAAACAAAATAAACACCATTCTACTCAGAATTGTACAGGCTTTCACCAGATATGCGAACGCAAGCGCAAAACTTTAAAACGTATTTCCGAATAAAACTTTTAATTTAAAAATGTCAAAAACTGCACATGTGCCTGCTATGCTCCTAGCCACATCTGTACCAAAACTCAAGCTGGGATCGTGATGGGATCATATTTCAAAAAATAAAACTATTACAGAGTCAGTTCAAAAATCTTGATTTCAGATCTGTTCAGCCTATGGTCTAAAAGTGTGGGGTCCATATTTACCTGAGAATGGCCAGGGGTGGACAGTGAATGCAGAGCAAATGACAGGCCAGCAGCTCGAGCCTCCAGAGACCGTATTCACACCAAATCTTAACACCCAGGCAACTCCTCAAAGGAGGGAGAAAAATATTCTTAAAGGGAACCTGTCACCACGTTTTTGGAAGATGGGATAAAAATAGCGTTAAATAGGGGCAGAGGTGGGCGTTACATTAGTGTGTTTGTTATGCGTTTATTACCCACCTAAGTTGCCGAAATAACTTTGCAAAGTCTCCGTTTTCGCCTGTCAATCAGGCTGGTCAGGTCGCATGGGCGTTGTCTTCCCCCAGATTTGGCGTAGTTTTCCGTTGGTGGCGTAGTGGTGTGCGCATGCCCAAAGTCCGGAATCCTCTTCCAGGGGATTTAAAATAGCGCGGTGTTCGTTATTGCATTGGTGATCGGTGGGCGCGGCCATCTTCCTTTGGCCGCGCGTGCGCAGAAGCGGCGCTCTGCTGGCCGCGGCTTCAGGAAAATGGCCGCCGCGATATCCATCTGCGCACGCGCGGCATCCCGCGGCCATTTTCCTGAAGCCGCGGCCAGCAGAGCGCCGCTTCTGCGCACGCGCGGCCAAAGGAAGATGGCCGCGCCCACCGATCACCAATGCAATAACGAACACCGCGCTATTTTAAATCCCCTGGAAGAAGATTCCGGACTTTGGGCATGCGCACACCACTACGCCACCAACGGAAAACTACGCCAAATCTGGGTGAAGACACCACGCCCATGTGACCTGACCAGCCTGATTGACAGGCGAAAACGGAGACTTTGCAAAGTTATTTCGGCAACTTAGGTGGGTAATAAACGCATAACACACACACTAATGTAACGCCCACCTCTGCCCCTATTTAACGCTATTTTTATCCCATCTTCCAAAAACGTGGTGACAGGTTCCCTTTAACATCCAGTTCATGTATTGTACAAACCAGGACTACGGGAAGGAAGAGAGTTTGTGAAAACCTCGGTTACAGGAAGCAGAAAGGGGACTCAGCAATACCACACTGTCATCCCATGTAGTCAAACAGAAATAAAAACAAGGGTTTTTTCATTCAGCAAAGAGAGAGAAGTCGATGAAGTGGTAGAAGGCGGCACAAGATCGGCAATGGATGGCATAACTGGTTATGTGATCTGTGAATATGATCGGCGCTGGTGGCTACTGTACTCGACAAAGATTGTGAAAATGAAGAAGTAGAAGTGACTTTTCTGCACCTTCTGGTCCAGCACCATCCTTTGTGTATCCAAGAAAGACAGATTTTGAAAAAGTTACAAAAATCAGATATAATTCAGGTGGAGCCGAGCACCATGACAGCCGCACATACTCTGACACAGAAGGAAACGGCCATTGCTAGTGAGCGCTTATGGACAAGATGACATTTCACCCGCAAGAAGGGACACATTGATGATAACAGGCCAGTGTAAAAACCTACTATTAATTGTTTGATTAGTTCAAATTTTATAAAACGAGGATTTAACTACTGGACTATTCTTCTTAAACACTTCATAAATGACATGTTTAGTGATATAATTGTTACATGTATAAATAGGTGGTAAAAATATTGGTTCTTTTAATCTGGTTATTAACATATAATTAGGATGAGACTCTTTTTGGAAAACCACACTTGAGGATATGGTCACCTTTTTTCTTTTGGTTTGTTCAATGCATTCAGGTTGAAAATGCTGAGCAAGTTGTGTTATGATGATTAAGGCTGCTTTCACACTAGCGTCGGTACGGGCCCGTTGCAGTGTGTCGGGCCGACGTACCGACGCATGCTGTGAAAGAAAAGCACAATGGGGGTCAGCAGAAGCAGTCTTACGACGCTTCCGCTGCCCCATTATAAGGTCCGGGGAGGAGGGGGCGGAGTTTCGGCCGCGCATGTGCGGTCGAAAATGGCGGACTAGACGCACAAAAAAAGTTACATGTAACTTTTTTTGTGGCGGCGGTGCGCCAAAACACGACACAACCGTCGCACGACGGTTGCGACGTGTGGCGATACGTCGCAATGCGTCGATAATATAAGTCTATGGGGAAAAAACGCATCCTGCAGACAACTTTGCAGGATGCGTTTTTTCTCCTAAACGACGCATTGCGACGTCCGCCAAAAAACGCTAGTGTGGAAGTAGCCTAAGATGTATTTATTCTGGGACTTCGGTATTTGTTTTTTGTGTTTCTTTATTGTTGCATATAAATGTTGAATTCAATAAGTTGTAATTTGAAAAGAAAAAGGGAAGAAACTCACACAAATATAAAATCTGATGATTCAAGGCTTAAAAAAAAAAAAATTGACAGGTCCCAAGTTGAATCCCTGTACAAATATAAACAAGAACACAAGTAACACACATGCATGTTTTCACAATTTTAAAACATACGTTTTTTCACAATTGCGCATCAAAATTTTGAATTTGATTTCGCCAAAACAAAATGTAACGAAACATAGTCTTGTGACATACCAAATGAAAGCTGGTACCATTCTGAGAACAATGATGCCTCTCCCACCTCTTTATCTTAATTCTAGCCCGAGATATGATAAAAAATGTAAAGCCATACCAGGCCAAAATCAGCACTTTTTCAAAACTTTAAAAATCTGTAAAAAATTAACTGATGAAGAAAAAAATTCTAAACTTTTAATTTGTAATTAACTAAAGTTGTACTTCATAAAAACAAAAAATAAAAAAAATCTAAAGACGTCAGGTAAAAAAAATATTCCTATTTGGATCACTTGATATGGAATGACCCAGATTTGAGCAGTTTGTGAATGAGAATTTCAGGATGCAAAGGGAGCGGAAGAACTGGCTGACAAGTGGGTAAAGATGATAACTAGCATCTACCTATATCCTGAAACTTATTTCTGTATTGCGCCTATTTCCTAATAGAGTATCAATAAGTTTAGTCTCACACAGAGTATTCTATCCTCTCTGACCTGTACTGCAGCCACATACCTGTTACTACAATGTAAATACCTTAATAAGTAAAACCCTTTGCTCCAAGCTACGTATAAAATATATACTGTGTTATCTATAGCTGAATATAAGCTATGAATAACTCAGGGAAAGAAAAGGTAGGAGGCCGTGCAGTTCAGTCTATTGCATCGTATATGGTTTAATCTAAGACTAAAAGGAAGGGATAAATTCTAATAAAATCATCAAAAACTTAAAGAGGTAGTCCACTACTTAGGATAGGTCATCAATGTCTGATTGGCCGGGGGCCGACGCCCGGCACCCCCGCTCATCAGCTGTTATTGGTGTCGGTTGGAAGTACTCACTTGCCGAGTTGTTCCATCTTCTGACAGTGGCCGAGGCTTGGTACTACACATCCGCCTCCTATTCAAATCAATTGGAGGCGGATGTGTAGTACCCTGCGGCGCCCACTGTCAGAAGACGTAACAGCTCGTCAAGTGAGTACTTCCAACTGACACCAATAACAGCTGATGAGCGGGGGTGCTGGGTGTCGGACCCCGGCCAATCAGACATTGATGACCTATCCTGAGGAAAATGAGTGGACAACCTCTTTAAGACAAAATTATGTAAAAGGATTTGTTACCTGTCATCAAGTTTTTGCAATTTAAATGGAGAGCAGCATGATGTAGAGGCAGAGACCCTGGTTCCAGCGATGCATTACTTATTAGGATGGGTGTTGCTGTTTAAATAAAATCAGTGTCTTATCAGCAGGAGCTTATCATTACAGGACTAGGTGTTTTGTGCCTCTCAGTCAACTGCTCTGTGTAAGGGTACCGTCACACATTGAAATTTTCATCGCTGCGACGGCACGATTCGTGACGTCGCAGCGTCGTATAAGCATCGCTCCAGCGTCGTAGACTGCGGTCACACGTTGCAATCATGGCGCTGGAGCGATGCCGAAGTCCCCGGGTAACCAGGGTAAACATCGGGTAACTAAGCGCAGGGCCGCGCTTAGTAACCCGATGTTTACCCTGGTTACCAGCGTAAACGTAAAAAAACAAACAGTACATACTCACCCGTCGGTGTCCTTCAGGTCCCTTGCCGTCTGCTTCCTGCTCTGAGTGCAGCCGTACAGTGAGAGCAGAGCGCAGCACCGCTGTGATCTGCTCTCACTTTCCGGCCGGCACTCAGAGCAGGAAGCAGACGGCAAGGGACCTGAAGGACACCGACGGGTGAGTATGTACGGTTTGTTTTTTTACGTTTACGCTTGTAACCAGGGTAAACATCGGGTTACTAAGCGCGGCCCTCGCTTAGTTACCCGATGTTTACCCTGGTTACAAGCGAAGACATCGCTGGATCGCTGTCACACACAACGATCCAGCGATGTCAGCGGGTGATCAAGCGACGAAAGAAAGTTCCAAACGATCTGCTACGACGTACGATTCTCAGCAGGGTGTCTGATCGCAGTAGCGTGTCAGACACAGCGATATCGTAACGATATCGCTAGAACGTCACGAATCGTACCGTCGTAGCGATGGAAATTTCAATGTGTGACGGTACCCTAACTGTCCCCCACCAGTGATTAGCAGCTGTCAATATACACAGAAAGCTGCCAATCAGAGATGTGGGTGGGCTATGCAGGGCTCAGCATTCTGAGCACGACTAGATCTGCAGCAAAGATGACAGCTGCAGCTGTCAGAATAACAGCATGTAGACCAGTGATCAATGTCTCTGCCCTACATTATGCTGCTCTCAGATTGCATAGCACAATTTAGTAAAAAATTCACTTTACCTTCTCCCTAAATTACATCATAAAGTAAAAACACAAATTGAAGTTCCAATGATGAGGACAATTCAACAAAAGACAACATCTAGCATACCACAGCGCAGAGCAATATACTGTATTAATAATAATAATAATAATTTTATTTATATAGCGCCAACATATTCCGCAGCACTTTACAAATTATAATTCCAAATATTCCAATATTATTATATTTGCTGTGTATAATATACATATATAATTTTGTCTTTGGTCTTCATAAGGTGAATTGTTCCTTTAAAAAAGACAAAAACAAAAAAAACACAGCTTCCTCTCAGCCCTGATTGCTTCTCTATAAATAGACACAGTCTCTGATCATATAATCTGAATAGCACCGCAAAACAATTTGGTAACATGTAGTACCACTAATTTGTCACTTGGTGGAGCTACAGCATATTACATTACAATGCAAACGGAACTAATGTAAGATTGCGGTTACTCAGCAGGGGACTGTTAGAGGAGCGGAAAAAATCTCACTCAATCTCAAGTGCAAAACAAACACATACGTTTTTGACATGCACTGTAAAACTTGGTCATTGTATATGGTTTTGATGTAATTTAATGTGAAAAAAAGTAATTGCATTTTATATATATATATATATATATATATATATATATATATATACATACATATATATATATATATATATATATATATATATATATATATACACACACACACACACACACACACACATATATATATATATATATATATATATACACACACAGCAGACGAAATATGTTTGAGTATTATTATTATTATTATTATTTATTGTTATAGCGCCATTTATTCCATGGCGCTTTACAAGTGAGGAGGGGTATACATAATAAAAACAAGTACAATAATCTTGAACAATACAAGTCATAACTGGTACAGGAGGAGTGAGGACCCTGCCCGCGAAGGCTCACAGTCTACAAGGGATGGGTGAGAATACAGTAGGTGAGGATAGAGCTGGTCGTGCAGCGGTTTGGTCTATCGATGGTTACTGCAGGTTTTAGGCTTGTCGGAAGAGGTGGGTCTTCAGATTCTTTTTGAAGGTTTCGATGGTGGGCGAGAGTCTGATGTGTTGTGGTAGAGGGTTCCAGAGTAGGGGTGATACGCGAGAGAAATCTTGTATACGATTGTGGGAAGAGGAGATAAGAGGGGAGTAGAGAAGGAGATCTTGTGAGGATCGGAGGTTGCGTGTAGGAAAGTACCTGGAGATGAGGTCACAGATGTAAGGAGGAGACAGGTTGTGGATGGCTTTGTACGTCATGGTTAGGGTTTTGTACTGGAGTCTCTGGGCAATGGGGAGCCAGTGAAGGGATTGACAGAGGGGAGAGGCCGGAGAATAGCGGGGGGACAGGTGGATTAGTCGGGCAGCAGAGTTTAGAATAGATTGGAGGGGTGCGAGAGTGTTTGAGGGGAGGCCACAGAGCAGGAGGTTGCAGTAGTCAAGACGAGAGATGATGAGGGCATGGACTAGGGTTTTTGCAGATTCTTGGTTGAGGAATGAACGGATTCGTGCAATATTTTTGAGTTGAAGTCGGCAGGAAGTGGAAAGGGCTTGGATGTGTGGTTTGAAGGAGAGATCAGCGTCAAGGATAACCCCGAGGCAGCGAGCTTGTGGGACTGGGGAGAGTGGGCAGCCATTTACTGTAATGGATAGGTTCGTTGGGGGGGTCACGTGAGATGGGGGAAAGATGATGAATTCTGTTTTGTCCATGTTAAGTTTCAGAAATTTAGCGGAGAAGAAGGATGAAATAGTGGACAGACATTGAGGGATTCTGGTTAGTAGGGAGGTGATATCTGGTCCAGAGATGTAGATCTGTGTGTCATCAGCATAGAGGTGATACTGAAAGCCATGAGATTCTATGAGCTGTCCCAGGCCAAAGGTGTAAATGGAGAAGAGCAGGGGCCCAAGGACTGAACCTTGTGGGACTCCGACAGATAGGGGGCGAGGTGAGGAGGTGGTGTGTGAGTGGGAGACGCTGAATGTCCGGTCTGTTAGGTATGATGAGATCCAGGATAGGGCCAAGTCTGTGATGCCAAGGGATGAGAGGGTCTGTAATAATAGGGAATGGTCCACTGTGTCAAAGGCAGCCGACAGGTCGAGGAGGAGGAGAACAGAGTAGTGTCGCTTGCTCTTGGCGGTTAAAAGGTCAGTGGTGACCTTAGTTAGGGCAGTTTCAGTGGAATGGTGTGGCCGGAAGCCAGATTGTAAGCGGTCAAAGAGGGAGCAAGAAGAGAGATGGGAGGACAGTTCAAGGTAGACGTGTTGTTCCAGTAGTTTTGAGGCATAGGGGAGAAGTGATATAGGGCGATAGCTAGATACAGAGGATGGGTCAAGAGAGGGCTTTTTGAGGATAGGTGTGATGGAGGCATGTTTAAAGCTTGAGGGGAAAACACCATTTGTTAGTGATAGGTTGAAGAGATGGGTTAGGGTTGGGATGAAGATTGTGGTGAGGTTTGGGATGAGGTGGGTTGGGAGCGGGTCAAGTGCACAGGTGGTGAGATGCGATCTTGAGAGTAGAGTGGCGAGTTGATCTTCTGTAATGGTGGAGTAGTTGGTTTTGGAGGTGGAGGGTAGGGAAGTTGGGAGGAAGGGCTCTGGGGCTTGTTGACCAAAACTGTCTCTGATGTTATCAATCTTCTGCTTGAAGAATGAGGCAAAGTCTTCAGCAGAGATAAGTGAGGAGGGAGGAGGTGCTGGGGGACGGAGGAGAGAATTGAAGGTGTTGAATAACTGTTTAGGGTTGTGAGATAGGGAGGATATGAGAGATGAGAAGTAGGTTTGTTTAGCTGTGGCGAGTGCGGTCTTGAAAGTAGTGAGAGACTGTTTGAATGCGATTAAGTGGTCGTTGGAGTGGGATCTTTTCCATCTGCGCTCAGCAGCCCTGGAAGCTCGCCTCAGTTCTTTGGTCAGGCTGGTGTGCCAGGGCTGTCTGTTGATTTTGCGAGCTTTGGTATGTGTAAGTGGGGCAGCAGATTCCAAAGCTACAGCTATTGTGGTGTTATATAGAGCGGCAGCGTCATCCGCATTGTGTATGGAAATTATGTCTGTGAGAGGGAGGAGGGATTCAGAGAATGAATGTAGGTCAAGATGTTTAAGATTTCTGCGAGGGTGTGAAAGTTTGTGGGGTGGGGACTCTAGACATGGAGTGGAGAGAGATGAGAATGTGAGAAGGTTGTGGTCAGAGAGAGGAAGAGGCGAGTTAGAGAGGTTAGATAGGGAGCAGAGGCGGGTGAAGATGAGGTCCAGTGTGTGACCATCTTTGTGAGTGGCTGCAGAAGACCATTGAGTGAGGCCGAAGGAGGAAGAGAGAGATAGAAGTTTAGTGGCAGCTGAGAGGGAAGTGTCAATGGGTATGTTGAAATCGCCCATGATGATAGTGGGGATGTCCGCAGAAAGGAAATGAAGTAGCCAGGTGGTGAAGTGGTCAAAGAAGGTGGTGGCTGGCCCTGGGGGGCGGTAAATGACAGCCAGTTGGAGGTTGGAGGGGGAGTAGATGCGCACAGAGTGCACCTCAAAGGAAGGGAGGGTAACAGAGGGTGGCAGTGGGATTGTGGTGAAGGAGCAGTTATCTGACAGGAGAAAACCAACTCCTCCACCATGCTTGCTGCTGGGGCGGGGTGTGTGAGAAAGGTGGAAGCCACCGTAAGAGAGTGCAGCAGGGGAGGCCGTGTCAGAAGGGGTGAGCCAGGTTTCGGTGATGGCGAGGAAGGAAAGTTTGGTAGTAACAAAAAGATCATGGATGTAGGAAAGCTTGTTACAGACAGAGCGAGCGTTCCACAGTATTGTATAATGCACTTCTAAAAGTGCTATTAACATGAAATTCTGAACAGATATTGGTAACAATCCAGGCCCGGCTAAGAAATCAAACCATAGATGTCCACAAATTAAGTTATCTGTAAGACCGCGTTCACACATTCAGGATTTGGTCAGTATTTTACCTCAGTATTTGTAAGCCAAAACCAGGAGTGGAACAATCAGGGGGAAATTACAATAGGAACACGTCATCACGTCTGTATTTATCACCCACTCCTGGTTTTGGTTTACAAATTCTGATGTAAAATACTGACCAAATACTGAATGTATGAATGTGGCCTAATAATGAGAAATGACACAGGGAAAAAGTATTGAACCCCTGTACTGAAATTAACACTCAGAGATAATCCCAAAATAGCAAAAAGGACATATAACTCATAACCATTTAGATACCACAAACAAACTGGTGGTCTTTGCAAAAAGACCAAAGACCTGAGTATATAATCCAACCAATAATATCTTTATTGTATAGTATAAAATAGATACATAAATCTAAAACAACTGGACACCAAGTCATGAAGACCGGGTGCACTCTCACACAGTAACAGCCTAGAAAGTGTAACAAAAAGACATATAACCTCCCCAAACACCCAGCCAGGACTTCCTCACGCCTCCTGAGGAAGTCTTAACGAAACGTGCATTGGGGCGGCGGGGACCGGGTGTCACCGACACAGCAGCCTGCTTTACTGGTAAGACATGCTATATTCCTCCTTATAACTATTTGTTATGTAGTTCAGCGGTTTTATATTGAACTTATTACATGCACTAGCACCTTATTCTAGTACTGTTTTGTTAATTTGCATTCCCGCTGACTTTTGAGTTTTCACCCATATTCTGGGTTTTTTTGAAAAGGCTTTCACATAGCTGTTTTCCGTGGCGGGGTGTTTGGGGAGGATGTATGTCTTTTTCTTACACTTTCTAGGCTGTTACTGTGTGAGAGTGCACCCGGTCTTCATGACTTGGTGTCCAGTTGTTTTAGATTTATGTATCTATTTTATACTATACAATAATGATATTATTGGTTGGATTATACTCAGGTCTTTGGTCTTTTTGCACCAGTTTGTTTGTGGTACCCGTACTGAAATGTATTTAATACTTCGTACAAAAGCCTTTGTTGGTGATGACAGCTTCAAGATGCCTCCTGTATGGGGAAACTAGTCACATGCATTGCTCAGGTGTGATTTTGGCTCATTCTTCCAAACACTTTTCAAATCCTGAAGGTTTCTGTGGACTCCTTCAATGAGCTCTGAGCTTTAGTTAATTCCATACATTTTCTATCAGGTCCAGTGATTGGCTGGGCTATTCTAGCAGCTTTATTTTCTGTATCTGAAACAAATTGAGCATTTTCTTAGGGTTTGTTGACTTGCTGATATGTCCATCCTCGCTCCATCTTTGTCATCCTGGTAGATGGCTGCAGATTTTTATCAAGAATGTCAAGGAACATTTATCCATTCATCCTTCCTTCAATTATATGATGTTTGCCAATGCCATATACTGAAAAACACCCCCACACCATGATATTCTTACAACCAAAACTTTACTGTTGGTATGGTGTTTTTGGGGTGATATGCAGTGGCTTTTGGCCTCCAAACGTGTGTATTATGGTATCCAAAGAGTTCAAGTTTGTTCTCAACTGACCAGACTATATTCTCACCAGTATTTCACAGGCTGGTCTAAATGTTGTTGAGCAAACTTTAAACAACATTGAACATGCTTTTTGTTCAGCAATAGAGTCTTGCGTGGTGAGAGTGCATACATGCTATGGAGGATGAGTGCGTTACTTATTGTATTCTTTGAAACAATTGTACCTGCTGATTCCAGGTCATACTGTAGATCTCCACAGGTGGTCCTTGGCTCTTGGACAACTCTTCTATTAATACTTTTTACTCCTCTATCTGTAATCTTGTTGGGAGCACCTGATCGTGCCTGGCTTATTGTGAAATGATGTTCTTTACATTTCAGGATTATGGCCCCAACAATCCTCACTGAAACCTGCAGTAGTTTGAAATACTTCTGCAACCAATTCCATCAGTATGTTTTGCAACAATAAGGTTGTGAAGGTCTTGAGAAAGCGCGCTGATTTTATCCATCATGAGATATTTCTTGTGAGACCTTTTGGTAATGAGACACCTTTTTATAGGCCATCAGTTGAACCAGCTGGTTGTGAAAAATAAAAGTGGCAGGATTGCTTTCTAATTACCGATAGATTTCAGCTGGTGTCAAGTATTTCGATGGCTTTTTGCACCTCTTTCTTCATATGTTCAATACTTTTTACCTGTGTAATTTCTCATTATTACACATAACTTAATTTATAGACATCTATGGTTTGATTTCTTTGCCTGTGGGGATTGGATGGGTGGTTACCGACATCTGGCGAGAATTTCATGCCAAAGATATTATTTAGAAATATATTTACTTAGAAAACTGGTGAAGTTTTCAATACTTATTTCACCAGCTGTATGCATGTACGTAAATGTACACTTATTTAGAGCCTCAGTTTGAAAATGTGCCTAAGGGTACCCTCACACAGTGCCATTTTCATCGCTACGACGGCACGATTCGTGACGTTCTAGCGATATCTTTACGATATCGTAGTGTCTGACACGCTACTGCGATCCGGAACCCCGCTGAGAATCGTACGTCGTAGCAGATCCTTTGAAACTTTCTTTCGTCGTCTAGTGTCCCGCTGTGGCGGCATGATTGCATCGTGTGACACAGGTTGTATACGATGTGCGCACAGTAACCAACGGCTTCTACATCGCAAATACGTCATGAAATTATCGCTCCAGCGCCGTGTATTGCAACGTGTGACCGCAGTCTACGACGCTGGAGCGATAATCATACGACGCTGCAACGTCACGAATCGTGCCGTCGTAGCGATGAAAATGGCACTGTGTGACGGTACCCTAAGTTTACAATGAACCCTAAAGATCCACACCGGGTGTCTCATGGTCAGGAAAGATTCTCTCTCTCAGCTTTTGGGACACTGTGACCGTTTGAGGATATTGGGATATGCAGTAGCTTCACCTAAATAAATGTTCAGTGGTTTTTTTTTTAATTTTGTGTTGATGTCTATAACTTCATGTATAGTTAAAGGGTTGTCTAACATTATATAAAGAGAACCAATCACCTCCAAAAACATATTTCCCTGCATATAATGGTAATTTGCAGTTAAACAGAGCCTAGCTGTCTTACCGGAGCAGTGAATACAAGGAAAAAACTGCAGAGTAGACAGTCAATCAATGGGCCGGGGAATGATTACACCGTGCTCACTTTATAGTGAGTGGTGAGTGTAACAGCCCCGGTGTCACCACAGTGACTGGAAGCAAGTGGCTGCAGGGAAAATAAAGTGTAATTGTCTCCCTGTAGCCGAGCTTCCAGTAAGCCATTCAGGTATGATTTTCTTACCTGCAGATTACCACTATATCTGCAGGTAAATAGCATTTTTAAGGTAACAGGTTCACTTTAACATACATGCACAAACATAAGCAGCTGTAAAGTAATACAATAACTTATGCTCTCTTCCTTATTCCCCTGCCATACTGGCACTGCCTCCCACAGGTCCAGAGGCAGCATCCCAATAGGTGGCCTCAGTGGTCATGTGTCAACTATATTACCAACACTGCTGGGGATTGAGATTGGCTGCAGTGGTCACATTTATGGTGAAAAGCGATTTTATTATTTTCATGCATCCTCTGTTTTGTGCCAACTTATAAAAAAAATGTTGGATGTGGTGCAGAAGAAAAACAATTATTCGTAGGATCAATGAAGCTCCTAGGGATCTATATGTCATCACTATATTAAATGGAAAATCCCTAATATTCTTACGTTCAGTTTTTTGTTTTAAATATAAATAATATACTACTATGTACAATGTGCTATTCCTACTGGGAGTGTGAAAAATAAGTTAAATTCACAGAAATAAATGTCCTCTGGCTTGTTCTGTGCAGAAATTGCTAAGCCATGATTTCCAGCTATTTCTGGAACCCATGAAATCCTACTTAGAAATGAAATAGGATGATATTTCAACAGTGAAGAGACAGATATATAAAAAGCCAAAAAAACTAAATCAGCAACCATTAGGGTATGTCTATACAGAGTTTTATAATGTGTTTTTAAACAGATTATGTGTCAATATCTATATAAAAATGCATAAAATTTCCCTGCAAAACTTTTCATTAATCTGATTGAGAAAATATGTATATAGATATAGTATCGCGTTTTGGGGGAGGGGGGTTCTGTGTTTCTTTAATGTGTGAAGCAGCATTGTCAATTCTTTGGCAAGTTTTTCTAAAATAATTTGAGTCAAAACTTGCTTCATCTCGCAGTTTTTATCATGGGCTTATGGAAAGGGAAAAAGTGCCCGTCCAAGTCAAGACCCTCACTCTTCTCTTTGATCAATTTCAGGCAGCTGTACTATGACAGCATTTTAGGGTCTGAATTATGATTCCAAGGGCAGATGCAGACAACCGTTTTCTCTCCATCCATGAAAATTAGTCCGATCATGCTAATCAGACTCTGATCAGAGTTTGATCTGAGTGGGATCTCATTTTCTCTGAGGTGGAGAGAAAAAAAAAAAAATGTCTCCACCTTCACCATTATATCAATCAGTAAAAATCATAACATCAGAGTGTGGTCCTATTTTTTTCACAGACCCATAGATAGAAATGGGTGAGTGCCAATCTAATTTGTAGATGCTATTTGTGCACGCTGCGGTTCGAGGAAAAAATCATACATGTGCACAGCCCCACAGGATAACATGGGCATGGGTCATATTCTTCAAAACCATTGATGGGAATTGTACAATAAAAACAGTCTTCTGCACGAGCCCTAAGGGTGCACTCACATTGCCTTTTGTTCACCCGTCCGTTGATCCCATCAGGGTCTACATCCAGATTCCACCAGCCCCCGTAAAACGGGATTTGGGTGTAAGTGCCGATGGTAGCAGACTGTGTCTGTGGTTCTCCACCTCCAGTAGGTGTATATGCCCGAAAATGATGTCCGTCAAAGAGCACATTCACTCTGTCGCCATCATTATAGTCTATAGCCCAGTCGGCGCACATGTCCAGATCTCGCTTTGAGGGGGGTTCTAAACGTAAGCCCCAAAGAGACCAACGAACAGGTAACAAAACGTAATGTGAAAGCACCTCAATCATAAGACACCTGTCAGTCAGTACTGGGGACGCCGTTACAGCTGCTACTCTGAATACACAGAGTGGGTGACTAAAATCGCGCCACGCCTGTGACTGAACATCGAACGCTGCTGGGAGGAATAAAGCTCAAAATATTGTCCAGTGTTTACTTTTACTTTATTCCTGCATGTTCTGTTTTTATGTTGTTGTCTTCTTTTTTTTTTTTTATTCTGCCATATGATTTCAGAGAAAGGGGACTTTTGAGTTAATACTAAGGCTAGGTTCACATTGCGTTAATGGGTGTCCGCTAGCGGACTCCGTTACATGGCGCAATTGTCGCAATTAACGCTATGTAACGGGTCCGTTAGCGCACCCATTGACCGCAATGTGCTAACGGGTCGCTAACGCATCGCTGACGCATGCCATTTTTGGCAGGCGCTAGCGATGTCCCGTTATTTTCGAACGGACCTCGAACGCTGCTTGCAGCGTCCGAGGTCCGTTCCTCGCTAGCGCAGATCGGGCATCTGCGCTAGCGGGATCGCCAAACGCGATCCCTTTTGGGACATTGCGTTAGCGCAATCCGCTAGCGTATGTGCTAAACGGATTGCCCTAATGCAATGTGAACCTAGCCTAATTTTTATGGTTTTACCAAGGGGTAACGCAGAACAGCCCAAAGACACCCCCCATAGAATCTTGTGAGCTATGTCCCTTTGGAAAAAGACCATAAAAATTTGTTCTAAATCAAAATAATCATATCTCTGCACCAGTATGCTGGATTTTAAAACAAAAACAAAATACTGAATACTTAGGCGAGAAACAGAAATATAATAATAATTGTGGAAACTTCACACTAGACCTCAAACAACTTGGATTGTGTGCCTCTCCACTCTTCCTCTAGACTCTGGGACCTTGATCCCCAAGGTCTAGTGTGACGTTTTCACAATCAGTGATGGTTTGGGGAGCCATGTCATCTGCCGATGTAGGTCCACTGTGTTTTATCAAGACCAAAGTCAGCGCTGTCGACTACCAAGAAATTTTAGAGCACTTCATGCTTCTCTCTGCAGACAAGCTTTTTGGAGATGGAAATTTCATTCTCCAGCAGGACTTGGCACCTGTCCACACTGCCAAAACTACCAATACCTGGTTTAAAATCAACAGTATCACAGTGCTTGATTGACCAGCAATCTCGCCTGACCAGCAATCTCGCCTGACCAGCAATCTCGCCTGACCAGCAATCTCCCCTGACCTTAACCCCATAGAGAATCTATGGGGTATTGTCAAGAGGAAGATAAGAGACACCATACCCAACAATGCAGTTGAGCTGAAGGCTGCTATCAAAGCAACCTAGGCTTCCATAACACCTCATCAGTGCCACAGGCTGATCGCCTCCATGCCACACTGCATTCGTGCAGTAATAGATGCAAAAGGAGCCCCGACCAAGTATTGAGTGCATTTACTGAACATATATTTCAGTAGACCAACATTTCGGATTTTAAAATAATTTTTCAAGCTGGTGTCATAAAGTATTCTAATTTACTTAGATAACGACTTTTGGGTTTTCATTGGCTGTAAGCCATAATCATCAACATTAACAGAAATAAACACTTGAAATAGTTCACTGTTTGTAATGACTCTATATAATACATGAGTTTCACTTTTTGTATTGAAGAACTGAAATAAATTAACTTTTTGATGATATTCTAATTGTGTGAGAAGCACCTGTAGATATAGTACAATGCCAAAGATTTCACTTACTTCTTACATTACATGAGTGATATCTATTGTAAATTATACAATAACTCAGAAACCGGCAAATATATTGCTTCATACGGTATAATTGGGCCCATATATTGCTACATACAGTATAATGGCCCTATATAATGCTCCATTCATTAAAAAAAGAACAATTACTCACCTCTCCCTATTCTCTGCTGCTTCTGACTCTCTACACAGAGGGCAGGCTGTAGTGACATCATTGTACTCTCTGCACTGAGACGTCACAGAGAGTCAAAAGAAGCTGAGGAGATGGAAGCAGCGAGTCCCGGGGAGTGGTGATTATTTAAAACAGTTTAAAGTGCGGGGCAGACTGACTCACAGGACCCATAACATGCCGATGTCCCCGATGGCGAGTGGGCAACCTCCCCCGTCTGTCCAGGGCTGCGGCACTTGCCCGATGCAGCGGGTGGTGATGCTGGCCTTGTGTCCAGCCAAGATATATAAAAAACAAACTGTATTTACCAACAATTTCTTTTACATTACAAAACCACTGAAAAAAACTACTTATGTTTCATTTCAGCCATACAAATTGAGGTGTGGAATTAACTCTCCTGTCTGTAAAACTAGATTGAACAATGGGCAGAGGCTTCTTGTTGCAGCAACCTAACGCTCAACCTGGGGTACCATCAATGACGTGGGATGAGAACTTTGCACTGTTCTCTGCCTATGGAGGGGGCAGCAAGATAAAAAGGAGGTAAGAAACACTTCAATCAACAGATGTCGGTTTCATGAGAGGTAGTAAGGAGGGAGAGGCAAAATAAGTTCAAACTAAAAACAAGTACAATGATTTTTTTTTTCCGACTGAATGGACTAAAAAATTGGTTGAGTTGGTAGCAATTTTTTTTAGCCTTTTTCCACTTCCTTGCAGCTATCAAATCAGAAAGTGCCAATTTATGCCCCCATTGTAAACTAAATCCCGTTTTTACATCTAGCACTCCTTTTGTCTGTTTTAAGTGATCTTGAATTGGTGCTTTAAAAGACAGCAATAGTTAACCGGCTTGAACATAACTAGAAACTAATATTATTCATTGGAATTTGCATTTGAAAAGATGGCTAAACAAATCAGTCACAAAACACCAGCCAAACAGGCCACCCACATTCTGCACCTTTTTACCTGATGAAAATTACAGATTGGAGAGCAAGCAACCGATAATAGATGGCTTCAAGTTTAGGAATAGACATCGGTAAACACCTAGTTGCTATGGAAATAACTTCAGCGTACATTGTCAGAAAATTTCCTAAATCTGTGAGCTCATTTATCTCTATTAAAGTCAGGGGGTATCAAAATGTGAGTATATTATTATTTGTTACAGTACTCTGGTAACAATTTCGTTATTTATAGCACAGTATTCCTTCTGACTGCGAAGTGTTTTAGGGTTTTAACCATTGAAATGTTATTGTGACTCCATGTAAAGAAGAACTAACCTAATAGTTCCTATTCTGTGCACTGGATTGGTTTATATCCAATATATACACTGAGAGCTGCTGTGATGACTGATAACCTTTAAAGGGGTATTCCCAGAACCAAGATCCTATTCCAATAATAATAATAATAATCTTCATTTATATAGCGCCAACATATTCCGCAGCGCTTTACAGTTTAACAGTTTCAAACACAACAGTCATAATAAAAATAAGAGGACCCTGCTCGTGAGCGCTTACAATCAACAATGAGGAGGGTCCGATACAAAGTACCGGTGTGTATTTACAATGATGTATTTACAATGATGGTCCAGCCATCTTCAGGGGGTGGGGGATAGATGGAGATAGTGAATGGGCTACACACACACACAAACATAAAATGACTTTAATTAGTGAACGTGATAGGCCACTCTGAACAAATATGTTTTGAGGGAGCACCTAAACTATGCAAATTGTGGATGGTCCTAATATCTTGGGGTAGAGCATTCCAGAGGATTGGTGCAGCACGGGAGAAGTCTTGGAGTCGGGAGTGGGAGCTACGGATTAGTGCAGAGGTTAGTCGAAAGTCGTTTGCAGAGCGCAGCAGTCGGTTAGACCGATAGACCAAAATGAGGGAGGAGATGCAAGGGGGTGCCGCACTGTGAAGAGCTTTGTGGGTGAGAACAAGTACTTTGAATTGGATTCTATACTGAATGGGCAGCCAGTGTAACGACTGACGAAGAGCGGACACTTCTGAATACCGATTAGCTAGATGGACAACCCTGGCTGCTGCATTAAGGATAGACTGGAGAGGGGAAAGTCAAGTAAGGGGGAGGCCAATTAATAGAGCGTTACCGTAATCCAGGCGGGAGTGGATCAAGGCGATAGTGAGGGTTTTTGTTGCTTCCATGGTGAGAAAAGGGCGGATTCTAGAGCTGTTCTTTAGGTGTAAGGCTACTTTAACACATCAGGTTTTTGTTTCAGGCAGAATCCGGCTAATGTTTAAAAAAACGGATCCGTTGCAAATAGTGTAAAAACTGATGCAACGGATCCATTTTTCTGCCAGATCCTGTTTTTATGTTTAAGATGGAGGTTACATTGACTTCCTGGAAAAAAAAAAAAAAAAGAGGAGAGAGAGAGACAAAGAGAGAGAGCAAGAAAGACACCTCGGAACGGAAATCTGCATGATTTCAATGGAAGATGCTTGGAAAAATGGATTCGGAGGCCGGATTCATTTTTTCACATGTCCATTTCACACGTTTTTGCCCGGTTCCGTCACTGTTCGCTTTTTTCGCCGGACGAAAAAACGTTCATCTGGATGTTTTCTCCATCCGCCGGAAACGACTATTTGGACAGATCCAAAAAAACCCGGATGAAACGTCAGGCCATCAGGCGCAATTGGGCACTAATACAACTCTATGAGAAAAAACGGGGTCGGCGCAAAAAAAAGGGATCCGTTTTTTTCAAAACTTGCCGGATTGTGCCTGAAACAAAAAACCTGATGTGTGAAAGTAGCCTTAGCTGCACGAGTGGGCAAGAGATTGTATATAGGATGTGAAGGAGAGGTCAGAGTCAAACATAACACCCAGACAGAGCGCCTGTTATTATGGTGCCACCCACGGGGAGGGAAATGCCAGATTTAGGGAGGTTAGTAGATGGTGGGAGTAGAAGTTCAGTTTTGGAGAGGTTGAGTTTCAGACAGAGAGCGGACATGATGTTGGAGACTGCGGACAGACAGTAACTGGCGTTCTGTAGTACAGCGGGGGTAAGGTCAGGGGATGATGTGTATAGTTGTGTGTCATCAGCATAAAGATGGTACTGAAAGCCAAATCTGCTGATGGTCTGTCCAATTGGGGCCGTGTAGAGGGAGAAGAGAAGGGGCCAAGGACTGAACCCTGAGGTACCCCAACAGTGAGAGGAAGAGATGAAGTGGAGCCAGAGAACAGAACACTGAAGGAGCGGTCAGAAAGATAGGAAGAGAACCAGGAGAGAGCAGTTCCAATATGTCATAGGTGTATTATTAATAATATTAGCAAATTCCTCCTGTAAGAAATGTAGTATAATTCTTCTGATTCGCTATGGGAGGGGCTGGTGAGGACCCAGCGGTCATGGTGCACATTGGCACAAATGACAAAGTTAGAGGTAGGTGGAAGGTCCTTAAAGATGATTTCAGGGAATTAGGCTGCAAGCTGAAAGCAAGGACCTCCAACGTGGTATTTTCCGAAATACTGCCTGTACCACGTGCCACGCCAGAGAGGCAACGGGAGATTAGGGAGGTTAATAAGTGGCTCAAGAATTGGTGTAGGAAGGAGGGGTTTGGGTTCCTGCAGAACTGGGCCAACTTCTCAGTTGGCTACAGGCTCTACGCTAGGGACGGGCTGCACCTCAATGGGGAAGGGGCAGCTGTGCTGGGGGAGAAAATGGTTAGAAGGTTGGAGGAGTGTTTAAACTAGGGATTGGGGGGGAGGGTATTCATTTTATAGGAGGGGAAGATAGTGCAGATAGAGACCTGGGCACAAATAAGGAAGTTGGGGGTGGCGGTGGCATGGGGGGTGGGGTTAGAACAGTTAGTAATTTAAGAAAGAATAGAGGTACAGAGAGGAACATCAAGTGCATGTATACTAATGCCAGAAGCCTCGCCAACAAAATGGATGAATTAGAACTAATGTTGTTGGAGCATAATTATGACATGGTGGGGATATCTGAGACGTGGCTGGATGAGAGCCATGACTGGGCTGTTAACTTGCAGGGCTATAGCCTGTTCAGAAATGACCGTACAGATAAGCGAGGGGGAGGGGTGTGTCTATATGTAAAATCTTCCTTAAAACCCATCCTGCGTGATAATATAGGTGAATTTAATGAAAATGTAGAGTCCCTGTGGGTGGAGATAAGGGGAGGGGGAAAAAATAATAAATTACTGATAGGGATTTGTTATAAATCTCCAAAAATAATGGAAGCAATGGAGAATAGCCTCGTAAAGCAAATAGATGAAGCTGCGACTCAAGGAGAAGTCATTATTATGGGGGACTTCAACTACCCTGAAATAGATTGGGGAACAGAAACCTGCAGTTCCAGCAAATGTAATCGGTTTTTGACAACTATGAGAGACAATTACCTTTCACAACTGGTTCAGGACCCAACAAGGAGGGGGGCACTGCTAGACCTAATATTAACCAACAGGCCAGACCGCATATCAAATATAAGGGTTGGGGGTCACTTGGGGAATAGTGATCACAAAATAATAAGTTTTCATGTAACCTTTAATAAGATGGGTAGTAGGGGGGGTGACAAGGACACTAAACTTCAGGAGGGCAAATTTCCAACGGATGAGAGAGGATCTTGGTGCAATTAACTGGGACGATATCCTGAGACACAAAAATACACAAAGAAAATGGGAGACGTTTATTAGCATCCTGGATAGGACCTGTGCACAGTATATACCGTATGGGAATAAACATACTAGAAATAGGAGGAAACCAATATGGCTAAATAGAGCTGTAAGGGGCGCAATAAGGGACAAAAAGAAAGCATTTAGAGAATTAAAGGAAGTAGGTAGTGAGGAGGCATTAAATAAATACAGAAAATTAAATAAATTCTGTAAAAAGCAAATCAAGGCAGCAAAGATTGAGACAGAGAGACTCATTGCCAGAGAGAGTAAAAATAATCCCAAAATATTCTTTAACTATATAAATAGTAAGAAACTAAAAAATGACAGTGTTGGCCCCCTTAAAAATAGTCTGGGTGAAATGGTGGATGAGGATGAGGAAAAAGCCAATATGCTAAATGACTTTTTTTCATCAGTATTTACAAAAGAAAATCCCATGGCAGACAAAATGACTAGTGATAAAAATTCCCCATTAAATGTCACCTGCGTAACCCAGCAGGAAGTACAGCGGCGTCTAAAAATAACTAAAATTGACAAATCTCCAGGCCCGGATTGGATACACCTCCGAGTACTGCAGGAACTAAGTACAGTCATTGATAGACCATTATTTTTAATCTTTAAAGACTCCATAATAACAGGGTCTGTACCACAGGACTGGCGTATAGCAAATGTGGTGCCAATATTCAAAAAAGGGGCAAAAACTGAACTCGGTAATTATAGGCCAGTAAGTTTAACCTCTACTGTGGGTAAAATCCTGGAGGGCATTCTAATGGATACTATACTGGAGTATCTGAAGAGGAATAACCTTATGACCCAGCATCAGCACGGGTTTACTAGGGACCGTTCATGTCAGACTAATTTGATCAGCTTCTATGAAGAGGTAAGTTCCGGACTGGACCAAGGGAACCCAGTGGACGTAGTGTATATGGACTTTTCCAAAGCTTTTGATACGGTGCCACACAAAAGGTTGTTACATAAAATGAGAGTAATGGGGATAGGGGAAAATATGTGTAAGTGGGTTGAGAGCTGGCTCAGGGATAGGAAACAAAGGGTGGTTATTAATGGAGCACACTCGGACTGGGTTGCGGTTAGCAGTGGGGTACCACAGGGGTCAGTATTGGGCCCTCTTCTTTTTAACATATTTATTAATGACCTTGTAGGGGGCATTCAGAGTAGAATTTCAATATTTGCAGATGACACTAAACTCTGCAGGGTAATCAATACAGGGGAGGACAATTTTATATTACAGGATGATTTATGTAAACTAGAAGCTTGGGCTGATAAATGGCAAATGAGCTTTAATGGGGATAAATGTAAGGTCATGCACTTGGGTAGAAGTAATAAGATGTATAACTATGTGCATAATTCTAAAACTCTGGGCAAAACCGTCAATGAAAAAGACCTGGGTATATGGGTGGATGACAAACTCATATTCAGTGGCCAGTGTCAGACAGCTGCTACAAAGGCAAATAAAATAATGGGATGTATTAAAAGAGGCATAGATGCTCATGAGGAGAACATAATTTTACCTCTATACAAGTCACTAGTTCGACCACACTTAGAATACTGTGCACAGTTCTGGTCTCCGGTGTATAAGAAAGACATAGCTGAACTGGAGCGGGTGCAGAGAAGAGCGACCAAGATTATTAGAGGACTGGGGGGTCTGCAATACCAAGATAGGTTATTACACTTGGGGCTATTTAGTTTGGAAAAACGAAGACTAAGGGGTGATCTTATTTTAATGTATAAATATATGAGGGGACAGTACAAAGACCTTTCTGATGATCTTTTTAATCATAGACCTGAGACAGGGACAAGGGGGCATCCTCTACGTCTGGAGGAAAAAAGGTTTAAGCATAATAACAGACGCGGATTCTTTACTGTAAGAGCAGTGAGACTATGGAACTCTCTGCCGTATGATGTTGTAATGAGTGATTCATTAATTAAATTTAAGAGGGGACTGGATGCCTTTCTGGAAAAGTATAATGTTACAGGGTATATACACTAGATTCCTTGATAAGGCGTTGATCCAGGGAACTAGTCTGATTGCCGTATGTGGAGTCGGGAAGGAATTATTTTCCCCATGGTGGAGTTACTCTTTGCCACATGGGTTTTTTTTTGCCTTCCTCTGGATCAACATGTTAGGGCATGTTAGGTTAGGCTATGGGTTGAACTAGATGGACTTACAGTCTTCCTTCAACCTTAATAACTATGTAACTATGTAACTATGTCGCATACCCCATGTCCAGGGAATTGCAGTAGCCATCCATGGTTACGACTACTAACCGCTAACTAACTGTCACTATATGAGTGGTCATAACCTTGGATACCTAAACTGTTGAAATGCCCTGCACATGGGGTAAGTTACATTTCTAATGGGAGGGATTTGCTAATATTATTATTACTCCTACAACATATTGGGATAGGATCTTGGAGACGGGAATACCCCTTTAAGATCAGGTTACACACAGAAAGTTTGAAATCTAACAGCTTCTGTTACCTAATGGCAAACAATGCCTTTAAACTTGAATCTTGTTATGTTGCTAAAATTAAAATAAAAACATTGGAAAAGAAATCTAACAGCTCCAATGTAAATAGCTACCAGAAAATATAGGTCAGAAAGACCACATGGGAAGAAATTTCAACATTAATTTAAAAAATATCCAAAACCAATTGCTAGCAACACCTCATCTAGCAATACTTTCTTTAGGTATTGACATGTTTACCAAAAATCAAAACCCACTAATATCCCATAGTTTACTAGCAGCCAGAATTCGAATTAAGTTGATTGAAAAGGTATTCATCCATAATAACTAGGAATATAATAATTCTCTAAAGAAAAACTCCTTTGAGGAAAAATTCAAGAATCTGATCCCCTTGGTATAAACTATTAGCAACACCCCAAAAAACGCCCCTTCCCAACACCTCACATTTTATGTTCCTCTCCTTCCAACTTCCATTCATATTTCCCTTCTTGAGAAAATGTCAGTAAAGATTATTTGTAAAGACAGACAAGGGCTCTAAGAGAAGCTGCAAGAAGTTGTGTGCCGATTGGAACGCAAATACTTCCAAAGGTTAGTATAATCTCCGTCTGAGGGCAGAGCATCACAGCCTCATTGTAGGACAACACCTCCAATTTCAACTTTCCAGCAACTTGCAATCCAAAGTACTTTACTGAACAAATAAATATGTCTTTTTTGCCTCTTCACAGGTTATTATAACAGCATTACACATCTATAGAAATCTAGAGAAAAGGTCATTAAAACAATTATACTATATTATAAACAATTAAAACATTACTCAGATGTACAACAAAACCTCCAAAAGAAGTTAACAATCAAAGAGCAACACTTAGAATAGAATAAATTACCATCAAATTACTACCAAATCAGGTTATGTAGGGAGCCTGGCTGTTCCTAAGGCATTGCTCATCCACTTGTGAAGATCAGACCTTTTTATCATGACTGCCAGCTTGGTCCGGATTACTAAGCCTACTCTGTTCCATAATTGTCAGCTATCTATAGGTTTCGTGCATCGATGCCAATACCAGTTTCTGTAAATGAACATGCAGTAATAAAAAGTCCTAGCCCATCGATCTCCAACGAGATAGGGTAGGACTTTTCATTACTGCACTATCATTTTGAGAACAGGGTCAGCTTCCAGTTTCGGTGCGAGGTCACCCTTCGTGGGGCACAGAACCCGCATGTAACCAACATTTAAGAAATAGAGTAGGCTCAGTATTCAGGGCCAAGCTGGTGGTAGTAACAAAAAGTCTGATCCGCACATGTGGATAACCGGTGCCTTCAGAACTGCTTACAAAAACTGATTTAGTCACAATTTGATGGTAATTTACTCTATTTAAGTGATACTTTTTAACCTTGTAGTGGTTTTTTGTGCATATGAGTGGTATTCCATTTAGTTATAAAACAGTATAATTATTTTAAAGACTTTCTTTGAATTCTTATACTGCAGTTGTTCATTGAGTTGCCCGTGTAAGCCATTTTCATAAAAATTGCTTTATAAGAAACTGTCACTTTAGAGCATCGTTATTAAAGGCTTACAAAAAGTTTCAGCCAATATGCATGAAAGTTCTGGTGAAATTGGGACAGTTGCTATGGTTAATTTCCAACAAAGGGTTTTTGATGAGCTTTTGATGCAGCGTACTATTCCTTCACTAAAAAAGCAGCATCTTACAGTTCCAGCAACATGTATGGGATTTATAGATATCTCATGCTCAATGTGGGGTTTTTTTACTCGCCATACACGGATTTGCGGTGATTTCAGTGCAGAATTTCCCCACATAATTTTATCAGACATGGAAAATCTGCAGGTAAAAAAAAACACACCTACGGTATTGTGCGTTTCCGCTGCACAAAGCACTAAAAATGCATCTGACTGTATCAAAAAAGTTTTATCATAGCTAAATACCAAAAAGTATCAAAAACAAAGCAGCTTAATTTAAAACATAAAATACCAAAAAAGACAAAAAAAAGTCGCAGCATCGAAAAAAAATAAACAAAACATGTAAAAAACGCACACAGACATGCAATGAAAAAAACGCAAGTAATATAATATACCTAATAGATGCAAAAATATAGCAGAAAATCTGCAACATCAAAATCTCATCAAATACTTGTAAAACCCGGTAAAATGTCCCGTAATGCACTTCTAATTAATAATTCCCAAGAAAGAAAAATGTGCCAGGACCAAAAAGTTAATAAAGTACATATATAAATTTTATTATATTCAAAAATATACAAATATACACAACATAATAAAAACTTCCAACAGTTACAGACACAACTGTCACAAAATCAAAAACTCACCAAATACATGCAGATCTTATGAGAACACAGATGTAGCAAAATTTACCTTACTGCAGATAAAACGGCACAAAAAAGTTTAATTGAAAACACCTAACCCGATATCGGTCATTAGCTGGGGCAATGTTTGTGCACTATTTATCAAGTTAGTCTTTGCTACATCTGCAAGTGGTTTTTCGTCATCTAGAGGAAAAGCTCTAGTATCTAGTACTAAAACTAAAGTCTTTTAAATGTCTGTTCACAGACATTTTGTAAGTTGATATCTCCCATTGCAGTAGATAGGAATACATGGTTCTGAATGTAATTAATGCAATTAATAGTAAAGTAATAACATTAAAGCATGTTTTGCATTGACAGATGAAGACTTCACACTACAAAAAGTCTGTGGGCCACCCAGCTTTACCTGCCCAGAAGCTGAGACATCATAAAAGAAGAGGGACATGGAGAAGACCATATAGCTTTACCTACCCAGAAGCTGAGACATCATAAAAGAGGAGAGACATGGAGAAGACCATATAGACAACCATGGCACAATAACACCACTAAAAAGCTCCGGCAAGTGTCCAAGGTTGCAGGGCGGCATTGGAAGAAAACACATTCGCAGGACGACTTCACTGCATTCAAACAGGCAACACTCTTAAATCTGCTCTCACCTCTGCTAAACAGGCATACTTCACAACCCTCGTATCTTCCCTATCCTACAACCCCAGTTATTGAAAACCTTTAACTCCCTCCTCCGCCCCCACTGCCCCCTCCATCCTCCCTCATCTCTGCTGAGGACTTTGCCACACACTTTAAAAATAAGATCGACCAAACAAGGCAAGTCTTCATTGTTCAACCACCACAACCCCTTTGTATACCAGACCAATGCCCAAACCCCATAACCTCCCTATCTAACATCACTGAAGGGGGGCTTAACTGTCTCCTCTCCAAATCGCACCTCACCACCTGTGCGCTCAACCCCATCTCACCTCCTCCCCAATCTCACCACCACTCTTATCCCATCACTAACCCACCTCTTCAACCTATCACTAACTTCTGGCACCTTCCATTCTGCTTTCAAACATGCCACAATCACGCCTATCCTTAAAAAGCCAACCCTTGATCCAACTGTTATGTCCAGCTATCGCCCAATATCGCTGCTCCCATTCGCTTCCAATCTCCTGGAGGAGCACGTCCACGCTGAACTTTCCTCCCACCTCTCATCTAACTAGCTCTTATATAAAATATATAAATCTTATTTCCACCCCCCATCACTCAACTGAGACAGCCATGACTAAAATTACTAACGACCTACTTACGGCCAAAGCTATCGGACAATACTCTGTACTCCTCCTTCTAGACCTGTCCTCTGCTTTCGACACAGTTGACCACTGCCTCCTACTACAGATCCTTTCCTCCTTTGGCATCAAAGACCTCACCCTATCCTGGATCTCCTCATACCTTTCCAACCGCACATTCAGGGTCTCCCACTCCCACACTACCTGCTCATCCCACCCTCTCTCTGTTGGAGTCCCCCAAGGCTCTAGGACCCCTACTCTTCTCAATCTATACACTTGGCCTGGGACAACAAAAAGTCCCATGGATTCCAGTACCACCTTTATGCTGATGACACTCAGATCTACCTTTCTGGCCCAGACGTCACCTCTCTGATCTCTAGAATCCCAGAGTGTCTATCAGCCATGTCCTCCTTCTCCTCTAGCTTCCTCAAACTCAATGTGGACAAATCTGAACTCAACATCTTTCCTCCATCTCATAGATCTTCCTTACCTGACCTATCTACCGCAATTAACGACATCACGCTTTCCCCGTACCGGAAGTCCGCTGCCTTGGAGTAACCCTTGACTCTGCCCTGTCCTTCAAACCACACAGCCAAGCTCTTTCCACCTCCTGTCGCCTCCAGCTCAAAAATATCTCCAGAATCCGTCCTTTCCTCAACCGTCAATCTACTAAAATGCTTGTGCATGCCCTCATCATCTCCCGCCTCGACTACTGCAACATCCTTTTCTGTGGCCTCCCTGCTAACACCCTTGCACCTCTCCAGTCCATCCTTAACTTTAACTCTGCTGCCCGACTAATTCATCTCTCTCCTCGCTACTCCTCCACTTTCCCCCTCTGCAAATCTCTTCATTGGCTCCCATTCCCTCAACGTATCCAGGTCAAATTACTAATCCTAACCTACAAAGCCATCCATAACCTGTCTCCTCCATATATCTCTGAACTAATCTCCCGATATCTTCCCTCACGTAATCTTCAGTCCTCCCAAGATTTCCTTCTCTCCTCCACACTTATTCGCTCCTCACCCAACCGCCTCCAAGACTTTTCACGAATATCCCCCATCCTCTGGAATTCTTTGCCCCAACACGTCTGACTATCAACCACATTCAGATCCTTCAGACAGAACCTGAAAACCCACTTCTTAAGGAAAGCCTACAGCCTGCACTGACCCCGCTGCCTCCTTACCACTACCAAAGCTACCTCCTCACCAACACCGGAGCTCCTGCAACCCTCAACCTATTGTCTCCTTCCCCACCATCCTGTAGAATGTAAGCCCGCAAGGGCAGGGTCCTCGCCCCTCTGTATCAGTCTGTAATTGTTAGTTTGCTTACTGTAAGTGATATCTGTAATTTGTATGTAACCCCTTCCAGGGCTGGACTGGCCATCTGGCAATTCTAGAAACTGCCAGAAGGGCCTGTCTGGTCGTGGGCCACCTTGTCTGCTACTTTGTTAACAGAATCGCTATTCTCAAGACACCCATACTATGAAGAGTTGTGACGGAGGTATCATTAGAAATATTGGTCTTCTAGTAAATCTTGCTTTTCTCCATGCAGGGTAATATTAGTAATTTATCCCATCTGGTGCTTGGGGATGGGGATAGCATGGGCTTGTGTGGTTTCAAATGCCAGGGCTGAATTTCAGCCCCAGTCCGTACCTGACCCCTTCACATGTACAGCACCATGGAATCAATGGTGCTATAGAAATAATAATAATAATAATAGAGTGATAGGCCCAATAAATTCATGCATAACCTCACCCAATTAGGCATTACTTGGCTGACATACCACGCTAAGTGTGTGGTTGACTGCAGCTTCCCCTGTGAGAACAGCTGAGCACCAAGCATGAGAGAAACAAGTGGTCTTCATGAGAATGCCCCTTTGAACCACAATAGTTATCACTTCAAATAAAAACCTAAATAGTCGATAATACATTTAAATGGAGTGCATTACACAAATCATGTTCAAAAATGTCTAAAAATGTAAAGACCTTCTAGCTTTCATTCATGTATACCCAGTGACTAAATGGAAAAGCTGATCAACTTGAGAAAGATCTGGATTATATAGCCCCCCACCCCTGAAAAAAATTCAAAAACAAACTAGGCATTTGTAATCTGCAAAAATAATATTTCTCCCCAGCAAATTACAGCGAGAGCTTCAGATTTATGTACGATGATGAAGCAACGTAGCTGGTAGTAAATAGCATTTTATCCAAATTTAGTGAGTGGCGCGCACACTTCTGCGGACATATGCCAGACAACATTGCTAGTCTGTTTGTTGCTTTGTCTTGTAAGGCTAAGTGTAAAAACAGATGTAAAAGAAAACTCCAGACATATGTGATCCCCAGATTTGCCAGCCTTCTCACTTCATTCCAAACCACTCTCGCAAATAAATTATTAAAAAGACATAAACACTTTTGAATGTTTCTTTCATTTTTTTTCCCTCAAATGCTTTTTAATTTTTAATGAACTGAGTTAAAGTACTGAGATTTTTGTACAAGAGATTTATGGGGAAACAGTGCTTTAAATCACAAAGGAAATGCAGATTATTAAAACCGTGTGCTTCCCTTTCCCTCACAAGATATGATTTTATTTAATTGCTTCCCACCCTTTTCGTCATTGCAGATTTTCTCCAGCTAAGGAACTACTTTGTTTCCATGGGAACACAATCCCACCCTAGAACTGTTCTCGTGCATTACGTGTCTGCCTCCTCAAAATCAACTCTGAAGCTGTTGGTGCTTCAACTTTAGTCATAGCCAAGGTAAAGCAGGGACAAAATCCCACTGCAAACAGCTAAAAGAACAATTTTTACAAACAAAGATAAGCGGGATCTTACCATTTCATAAGGGAACTACGCAGACAGAAGCTCGAGCTTAGCTACAATTTAAAAACATATGAAGGAATTTCATAAGAAGGTCTTAACATCGAGTTATTTTTAGGGACATAAAACTTATATTAACATTAAATGGGTCGTCCCACGAACAAAGGATATTTTAGTCAAGACCTCTTAGAATAATAATAAGTTCCACAATTGGATGAGTTAAAAAACATGTCCCTGTGCTGAGATAATCTTATCATGTTCCAGCTATGTACTGTGTAATAGCTGTGTCTTACCATGCAGAGCTCCTCCAGTTCATGGCTGGGACATACTTCCACTCCTGGCCAGGGAAGAAAGCGTACGTCACATATGATAAGTGAGTATACAGATAAAACAGCAAGGGCTGCAGCTGCTGCTTTCTGAGGTAACACATTTTCCTGCCTCAGGTACCAGATTTGCCTTGCTGAGGTAACACTGTAGTGAGTATTTCTGCTGGCTGCTGAGCTTATATGTAATTGACTTGATTTATGATGAGCTTACAAGACTAAAGACATGGCAGAAACACTCCTGTGATAAAACAAAAAGGGAAATGTGTTACATCAGAAAGCAGCAACTACAAGCCCCTACGGTTCTGTCTGTATACTACTCACAAGTGACTTATGCTTCCACCCATCACGACAAGGAGCTCTGGTATGAGCCGACGATGAATTGGAGAAAATCTGCATGGTGGGACACTGCAAATAACAGAATATAGCATGGGCACATTTATAAGATTATCTCAACACAGGAAAACATTTTTACAAATTTAATGGTGGAACTTATTTTTCCAAGATCTATTGATTAAAATGTACTTTGTTTGTGCGACAAGCACTTTCAGGCAAACAGGAGATTCAGAAGACATGGGTTTACTCCATGAAACCTTCAGATTTCTATAATATAGTTAGTACAGAACACTGACAATGGAGGCCTACTTTGAGTAGAGGGGCGTGCAGCAGACTACAAATATTTTTAATAAATTTCAAACATTTTGTGGCTTTTTTTTTTTTTTTTTTTTTTATTTAAGTGAATTTTTTTTTTAGGTATGGGAAAGTGCAGGAAAAAATGACAGTACCTATAGAATGCCCCATTTGCATATAAAAAAAACCCCAAGAACCAAAAATGCTGCAACCGATCAGCAGATAGTAGCTCTAGCAAGCAATTAGTGTGATGGAGTGGAAAACAACCACCGTGGCTGCTCTCTGGGTGATGCAGCAATCGGTGTCTAGCTGCGATCGGATAGCTGCTACTGCGTGGGTGGAGCCATCTTGAAAGAGGAATTATTTTTTTCTTCTCCAGTAAGATGGTGCCGCCAGCGCTTGCTAGCAGCTACTGGATCACAGCTATAGACATCGATAGCTGCTACTGGCAGGCGCGGCGGGCGCCATTTTCAAACAGTTTTTTTTCCCCTAGCTGGATAACATCAAGAAAATGTATTATTGTCACACTAAACAAGTGATTATGCTGACAGGTTCCCTTTAACTAAATGCATGTATTTTGGGCAACTCATTCAAAATTTGCATTGTTTGCGTTTTATATCCTATGTGTTGCACTGTCTATTGTTGGCTGCATAATAAATTATCTAAGAATCCATCAGTAAGCTTGTTCTCACAAAGTTTACAAAAGGAGCCCATTAAAAGACAAAAATAGTAGGCGCTCATTAACATGTCACTTTTTCTATTACAAGTGCTAGCAGTGTTTTTTTACAGATAGCACTCACACCTATGATGGTCTATGGGGCTGTTCATATGTCTGTGTTCTTTTGCAAAGACGTCCAATATCAATCCAAATGTCTGACCAAAGTCGACAATGAAAGTCTATGGTTCCGTGAAAAAAAAATGTTGCTGCCTCTTTTATGGACTGATAGATATTGGTATTTTTTTCCCATTTTCCAGTACAATATGTGGTAAAATAAATGGTGTCATTCAAAAGTTTAACTCGTTCCGCCAAAAAAAATCCATCAAACATCTATATGAACAGAAAAATAAAAAAGTTATGGATCTTGGAAAAAGGGGAGAAAAAATTGAAAGCATCAGAATGGAAATTGGCACCATCAGAGTGGAGCTAAGGCCTCATTCAGACTTCAATTTTTCACGCACCTGTTCCTGTTTCATATAATCTATGGAGCTGTTAACATTTCTTTTTTTCCCAGATACTTGTCCATTCTTGATCCAAGTTAGGAATGAACATGACCCATTCTATGGGTCTTCGATAAATAGTGGACAGCTCACATTGCTATCCATGTGCTGTCTGTGATTAAGAGCATATAAAAGTCATTCAGAGTTTCATCCAGAAAAGTTGGACAATTTTTTTCTCACTTTTTTCTCATCAGTCCGTATACAATCCTTTTTATGACAGCAGCTATTAGCCATTTTCAAGACCATTCCCAGTTCCCTATGTTACAGAATTGCAATGTATCCGCAAACAAAAATTGTACTGTGGCATCTGATTTTTTTTTTTTTTTTTAACGCACCCATAGCCTTGAATGGGTGAGTCTAATCCGATTTACGGAAGGAACTAGTGTATGTGGCAATTTTTTCATGCACACATATGGTTAATGGAAATAAAAAAATCGCTCATCTGGACTGCCCCATTGAATAACATTGGTCTGAGTGCTGTTTGTTGTCCTCATGGTAAGCACTCATACCGAAAATACGGTCGTGTGACCGAATCCCATCAATGTAATGAGTAGGAAAAGCTGATTTTTAATGTATATATGAGAAAATCATTGAACGCAGATGGTAAAAATTGAAACATGGAACAAACTGATGTCCATGTTTTTCTGCACTAGAAACATAAATGAAGTCTGAACGAGGCCTAAATTCACAAAAGAAGCATTTTCCTAATAATCACATATTAGGAGTTAAAAAAAAATCACATAAAAAAACTGAGAAACAGGTAGGGGGTGTAATCGCCCCAGCATTCCTAGTTTGGGAAACCTAGAAGAAACTCCGGCTGTAACTTAAGGGGTCATTAAAATCACAGGAATGTATGGCATAGCTTGTGGCAATGTTATAAATGCTGGATAGGGATGGGATCCACCCGTGTGAGATCTCTCTATACGTTTCGTAGGGAATTACAGACACAGCCCTCTTGATGCAGGCCGTGAGGGACAGGGACTGCAGGAACTTTTTAGATCCTGCAGCATACGCCCACATCCTGTACCCCGTGTACAACGTGGCCAGAGCGGTTTTTATTGAGCACATGGCGCTTGACACAGTTCAAGCAGCACAAAACCAATAGACAATAGATTTGGTCTGTTTTCTGGACAGAAAATTGTAAAAATTGTTTAAATTAAATATCATTGCATGCAGACACACCGAACAAAAAGCGCTATATGTGCGCCACTGATGTGTTCTCCCATTAAAAGCAGTTGGAAGCTAATTAGAAGAGGATTTTCAGCATTTTTTTACATGTCAACATCTAACTGCGCTCATCAGCACTATGTGTACGAAAAGATATAAGAGGAAGTGCAATTAATAAATCTACCGTCATAATGTTCACAAATCCAACACGCAAAGTGTATCAGGCACGACAGCACAAATCTGCGACTAGTTCATGGATTTTGTTGCTGAGTACAAGCTATTGTTCTCTGTTAGTTTAGACTCTGAAATGTTCCCTGTGCCAGTAATAGGCTTAAACACAGGAAAGACGATGTACACAGGATTCTAGGCTCCTTCTTCTGCAAAAAAGCCTTATCTGAAATATTTAACTGCAGTAAGCGGATTTTAGGACAAGGAAGGAAGGAAAAAGACAAGAGAATATTACGTGCAACAATTAGTACGGTGTCCTCAGCAAGACCAGCACAATAGCAGAAAATGAGGCTGCCCACCACGTGGCTAGAAATCCGAGAATGTGCTACAGAACGTGCCGTGTTAGACAATCTACTAGAACCGAAGCCCATCGTCCTAAGCAATTGGCCAATGTATTTCATCTATCGCTGTTTCTGCATTTTATCATTTTAGGCAATTTTACTTATCCCACCAAAAAAGGAATTAGATGAGAGCAGCATAGTGCTGAGGCAGAGACCCTAAAAGATCATCACTAGAAGACTACTAAAGCTGCTGCCATGTAGTCCTCCATATTCATGAACTTTATATAACCCCGCCCACCACTGATTGGCAGCTTTCTGTGTACTCTGTGCATAGGCAGAAAGCTGCCAATCTATAGTGTGGGCCGGATTATATAGATCTCCGCCTTCAGAACTGATAGATCTACAGCAAACAGTGATGTTATTAAAACTGCAGGAAGCAGCCCAGTAAGTGACTTCACTGGAATCAGGGTCTATATCAGATGGGGTAGCAAAAGATTCCCTTTATGTGATGACCTGGCATACTACCTGTTCTAATCATGCGGTGTGAACGCCGTGACCTTCACTGATCTGTAGAATGAAATGTACTTATTGCTGCACATGTACATCCATTTCTATTTCTCTCCCAGGTTAGTGATGCTGGCTTAAAAGTAAATTGAATGGAGAAATCATGGTTCCTTGCAATGCCAGTAGCCTGAGACTACAGGAAGAATTAAAAGGGATTGCATTCATATACCAACACTGCATCCCCTTTATTATCAGAATCACTTGGGGTCGTATAGGTCAGGCTACACCAATAGAAATCATTCATCATTGAATATTGTATTTAAAAGGGGTATAAAAATAACCAATACCTGAATCCCCCACTGCTTCAATGGCCCAAGTCAGTCCTATGGAAGTGATGCTCTGTCCATTATTCACGTGGCCACTGCAGCCATTAGCTGGCCTTAGTGATTCTCTACTGTAAAGTCATTTAAAAAAAAAAAAAACACTTGTGACATTAATTTTCTTTAGAGATCAGGTCATATTGCACGGAGCCCACTCAGGAGCGGAGACTGATCCATGTAAGGTAGGAAGTCAGCTGTGTTATACAGCCAACATCTGCCTCCAACAGCAAAGAAAACAGTGATCTCCAATCTGCTGTTTACCGAATCTTCATAGGAGATGGATATTGAAGTATAATAATGAAAATAAAGTATTGCAATTTATAGTACGAGCGATCAAACAATAGCAAGATCAAGTTTCCAAGAGGAACGGAAAAAAAGACAACAAATTAAATTAAATGTTTTTAAATAATAATAAAAATCACTGAAAAATCAAATCACCCCTCTTTTCCTAATCTGAAAATAAACAAATTAAAAAATAAAACAGTCATGATTAAAATAACCGCATCAGTAAAAGTCCAAGCAGCATTTCTTTGGTCCTAGCATCCCCATCTAAAAACTGCAATAAATAGCAATCAAAACATTGTGTGTACCCCAAAACTACACAAGATTTGATACTGCACTGAATTGGAAAATCACATCGCCGTGTAATTTTTATCTCAAAGTGAACACCAATAAACAACAGCAAATTGCATTTCTTTATTTCACTATTTCACCACACTTCCATTTTTCTGTACATTCATTGGTAAAGTGAATGGTGTCAATCAAATTTACAACATGTAAAAAAACGTGCCCTCATAACTATGTAGGCCTAATCTAAAAATGTTATGACTCCTGGAAGAAGGGGAGGGAAACATCAAAGCCCAAAAGATCAAAGCCCAAAAACAAAAAATTGGTTGGGTAGTTAAAGGGAATCTGTCATGCTGAAAACCGCTGTTTACTTGCAGATATAGAGTTTATCTGCAGGTAAAAAGCATTAGAAAGTGCAGCTCCAGCTAGAAAATTAACTTTTATTTTTCCAGGAGCTGCTGGCTTTCAGTCATAGAGGAGGAGCCGGAGATGCTACAGTCATCGAGGGGTGGGTGTAAGCATGCCTCGGCACTTTGACCTACAGCCACTGATGCACTGCAAAGCTGGCTGTCAGTCAAATTGCCAGGGAATGCTTACAGCATGACTGAAAGCTGGTGGCTCCAGGGAGGAATAAAGTAAAGTTTCTCCCAGGAGCTGCACTTTCTAACGCTATTTATCTGCAGTTTTAAAATGTTATCCTAAGTTTAAAGGTTCTCTTTAAGGAGTTAAAGTAAACTACTACTTTATCATGTCATGTTTACTACACAGTAATTAAACTTCTAGTTAATCATGCCTACAATATATTCCTTAAATTATTTTTTATAAAATTCTTCTATAGAATTACCACCATCTTACTACATTTTATTCCATCAAACATCATTTCTCTTTATGGAAATAGCATCTTTTCTATAGAACCCTATCAATAACCCTAATTTGGTTATGTTCTGGTACATTCGTTCCTTATTATTTGTAAGATAATAGAACTCTTCTTCCTACATCCCCATCATATTCAATAGATGGTACAGTGTAATGAGCTTACTCAGTGGTACATCAGGATACCAGCTACTGTGCATACTTAAATACATATTTACAGCACAGAAAATTGAAATAGATGGGCCTTTTTTTACTGAGGAGATTATTTGGAATTTTCTAATGTCTAGTCTAATAGGGCGAGAGGGAAACTCATCAAGGCAGTCAGCTTTAAATAATAGCTTATTAAAACACTTATTTCCGCTTGTAATAAATAGAAACTCAGGCACAGTTAAGTCGCCTCTTTAAAGTACCACAATGAAATACTTTACGCTACACAACCGTGATGAAAATAACCTGATTATGTATGCGTGATCCTCGTTTCCATCCTTTCTAGTGGCACATTAATACCCAGCATATACATTAAATTTCCTCAGAGGGCAAAGCAATAAAAACTTGTTATCCATCTTCTTAAGTATTTTTATGTCTGACCTGACATTGAGACAACTTAGAGGGTTATCCAGTACTAAATATTTTTTTAATTATTAGCCAAAATACTTACAGGCAGGTAGTTGGCAACTGGTTAGCAACTACCTGCCGCTGGCTCATAGCGTTCACGAACCACTACTGCCAGCGATTCAGCTGCTATATGTCAACAGATCAGTCTTCTTCCACAATGCTCTGCAGATGGGGAGTGACCATTGACATCATGCTGATTGACAGCCGGTTCCCGCATTTAAGCTGCGGGTAGCGGGCTGTCAATCAGCATGTCATCGGCAGTGACATCCTGTCAACAGAGTAGAGCAGAAGAATGCTTGCACTATGTGATTTCAGAAGAAGCAGCAGAATTGCAGGCAGGAGAAGTCAGGAAACTCTCTGTGCCAGCAAAGATCGGCGCTGGGCACAATAGGCAGGGAGTTAGCAACTACCTGCCTGTTAGTTCTTAGGTCACAATAGTTGGACCTGGTTGGATTTTTTGCAACTTGCTTGTCATTGACACTGTACCCTATGGATTGCGACCTCATTCACTTGCATTACGCCATGATGCAGCAGTGGCAAATAGTGATGTTTGGCAACAAAACCTGTGTCATTGCCAAAGTTACAGTGTAGCCATAACCTAAATTTGTTAACCAACCGCCCATTTTTTACTTTCACGACTTATCTCACAGACAGGCCATACAAACCAGGGCAAGACTATGCCTTTAGCTACACCACTCTAAAATGCTCACTCCCTGACTGAAAGACATGGGATGTGTAGATCCATCTTGAGTACAGATAGCAATACATGGACTAGACATGGGTCACCTAACACAAATGCAACAGCTTCATAAGCATATATGAGATGGTCAAGTTGAATTCAGAAGACTCATGACCACTCCGTTTGCTGAAGTCCACATTCCGAAGGTTACACACGGATGTGCGAGTCCAAACTTATGGTGAAAACCTGCCACACCATCATTTTCCACATAAATAACTAGGAACTTTTAAAACAGCAAAGAGATCAATTTTTGAAGTAATCTTTAGCACACCATAAAAGGGAAAAAATGGGTTTTTGGAAAAAATCATTTTCTGTTACTCAGCATTTATGTTTCCTTACTTTAATACAAGGTTACCTTGGTCACCTCTGCGCAGCACATACAGATAGGCAATGCTTTTAATTACCATTATGGATGAAATTCAATGCTGGAAAGACTGTACCAATATGTTGATTCCTACCAAGATGACCTTGTGTATTTGCTCAGAAAGATATCCAAATGTTATCTGGGAAATATTATTTATAACTTTTTTAAGGACATCAATAAAACGATTTTTTCAGATATCGTTTAACCATAACGTATATAACAGAATGGTAAGATAAGCATTATGAAACCCACAACACTAATGGTCCATTAAGACAAGCCAACACGCAGGGAACGAGTTCAGAATGCTCGTTCCCTAATATCGTCAGAAAATTATCCAACAAACACGCAAAATGTTTGGTCATTGGGTGCGATAAGTTTTATGATGAAAAAAAACATTAAAAGCCATTGTTACCAGAAGTAGATTGCTCCATGGTATTAACGATCAAGTTTTTCGCTGTTTACTGTATTTCTTAGTCCCTTTACGGGACTTGATGCTGCAATCATTCAAATCACTTGTATTGTACATAGCAGTGCATCATCCTAAATTTGCATTGCAAAGTTTTAGCCCTGTGTTGTATTTTTTACATTACTTTAATCCTTTTTTCTGGCAAAGCAAAGTTGTAAAGACAAAAAAGAGGATAAAAGAATTTGTTCAAATGGGAAAATCTTTGTGTTCTTGCCTAAAAGAAATTGTTCTCATTTCTGTAAAATAGAGCTATCCACAAGTTAAATATTCCTGTGTAAAGGTGTCCTATATGTTTCCATTTGTCCTCATAAATTTATATATTACCGTAAATTAAATAGGACACTTTTGTTTATTATAATAAACGGCATTTAGTCTATGAGAAGGAGGGGGACTTATTAAAGACTTAAAGTATTTTTTCCAGAACACTCGTGTAAAATGTTGTGGTTTTCCAGAGTTCCAGAAAAATGTTGGTTTTCACGCCACTGTTGTCAGAGCTGGGGAGGGGGCAGGGTAAAGCATGGTAACACCTGCCTGTCTAATTCATCAAAAGTGCTGGCATTTTATATTCCAGAAATATTGCAAGTCAGGGACTCAAGTAACATTTCTTGCGAGTCACAAGGAGGCGTACGCAAATGAGAAGTTGCGCCAAATTCATTAAGTGGCGTATTCAGAGAAGCCCTTCATTAAGACTGGTGTGCGCAACACAAATCTTAATGAATCGGTTCCTACGTCTTCACATTGTTGGTTGTTTGGGGGTTGTTTAGAGCAGAAAATAGGGTATGTTTCAGAGGAGTAGCTAGGGTTTTGGTTCGGGGGGTGAAACTTCTGAGTGGGCCCCTAACCAGGTAACCTTGATTACAACTCGGTGACGCACCCTAATAGCGGAGGAGAACCTCAGCAGATAACCGCGCTGTTCCTAAATATAATCTCTATATAAAGACCAACATAGATGTTACCGCCATATGGTCAGTGGTAAATACCAGTCCTGCAGAACATATAAGAGATCACTGCACAGTTATAGATGGTGACCTACCACTGATGTTCTTTCTGATGGAATCGTTCACTTTTCACGTCTTTACCATCTGGCCCAGACCGACATGACAACTTCTTCCAGCCACGACTTGGCTGCAGAGAAAACAACAAAGACACGTTTCGCGCCTCATATTTTCAGCCATCACCATCTATTCCCAACCTGCACAAACTCCTCATCCTGCTGATATCCCAATGCTGAGCCGCTGCTGCCGTATGTTTCCCTGTTACTGCACCTGCTGTGTGGTTCTCTGTGACTTCTAAATTCTAAAACAACCCTCTATAATATAGTAATGCTGGGTGAAAGTGCCCTATAAAACAGTGCCCATATTTTTCCCCCTAGAAAGTAATATTGCCCTGTGTGCCCCTTTGACAGTCACAGTAACCCGAGTTCCCCTATAACAATAAATACCCACTTTACATTTAATAATTTCCCGAGTCTCCCCCTGTACAGCTCCCCTATACACAGTATGATGACCCCTCACTGTATAGTACCACCTACACAGTAGTCCCCAAACAGTTTGATGGCTCCAAGACTGTATGATGGCCCCTTCACTGTAATCCCCACACTGTATGATGGCCCCTTCACTGTAATCCCCACACTGTACGATGGCCCCTCACTGTAATCTCAAAACTGTATGATAGCCCCCTAGATAGCCTCCATATAGTGTAATGCACGAGATCATCCTAAACATAGTATAATGCACTCCGCATAGGCCTACTCTATATTGTATAATGCACCCCCATAGGCAGACTCTATAGCACAAGGCAGCACCCATAGACAGATAACAACAGCACAAGGCAGTGCCCCATAGGCAGACCCTGTGGTATAAGGCAGCACCCCCATAGGCAGACCCTGTAGTATAAGGCAGCACCCCCATAGGCAGACCCTGCAGTATAAGGCAGCACCTCCATAGGCATACCCTGCAGTATAAGGCAGCACCCCCATAGGCAGACCATGTAGTATAAGGCAGAACCCCCATAGGCAGACCCTGTAGTATAAGGCAGCTCCCCCACAGGCAGACCCTGTAGTATAAGGCAGACCCTGCAGTATAAGGCAGCACCCCCATAGGCAGACACTGCAGTATAAGGCAGCACCCCCATAGGCAGACCATGTAGTATAAGATAGCACCCCATAGGCAGACCCTGTAGTATAAGGCAGACCCTGCAGTATAAGGCAGCACCCCCATAGGCAGACACTGCAGTATAAGGCAGCACCCCCATAGGCAGACCATGTAGTATAAGATAGCACCCCATAGGCAGCATGCTCATAGGTAAACCCTGTAGTATAAGACAGCACCTCCATACGCAGACCATGTGGTATAAGGCAGCACCCCATAGGCAGACTCCGTAGTATAAGGCAGCATCCCCATAGGCAGACCTTGTAGTATAAGGCAGCCTCCATAAAAAAACAATACTCACCTCTCTTCCTCCTTGTTCCCACGGTGCTCCGAGCTTCTGCTCATCTCCTAACAGCAAGTGCCGGGTAGTAACGTCATCGCGCCCGCTGTCAGTTTTGGACGTTGGTGATGTCAGACGCTGACAGAGGGATTATGGTAGAAGGAGCGTAGAGCTCCTTCCCTCATCGATGCGGTCAGCTGTATCTGCTAAATGCCGATACAGCGGACCTTGCGATGATGGGCGGGGGCTACTGTTGCCACCAGGCCCCCCCCGCCTGCTCAGGGGCCCATAGCGGCAGAGGGAGATTGATTCTCCCTGCTCTGCTGCAGAATGTAACTGTATCGGCGACGTAGCTCTGGGTGGGCCCCCTCTAAGCACCAGACCTGGGGCCCCTCTGCCCCCCTCCCGGTAGCTACGCTGCTGGTATGTTTTATTCCCCACAAATAGTGATACTCTGGTTAGACGGCGTAAGGTATTGTAGCTAAGTCCTTTACAACAAAATTGTGTCTGCCAACAAAAGTTGAGCCGTTTCTTTAAAAAAAAGCCAGAATTTTTTCTTGTTTCAAACAAACCACAAAAATTTTGATTAAATCTACTTCAACCTTATTTGATAACATTTTTGTGGTTATAGTGAAATAATTTAGCTGTAGAATACAAGGCTTCTATAATATTCACCATTTGCTCTAAAGGGAAAATATAATCAGAAAATGATTATTGTTTAAATAAGGTTTATGTATAACTTTATTAGCTGATTTATTTATTATTTTATTAGTAAAACTTGCAGTTTTCACACTAGTCCAAATTTCACACTGGCCACAAGAGTTTTCAGCAGGCTGCTTATCATCAGAGCCGGGATAACAATGACAGGTAAACCCTCTCTACAGAGCCGATAAGGCTTCTTTCACTGTTCTGTCGGTACGAGGCCGTAGCAAACCGTTGGCCCGACGTACTGACGGACGTTGTGCTAAATTTAGCCCAACGTTGGCAGCGGATGCAGTTTTACAACGCATCCACTGCCCAGTGTGAGGAGCGGGGAGGAGGGGGCGGAGTTCCGGCCGCGCATGCGCTGTTGGAAATGGCGGACCTGTCGCACAAAAACACTTACATTGAACTTTTTTTGTGACGACGGACCGCAAAAACACGACTTATCCGTTGCACGACGGATGCGACATGTGTCCTTCCGTTGCAATCCGTTGTTAAAGTCAATGGCAAAAAACGGATCCTGCGGGCACATTTGCAGGATCCGTTTTTTTGCCATAACGACGGATTGCGACGGAGGGAAGAAGACGGAAGTGTGAAAGTAGCCTTACACAGAATCTAGCATTCCCAATTGGCGATGTCACAGTTGACTTTGTACTCCCTCCCTTCACAATCACTGCTCATTAGATGCTTCAACACAAAAGATAGGGTCGGTGTCTATTAATTGTGGCTAATATCCATATGTTGTTTCCTGAAACAACAGGAAGTTAGAGACTAAAAATGTCACAGTGGTCAGTGTGAAAATACTAAGATTTATATTTTTACATTTTGATACAGATTGTAATAAGAAAAGAAAAGTGACAAAAAACTTAATGCAACCTGATTAAACCCCTTATTGACCATGCCTGATAGGCTTTATTGTGCTTCATCTTTCCTCTTTGCAGCACTCATAATACTTTTTAGTTTTGCTTTTTTTTCCATTGACATGGCAGTATGAGGCTTTGTTTAATATGGGACAAATTAAATGATTTTTATAAATTTTTATCGCTGTTTCAGGTACATATAAATTTTATAATTTACTCATGAGGCTGTGTGCACACGTTCAGGATTTTTCGCTATAAAAACATGATAAAAACGCTTTAAAAAAGCATAAATATGCATGCCATAATTTATAATGCATTTCACAATTTTTGTGCATATGTTCGCGGAAAAAAACGCATCACGGTAGAAAACGCAGCATGTTCATTAATTTTGCGGATTTTTTGCAGATTTCCCACTATATTATTGCATTGGGAAGCTCCGAAAAAAAACGCAACAAATCCGCAAAAAAAAAAAACAAGCAAAAAACGCGAAAAAAACGCATGCGGATTTCTTGCAGAAAATGTCCGGTTTTGTTCAGGAAATTTCTGCAACAAATCCTGACGTGTGCACATAGCCTAACATAGAGTTCTTTTTGCTTTATTTTATTTCTTCACATTTTTTTTAACTGTACACATTTCACACCAAATAACCAGTGAAATTGAGTCTCCAGGTGATTATGGTCATATACAGGTCCTTCTCAAAAAATTAGCATATAGTGTTAAATTTCATTATTTACCATAATGTAATGATTACAATTAAACTTTCATATATTATAGATTCATTATCCACCAACTGAAATTTGTCAGGTCTTTTATTGTTTTAATACTGATGATTTTGGCATACAACTCCTGATAACCCAAAAAATCTGTCTCAATAAATTAGCATATCAAGAAAAGGTTCTCTAAACGACCTATTACCCTAATCTTCTGAATCAACTAATTAACTCTAAACACATGCAAAAGATACCTGAGGCTTTTAAAAACTCCCTGCCTGGTTCATTACTCAAAACCCCCATCATGGGTAAGACTAGCGACCTGACAGATGTCAAGAAGGCCATCATTGACACCCTCAAGCAAGAGGGTAAGACCCAGAAAGAAATTTCTCAACAAATAGGCTGTTCCCAGAGTGCTGTATCAAGGCACCTCAATGGTAAGTCTGTTGGAAGGAAACAATGTGGCAGAAAACGCTGTACAACGAGAAGAGGTGACCGGACCCTGAGGAAGATTGTGGAGAAGGACCGATTCCAGACCTTGGGGAACCTGAGGAAGCAGTGGACTGAGTCTGGTGTGGAAACATCCAGAGCCACCGTGCACAGGCGTGTGCAGGAAATGGGCTACAGGTGCCGCATTCCCCAGGTAAAGCCACTTTTGAACCATAAACAGCGGCAGAAGCGCCTGACCTGGGCTACAGAGAAGCAGCACAGGACTGTTGCTAAGTGGTCCCATGTACTTTTTTCTGATGAAAGCAAATTTTGCATGTCATTCGGAAATCAAGGTGCCAGAGTCTGGAGGAAGACTGGGGAGAAGGAAATGCCAAAATGCCTGAAGTCCAGTGTCGAGTACCCACAGTCAGTGATGGTGTGGGGTGCCATGTCAGCTGCTGGTGTTGGTCCACTGTGTTTCATCAAGGGCAGGGTCAATGCAGCTAGCTATCAGGAGATTTTGGAGCACTTCATGCTTCCATCGGCTGAAATGCTTTATGGAGATGAAGATTTCATTTTTCAGCACGACCTGGCACCTGCTCACAGTGCCAAAACCACTGGTAAATGGTTTACTGACCATGGTATTACTGTGCTCAATTGGCCTGCCAACTCTCCTGACCTGAACCCCATAGAGAATCTGTGGGATATTGTGAAGAGAAAGTTGAGAGACGCAAGACCCAACACTCTGGATGAGCTTAAGGCCGCTATTGAAGCATCCTGGGCCTCCATAACATCTCAGCAGTGTCACAGGCTGATTGCCTCCATGCCACGCCGCATTTCTGCCAAAGGATTCCCGACCAAGTATTGAGTGCATTACTGAACATTATTATTTGATGGTTTTTTTGTTTGGTATTAAAAAACACTTTTATTTGATTGGACGGTTGAAATATGCTAATTTATTGAGACAGGTTTTTGGGGTTATCAGGAGTTGTATGCCAAAATCATCAGTATTAAAACAATAAAAGACCTGACAAATTTCAGTTGGTGGATAATGAATCTATAATATATGAAAGTTTAATTGTAATCATTACATTATGGTAAATAATGAAATTTAACACTATATGCTAATTTTTTGAGAAGGACCTGTAGATACCAAAATATGGAATATAATTTTTTTAAATAAACATTAAAAAAAAAAACTATTTTCTTTTAGTATTTTTGTATATATTTTTTATGGAGGACTTTTATTTTTGTTATTTATTATTTTTTTGCAGATGTTTTATACATTTTTAGATTTTTTTACATAATTTGTCCTGCATGTGATTATAAAATATTTTTGGAGAACATTTTTTCCTTTTATTGTTCTTTTTTTCCTCCATAACTGGGGCATCAATAGGAGCCCTAATTACAGAGGAATATAGCCACCTGATGTGCCAGGTATCATTGGCAGAGATGATCTGGGTCTGCTAGGACCCAGCAGCTCTACTGTACTGGCAGAGACACGGCAATCAAGAGACAGTCAGATCCTACAGATGTTTCTGATTGCTGCATAGCACCCGCTGAGCGTTTTGCAGCCAACAAATCATAGAGTCGGTAAAGAACGGGTCTTGTCTGCTCCTTAGGCAGTGTTTGACAGCCATGGACCACACCTTCTACTGCCAGTTTTAGTCAGTACATTTCCAGTGGTGCAGGGTTAAATCTCAGGGCAAATCACCATCTATGGCATTTGGTTGTTATCGTTTTAAAGCAATAGATCATTTTCTTTTGATAACTTCTCTTTAGGCTGTGTTCGGTATTTGGTCAGTATTTTTCATCACTATAAGTAAGTCAAAATCATGAGATGAACAATTAGAGGAAAAGTATAATAGAAACACGTCACCACTTCTGCATTTTTCACTCACTCCCGGTTTTGACATACAAATACGGATGTAAAATACTGACCAAATACTGAACGAACGTAAGAACATGGCCGTAGGCTAGGGTTACACGAGCATATTAAAAATCATTCAGAGTTGCATGCAGAAAAGTGGGACAATTTTTTTCTCACTTGTCATCCATATGCTATCCATTTATTTACTCAGCAGCTATTAATCATTTACAAGACCATTTACAGTTTCCTATGTTACATGATTGCAATGTATCCATAAAAATGGAATACTGTGGCTCCGTGTGGCATCCAATTGTTTTCTCATACCCACAGACTTGAATATCTGAGTCTCACCCGATTTACGAAGGAAAATCATACATGCTGCAATTTTTTTCACATGTAGATTCAGTCAGTAAAAATAATCCTACATCTGCACTGCCCCATTGAATAGCATTGGTCCATATTTTCGGTCCGATAGCACTCAGATCGAAAATAAGATTGTGTGCACAAGCCCTCAGCCAAATTGCAGACAGGTGCCATTATTTTAAATGTCTATGAACGTTCACAAGAGCATTTATTGTGAAACAATGTAATAATTTACCCCAATTTCACTACCAGCCTCGGTTACTCTTCCCTCTTTTGAGGTGCACTCTGTGCGCATCTACCCCCCTTCAACCACAAACTGGCTGTTATTTACCACCCCCAGGGCCAGCCACTACCTTTTTTGACCACTTCACCACCTGGCTACTTCATTTCCTTTCCACTGACATTCCCACTTTCACTGGGTGACATCAACATCCCCATTTACACATGCTAAGCTGCTGTCTCTAAGCTTCCATCTCTCACTTCCTCATTCGGCCTTCCTCAATGGTCCTCTGCAGCTACTCACAAAGACAACCACTCACTGGACCTCATCTTCACCCACAACTCTCTTCCCTATCTAACCTGTCCAACGCACATCTCCCTCTGTCTGACCACAACCTACTCACATTCTCTTCCCTTTCCTCTCCTGATGTAAAATCCCCACTTCACAATCTTGCACCCCCTCGCAGAAATCTCAAACATCTTTATTTACACTCACTTTCTGAGTCCCTTCTCCCTCCTGCACACCTAGGTTGCTTACTCGTTGCAGATGCTGCTATCACTTTATATAACACCACAACAGCTGAAGCTCTCAAACCGATCACCCCCTCATACATATGAAAAGCTCTCACAATCAACAGGCAACCCTGGCACACCAGGCTTACTAAAGAACTGAGGCGGGAGTATAGGTTTGCTGAGCAGAAATGGAAAAGATGCCATTCAAACGAGCACTTCATCACATTCAAAAACAGTCCCTCACTACTTTTAAGTCCACACTCACTGGAGAAAAACAAACCTACCTCTCCTCTCTCATATCCTTCCTGTCTTACAACCCTAAACAGCTATTCAACACTTTCAATTCACTCCTCCTTCCCCAGCAACCTCCTCACTCTCCTGTCATCTCAGATGAAGACATAGCCTCATTCTTCAAGCAGAAGATCGATAACATCAGAGAAAGCTTTGGCCTACAGTCCCCACTAATAACTACTCAGCCCTCCTCATCTAAAACCAGCTTCTCCATTACAGAAGATCAAATTTTCTCTCTACTCCCAAGATCACATCTCTCATCTTTTGCAGTCGACCCAATCTCATCCCACCTCATCACAAACCTCACCGGTCTTCATCCCCACCCTAACCCATCTCTTCAACCTATCACTAACAACAGGTGTTTCCCCCTCATGCTTCAAACATGTCTCAGTCACACCCATCCACAAAAAGAACTCCCTTGACACATCTTCTGAGTCTATCTATCGCATCATACCACTTCTCCCCTATGCCTCAAAACTACTGTAACATGTCCATCTTGAACTGACCTCCCACCTCTCTTCCTGCTCCCTCATTGACCACTTACAGTCTGGCTTCTGACTGCATCATTCCACTGAAACTGCCCTGACTAAAGTACCCAATGACCAACTAACTGCCAAATCCAAGCCACACTACTGTCCTCCTCCACCTTGACCGGTCATCTGCTTTTGACAAAGTCGACCATTCCCTCTTACTACAGATTCTCTCATCTCTTGGCATCACAGACTTGGCTCTATTTTAGATCTCTTCATATCTAACGGACCGGACATTCAGTATCTCCCACTCACACACCACCTCCTCTTCTCTCCCCCTATCTGTTGGTGGCCCCCAAGTTTCAGTTCTAGGACCCTCACTCTTCTCCATCTACACCTTTGGCTTGGGACAACTCACAGAGTCCCATGGCTTTCAGTATTATCTCTATGCTTATGACACACAGATCTACCTCTCTGGACCCGACATCACCTCCTTGTTAACCAGAATGCCACAATGTCTGTCTACCATTTCATCTTTCTTCTCTGCTCAATTTCTTAAACTTAACATGGACAAAACAAAATTCATCATCTTTCCCCCATCTCACTCAACCCGACCCCAACACACCTATCCATTAAAGTAAATGGCTGCTCACTCTTATATATTATATTTCTTAATCAAGAATCTGCAAAAACATTAGTTGAATATTCTCATCAGCTCCCGGCTCGACTACTTCAACCTCCTGATCTGTGGTCTCCCTTCTAACACTGTTGCACACCTCCAATCTATCCTCAACTCTGCTGCCCGACTAATCCACCTGTCTCCCTCTATTCCTTGGCTTCTCCTATATGTCAATCCCTTCACTGGCTCCCCATTGCCCAGAGACTCCAGTTCAAAACATTAACCATGGTATACAAAACCATCCACAACCTGTCTCCTCCATATATCTGTGACAGTCTCCTGGCCGGTACTTACCTGGACGCAACCACCGATCCTCACAAGATATCCTTCTCTACTCCCCTCTTATCTCCTCTTCCTACAATCACATACAAGATTTCTCCCGCACGCCCCCCCCCCCCTACTCTGTAGCTCTCTACCCCAACATATCAGACTCTTGCCTACCGTGGAAACCTTCAATAGGAACCTGAAGACCTACTTCTTCCGACAAGCCTACAACCTACAGTAACCATCGTTCCACCGTACCGCTGCACGACCAGCTCTACCCTCACCTACTGTATCCTCACCTATCCCTTGTAGCCTGTGAGCCATCACGGGCAGGGTTCTCTCTCCTCCTGTATCAGTCAGTGACTTGTATAGTTTATGATTATTGTACTTGATTTTTATTATGTATACCACTTTTCACATGTAAAGAGCCATGGAATTAATGGCGCTATAATAATAAATAATAATAATTCAAATTAAATAATGCTACAATACTCTAAAGCTATAGCTAAAGTTTCCTTCCTTTGAGAAAAAAAAAAGACTTCATATACTGTGCTCAGTCTGCATCTAAATATCTTGGTCATAGGGCTTGTTGGCATACCCTCCACCAATGGATGTTACCCAGTTGCCCCTTAAATTTTTTTGCAGACGGATAGCATGTCTGAGGTTGGTCTTATTTTCAATCTAAACATGGACATTCAAGGTATGGTGTCTGCAAAAAATGGATGGATGCCATCAGTGTTTCACCGATGTGCGTGATTTTTCACAGACTAATGCTGGCAAAAGCTTGGAAACCTCTATCAGTTTTTTCACAAATAAGAAAAATGGATGAAAAAAATTGACAAAAAAAGGACCATAAGCAGATGAAAAATGAGATCCAGAATGAGAAGAAAAAAAACCACATGAATTTGGTCTTACCCCAGACTTATAAACATTAATAAACATACATTGGCAACTAATTGATCTCTTCAAGAAACAGAATTTTTTTTTCGGTTACTAAACAGATGTAAACAAGGTAGCTCATGTAGTAAAAAGTCTTCTTACCACTTGCTCAGATTCCAATAGTTCGGTTTTGACTCTTGCTGCCGGCATCCCGTCCAGCATTAACATTCTTTGCTCAACTATATCTGTTGTAAAAGAGAAAAAAAAAAAGAATTTGTGAACAAAAGAGCTTTTTATGTGTCCGATATTGAAAACATCAATAAAATATAAAAGAAACCGGAAAAGAGAGCCACTTTTATAATAAATTACTCTGTGGGATGGTAATAATTAGAAATAAACGGTCATGAGAGTCTTGTAAAGCAGAAGGTTAGGCTTTATTAAAACCAAATTTATGAACTATGCCCCAAGTGTATGCTTAGATAAATGAAAAGTATCAATTGCCACATATATCCCACTCTTATGACTTATGTTTGGCAGAGTAACCTGTGTATAAACTGCTTACGTGTTGCACAACTGCATGTCTAACCAGTTCTCTTCGCATCCATCAGTTCAACAATTTTGTAAGCATCTCTTACGTAAATGGTTAAGCAGGTAAGATAAAAAAGTCCAGGAAAACTAGGTTTGCTACATTATAATTGTGACAATATGAAATTATGAAATCTGTATCTCTTTACAGTGATTTATTTAAAAAAATTATTGTTGTATTTTTGGAAGAGCAATGTAGGTCACCAAATAGTCTAATAGTCAGGTACTTATACAAACTGGGGAAGATAGCGTCCCCCTCCTCTATTAACTTAAGATGCTGTGGTCACTACTGACAACTACATCAAAGAGGTTAATTATCAGAAACCAACCTAATTCACATGTGTAGAGCCTAACAACATTATCTATCCAGACACACACACACACACTTTACTATCCTTATTTTATAGCTTCAATAAATTCCAGAGCACTTTGCAGGATCCCTGAAGCTCACAATTCCTTATATCAGTATGACTTTGGTGAGTGGGAGGAAACTGGAGTACCTAGAGGAAACCAACACATACACAAGGACAACATATGAACTCTCCTAACCACTGATCCACTGTGCGGTCTATGACATGAATGGGATAGTTGTAAACACAAAAAAATTATATTCAGATTATAATGCATTTGAATCGATGCAATTTCTTACAGAGGTCAATGTGAGTTAAAAAGGACCTTTCATTGGACTTTGTAATTAATACTGAGTACCTCTTCAAATAGGAGCTGCTTCACTGATTCTGGAATGTTTTTTTCTTTTTCTTCTGTGTACTTCTGTTCCAAAGTTATGCTGTCTGGTAAATCAAGGTACAGAGTATTCCTTCAACCAACTGAAGGTATTCCACAGAACTCTGTGGGGACAATGGCATGACTGTGTTTTGACTAGCTAGTAACAGAGGAGAAAAGCAAATGCCATAACCATTAGTTGGTTGAAGGAAAAATTTGGAAAAATTGCACCTTTTTATCAGGAATAGAGTTATAACTTTGAAATGGAGGGGCACAAGAGAAAAATAAAATCTGTTTCAGAATCAGTGGATTAGCACCAATTAGAGGGGGTAATCAGTTTAAACCTACAGACTGCAAAGCATGTCCTATAAGGAACGAATAAAGGATCTGGGAAAGTTTAGCTTGCAAAAAAGAAGGCTAAGAGGAGACTTAATAGCTGTCTACAAATATCTGAAGGGATGTCAGTGTAGAGGGATCATCATTATTCTCATTTGCAGATGGAAACAGAGAAGCAATGGGATGAAACTGAAAGGGAGAAGACACGGATTAGATACTACAAAAATACATTTTGAAAGTGAGGGTGATCAATGAGTGGAACAGCTGCCAGGAGAGATGATGAGTTCTCCTTCAATGGAAGTCTTCAAACAGAGGCTGGACAGACGTCTGTCTGAGATGGTTTAGTGAGTCCTGAATTGAGAAGGGGGTTGGACACAATGACCCTTGAAGTCCTTCCAACTCTAACACTCTATGATTCTAGGAGAATTTCACAATTTTCAAACTTTGAATTCTTATGCCCTTAAATCAGATAGTTATGGCACACAAAATAGATAATACACATTATCCACTTATCTACTTTAACCCCTTCATGACCTTGCCGTTTTTTGCAATTCTGACCAGTGTCCCTTTATGAGGTAATAACTCAGGAACGCTTCAACGGATCCTAGCGATTCTGAGATTGTTTTTTCGTGACATAGTGGGCTTCATGTTAGTGGTAAATTTAGGTCGATAATTTCTGAGTTTATTTGTGAAAAAAACGGAAATTTGGCAAAAATTTTGAAAATTTCGCAATTTTCACATTTTGAATTTTTATTCTGTTAAACCAGAGAGTTATGTGACACAAAATAGTTAATAAATAACATTTCCCACATATCTACTTTACATCAGCACAATTTTGGAAACAAATTTTTTTTTTGCTAGGAAGTTATAAGGGTTAAAATTTGACCAGTGATTTCTCATTTTTACAACAAAATTTACAAAACCATTTTTTTTAGGGACCACCTCACATTTGAAGTCAGTTTGAGGGTTCTATATGGCTGAAAATACCCAAAAGTGACACCATTCTAAAAACTGCACCCCTCAAGGTGCTCAAAACCACATTCAAGAAGTTTATTAACCCTTCAGGTGTTTCACAGCAGCAGAAGCAACATGGAAGTAAAAAATGAACATTTAACTTTTTAGTCACAAAAATGATCTTTTAGCAACAATTTTTTATTTTCCCAAGGGTAAAAGGAGAAACTGGACCACGAACGTTGTTGTCCAATTTGTCCTGAGTACGCTGATACCTCATATGTGGGGGTAAACCACTGTTTGGGCGCACGGCAGGGCTCGGAAGGGAAGGAGCGCCATTTGACTTTTTGAATGAAAAATTGGCTCCAATCTTTAGCGGACACCATGTCGCATTTGGAGAGCCCCCGTGTGCCTAAACATTGGAGCTCCCCCACAAGTGACCACATTTTGGAAACTAGACCCCCCAAGGAACTTATCTAGAAGCATAGTGAGCACTTTAAACCCCCAGGTGCTTCACAAATTGATCCGTAAAAATGAAAAAGTACTCTTTTTTCACAAAAAAATTATTTTAGCCTCAATTTTTTCATTTTCACATGGGCAACAGGATAAAATGGATCCTAAATTTTGTTGGGCAATTTCTCCTGAGTACACCAATACCTCACATGTGGGGGTAAACCACTGTTTGGGCACATGGTAAGGCTCAGAAGGGAAGGAGCGCCATTTGACTTTTTGAATGAAAAATTATCTCCATCGTTAGCGGACACCATGTCGCGTTTGGAAAGCCCCTGTGTGCTTAAACATTGGAGCTCCTCCACAAGTGACCCCATTTTTGAAACTAGAGCCCCCAAGGAACTCATCTAGAGGCATAGTGAGCACTTTAAACCCCCAGGTGCTTCACAAATTGATCCGCAAAAATGAAAAAGTACTTTTTTTTCACACAAAATTTCTTTTAGCCTCAATTTTTTCATTTTCACATGGGCAACAGGATAAAATGGATCCTAAAATTTGTTGGGCAATTTCTCCTGAGTATGCCGATACCTCATATGTGGGGGTAAACCACTGTTTGGGTGCACGGCAAGGCTCGGAAGGGGAGGCGTGCCATTTGACTTTTTGAATGGAAAATTAGCTCCAATCGTTAGCGGACACCATGTCGCGTTTGGAGAGCCCCTGTGTGCCTAAACATTGGAGCTCCCCTACAAGTGACCCCATTTTGGAAACTAGACCCCCCAAGGAACTTATCTAGATGCATAGTGAGCACTTATAACCCCCAGGTGCTTCACAGAAGTTTATAACGCAGAGCCATGAAAATAAAAAATAATTTTTCTTTTCTCAAAAATGATTTTTTAGCCCACAATTTTTTATTTTCCCAAGGGTAACAGGAGAAATTGGACCCCAAAAGTTGTTGTCGAGTTTCTCCTGAGTACGCTGATACCCCATATGTGGGGGTAAACCACTGTTTTGGCACACGTCGGGGTTCGGAAGGGAAGTAGTGACGTTTTGAAATGCAGACTTTGATGGAATGCTCTGCGGGCGTCAGGTTGCGTTTGCAGAGCCCCTGATGTGCCTAAACAGTAGGAACTCCCCACAAGTGACTCCATTTTGGAAACTAGACCCCCAAGGGAACTTATCTAGATGTGTGGTGAGCACTTTGAACCCCCAAGTGCTTCACAGAAGTTTATAACGCAGAGCCGTGAAAATAATAAATGTGTTTCCTTTCCTCAAAAATATTTTTTTAGCCCAGAATTTTTTTATTTTTGCAAGAGTAACAGGAGAAATTGGACCCCAAAAGTTGTTGTCCAGTTTCTCCTGAGTACGCTGATACCCCATATGTGGGGGTAAACCACTGTTTGGGCACATGCCGGGGCTCGGAAGGGAAGTAGTGACGTTTTGGAATGCAGACTTTGATGGAATGGTCTGCGGGCATCATGTTACGTTTGCAGAGCCCCTGATATGCCTAAACAGTAGAAACCCCCCACAAGTGACCCCATTTTGGAAACTAGACCCCCCAAGGAACTTATCTAGATGTGTGGTGAGCACGTTCAACCCCCAAGTGCTTCACAGAAGTTTACAACGCAGAACCGTGAAAATAAAAAATCATTTTTCTTTCCTCAAAAAAGATGTTTTAGCAAGCAATTTTTTATTTTCACAAGGGTAACAGGAGAATTTGGACCCCAATATTTGTTGCCCAGTTTGTTGTGAGTACGCTGATACCCCATATGTGGGGGTAAACCACTGTTTGGGCACACGTCAGGGCTCGGAAGGGAAGTAGTGACATTTGAAATGCAGACTTTGATGGAATGGTCTGCGGGCGTCACATTGCATTTGCAGAGCCCCTGATGTGCCTAAACAGTAGAAACACCCCACAAGTGACCCCATTTTGGAAACTAGACCCCCGAAGGAACTTATCTAGCTGTGTGGTAAGCACTTTCAACCCCCAAGTGCTTCACAGAAGTTTATAACGAAGAGCCGTGAAAATAAAAAATAATTGTTCTTTCCTCAAAAATTATGTTTTAGCAAGTAATTTTTTATTTTTGCAAGGGTAACAGGAGAAATTGGACCCCAACAGTTGTTGCCCAGTTTGTCCTGAGTACGCTGGTACCCCAAATGTGGTGGTAAACCACTGTTTGGGCGCACGTCAGGGCTTGGAAGGGCGGGAGCACCATTTGACTTTTTGAACGCAAGATTGGCTGGAATCAATGGTGGCGCCATGTTGCGTTTGGAGACCCCTGATGTGCCTAAACAGTGGAAACCCCTCAATTCTAACTCCAACACTAACCCCAACACACCCCTAATCCTAATCCCAACTGTAGCCATAACCCTAATCACAACCCTAACCCCAACACACCCCTAACCACAACCCTAACCGCAACACAACCGTAACCCTAATTCCAACCCTAATCCTAACCCTAATCCCAACCGTAACCCTAATCCCAACCCTAACCACAACTGTAACCCCAACACACCCCTAACCCTATCCGTAACCCTAACCACAAGCCTAATCTTAACCCTATTTCAAACCCTAGCCCTAATTCCAACCCTAACTCTAAGGCTATGTGCCCACGTTGCGGATTCGTGTGAGATTTTTCCGCACGATTTTTGAAAAATCTGCAGGTAAAAGGCACTGCGTTTTGCCTGCGGATTTACAGCAGATTTCCAGTGTTTTTTTGTGCGGATTTCACCTGCGGATTCCTATTGAGGAACAGGTGTAAAACGCTGCGGAATCCGCACAAAGAATTGACATGCTGCGGAAAATACAATGCAGCGTTTCTGCACGGAATTTTCCGCACCATGGGCACAGCGGATTTGGTTTTCCTTAGGTGTACATGGTACTGTAAACCTGATGGAAAACTGCTTCGAATTCGCAGCGGCCAATCCGCTGCGGATCCGCGGCCAATCCGCTGCGAATCCGCTGCAGATCCGCTGCGGATCCGCGGCCGATCCGCGGCCGATCCGCGGCCGATCCGCGGCCGATCCGCGGCCGATCCGCTGCCGATCAGCTGCCGATCAGCTGCCGATCCGCTGCGGATCCGCTGCCGATCCGCTGCGGATCCGCGGCCGATCCGCTGCGGATCCGCGGCCGATCCGCTCTGTGTGCACATGCCATAACCCTACCCCTAACCCTAACCCTACCCGTAACCCTAACCCTACCCCTAACCCTACCCCTAGTTCTAACCCTAGTTCTAACCCTAACCCTAGTGGAAAAAGAAAAAAAAAATATTTTCTTTATTTTATTATTGTCCCTACCTATGGGGGTGATAAAGGGGGGGTTTATTTATTGTTTTTTTATTTTGATCACTGTGGTAGAACCTACCACAGCGATCAAAATGTACTTGTAACGAATCTGCCAGCCGGCAGATTCTTTGGGCGCACTGAGCATGCGCCCGCCATCTTGGAAGATGGCGGCACCCAGGGAGAAGACGGACCGACTTCGGGAGGATCGGTAAGTATGAGGGGATGGTGGGGGGGTGGATCGGAGCACAGGGGGGGGGATCGGAGGACGGGGGGAGCGGACAGGAGCACGGGGGAGCGGACAGGAGCACGGGGGAGCGAACAGGGGGACGGAGGGGGGTACCGGACAGAACGGAGGACTGGGGAGGAGATCGGGGGCGGTGGGGGGGGCCAGAACATGATTTCCAGCCATGGCAGATGTTATTGCAGCATCGGCCATGGCTGGATTGCAATATTTCACCATTTTCATAGGTGAAATATTGCAAATTGCTCTGATTGGCTGTTGCACTTTCAACAGCCAATCAGAGCGATCGTAGCCACGTGGGGGCAAAGCCACCCCCCCTAGGCTGAAGTACAACTCCCCCTCTCCCTGCAGATCGGGTAAAATAGGAATTAACCCTTTCACCCGATCTGCAGGGATGCGATCATTCCATGACGCCACATAGGCGTCATGGGTCGGGAAGGGGATTCTAGGAGAATTTCACAATTTTCAAACTTTGAATTCTTATGCCCTTAAATCAGATAGTTATGGCACACAAAATAGATAATACACATTATCCACTTATCTACTTTAAATCAGCACAAATTTTGAAACAAATTTTTTTCTAATTAAGTTATAATGGTTAAAAGTTGACCGGCGATCTCATTTTTACAACAAAATTTACAAAACCATTTTTTTTTTAGGGACCACATCACATTTTAAGTGACTTTGAGAGGTCTATAAGACAGAAAATAAAAAAGGGTACCATTCTAAAAACTGCACCCCTCAAGGTTCTCAAAACCACATTCAAGAAGTTTATTATCCATTCAGGTGCTTCACAGCAACTGAAGCAATGTGGAAGGAAAAAATGAAAAAATTAACATTTAACCATTTCACAGAAATGTTACTTTAGACCCAATTTTTTAAATTTCACAAAAACTACTGGAAAAAATGGACCCCAAAATGTGTTGTGCATATTCTCTTGAGCACACCGATACCTCATATGTGGGGGAAAACTACTGTTTGGGAGCACGGCAGGGCTCGGAAGGAAATGGGCGCAATTTAAATTTTTGAATGCAAAATTTGCTGAAATCATTAAGCCATGTCACATTTGTAGAGCCCCTGATGTGCTTAAACAGTGGAAACCCCCCAAAAGTGACCCCATTTTGGAAACTAGACCCCCCAGAGAAGTTATGTAGATGTGTGGTGAGCACTTTGAAGGTGCCTCACAGAACTTTATAACAGAGTCATGGAAATAAAAAATCAGATTTTTTTTCCACAAAAATGATCTTTTACCCAAAATTTTTTATTTTCACAAAAAAAAAAGCAACAACCGGAGGTAGTTTACTGATATGCGTCAGCGATCAGTGTTTGATGGCTGTGGGAAGCACACATACTGATGTGATTTGCTTCTGAAACTGACACTAACCCTAACTAAATTCAGTAAAAAATATGACGTTTACTACAGTATATTTTACTGGTACTAATCTAAATTGTTTTTAAACAAATTTAAACTAAAAAAAAAAGCAACAACCGGAGGCCATTAACTGATGTGCATCAGCGATCAGTGCTCAATGACTGTAGGACAGACTGTAGAAACACACAGATGATTTTTTTTTAACGCTGACACTAACTCATTTGTAAAAAAAAACCTGTAGTAGATGATTACTACAGTATATTTTACTTTCCCTAATGTAAATTTTTTGATTCTCTTTTCACACAACAAAAGAAACCCCAAGAACCGGAGTGATTAGCGCTCGACAGCTGTAGGAGGCATGGATGATTCAGGGCGGTCACTGCCAGGTCACACAAAGTCTGTGCGATGTCATCATCGATCACACCAATCACAGCTGGTCGTAATGATGCCGGCGTTGCTAGTCTCCAGCCTATGATCGGGGATCTTACAGCACCAATCGTAAGCTGGACATCAGTGTTTCAGTGAAACACTGAGAAACACTGTGATTGGCTGTTCAGAATTGAACAGTCAATCACAGCGACCATAGTTGCGGTGTGGTATCGCCACTCCTTGGGATGAAGGCACCATGTTCCCTGCTGTGACAAACAGTAGGGACAATCATGCAATCATCGTGCACTTAGTCACCGCATCGGTCGGGAAGGGGTTCAACAAAAAAAAAAAAATTCAATGAAAGGTCCTCTTTAAAGGGCACCTTTCCAGCTTTCCATGGAGAATGCACCAGAGGTGGGTTTGGAATATCTGCCGGGGACAATGGAAACTTCCACTGCAAGACAATACTGCAATGCTAACACAATGGGGATTTTTCCATTATGCGTAAAGTAGGATTTACAGTGTTTACTTGAAAAATGTCTGACTAGATGGTGTTACATCAATACTCGAGTTAGAAAAGGATTCTTAAATGTCTGCTTGACTTAGGCTACTTTCACACTAGCGTTAACTGCATTACGTCGCAAATCCGTTTTTTTGCCGAAAAAACGGATGCGTCAAAAAAGTGAAAAACGTATGCAACGCATACAGCATTTCGACGGATCCGTCGCAAATCCGTTAAACGTTTCCGTCGAAAATACTGGATGCGTTGCATACGTTGCATCCGTTTTTACCAGCCGTTGCATCCGTTTTTACGACTGATCCGTTTTTAAAAGGGAGGCTCCCAAATTTGATTGGCTACTGGAAAATATGGAAAACTATATAGTTACTGTTTTTACAGCCCATCTTTGAGGGTTTTAGTTTTGTGGCAGCGATGGAAGGTGTTCTTGTGAGCATTGCTAGTTTGGTTACCGACATTATCTTTGAGACGAATCGCCTGGATATCATAGTGCGGGAGAAGGAGGCGGCAGCGGAAAAACGGAGGATGCTTCTGCAGCAACGGAGACGGAGGCGACTCTGGATACATCCGATTAATGAACTACGGATGATGATAAAGGGATCCAAACCCTAACCCTACCCCTAACCTCACCCCTAACCGTTTAATGAACATTTTCTGACAGTCATAGTGCCACGTATTTCAGTGCCACGTATTTCAGTGCCACGTATTTAAGTGTCACGTATTTAAGTGTCACGTATATAAGTGCCACGTATTTCAGTGCCACGTATTTCAGTGCCACGTATTTCAGTGCCACGTATTTCAGTGCCACGTATATAAGTGCCACGTATTTCAGTGCCACGTATATAAGTGCCACGTATATAAGTGCCATGTATATAAGTGCCACGTATAACCACGTAGTTCTAGTATTTATAGTACGTGGCACTTATATACGTGGCACTTATATACGTGGCACTTATATACGTGGCACTTAAATACGTGGCTGGCTGGGGTCTTGTGGCTGGCAGTCTTCTCTCTGGGTCTTGCTGGCATATGTGGGGTTGAAGGCCCAGGCCAGGTTTATATAGATTTGGGGGTGTCTGGCCAATTGGCAACAAAATCCAGCTTCTGAGCATGCTCAGTGCAAAAAAACGTATTGCAGCGCTGCATTGCATCGTACGACGTGTCCCGACGCATCCGTCGCTCATAGGCTTCCATTGTAGCCAACGACGTATGCCACAGGATGCGTCGCGACACGTTTTTTAGGCGGAGACAAAAAACGTTACAAGCAACGTTTTTTGCCGACGACGTGTGGCCAAATTTCGACGCATCCGTCGTAAAACGGACACGACGTATGCCAATCCGTCGCAATACGTCGCCAATACAAGTCTATGGGGAAAAAACGCATCCAGCAAAAACTTTTGCTGGATGCGTTTTTTTCTGAAAAAAGACGTTTTGAGACGTAATGCAGTTAACGCTAGTGTGAAAGTAGCCTTAGTAACATAAATCATAACTACAACCTCATCCAAGTACAGAAGAAACCGGCATCAATTTGTCATTCAGAATGTACTAATCCTGCAGTGTTCCTGCTTTGTTAGGCTGCATCACCTGTCCAAAAACGCATCAGTTGTCACCAGGCTTCCCCCCACCATATTACTCCCAAGCGCTGGTTTGATGTCAGATCGGAATGTTACATGAAACCTTGTGATCTGGCCACTGGACCGCCACCTGCACTTGTCTGGTGCGACAACTGTCACACAAGAGGGAACCATACTATTGCAATTAATGGCATAAGTTCATCTATCAGTTTAAACGCCAGATGCAATCGGGATGCAGCACTGGACATATGTTCATGGGGCTGAAGACATACGCATGTCATGTATGCTCCTTTTATGGCTTGCTTCCTGTTGTAGGACTTATAAATTGTTATCCCATTAAAACATTTATCAACTATTCACAGATTAAAAGAATTAATGTTGGGAGTCCAGCTACTGAGACCCCAACTGATCTTGAGAACTAGGGGCCTAAAGTCTCCTGTGTCAATAGAATATTAGTAAGCATCAGTGACCACCACTCCCATAGACAGTAAATGGTCACACATTCTCACTAATGATCTGTTATCATGTTATCCAGCAGTCAGACCCCCAGTGATGATACCACCTAGTAAATATGTGATATACACTATAACGTTTATGGAACAACCCCCATTAGTAACAGTTAATTTTTTTTCTATCAGAATGGAACTTTTTCCATTTTCACTAATAGTATTTTCAAACATACAGTAGATTTCAATTACAATTTCTATATCTATATTTATCTATATTTATTTCTATATATTTATACATATACACACAGTACAGACCAAAAGTTTGGACACCCCTTCTCATTTAAAGATTTTTCTGCGTTTTCATGACTATGAAAATTGTACATTCACACTGAAGGCATCAAAACTATGAATTAACACATGTGGAATTATATACTTAACAAAAAAGTGTGAAACAACTGAAATTATGTCTTATATTATAGGTTCTTCAAAGTAGCCACCTTTTGCTTTGATGACTGCTTTGCACACTCTTGGCATGGCAACACAAGCCTCATTCATACATGAAATAAACACAAGACAAAGCTTTCTTAGTGGAAAAATAAGGCCGTGATGTTTATTTTGGGTTACTCATAAAAAATTAACAAAACATTCCCAGATAAATAAATCATGTAATTTCACCAAATATTCCATAAACCAATCAACCATCCACCCATAGACTGGGCGATTTTCCCACAACATAAACATCACGACAAAGCAAAATTTAAGGGCGGGAGGGTGGGGTCTTCTTTTCTTCAAATGGTACCTCACAATGACTGCACCTTGCCATAACACGGCCATAAATATCCCGGCGACAGCATGGCAACGCACTGACAACCAATTGTCAGTCGTTATAAAACCGCCAAAACAGCTGATTGGAGCCGGATTTACCCAATAGCACAACAAATATAAATACTAAAAACATCAAATTTGGTTAGTAACCAGAAATGACCAATGAACTGTAGAGTCTGTGTGGCCATGTGACCCCCCCTATATTCCCTACGTAAAGTAGGGGGGGGGCTTCCATTCTCCTGATGAGTTTCAAGAGGTAGTCACCGGGAATGGTTTTCACAAAAAAGTGTGAAACAACTGAAAATATGTCTTATATTCTAGGTTCTTCAAAGTAGCCACATTTTGCTTTGATGACTGCTTTGCACACTCTTGGCATTCTCTTGATCAGCTTGAAGAGGTAGTCACCGGGAATGGTTTTCACTTCGCAGGTGTGCCCTGTCAGGTTTAATAAGTGAGATTTCTTGCCTTATAAATGTTGTTGGGACCATCAGTTGTGTTGTGCAGAAGTCTGGTGGATACACAGCTGATAGTCCTACTGAATAGACTGTTAGAATTTGTATTATGGGAAGAAAAAAGCAGCTAAGTAAAGAAAAAGAAGTGGCCATCATTACTTTAAGAAATGAAGGTCAGTCAGTCCGAAAAATTGGGAAAACTTTGAAAGTGTCCCCAAGTGCAGTGCAAAAACCATCAAGCGCTACAAAGAAACTGGCTCACATGAGGACAACCCCAGGAAAGGAAGACCAAGAGTCACCTCTGGTGACTCAGATAAACTTATCCTCAGTAGCAGCCTCAGAAATCGCAGGTTAACAGCGGCTCAGATTAGAGACCAGGTCAATGCCACACAGAGTTCTAGCAGCAGACACATCTCTACAACAACTGTTACGACTTGTTTCCACTTGCGAGAAACACGTCCGTGTCTCGCATATGGAAACCAAGCTCTGGCGCCGGCACTCCAGAGCGGAGCGTGTGGCCGCACAGCAACACATGGAGCTGCACGCTCCGCTCCAATGTGCCGGCGCCAGAGCTTGGTTTCCACTTGCGAGACACGGACGTGTTTCTCCAAGTGGAAACAAGCCCTTAAGAGGAGACTTTGTGCAGCAGGTCTTCATGGTAAAATAGCTGCTAGGAAACCACTGCTAAGGACAGGCAACAAGCAGAAGAGACTTGTTTGGGCTAAAGAACACAAGGAATGGACATCAGACCAGTGGAAATCTGTGCTTTGGTCTGATGAGTCAAAATTTGAGATATTTGGTTCCAACCACCGTGTCTTTGTGCGACGCAGAAAAGGTGAACCGATGGACTCTAAATGCCTGGTTCCCACCATGAAGCATGGAGGTGGAGGTGTGATGGTGTGGGGGTGCTTTGCTGGTGACACTGTTGGGGATTTATTCAAAATTGAAGGCATACTGAACCAGCATGGCTACCAAAGCATCTTGCAGCGGCATGCTATTCCATCCGGTTTGCGTGTAGTTGGACAATCATTTATTTTTCAACAGGACAATGACCCGAAACACACCTCCAGGCTGTGTAAGGGTTATTTGATCAAGGAGAGTGATGGGGTGCTACGTCAGATGACCTAGCCTCCACAGTCACCAGACCTGAACCCAATCGAGATGGTTTGGGGTGAGCTGGACCGCATAGTGAAGGCAAAAGGGTCAACAAGTGCGAAGCAGCTCTGGGAACTCTTTCAAGATTGTTGGAAGACCATTCCCGGTGACTACCTCTTGAAGCTCATCAAGAGAATGCCAAGAGTGTGCAAAGCAGTCATCAAAGCAAAAGGTGGCTACTTTGAAGAACCTAGACTATAAGACATAATTTCAGTTGTTTCACACTTTTTTGTTCAGTACCGTATTTTCCGGCATAAGACGACTTTTTAACCCCTCAAAATCTTCTTAAAAGTCGGGGGTCGTCTCATACGCCGGGTACAGATAAAATGTGCATATGGTGGGTGGGGGGGGGAGTGGTCCCGATGACTAAGACAGGGGGCGTCTCACAGTAAAGTGTGAGTGGAGTATATCCCCCTATTACCTCATTGCGGCAGCGTGGGGGTCTCTGTGCTGGGAGCGGCAGCTCCTCTTCGTGCCGTGGGTGCTCTGTGCTGTGGGGCGGCGGCGCATCTTCGTGCTGTGGGTGCTGTGGGGCGGCGGCGGCGACGCATCGGGCGTCGGGGCTTCTCCGGCATCTCCTCCAGGCCCGGAGGCACCGCCAGCCCCATTGCTTTGATGCGGTGGCCTCCGGGAAAATGGCCGCTGCTCAGATTCAGATCTCGTGTCCCGAGGTCTCGGGAGACAAGATCTGAATCTGAGCATGCGCCGCCCCCAGGGGCCATTTTCCCGGAGGCCACCGCATGGCAGCCTCCGGGAAAATGGCCGCTGCTCAGATTCAGATCTCGTCTCCCGAGATGTCGGGAGACGAGATCTGAATCTGAGCAGCGGCCATTTTCCCGGAGGCCACCGCATCACAGCAATGGGGCTGCCGGACTGCCTCCGGGCCTGGAGGAGATGCCGGAGAAGCCCCGACGCTGCAAGAAGATGCGCCGCCGCCGCCCCACAGCACCCACAGCACAGAGCACCCACGGCACAGAGCACCCACGGCACGAAGAGGAGCTGACGCTCCCAGCACAGAGACCCCCACGCTGCCGCATTGAGGTAATAGGGGGATATACTCCACTCACACTTTACTGTGAGACGCCCCCTGTCTTAGTCATCGGGACCACTCCCCACGCCAAAAGGCACATATTCACCGGCCCTATAAGATGACATACGGCGTATAAGAAGACCCCTAAGTATAAGAAGATTTTATATCTTAACTGGAAAAGTTGGGGGGTCGTCTTATACGCCCAGTCGTCTTATATGCCGGAAAATACGGTATATAATTCCACATGTGTTAATTCATAGTTTTGATGCCTTCAGTGTGCATGTACAATTTTCATCAATTTTCATAGTCATGAAAATACAGAAAAATCTTTAAATGAGAAGGTGTGTCCAAACTTTTGGTCTGTACTGTGCAGATAGATAGATAGATAGATAGATAGATAGATAGATAGATAGATAGACAGTCATGGCCAAAAGTATTGACACCCCTGCAATTCTGTCAGATAATACTCAGCTTCTTCCTGAAAATGATTGCAATCACAAATTCTTTGGTATTATCTTCATTTAATTTGTCTTAACTGAAAAAACACAAAAGAGAATGAAGCAAAAAGCAAAACATTGATCATTTCACACAAAACTCCAAAAATGGGCCAGACAAAAGTATTGGCACCCTCAGCCTAATACTTGGTTGCACAACCTTTAGCCAAAATAACTGCGACCAACCGCTTCCGGTAACCATCAATGAGTTTCTTACAATGCTCTGCTGGAATTTTAGACCATTCTTCTTTGGCAAACTGCTCCAGGTCCCTGATATTTGAAGGGTGCCTTCTCCAAACTGCCATTTTTAGATCTCTCCACAGGTGTTCTATGGGATTCAGGTCTGGACTCATTGCTGGCCACCTTAGAAGTCTCCAGTGCTTTCTCTCAAACCATTTTCTAGTGCTTTTTGAAGTGTGTTTTGGGTCATTGTCCTGCTGGAAGACCCATGACTTCTGAGGGAGACCCAGCTTTCTCACACTGGGCCCTACATTATGCAGCAAAATTTGTTGGTAGTCTTCAGACTTCATAATGCCATGCACACAGTCAAGCAGTCCAGTGCCAGAGGCCGCAAAGCAACCCCAAAACATCAGGGAACCTCCGCCATGTTTGACTGTAGGGACCGTGTTCTTTTCTTTGAATGCCTCTTTTTTTTCTCCTGCAAACTCTATGTTGATGCCTTTGCCCAAAAAGCTCTACTTTTGTCTCATCTGACCAGAGAACATTCTTCCAAAACGTTTTAGGCTTTTTCAGGTAAGTTTTGGCAAACTCCAGCCTGGCTTTTTTATGTCTCAGGGTAAGAAGTGGGGTCTTCCTGGGTCTCCTACCATACAGTCCCTTTTCATTCAGATGCCGATTGATAGTACGGGTTGACACTGTTGTACCCTCGGACTGCAGGGCAGCTTGAACTTGTTTGGATGTTAGTCGAGGTTCTTTATCCGACATCCGCACAATCTTGCGTTGAACTCTCTTGTCAATTTTTCTTTTCCATCCACATCTAGGGAGGTTAGCCACAGTGCCATGGGCTTTAAACTTCTTGATGACACTGTGCACGGTAAACACAGGAACATTCAGGTCTTTGGAGATGGACTTGTAGCCTTGAGATTGCTCATGCTTCCTCACAATTTGGTTTCTCAAGTCCTCAGACAGTTCTTTGGTCTTCTTTCTTTTCTCCATGCTCAATGTGGTATACACAAGGACACAGGACAGAGGTTGAGTCAACTTTAATCCATGTCAACTAGCTGCAAGTGTGATTTAGTTATTGCCAACACCTGTTAGGTGCCACAGGTAAGTTACAGGTGCTGTTAATTACACAAATTAGAGAAGCATCACATGATTTTTTGAACAGTGCCAATACTTTTGTCCACCTCTTTTTTTATGTTTGGTGTGGAATTATATCCAATTTGGCTTTAGGACAATTCTGTTTGTGTTTTTTTCATTTAAGACAAATTAAATGAAGACAATAATACCAAATAATTTGTGTTTGCAATCATTTTCAGGAAGAAACAGTATTATCTGACAGAATTGCAGGGGTGTCAATACTTTTGGCCATGACTGTATATAGCTCTGGCAAAAATTAAGAGACCACTGCAAAATGTTCAGGTTGTCTGATTTTTCTCTTTATAGGTATAATTTAGAGTAAAATGTAAATTGTTCTTTTTTTATAAACTTCTGACAACATGTCTCAGAATTTCCAAGCAATAAATATAGTATTTTTTTCCAAAAAGGAGAAACGGTCAAAATAATAAAAAAAAATAACCAGTGCTTTCAGACCTCAAATAATGCAAAGAAAACAAGTTCATACTTATATAAAAACAACAATACTAATGTTTCAACTCAGGAAGAGTTTAGATATCAATATTTTGTGGAATAACCATGATTTTTAATCACAGCTTTCATATGTCTTTGCATGCTCTCCACCATTCTTTCATACTGCTCCTGGCGCAAAAATTTAAACAGTTCTTCTTTGTTTGACGGCTTGTAACTATACATCATCCTCTTGATTACATTCCAGAGGTTTTCAATGGGGTTCAGGTCTGGAGATTGGGCTGCCGATGACAGCATTTTGATGTGATCTCTTAATTTTTGCCAGAGCTGTATGTATATTAAATATATATGGGGGAAATAAGTATTTGATCCCTTGCTGATTTTGTAAGTTTGCCCACTGACAAAGACATGAACAGTCTATAATTTTAAGGGTAGGTTAATTTTAACATTGAGGACAGAATATCAAAAATAAAATCTAGAAAATCACTGTATAAATATAAATGTATTTTCATTTTGCAGTGAGAAATAAGTATGTGATCATTCTGGCAAACAAGACTTACTACTCGTTGGTAAAACCCCTGTTGGCAAGCACAGCAGTCAGACTTTTTTGTAGTTGATGATGAGGTTTGCTCACATGTCAGGAGGAATTTTGGTCCACTCCTCTTTGCAGATCATCTCTAAATCATTAAGATTTTGAGGTTGTTGCTTGCCAACTCGGAGCTTCAACTCACTCCATAAGTATTCTATGGGATTAAGGTTTAGAGACTGACTAGGCCACTCCATAACCTTAATGTTCTTTTTTAACCACTCCTTTGTTGCCTTGGCTGTATGTTTTGGGTCATTGTCTTGCTGGAAGACCCAACCATTTTAATGTCCTGGCGGAGGGAAGGAGGTTGTCACTCAGGATTTTACAGTACATGGCTCCATCCATTCTCTCATTGATGTGGTGAAGTAGTCCTGTGCCCTTAGAGAAACACCACCAAAACATAATGTTTCCACCTCCATGATTGATAGTGGGGGCAGTGTTCTTTAGGTCATAGGCAGCATTTCTGTTCCTCCAAGCACAGTGAGTTGAGTTAATGCCAAAGACCTCAATTTTTGTCTCATCTGACCACAGCACCTTGATAAACTTCAGACGGGCCTGCACATGTGCCTTCTTGCGGACACTGCAGGATTTTAAACCTTTATGGCGTAATGTGTTACCAATGGTTTTCTTGGTGACTGTGGTCCCAGCTGCCTTGAAATTATTAACAACTTCTCCCATGTAGTTTTAGGCTGATCATTTTGTATTTCTCCCATTTTTCTTACTATTGCACCAGCAGTTGTCTCCTCTCCCAGCGCCTTACTTATGGTTTTGTAGCCCATTCCAGATTTGTGCAGGTCTATGATCTTGTCCCTGACATCCTTATAAAGCTCTTTGGTATTGCCCATGTTTTAGAGGTTAGAGTCTGACTGATTAATTGAGTCTGTGGACAGGAGTCTTTTATAAAGGTGACTATGTAACACAGCTGTCTTTAACGCAGGTAATGAGTTGATTAGGAGCGTCTAACTGGTCTGTAGGAGCCAGAACTCTTAATGGTTGGTAGGGGATCAAATACTTATTTCTCACTGCAAAAGGCTAATAAATTTATATAATTAATACAATGTGATTTTCTGGATTTTACTTTTGATATTCTATCTCTCAATGTTAAAATTAACCTACCCTTAAAATTATAGACTGTTGATGTCTTTGTCAGTGGGCAAACTTACAAAATCAGCAAGATATCAAATAATTATTTCCTTCACTGTATCAGCAATGCACAAATCAGTAATACATATGGTAGATGGACATACAAATCTATGGTCACATTTTGTATCACAATGATTTTAAGAAATCTAAGGGTACGTTCAAATGACTATTTTTGGTTCAAGTGAGGCCAGTTAAAAAATACTAACCTCACACAGATGGCACATTAATCTATGTTGTTTAATTGAACAGCTCAGATGACAGTTTTTTCGCACAATGTCTTTGGGGGGGAAAAACTGCAGCATGGACTTAATCTAGACTGTATTTTGGATGAGACTAATCAAGTCTATCAAATCCCATATGGATCATCTGTATTGCATCCTATTTTTACAGATACATTGCAATTATTCATTTCAGCATAAGACTCAATACAACATTCAGTTATGACAAGTGATGAGCGAGCATGCTCGGGTGTTATCAGAGTGCCTTCGGAATGACGGAATAATATGTTCGAGTCCCTGCGGATGCATAACGCACGGCTGTAAGATAGCCGCCACACATGTAGGGATTTCCTGTTTGTAAGGCAATCCGTGCATATACTGCGGCTGTCTAACAGCCACGAGACATGCTGCCGCAGGGTCTCAAGCATATTCGAGCACACCCAAGATACTCGGATAACACCCGAGCACATTCGCTTATCACTAGTTATGACACGTTTCAGCTCATCCCAAGCTTTTATGAACGGATGGCCTGAAACAGGCCCCACCTAAATATTGTACCAAGTCTTATGCTGAAATTAATAAAACATTATATGGAACCTACTGTACGTGAGTGTTGGGAACTCTTTGAAGTTCATTTCTTGATTCCCTCCATACACAGAATCAAGGAGTAGACTGGCAATCATCAGTCTTGTAGCACACCTATAGGTCTGATAACGCCATTATCCTGCAGATGCAGGGCTAATCTGCATGTCAGACATGAAGGCGCCCGGCTGTAGTGCTCAGAGTGCAGCACCTAAGGGAAAATTTACTTTATTCCTCCTGGGACCAGTCAGCTTTCAGTCATTCAGGTGGTCTACCATGGCTCCAATGAACACTCACAGCACAGTGTGTGACGGATGTAAGCCGCCCCAGCGCTGACTGACAGCTGGCTGTGCACTGATGCACTGCAGATTCGGCTGTCAATCAGTGCCAGGGCACGCTTATAGCCGCTGGTGAGGCCTGACTGACGCCACACTGACAAGCCTGCATGACTCAACTCTGTGTGTTGAGAAAAAAATTGAATTTCCTCCTAGGTGATGCTCTTTCAGTACAGCGGCTGGACACCTTCATGACGCTATTAATGGGAATCTGTCAGCAGGCTCTTGCTATGTAATCTGAGAGCGCATGATGTAGGAGCGGAGATCCTGATTCCAGAGATGTGTCACTTACTGGGCTGTGTTTTTATTTTAAAAAAATTCCGTGCTTAAACCAGCAGATCATCACTATCGGACTAGCTACCCAGTGCTTGCCGGTTCTACCACATCCCCACCACTAATTAACAGCTGTCAATATACATTGTATAGACTAGAGAAAGCTGACATTGTTGTGTGGGTGGGGTTATACAGGGCTCAGCATTCTGAGCTCTGCTAAGTCTGCAGCAGAGAAAACTGTGATTCTGTCATAACTGCTGCACACAGCGAACTAAGTGATACATTGCTTATTTATATACATATTTATTTATATTTATTGCTAGAATCAGTGTTTCAGCTCCTACATTATGCTGCTCTCAGAGCACATAGCAAAAATCTGCTGACAAATTCCATTTAACCTGCATATTAACTCTATATCTGCAGGTTATTGGACCTGACATTTTCCCTTTAATCAAACAGTCTTTATTAACATAGGAAACTATTTTATTAAATTACCATTGATTTATAAAAATGGTGGTCATACAGAGGTAAAAAATATAGACATATAGAAAGCATACAGATTACAATACCGATAAAATAAGCATCCATTATTTTCTGGCTGAAAACTTGATTTTTTTTTATAGGTTTGTCTCAATTTAGCTAAAGACCCAAAGGTTTTATTCTCATACTCATGAGTGACCCGTCCTTGTTCCATCATTTCACAAAAGAATTTACTCATCGATGAAGTGGAGAGAGTATAAAGCCTATGGAGCCACCACAGAGCCACACAGTGGCCAGTGGGTCAGAAAAGTGGTGCTGACTAATATGGATTTTGTGAAACCACAAAGTTGTTATTGCCAGAGGGAATGACATCTCATGACCAAAAAATGTGCAGATGACAGAATATTGCTTTTATTTAAGTACCACATATAAAATGATTATAAGATAAGAGCTAAAAGATCCTACAAGTGCTGATGGAGTTTCCATCCCAATAAGCTGCAGCATATACTGATGGGTAATACTGTCATGGGCGATGCTCGGCAGACTGGTCCTTTCTATTCATGGCTTCCTAATTGTCGGTTTCTTAATGGATAACTTTAAGTTCTAGAAGTGTCCTTCTTTAGAAAACCCCCGTCAAGTCCTATTCTCCGCATTACCCTCTTTCCACCAGATTTAGTGCAGCACATGAATGCGCAATAAGAGTGAATACACAGTGAGGAGGCTGTAAGCCGGCAATATAGAGCCAGAGCACTGTATTATCTGCTATTTGGGTATAATGGGAGGTTGCAGTAATGTGTACCAGTGCACTCAAGTGTACAGCACCAATAACTCACAAGGCAGTGTGCTAGAGAACGGCAATTATAGATCTACTCAAGAGCCATCATGTCTTAGCATGAGCTTAATATCCCTGACAATGTGACAACTCAGCAATGCAAGTCTGGCCCGATTTCAGAGACTTGACCTGCTTCAGACACCGTTTCACCTCAATAATTTTGGCATCACATCCTGATCTCTGCTTCTTCAATTAAACCATAAATGGGACACTTCATTTTGAGCAAACTTTACAAAGTAATCTCTCAGTTTTTTCAAGATTTTTATCTTCTTTATCCGTTGACCCTTCTAAATTTATCATAGCAGTCTACAGATTTTAGAGTCAAGTAGGTCATCGGTTATTTCAGGTCTGCTGTGAGTATAGAACTCAGACGTTGCATCTGAATCAGTGCTTTTCTTAAGCTTAATACATCAGTACCAAAATGGTATGTAACTCCCTGAGAAATTACCAGGATATCAAGATTTGTAACATTATTCACAACACTGGTAAGAAGAGATGAGCGAATCATATGCAGGACCCTGGTCCACCAGTCATCTCCTACCCGCCTAATGTACATGGAGCCTCTTCTGATTAGTAGGCCAACACAACGTCATTTACTTGTCACACTGCAACAAACACGTCGCGCCAGGTCTTCATATTAGAAGAGGTATGGGGGATGGATTCCAGAAGATAGGAGGCGGTGGTAGGGTTCTCGTCTGTCTACAGACAACTGACATGGCTGCTGGCCCAGGGTCCCATGATATGAGCAGATTAATCTATACAACACTTCCATAGGAAAATATTCAATATATGCTTAACTCATATGTGGTTGTCAGTCACTTGACAGGGCCACCCACTGGACTCCAAAACATAGAATTAGCAGGGATTTCAATCATGAAGTCAAACTGAATATTTTCCCAGCAGACCATATATTAATCTGCTCAGCTCCCCTTTCTATGAAATATGAGCTTGCTAGATTGGATATTTTTCACTGTAATGAGATCTTTTAGGCTTATACTGAAGAAAAAAATGATTTATTTTTTTGCTTGGCATGGGTTGAATTCTAAGTGACAAATGTCCAGCATTCTTGGCATCCATTTCCCTCTAAGCATGGTGCTTTCAATGCTTAAGGTAAGGATTTACTAGAGATCCTAATACCTTTGGCTGGTTGGCTTATTACACTGTGCTAAGAATGTCAGGCTACAAATGAAGGGAGAGGGATAGCCTCCCATAATATCACAGGCATATCAGGTTGTGTAGGTCATGCCAACATTGCATGAAAACCTGGAATTCAAAACTTTGAGTTAAAATGGTACCAATGTCATGCTGCCAGAAAATTACTTATTGGTCCAGAATTTCTCAGGCAGACGTCTGATGCACAAAATGTGAAGCCATAGAGGACACAGTACGGGGAGTCTCTCAGGACAGACTTGCAGAATTGTCTTCATGCCCTGAAGCTTTACAGTTGGTGGAGCAGATGTTTAGCAGTGGGAGCATTTGACCTGAAGAGCAGGACCTGAACTCCACAGTATTCTATGTTGTGCCTTGGCCTGTCCCTTTCTGTTCATTCCCCAGAACGTTTAACTTCTGCTGATCCAACATTGCCAATGCATTATTGAACTATAGTAGGTAAAAATAAAATAAAAACGGTGCCTTCCGTGTTTTTCTAGACACAAAAGGGGTTTTAGAAACAGCACAATCTTTATCTACGTGCTGTATCTCCATGGGTCAAACTCAGTCCCTTCCAAGTAAAGAGACTGCCAGCATAGACTGACCGTTCAAGCCAAGTACAGGCACTCCATGCACCCTAGGTATGGCCAAAAATTTCACTGCACCTCCCCACCTAATTGTTTTCCATCTATCTCCTCCCTTCTCTGGCTCTATAAAGTCAGAGCTGTCAAAGAAGAGAGGAGGATGAGCTGGAAGAAAACAAATAGGTGGGAAGGTGTAATTAGATGTTGATTCACACCATGATGCACCGAACACCTGAACAGACATCATAACCTAATGAAACTTCACCTTCAGGAATATGATTAGTATAATGTAAAGTTTATGAAAGACATGAGCCATCCTCTGATGTAAAATCATCACTGGTAATGCTTCTCTTCACCTTTACGGGTCTGCTACCCACCTGCCAGCCTTACACCCTATGGATTTCCGGTATACCTGTTGACACTTGACACTGCAGACATATGTGATTGAATGACAGCTCTTAAAAGACAACCCATGGGGGTCTGTCAAACAAAATGGAAAAGAAGATATATTTACTAGTAAAAACATGATATTATATATAAGATTCCTAAATTTACAACAACTTTAACTTAGGAAGTAGGTTTTAATTAAAATTTTGTCCTATACGTATCTCCTATGGTTTTGTCCATATCTCCTACAAGTTTCCATCTCATACACTTACTAACAAACATTAGCTTCTTCTCCTATGCTGAAGTCACTAGAGTAAAAGCAAGAATGGTTCACATGGTGGACGGCAATAAAAGGGAATCTAATCTGTGTCATGTTACTCGCTGTTGCCTGTTACTAGGTGTTTCAGTTTACAGCATCCCTTTCACTCTGCCAGGTAATGGTAATCCGGCCATTGGCTCTGTGCAGGAAGAATGGACTTTCTATCCAGCACAGTATTGTTTTCATGTCTCTGGTAATGTAGTTATCTGCAATCAAGCGGAGAAATACAAACATCATTTCTGTTCCAGGCCTCTAAAATAACGTGTCACCCAGATTATTCCACAAATACCAAGACTGTATAATTCTGAAAGGGCTCAGGATTTTCATATCAGGCCGGGGTCACACTTGCGAGTAACTCGCCCAAGTCTCTCGCCTCAGTACGCGACACTGCAGCTGGCACTCGGGCCTGGAGTGTGTGGCTGCATGAAAAACAGATGCGCTCCTAGAAGTAACACAGATAATAAAACTATATTAACCCCTTCATGACCCCAGCTTTTATCGGTTTTGCGTTTTCGTTTTTTGCTCCCCTCCTTCCCAGAGCCATAACTTTTTTTACTTTTCCATCAATATGGCCGTGTGATGGCTTATTTTTTGCGGGACAATTTGTACTTTTGAACGTCATTATTGGTTTTAGCATGTCGTGTACCAGAAAACGGGAAAAAAAATTCCAAGTGCGGTGAAATTTGCAAAAAAAGTGCAATCCCACACTTGTTTTTTGTTTGGTTTTTATGCTAGGTTCACTAAATGCTAAAACTGACCTGCCGTTATGATTCTCCAGGTCATTACAGGTTCATAGACACCAAACATGTCTAGGTTATTTTTTATTTAAGTGGTAAAAAAAAAATCCAAACTTTGTAAAAGAAAAAAAAAATTGCGCAATCTTCCGATGCCCATAGCGTCTCCATTTTTCGTGATCTCAAGTCGGGGGAGGGCTTATTTTTGCGTGCCAAGCTGGCGTTTTTAATGATACCATTTTGGTGCAGATACGTTCTTTTGATCGCCCGTTATTGCATTTTAATGCAATGTCATGGCGACAAAAAAACGTAATTCTGGTGTTTCAAATTTTTTTTCTCGCTACGCTGTTTAGCGCTCAGGTTAATCCTTCTTTTATTGATTGGGCGATTCTAAAAGCGGCGATACCAAATATGTGTAGGTTTGATTTTTTACGGTTTTATTTTGAATGGGGCGAAAGGGGGGTGATTTAAACTTATTTTTTTTATTTTTTTCATATTTTTTAAAACTTTTTTTTACTTTAGCCATCCTTCAATAGCCTCCATGGGAGGCTAGAAGCTGGCATAGCCTGGTCGGCTCTGCTACATAACAGCGATCATCACATCGCTCCTATGTAGCTTAATTACAGGCTTGCTATGAGCACCAACCACAGGGTGGCGCTCACAGCAAACCGGCATCAGTAACCATAGAGGTCTCAAGGAGACCTCTGGTTGCTATGATGACACATCGCTCATTTACGGCCTTATGGCCGGAAGCGCTAGTTAAATGCTGCTGTCAGTATTTGACAGCGGCATTTAACTAGTTAATAGGCACGGGTGAATCGCGAATCTACCCGCAGCTATTGCGGGCAAATGTCAGCTGTTCAAACCAGCTGACATGTCCCGGCTTTGATGCGGGCTCACCGCCGGAGCCCGCATCAAAGCGGGGGGTTCTGACCTCGGACGTACTATCCCGAGGTCAGAAAGGGGTTAAAAAGTGATAGTTGGGAAGAGATAGTACTGATAAAAGGGGTCACATAATAGTGGGAAACCCCTTTAAATGTTGCCATTTACCAGCTGTAGTTTAGAGGACAGCTCATAGACACATGCAGTGCTGGAGTGTGCAACATTGTACAGCAAGATGGCTGCATTTAAATATATCCAGATAAATGTACTATACGGATTGTGATACAGATTTCTTGTGAAACAAAGCACCATATTGTGGGCATGCAAATGAAAGTTTATTAAAGAGAATCTGTCAGCAAGTTTTTGCTGTGTAAGCTGAGAGACCCTGATTTCAGCGATGTTTCATTTACTGAGCTATGTTTTGCTTTTCCAATACAATGAGTGTTTTATCAGCAGGAGAATATAACTAGAGGACTAGATGTCTCCTGCCTCCTGGTCAAATCACGCCCACAACACTTATTAGTAGCTCTCTGGCACTATACACAGAAAGCTGACAATCCATGGAAGGGGTTATACACAGCTCAGCATTCTAAACTGTGCTAAATTTGCAACACAGAAAACTGTGATTCTAGCACAACTGCTGCAGCCAATAAACTACGTGATATATCACTGGAATCAGGGTCTATGTCCCTACCTCATGCTGCTGTCAGATCACATACCAAAACCTGCTGACAGATTCCCTTTAAGGTTGGAGGAGTTTCGAAAAAACTTTTGAAGTGGGAAAATGTCTTCATAAATGATGCAGTTATAATTCTGTCTCCAAGAACATCCAAGAAAAGCGACCAAGAGCAAAAGAAAGGCTCCACATCTG